>NC_134556.1:24286896-24893498 GCF_025594145.1 Primulina tabacum | reverse complement strand
TCATATACATCACTAATAAAAATCATGCATAAACCTAAAATTTCCTTAAAATAAAGCAAGCGACGTATTTTTTTCATATTTACATAAAACATCATATTCGCGATAACATAAACATTTAAAACATATCAAATCGTGTTTAGGGCACTGTCAGGTCTGCTAACTCGACCAAGGAGAAAAATGACTATTTTTCCCCTGGAAACCCTAATTGACCATTTTACCCGGGACCTCAAAAGTTTGACCCGAAGCCAACTATACTCCTTAAAACACCTAAAAACATAATTATAAGCATTTCCCAAGGGTAACCTCAAGCCCGTTCCGTAACTTATACGATTCGTTTTAAAACTTGGATCGAGGTCCCGGTTTTAACCAGAAACTTAACCAAATTTTTTCCTACTTAAACCGTGACTCAAACCTACACAACCAGCCCCTAAACCACTCGTTCCAGACCCCTTAGGACCTACGAACCACGCCTGAATGTTTCTGGAAATTTCCAGCGCGCACAAGTCGCAACCCTAGTTGCACCAACCCACATTTTATCAATCCTAGCCTAAAAGCCGACGTGTCCAGCCCTCAACCCGACACCCTAGGACTATGACCGAGCCATGGAACCCCCTCCTAGAACATTCAACCTGCGCCTATAGCCCCTTGAAATCGATTGCACGCCTTTCCCTTGAACATACCAAACCCGACCCTAGTTGCCCTCGACCTCATCTTAGCCCGAGACCAGCCATGTAAGGACCTCCCCTAGGCCTCGGTTTGGACCCTCCTGGACGGCACCAAGGCCTGGTTTAGTCCTCCTTGGCCGTGCCTCCCCTTTCCTTACACTAGACCAACCAAAACCCTAGTCGCTCAAGGAGAATTGATCGGCCTCACTACATTCGTGGACAAGTCGAGACTCCAGTCCCTAGACACCTTCATTCCCATCGTTAACAGCTCCCTAGCAACCTAAGTCGGCAGCCCCTTACACAACCACATAGAAAACCTATGTAACAAAAGAATTCACTTTTCATGTCAAAGCTTTGCAACAAAATGACACCACATGATATATCAGATAATTCCTCCTGCAAATACATATACACCAGCATATAAATGGCGTGAATGATGAGAAAAAATCATACATGACGTGCCTTAGCAATTATGTGCTCGAAAACTTAAAGATATGCATGTAGGACTTGCACTGGAGAGGCGGGGAAGGAACTTTTCTTGAAACCTAGAGAACAAAATCGAGAAGGCTGCTGGTTTTTTTCCCGAAAAAGGAGGGCTGCTGAATGTGGTGGCCACCTTGAGTGTATTAGGTTTAGAGTTTAGTTTTTAAGTTTAATCCATAATATAATACATTAATGGGCCCTTTATTAAAATTTAAAGGGTTAAAAGGGTTTTGGGACCATTAAGCACTAAAATAAACCCATCAAGCCCAATTCCTGAAAAATATTTTGTTAGGTACATTTTTGAAAATATTGCCCGAACTCTCAAAAAGTCCCCCGATTCGCTAAATTTTGCGTACCGGTTAAAAATATGACCCGACGAGTAAAAATACCCAACCAAGGCCCAATTTCGAAAAACACACTTAAATATACCTCGTATTAAATAATTAAAATTAATCATTCAATAAAATTATTTTTCCTAATTATCCCCGATCTCGGTTACTCGTTCGAGAGCGAAATGCAACTTAAAGCCCTAATGAATGAAATGTTAACAATGAAATAAACACCTATCCATGCAATAATCATGCATTCAATGCATAAAAATCATTAAACACATATTTAAAATAAAACCCTAGATCGCATGCAGTCAGGTTACGTAGTTCGTATTTTTCCTAGACCTTACACAAAACTCATGCATACTAACTCAATCATCTCTTGATAGTTAACAATTTATTTCCTTCGATACATCCCCAATTATCTGTGATGATGGATGATTCTTCTGGATTTTGATGGGTATATCTTTTCCATCATTATTAACATCATCATGAACACCTAGTATATCTTTCTCGGATTCTGTCCGTGTTGTGTTGGGTGTTACAATATCAGCCAGGCACAAAACCGAGATTTACAGTGGTATGGACACTTCCAGCAACTTTTTTGTATCATCCTGAGTTGTTTTTCGTTTGAGATCTCTAGAATCATCAAATACATTAGTGGATTCCATAATCGCCGCAGTTCTTAAATTAAACATTCTACTGGGACTATTATTTGTAGAGTATCCAAGAAACAAACACTTACCACTTTGTGAATCAAACTTAGCTGGGTGATCTCTATCATTTAAAAAAATCATATACATCCCAAAACATGAAATTATTTAAGATTTGGCATCTTTCCCATTATTATCTTATAAGATGTCATAGTGGAATCACTTCTTAAATACACACGATTTGAAATATGACATGCAGTGTTTAAGATTTCAGCCCAAAAAAGCTTTGAGATATTATTTGAACTCAGCATCATCCTAGCCATTTCTTGTAATATTCTATTCTTTTGCTCGGTTATATCATTTTGTTATGGAGTTTTTGGGGGAGAAAACTCATGTCAAACACCTCTCTTATTACACAAAGATGAAAACAAGGAGTTATCAAATTCCATACCATGGTCGGTCCTGACTCTGCCTACCTTCAAGTTATGCATGTTAGTAATAATTGTGACTAAATTTTTGAATACTTCGAAAGTGTGTGACTTCTCTCTAAGAAAGATTGCTAATTTGAAACGTGAGAAGCCATCGACACACACAAAAGAACACTTTTTACTTCCATAGTTTTCACTTCCATTGGATCTACAAGATCCATATTTAATAACTCAAGGCAGCGTGTTGTCCCAAAATATAGCAACATGGGGTGTGACACTCGAGTTTTCTTACCTTTTTTTACAAGCTCCACAAACATAAGGTACTCCAGAATATAAATTATACTTCGTACAATATCATACATACAGAGGTTCTTCAATGTCTTGAAATTTGCATGACCCAACTTTCGATGCCAAAGATCAAGTTCACTCACTTTTGCTCCTAATTGATAACAATTATTTGCATATCTTGTACCTGTCATAATAAACATGTTAGCATTATCAAAAACTTCACAATTTTTTTATCAAACTTAACATGCAAATCATCATCATATATTTTGAAACGACCTCGATTTTTTTTTCCTAATCATAAATCATAACTCGAAAGTTCTAAAATAAATAACTTAGCTTTTCTAACAATCATAATAAATTAACAGCTAAAATCTCAAGTGCATAAAATAAAATCCCTAAATCATCAACTAACAAAACATCCTAAATCGACCTTTAAAAAGATCGACTAACAATAAAATAAATTATAAAAATATCTCTAATAAAATCATTAACATAATCTTTTAAATCTTATATCTAACAATCTAGTGCGGAAACATAATGGTCCCTCGGGAGTATACTGCTGCACTCGATCCACTCAATCGTTAACGCCTCCCATAAAATCATCAAATCCTGCATCATACAGACCTAGTGAGTTTAATGACTCAGCACGTTCTAAACATGAGTAGCAAATAATACATATACAATCACATGCATTTAAAAATCATACTTTTATTTAAAATAGCTTTTGAACAACAATAAACCATTTAAAATCATTCAAGCATAAATAAATCATTTAAAAAGCTTTAAGCATAAATCATATATCATAAAATCATTTTAATCATATATCATTTTGGGTGAAGTTTGATCTTTGAAAGTGACTAGCATTTATCCTTTAGTCGACTGCAATCTTAGCTCCACATAGTCCATGGGGGTGGCCACTAGGCTCCACCATGAAAATAGGATCGTCGGGGTTCCTCTGAGGCCTTTTCCCATAGACAGGGTCCATCTGGGGCCTTGGCCCGTTACCCAAATATGGGATCCCTCTGGGCCTTGGCCCTCACGTCATCTCCATAAAATCATATATCATTTGTCACAGTCAATTCACATCCCTCAAAATATTTTTCCTTTTCTTTTAAAGCATAAATCATAACTTTCCAAAATAGCATTTTAGACATTGAAAATTGCACAGCTTTTTACCATAAATCATAAATATCCATAAATCATAAAATATCAAATTTTCATAAAAATCATCATTTTAAATAATTAAATTTCATTTAACATGCGTTATGATCCTTCGTGACGCTGCCAAGCTTTTACGTATTTTCCAAGTGTAAAATTACTGTTTTGCCACTAGGCGTAAAAATTCTCGATTTTATCTTTTTCTCACTTTAAATGACATGGGAATATTCCAAATAATTATTTAAGCTTAAATATAATTTTTCATAATTTTATTCCGCTTAAATCTAGGTGTTTCAATTAATTCTTTAATTAACGTTTTGTGAGACGATTAAATCTTGAATAAATTCAAAACTCATTATTTTGATCCCAAATTTTAAACATAACATTTTTATTACCTAATCTACCCTTGTGAGTCATGAATCACACTCGTGGACCCATGGTTCCAATTTTTATTTTAAAATCTCGAAATATGACCCTTAAACGAATAACCCGAGCCATCTCCCAAATTAGTCGAGCCATGGTCGAGCCACCTCGAGCCAAACCTGAGCAAACCAAACTAGACACCCAAAACCAGCCCGTAAGGAGCTCAAATACTACTGTAACCGAGCTACATAATATGTGCGTGAATCCTACTCTTCACTAAGACTCCTAGCCAACTAGGTCACTTAAAGCCGAGCCACCACTGAACCAACCCGACCCTAAACCATGCCCAGACCCAACCAAGCCCAGTCCAAGCCCCTGAACCAGCACACAAGCCACCTGAAGAGATCAGCAGCCTACGTGTCCCCCTTGCGTGCGTGGGTTTCCTTCGCGTGGCTCTTGCTTGAGCCACCACAAGCCCTATCCCTTCCTACCCCTCTCTAAACCCTCCTAAGGTACCGACCAGACCACCTAGCCCATCCCTCTCTCAAGCTTCCCTCTGAAAGCTCTCGGCCAAACAAGATAACCCTACGAGAAGAGTCCTATCAACCGAGGACTCTTCTCCAGCCCTGCTGCGCAAGTCCTAGCCCTTCTAGGGCCCTTCCTAGGACCTAACCACGTCCCATACGCACCCAAATCAAGAACTGGACGAGTCCTAAGCGACAATGCATAGCAACCAAGTCCCTTGAATTTGCACAACCCATACAAACCCACGGTTCTTTCCCTTAATCTTTTCTATGGTTCTAGCTTGTCATTTCCTTCAATTTTATCATGTTTTAACCAATATTCATTCATATAACATCCTACTTTGGCAGCGTACTCATTAGATTCAAACGTTTTTCCTATAAATATAAAATTGTCATGTTTTTTGAAAATATACGATCTAGCATAAAAATAATCCAACAATCATATTTTTCATGCATAAACAATTAAATCATACATATTATGATTTGTATGATTTCTGAAAGAGTTTAGGAACGTGTCTTTGCGTTTATAACGCTCGAATATACGATTGTTGGCGAGGGTGCGACGTTTGACGACCGGACGACGAAGAACACAAGCTTTTCTTCTCCTCATAATTTTTGAAAATCTGAAGTGTGTGTGTGGTGTATTTTTGGATGCTATGTTATGAAAATATGGTGTTTTGAAAGCCTAGGTAGCACATTTATAATTTAATTAACAAGCTAATGGGCTTTGGTTTTGGGCTTGCAAGCTTAAGGGCAATAGGGCCTACTTTAAATAATTAAATTGGGACCAATAACACTTATTTAATTAAAACATAAAAATTTATAAAATT
The DNA here is from genome assembly GCF_025594145.1 of Primulina tabacum. NCBI lineage: Eukaryota > Viridiplantae > Streptophyta > Magnoliopsida > Lamiales > Gesneriaceae > Primulina > Primulina tabacum. Next base: position 24,887,777 of record NC_134556.1, on the reverse strand, counting down.
AGTTTCTCAAAAATAATATTTTTGATCTTTTAAAACTCCTTATTTGCCCAAAACCGGCTTCCTGGGAAAAATCAAGCTCGACTCGTAAAATAATTCGAACTCCAACATTTTTAGAATGATTAAATCATTTTTAATCATATTAGGAAGCCTTGCACATATTTAATGAAAAATAAATATTCTTGTCTTGGTCGTCCCCGGTCTTCTTTCCCCTGCCTATTATCGACTATTCGGGTAAAATCCTTAAATTTCATGTAATCATGTCATATTATCATTTAATCATATAATAAATATCATGTTATCATTTAAATTCAATTAGATAAAAAAAATTAAACAATTAAACAATTTGCATACATGTGGTTTACGTAGGTTTGGTTTTTCGAACGTTACACAGTTGATTAATACTTGTCAAATTTGTGTTTAGTCCCTTGACATGTAGCACATTGAAGCTTGGGAAGTCCTTCATCATTCAGTGTTCTTTTTCCAACAATCATTCCTTTTACTACACCTCCATAGGTCAGTCTATCACTCTTTTGTTCAACATAGTTCATGAGATGTTCTCTTGAACCTACCATGTGGCGTGAGCTTCCACTGCCAAAGTACCAGTGACATGCAATGTTAGTTTTAATGATGTATAAACAAAAAAACAATGAATTTTGACTTTTGGTTCCAAAATTTTCTTCACTATAAGTAGTTTGTTGGAGGTGTTGTGGTACGTGTTGTGGGACACCTTCCACAACATCCGATTTGCTTCCCAGTACATGTACTCGTGTCTCAGCTTGAAACAGTATGGTTTGATATGACCAGGTTTGAGATAATACTGACAAACAAGTTGGTGTTTTATTTTCTTCGGCTTTTGAGTGGATACTTGCTTCTTTTGTGGGGGATTTATGGCTATAGGAGTGTCAGTAGGTGTACTTAATGTGTTATTACTTTCTCTCACAAATTCGGTTGGGTTTGATGATTCTTCAACTTGAAACACATTGTTGTTGAAACCTAATCCAGTCTTACTATCCTTATCAACTATTAGTCTAGAATAAAGCATGGTTGTAATATAGTTGAACTTGGCAAGTGTTTTTGTAACGTCCCGAAAAGTTGAAGGTTCACGTGAACCACATGTATGCAAGTTGCCAAATTTCTTATGTATTTTATTAAATTGTTGTAATGCATTAAATGCATGTTTATTTCATAAATATGTGTTTTAATTCATGGGTTATAAAAGTTTCATGCATTAGGGTTTTAAGTTGCATTTCGCGCTCGAACAAGTAACAGAGACCGTGGATAATCAGGAAAAATATTTTTATTAAATAATTAATTTTAATTATTTAAAATGAGGTGTAATTTAGGAATAATTTCGAAATTTGGGCCTTGCTGAGTATTTTTACTCGTCGGGTCATTTTTTTAATCGGTACGCAAAATGTAGCGAGAGAGAGAACTTTTTGAGGGTTCGGGCAATATTTTCTAAAACGTATCTAAACGAAATATTTTTCGGGAGTTTTATTGGGCTTGATGGGTTTCTAATGCTTAATGGGCTCAGAACCCTTTCAACTACTTTAATTTTAATTAAAGGCATATTATTTCATTATATTTTGATTTAATTACATCATTAAGAAAACCCTAAACCTAAATTAAACCTTGCAGCCGCCCCTCCCCTCCATCAGCAGAAATTTGAAGCGAAAACTAGCAGAAACTCACGAAATCCTCCATAGATTTCAAGAAAATTCTTCATCGCCTCTTCGGTGCAAGTCCTACGCGCATACCTTCGAGTTTTTGAGAACAAAAACGTTAAGACATGCCTTGTGTAATTCGTTTTCTCATCATTCGTGCTATGTATGCTGATATATATGTATTTTCATGAGGAACTCTTCGATTTACGTTCTTGTTATATATGTACTCGTTATAACGTTACAGGTGTGTTGAGTCTTTAAACTCACTAAGTGTGAATGATGCAGGTGAGCATATTAATCAAAAGATTGGAAATGCCGAAGACTGAGTAGGCAGAGTGGATGTGCGCACGCGAACCCGAGGACCGTATTTTCCGCACATCATGTTTATGAGATTGGAGTGAATTAGATATTTTTATACGCTTTCGTTTTATATGATGATGGTTGATAAGATTTTTGCATGCTTCACTTTTGAATTATTTTTCTCGACAGTCTATGGTTTAACGTTCATCATATTTTTAAATTCAGTGTTTTTACTGATAGTTGAATAATTCTATTTTTAAAATATGAAATTTTCAAATTTTATCGCACGCATGCTTAAAGTTGTATATTTTCGAAAATGAGCTTAAAAAAAAGTTCTAGTAGTATTTTAAGCAATAGACGTTTCAGTTGGTATCAGAGCAAGGGTCCTGTATAGGGTTGTGCCACCGCCAGCATCTGCAGCTCAGTCTTCAAGCCTCAAGTTTGTAATTTTGTATGATTCTAAATGATTTAATCCTAACACCTACATGTTTATGCGATACATGTTTTCAGCGATTTTCAGTAACATGTCTAGCTGTTTTTATGATTTGGCGAAGATATTTTTTGAAAACTAGATTGGATTGCATGTTGGTTACGTTTGGAATTAAACATGTCTAAGAATTTGAATATTGAGCACTAGGAGAGGTTGAAAATGATTTGACTATATTTTTGTTAGTAGTATTGATGTTCTACTTATGGGTCATAATTTAATCTCGAAGATTAAGAATGCTTTTGGGGCATGTAGATTTTCTAAAAAAATACTGATGATTTGTGGTTACTAGTTGAAATAAATTTTGAGGATTTCATATAAGGAATAATGATTCGAATACTACGATGATCTTTAAAAGTATGAAAATATGTAATTGGGATTTTAGGTATTGATGGAAACGTAAGATTGGTTATGAGAATTGATCGTGGATTAATAAGCTTAACATGACTGAACTTTATGTTACAGAAAACCTATAAAATGGAATTGGGAATGCCAAGAACTTATGGGTAATTGTTGAATTTTCGAAATTTAAGGCCAATTGGATAATTTTTGAGGAAATTAGATATTTATCTTGCAATGGTTAAGAAATTTGGGACTGGTTTAGCAATAAGTGAGAATTGAATAGTTTAAGTGATACGAATTTTAGATGATTTAGACTTGAAGGGATATTTAGAACCTTGAGATATCTTTGTTATAAGGTTGTAAGGATTTGTAATCAAGGGTACTATAGGATAAATCATGAAATTTAAAGCGTTAGAGAAGTAACGTTGTGGCAAATTAAGAATTTAGAGTGATAACAATTTCAGGTAAAGAGGATCAATTAGTTAAGTTATAAGATTAAACATTAAGTTAACTTATTTTTGGAAACTTAAGGTTTGTTGTAGCATAAGTTTTAATCATGATCTTAAAAGTTGAAATTATACCTTTGTTAGGGTAGGTTTTTCTAGAAAGTTGGGCATGACTGAGGGATAGGTTATTTTATAGAAGCTAGTAAGAAGTGAGTTAAACACCTTGTCTTGAGAAATTTTTGAAGGTCGTTAAGAAACTTAGGATTAAGTGGATATGAGTGTTGGAATTAGGTTATCTCAGACTACTTGGGTTGTGTAAGTTTGAATTTCAAGTTTATGAAATATGTGTTCATACGGAAATTTTGGGTGAAATAAAAACAAAAGAGAGTTAATTGTGTTCAACATAGGTTACCAATGAACGAATATTAAGATTTTTATCGAGTAAGAAAATCTAAAGCCTTGATATGGGGATTCTAGAACTCTACGGGATATAAGTGAAGTTGATTTATTAGAGTCAATCCAACATTACCAGATGAGAACTTATTACGTTTTATACGCTAGTATTAATTAAGCATAAAGAATACGTAAGAATGTGACATTTGTTGCAATGAAGAAGGTCCAAAGGTCTTAGGACTCAACAATATTATAATTGGGAAGGAAATAGTTTAAGCATGTAATTGAGGCTAGAAGGACTTTATTATATAGTTAGAAGATCGATATTGTATATTTGAGTTTTATGGATTAACGTTACTCGATGTTTAAGATTTGCAACAATTTAATATTTGGGATGTACTTGTAAACAGTAAAGTTACGTAAGTTTGGTGTCGTAAGATAAAGATTCGATTTAAAGATCTTAGGCTAATATTATTATGGGGTTGAGATAAGGATTAACTTATAAGTGTATTACCGGGATTAGAAGTCGATCAGTAAATTTTGGTGCTAAGTTTTCTTAAGTCAAACTGCATAAATGATAAAGTAATAGGTTGATGAAAATTAAGGATATTGTGTAAGCAAAGTAAAGTGTGATAAGTTTGGACATCTATTTCTAGTATGTGGAATTGCGAGAAAGGTCAAATTCGATGTCATAGTATAATAGAACTAAGTCGTCAAAGACCGTTTTAAGTTGGGATTTCTTAAATGAGAATTTTGGTAGGCAATTTAATTAGGATTGAGGAGACATAAGGACAGCTTAACACTTATTTTATCAGAGTATTACAGCGAAAGCGTGGATTATTGGGATACTAGAATTAAGAGTTTAAATTTTTTATTATCGAGGATAAGCGACGAAATTAAATATAAGGGGGATAGATTGTAACGTCCCGAAAATTTGAAGGTCCACGTGAACCACATGCATGCAAGTTACCAAATTCCTTATGTATTTTATTAACTTTTTTTAATGCATTTAATGCATTTTTATTGCATAAATATGTGTTTTAATTCATGGGTTATTAAAGTTTCATGTATTAGGATTTTAAGTTGCACTTCGCGCTCGAACGAGTAACGGAGACCGGGAATAATCAGGAAAAATATTTTTATTAAATAATTAATTTTAATTATTTAATATGAGGTGTAATTTAGGGATGAAACGTCTAATACTCGTTTTCTTAAAAAATACTAGAATTTTTTTATCCTTATAGTAATCGGCCAAAATACATATATATATTTATAAAATATTTTGCACCATTTTAAAAATATAAAACAACCAACTAATATTTAAAAAAACAAAAAAAAATAGTTTGAATCATAAAATTGTCAATCGTTTTCAACTCCTACTTAGCAAAATCGCTAAAACTAACAACCTCTCAAAAACTACTCAGAAGAATAAATAAATAGTCGTAAAATCTTTAACATAAATCAAAAACGTAAATGCAGAAAATTAGAAGCAATGTTCCTCGGGTTATGTGTACCTTCAGTCTAGTCAGATCAACCCACAAGACCTCCATTATCATTATTATCATAATCACCTGCATCGATCACACTTAGTGAGTCTAAAGACTCAATACACCATAATCTTGATAACAAGTACTATGTATAGAGTTCACATGCAACAGTGAAAATAATTGTATGAAAAATAACATTTTCATGAAGATGCATAAAATTTAAACGTAAACATTTTCATATCCATATTCATATTCATATTCCATTTTCCTTTCGTTTGAATTCAGATAGTTAATTGTGACTTTCGTATTCGTATTCGTATTTGGCGATGGATCCATCTACATGTAACCACAGTACTGGGCGGCGGGGACATAAGCGACACTCTCACCCGTCAACAGTGCCTTGACCTACGTATTAACATATCATCGTATCATCGTATTTGTATTAGTCACAATTACTTCATTTCCTTCAACATTTCGTATTTTCATCACTTATAAAATTTAAACATGCATATAACGTTTTTCTTTTAAACCATACATGCAACATGCCTTTTAACATTATCGTCCTTTTAACGTTATCGTTTCATCATAAAATTCCATAAACATACAAAATAATCATATTAACATATAAAACAGCATTTGGGACAGTGCCATGGCATTTACTAATTTTCAAGTGTAAAATTACAGTTTTAGCCCTAGACATAAAATTTCACTTTTTTGACACTTCATTAATTCCGTTGACTCTAAACCATCCCAAATAATTATTTAAGTCTACCTTAATTTTTCCATATTTTTATTTGGCTTCAATTGATGGCTTTTAATTTATTATTTAAATACAACATATTAGTGCATTTTAATCCCTAATTAAACCAAACTTTATTATAAAATTTTCATATTAAAAACTTAGACTTTTATTAATTATTTGCCCCTTCTGAACCACAACTCGACCCCATTGAGCCATGTTTCAACTAAAAACCAAAGAAGACCCTAATTCGAACCCTTACTAACCATCGAGAAAACTTCGATTTTCACCGAGCCAAGCCCGAGCCACCCTGAGCCGATCCCTGACCAGCCCTTCTAGGAACCCTCTTGGACCCTTAGAACCCTTAGGACTCGACCCTAGCACAAAAACCGAAGCCACAAATCAATAGCATGCCATGGCCGAGAGCTCTACTTGACATAGGACTCTTCAAACTGCACCTAGGACCCTAGCCACTGGACCAGCCCCTGAACCAGACACTTGTGCACCCTCCTAGGACCCTAGTGACTCTACCTAGCCCAGCCCAGAGCCCCCTGGCTGAGCCCCTTCCCCTGTGCGTTGCTGCGCACCCATGCGTGCATGCGCTTGTGCGCCGGTGGAGTCCTTGCTTGACTCGAGTACTATGTGGCTAAGACTCTTTCGCTTACTCAAACATGACCCTAGCCCAGCCCTAGTTGCAACCGAGCCAAGCCATGCAAAGATTCCCCTTGAACCCGAGCCCCATGATCCACAAAGACGTGAGATGATTACAACTTGTTTGTGTGTCGACTGCGGCATGTTGTGTGGTTCTAAGACTCCTTAAACTCGTGTAAAACAATCCCATAACACTTCCTATTCATGGCATCCCTTTAGGAACATATTAGACATAATTTTGGGATCAAAAACAAGCTTTCAAATTCATGTTGATGCACAAAAACAAAAATATTCCATGATGCAACTTGTTTTTCATGCAAAACATATTTAAACAAATACTATGGTGTGATGGATGAGTAAATGGAAGAATATGGCATGCCTTTCCGTGTTTTACGCACGAAATAAGGTTGACGAATCGAAGAACGACGATGAAGGGGCGTTGGCTTGAAAACCTTTAAGTTTCGATGCTTTTCCTTATTGTTTGATGCTTGTGTGTGCCGTGAGTATGAGAGGGAGAGAGTTTCAAACGTTTAGGGGAGTGGAGCGTGGGTTTGCAATTTAATTATGGGGAGTTTTGTACTTTAAATACTAATTAAAGTACTAATGGTAGCTTAGGCCCATTATCTAGTTTAGTTAGGCCCAATAAGCCCATTAATGCTTAATAAAATTATTTTTTAAATAAAATTTATGAAATTATTAGCCGGGTTGCCAAAACGTTCGTATTTTTGTTGAAAATCCAACACCGATAAAATTACGTACAGGCGTACAAAATCACCTCAAAACTCCTTATTTTCAAAAATAAGAAAAAGCATCAACCATATTTTAATTAATCAAAAACAATTATTTAATAAATTTATTTTCCATTTTTCAGTCATCGGTCTCCGTTCCTCGATCGTAACTCGAATAACCCCTAAAAAATACATTTTAATGCATTTAAGTAGAAAAATTACTAAAACGTCATATAAACAAGTTAGCAATTAAAATCAATTAATTAACTATTTTCCATATTACCTAGATTCGCATGCAGTTGGTTTACGTCTTCTTAATTTTGGATCATACAATTTCTCCCCCCCTTAAATAAAATTTCGTCATCGAAATTGGAACTTACTGAATAGCTAGTGACTCCTCAAGTCCCTCTCGGTTTCCCAAGTAGCTTCTTCTTCCGAGTGATTCTGCCACTTGACCTTGACCATTGGAATGACTTTGTTTCGGAGTCTTCTTTCTTGTCTTCCTAAGATTTGGACAGGTCTTTCCTCATAAGTCATATTTGGAGTCAATTGTAGAGGTTTATGATTTAGAACATGTGATGAGTTTGACATGTACTTTCGCAAGCATCGAGATATGAAACACATTATGAACTCTAGAAAGCATCGGTGGCAGTGCCACCCTATAGGCAAGTATTCAAATCCTTTCCAAAATCTCAAACAGGCCTATAAATTTTGTACTAAGCTTGCCTTTCTTTCCAAATCGCATAACACCCTTCATAGGTGCTATTTTCACAAATATGTGGTCTTTCACTGCAAACTCCAGGTCCCTTCGTCTCTTGTTGGCATAACTCTTCTGTCGGCTTTGTGCAGTCTTCATTCTCTCTCGAATTTTGACTACAAGCTCGGCAGTCTATTCTATCAAATCTGGACCAATCTTTCTTCTTTAACCAACCTGGTCCCAATGAATAGGAGATCTAAATTTCCTTCCATAAAGTGCCTCAAAAGGAGTCATCTCAATTTATGATTGATAGCTATTATTGTAAGTGAACTCCACTAGAGGTAATTTTGGTTCCCAACTTCCTTGGAAATCGATCACACAAGCTCGCATTAGATCCTCTAAAATTTGAATAACTCTTTCAGACTGACCATCATTTAGATGATGTAATGATGTACTGAATAATAATTTTGTCCCCATCGCTGCATGCAGACTTTTCCAGAAAGATGACGTAAATCTCGGATCTCTGTCAGAAACAATAGACACAGGAATCCCATGCAGGCGAACTATCTCTCGAATATACAGATCAACATACTGTATCATGGTGAATGTCGTCTTAATAGGTAGAAAGTGCGTTGATTTTGTAAGATGGTCAACTATCACTCATATAGCATTAAATCCCATGATAGTCTTCGGCAATCCCACAATGAAGTCCATAGTAATATTTTCCCATTTCCACACGGGAATAGGAAGTGGCTTAAGCTTCCCGCTGGTCTCTGATGCTCTGTTTTGACTTGCTGACATGTCAAACACTCGGTCACAAAACGCAGAATATCACGCTTCATGCCCGGCCACCAATATAATAACTGAAGATCTTTATACATCTTCGTGCTTCCAGGATGAATGGAAAATGGTGAGTCATGAGCTTCCTTCATAATGAGATCCCTCAAAGAGTCGTCACTAGGAACCATAAACGATCTCGATATCGAACTATACCATCCACCTCATAATACAACTTCTGGCCCTTGGCTTCATCTCTTACTCTCCAATTTTGCAATTGCTCATCAGTGGACTGTCCCCCACGGATTCTATATTTCAAAGTCGACTATACAGATAATGTGGCAAGATTAGGGTCCTCGCCCCTAGAATACACTATAAGTTCAAACCGCTGTATCTCTGACTACAACGGTCTTTGAAGTGATAGATGAGTGATAACTGCTGCTTTTCGACTCAATGCGTCTGCTACTGAATTAGCTTTATTTTGCATCAGAACTGCACCCAAACCAAGTTTAGAAGTGTTTGTATAAAGAACATACTCTCCTTTCCCCGATGGAATAGCTAACACTGGCGTAGAAATCAAGACTTGCTTCAACTTGTCAAAAATATCTTGGCACTCGGATCCCCATACAAACTTTGCATTCTTCTTTGTCAAGGCGGTCATGGGTACCGCTATAGATGAGAATCCTTGAATAAACTTGCGATAATAGCCAGCTAGTCACAAGAAACTACGAATCTCGGTTACACTCTTCGGTACTGGCCATTCTTTCACTGCCTCTACTTACTTGGATCAACACGACTCCATCTCTAGAAATGATGTGGCCTAAGAAAGCCAGTCTATCAGGCCAAAACTCACACTTGTTGAATTTTGCATATAACCTTCTATCTTGCAGTACTTGTAGTGTTGTACTCAAATGACGACTATGCTCCTCTTTATTCTTTGAATAGATCAAAATATCATCGATGAAATTTATCACAAATTGATCCAGATACGGCTGAAATACGTGATTCATGAGATCCATGAAGATCGCTAGAGCATTGGTCTGACCAAATGGCATGACCATAAATTCATAATGCCCATAATGAGTTCTGAACGCTGTCTTATGAACGTCAGACTCTTTCACTTTCAACTGATGGTACCCAGAAGGAAGATCAATCTTCGAGAATATCGATTCTCCTTGCAACTGATCAAATTAGTCTTCAATTCTTGGTAGAGGATACTTATTCTTGATAGTGACTCTATTCAGCTCTCGATAATCTATACAAAGTCGCATACTACCATCTTTCTTATTCACAAATAATACCGGTGCGCCCCATGGAGAATAACTAGGGCGAATAAAACCATTGTCTAGCAATTCTTGGATTTGATTTTTTAGTTCTTTCATTTCAGCAGGTGCTAGACGATAAGGTGCTTTAGAAGCATCAACTCAATAGAAAATTTCAACTTCACGATCGGACGGAATGTCATAAACGTCCTCGGGAAAGATGCTAGGAAAGCCTGACAATATCAACATCCTCCAACTTCTGACTGATAGGAGCATGTGCTGCAGTGACACATGCTAGAAAAGCTTGGCATCCTCGTATCATAAGTTTCCTCTCACATAGACAAGAGATAATGTGCGGGATTTGCTTGTTTCTCGCCGCCTCAAGGACAAGATTTCCCATTAGGTGGTCGAATAAACACCGATCTTTGACGAAAATCAATCGAAGCTACATTCGTTGATAACCAATCCATACCGAGTATGATAACAAATTCAGGCATGGTGAGTACAATAAGAACTGCCCGAACTATATCTTTAAATAAACGAAGCTCCAGATTCTTCACAATACTGGTCGTGATCATTTGGTCATTGGAAGGAATAGAAACCTTGAATCCCAATCCCATACCCTCAGGAATAATATTCAGTCGCTTGACGAAAGTCTCGGATATAAAAGAATGTGTAGCTCCCGAATCTAGCAGTGCATAGTTCGCTACATCTAGAATGATAATCCTCCCTGCGGCGAAAACGTTTTAGATTATTCGTGTTAAGTTTAAGGAATTTGTACCATTTATTTCCCAAAAATTTCAAGAAGAAGATTGATTGGATCCTAATGTTCTTAGGAAAATTCACAATTTTCCCCTTGTAATTTCTGATTAATTGCCATGTTACCCTTCAATTATTTGAAATTTGCATTTTTAGTCCCAGAGATTTTTGAAATTGCATATCGACCCCTTAAATTTTTGGATTTTTTAATTTTGGTCCTTCAATTTTCGAAAATTGAACTTTTGCTCCTTAAGTTTTCGGTAATTCTAATTTGGTCCCTGAACTTTTTGCAAATTGCATTTTAGTCCTTAAACTTTCAGAAATTATATTTTAGCCCCTATTTTCGGTTAATTTTATTTCGGTCCTCATATTTTCGAAAATTTGCATTTTTGGTCATTAAATTTTTATGAATTTGTATTTTTGGCCCAAGAATTTTGGAATTTGCACATTAGTCTCTCAAAATTTTGAAACTTGCTATAATGCCCTTGATTTCGATTTATCTCAATTTTTGTCCATAAAACTTTTATTTGGAATTATTATATCCTTTACATAAATTAAGGCACAAAATCAATACCAATTTCTATAGTTTCTAAAATCATTTCTTAATTTCATCGAAGGTAGAGCATACAACCTAATTCCACTAGGTTATCCTTATTCTCAAATCAATTCTAATAATCAATTTAACATTTCATGCAATAAAAGCAATATAAAAACGTTAAATAACTAGGTTACCGGTTATAATGGGTCGTGTCTTCCTTTTCTTCAGCTTCTTCTGCATGCATGACATATGCTCTTCCCATAGTAGGTGCATTCTTCTTCAGCAATCAACAGCTTTGTGCCCTTCCTCCTTGCATATGAAGCATCTAAACGATCCCCACATGCACTTGCCATAATGTAAGCAATTGCACTCCTTACATGGTTGTCTATCAGCAGGCTTTGGTGCACCAGGAAGTGGTGGCTTTAGTGGTCCTTACTTCTTGACTTGACCTTGGGGCTTCTGCGACCCTTGAGACCTAGGAGGACCAATGTATGGCTTTTTATTTGGCTGAGAATTATTTTGGTGTTGCTGTCTCTTGCGCTGCATCTCAAAGTCGATGTCCTTCAAAGATTGCTCAGACTGAAATGCATAAGTAGTAGCAGTAGCATAATCCAAGGGACGCATCATCATCACGTTGTGTCGTATGATAGGTCGTAGACCATCCATAAAGTATCTAAGCTTCTTTGCAGCATCTCTCGCAATAAGGGGTACAAAGTGACAACCCCTATCAAATTTCCTCACAAATTCAGCAACAGTCGAGTCTCCCTAGAGAAAACTCATAAACTCCCTCTTCAATCGCCCTCTGACATCAGCAGTGAAGTACTTCTCATAGAAAATTTCCTTGAATTGAGCCCAAGTAAGTGTAGCAAGATTAATACCATGCTCAGCTCCTTCCCACCTTAAAGAAGCATCATCCTAAACATGTAAGTAGCACACCTCACACGATCGGCATCTCCCATATTCAAGTAGCGAAAATGCACCTCAATTGCTCGAATCCATGCCTCCGCAGCAAACGGGTCTGTGGTGCCAGAAAATTCCTTCGACCCTAGCCTCCGGAACTGATCATAAATATCATGTTGTGGCCTAGGAGCCTGCTGTAAGTGCTGCTCAAAGAAACGAACCATACCCTCCAATGCACGAGTAGCAGCATCCCCATTAGGAGGCGAGGGTGCATTACCATGACGATCCTCGGTAGTCTCAATCTACCTATCAGTACTAAGTTCGCGTTTAGGAGGCATTATATCTGAACATTTTTCAAATTCTAACGTAACCAACATGCATGTAAATCTAAGTTTTCTAATAATGCAACGTATCATATTTCATTTTAGCAATTTTAAGCATATATAACATATATTCTCGTAAAGCTATTAAACATGCGACGTAAACATATAATTCATTTAATCATGAAGGTAGCATCATATAAAGCATGTAAACTTACAAATTTGAGGCTTGATGATTGAGCTTCCCGGCACTGATGGTGGCACAACCCTTTACAGGAACAATGCTCTGATACCGTCTGAAACGTCCACTACTCGTTTTCTTAAAAGTACTAGAAATTATTTTTTTTATCCTTCTATTAATCGGCCGAAATACATATATATATTTATAAAATATTTTGCACCATTTTAAAAATATAAACAACCATCTAATATTTAAAAAATCAAAGGAAATAGTTTGAATCATAAAATCGTCAATCATTTTCAACTCATACTTAGCAAAATCGCTAAAACTACCAATCTCAAAAACCACTCAAAAGCATAAATAAATAGTCGTAAAATCTTTAACATAAATCATAAACGTAAATGTGGAAAACTAGAAGCGCTGGTCATCGGGTTATGTGCACCTTCATAAACATTTTTCATTAACATATTCATATCCATATTCATATTCCATTTTTATTTTGTTGAATTCAAATCGTTAATTGTGACTTTCGTATTCATAATTGTATTGGGCGATGGATCCATCTACATGTGACCACTGTACTGGGCGATGGGGACATCAGCGACACTCTCACCCGTCAACTGAGCATTGTCCTACGTATTAACATATCGTCGTATCATAGTATTTGTATTAGTCACAATTACTTCACTTCCTTCAACATTTCCTATTTTCATCACTTATAAAAATTAAACATGCATATAACGTTTTTCTTTCAAACCATGCATGCAACATGTCTTTTAACATTATCGTTTCATCATAAAATTCTATAAACATGCAAAATAATCATATTAACATATAAAACAGCATTCGGGACAATGCCATGACATTTACTATTTTTCGAGTGTAAAATTACCGTTTTACCCCTAGACGTAAAATTTCACGTTTTTGACATTTCCTTAATTCCGTTGACTCTAGACCATCCTAAATAATTTTATTTAAGTCTACCTTAGTTTTTCTGTATTTTTATTTGGCTCAAATTGATGGCTTTTAATTTATTCTTTAAATACAACATATTAGTGCATTTTAATCCCTAATTAAACCAAACTTTAATATAAAATTTCCATATTAAAAACTTAGACTTTTAATAATTTTTTGGCCCTTGTGAACCACGACACGACCCCTGTTGAGTCATGTTTCAACTAAAAACCAAAGAAGACCCTAATTCGAACCCTTACTAACCCTCGAGCCCACCGAGCCAAGCCCGAGCCACCCTGAGCTGATCCCTGACCAGCCTCTCTAGGAACCCTCCTGGACCCTTAGAACCCTTAGGACTCGACCCTAGCCCCAAAACCAAAGCCACAAATCAATAGCATGCCATGGCCGAGAGCTCTACTTGACATAGGACTCTACAAACTGTGCCTAGGACCCTAGCCACTGCACCAGACCCTAAACCAGACTCTTGTGCACCCTCCTAGGATCCTAGTGACTTTACCTAGTCCAGCCCAGAGCCCCTTCTCCTGCACGCTACTGCACACCCATGCGCGCATGCGCTTGTGCGTGGGTGGAGTCCTAGCTTGCTAAGACTCCTCCCCAACCCCTTGACTCGAGTCCTAGTGTGGCTAGTACTCCTTCCCTGTCTCAAGAACGACCCTAGCTCAGCCTTGGTTGCAACCGAGACATTCCATGCAAAGATTCCCCTTGAACCCAAGCCCCATGATCCACAAAGACGTGAGATGGTTCCAGCTTTTTTGTGTGTCGAGTGCAGCGTGTTGTGTAGTTCTAGGACTCCTTAAAATCATTTAAAACAATCCCATAACACTTCCTAATAATGGCAGCCCCTTAGGAACATATTAAATAAAATTTTAGGATCAAAAACAAGCTTTCAAATTCATGTTGATGCACAAAAACTAAAATATTCCATGATGCAACTTGTTTTTCATGCAAAACGTATTTAAACAGATAATATGGTGTGATAGATGAGTAAAGGGAAGAATATGGCGTGTCTTTGCGTGTTTTACATACGAAATAACGTTGACGAATCGAAGAACAGCGATGAAGGGGCATTGGCTTGAAAACCTTGAAGTTTCTATGCTTTTACTTATTTTTTGATGCTTGTGTGTGCCGTGAGTATGAGAGGGAGAGATTTTCAAACGTTTAGGGGAGTGGGGCGTGGGTTTGTAATTTAATTATGGGAATTTTGTACTTTAAATACTAATTAAAGCACTAATGGTAGCTTAGGCCCATTAAAAAGTTTAGTTGGGCCCAATAAGGCCATTAGTGCTTAATAAAATTATTTTGTTTAATGAAGTTTGTGAAATTATTAGTCGTGTTGTCAAAACGTTCGTATTTTTTTTGAAAATCCAACACCGATAAAAATTACGTCCCGGCGTACAAAATCACCTCAAAACTCCTTATTTTCAAAAAAAAAAAAGAAAAATTGTCAACCATATTTTAAATAATCAAAAACAATTATTTAATAAAATTATTTTTCATTTTTCAGCACTCGGTCTCCGTTCCTCAATCGCAACTCGAATAACCCCTAAAAAATACATTTTAATGCATTTAAGTAAAACAACTACTAAAACATCATATAAACATATCACATAATATATTTAGCAATTAAAATCAATTAATTAACTATTTTTCATATCCCATAGATCCGCATGTAGTTGGTTTACGTCATCTTAATTTTGCACCTTACAAGGCAGGATTTCAAAATTTGGGCCTTGTTGGGTATTTTTACTCGTCGGGTCATATTTTTAATCGGTACGAAAAATTTAGCGAAACAGGGGACTTTTTGAGGGTTCGGGCGATATTTTCTAAAATGTATCTAAACGAAATATTTTTCTGAGTGTTATTGGGCTTGATGGGTTTTTTTAATGCTTAATGGGCTCAAAACCCTTTTAATTTTAATTAAGGGCCCAGTAGTGCATTATATTTTTATTTAATTACATCATTAAGAAAATTATAAACCTAAACTAAACCTAGCAGCAGCCCCTCCCCTCCATCAATAGCCATTCGAAGCAAAAACCAGCAGCAACTCACGAAATCCGCCATAGCTTTCAAGAAAATTCTTCCCCGCCTGTTCAGTGCAAGTCCTACACGCATACCTTCGAGTTTTTGAGCACAAAAACGTTAAGGCATGCTTGTATCATTCTTTTTCTCATCATTCATGCTATGTATGCTGATATATATGTATTTGCATGAGTAAATCTTCGATTTACCTTGTGGCATCGTTTTTGCAAAGGTTTGACACGAATCATGCACTTTATGGTTTCTTACTCACGTTTTTGTGATTTACCTGCAAGGGGGCTGCCGTCTTGGGTATCTACGAATCTGATAATGTCAATAAGGAAGAGGGTTAAGGGCTGGAGTCGAAGCTTGGGCGGTTTAGATGATAATATATGAGGGTCGATCGGTGCTAGTGTTTGTTTTGGTTCAGTAAGGCTAGATCTTGGGTTCGTGGTGCGTCAGCTGTGCAAAGACCATTCCAATCCTTGGACCAGACCCTGGTGGGTCTGAGCCGTGGCATATGATGGCACGAACATGGCTGAAATTATAGTGGAGACCGATCTTGAACGGGGTGTAGAGGTTGGCTTGGTGGGGAGTCTTCTTTGGTGACTAGCGAGTGTTTGTGTCATGCGGCATGCAAGGGGCTGTGAGCTCGGGTTAGGTCAGTACAAGATGGTCCTAAGGTGTGCTAGGAAGGGTTGGTGCAAGGCTGGAACGAGCTGGTAGGGCCTAGGGTCGAAGGATTGCACGTTTGGTGGATTAGGGTTGAAGTTCATGAGACGCTGGAAATTTTCAGCAAATTTTCGCCGGGGTTCGTGGGTTATAATTGGTCTGGAATGATTGGTTTCAAGGATGGTCATGTATGGTTAAGTCACGGTTTGAGTTGAGGAAATTTTGGTTAAGTTTCGGGTCGATTCGGGTTAAAATCGGGACCTCGGTCCAAGTTTTAAAACAAATCGTATAAGTTTTGAAAAGAGCTCAATTTTATGTCTAAGAAATTCTTATTATTACGTTTTTATGTGTTTCAAGAATTTGGTAGTCTTTGAGTCGAAATTTGAGGTCCAATGGTAAAATGGTCAATTAGGATTTTCAATGGTAAAATAGTGATTTTGCACCCGCGTCGAGTTAGAAGTCATGGCAGCACCCTGAGCGTGAGTTGTCACGTTTTTAAATGTTTATGTTATCACGTATATGACTTTTTATGAAATTATGAAAAATACATTGCATGCTTGTTTTAAGGAAAATTGAAGGATCGAGTGTGCTAGTGCCTTGGAAGGCATTTCGAACACTATATTATCCAATGAGCTGCAATAGCTCGTGTTCTAAGAATATTAACATCGATGAATTAAATCAAGTTTGGTTTAAAACCAAGCAGAAGAAACTCGAATTAATTCTTCGAGAAGAAAACGATTATATTAGAAAACATTTTATCTCATGTAAACTGAATAACCGAAAAAAGGTAGATTAATTTTTGCATTCATCAGTTTAGTTATGGTGACAACTGAACTGACGGATACTCTAACTGATCCAAACAGTTTGAAAATAATAGTTAATCAGTTAAATACACAAGATATATTTATGGATGTTCGGAGACTTCAACTGCTCCTACGTCGACCCTTCTACTGCCTCGGGTAGGATCCACTAGAAGACTTTGATTTATACAAACACTTGTACAAACCCACTAAGCTAGGACTTAAACTACTGCCTAAACTGAACTCCTAGCTATGACTGAAGGCAGCACCTTCCAGCCAACACTTTTTTAACGTTTATGTGTCAAAGACTACATACACAAGTTTAACGTCTTTGTGCAAGACTGTATTTGAGTGGTTGAGAGTGTTTGTGTGTGTGAGAACTGAACAAGGATGTTCTCACACACTGAGGGAAATAAGCTTCTAATCTAAGCTGATATGACTGTGAAGAGTTCCCTCTGGGCTGATTGCTTCTGAAAGCTGATGTACAATATGTGTGCCCTTTCGTTTCTCTCGTATATGCGTAGAAGCTTCTTTTTGCTCACTCATCTTGTTGAGTCTTCACTGATCTTCTCTTTATATAGGCGGGAAAACTAAACGTACAGTGAGACTCATTTGTTGTATCTATTGCATCTTGAATTCGTTTCTTAGACTTTGTGTCTCGAATTTTCTACTGTCCTTCTGAATAATTTTGTCTTTAATGCTCTGATTCAACGTCAATTATTGTCCTTTTACTGGACAATGGCTTTGTACCTTCACGTACAGCTGGAATCCACTGAAAGAGTTTGTCTTCATCTATAACTGAAAGATTCTGACTGATGCTTCGAACTGGTCAGTTGAACTGATCTTCAGCTGGGCTGGTGAAATCAGTTGACTCGTCAGTTGAACTGATTTCACTCTTGTTCAGTTGAACTGATCAGCAGAGTTTCTTCATCAGTTGAACACTCCTTCGGCTGACCAGGCTTCTGAGGTTCTTCTAATGAACTATCTATCAACTGGACAATCAGCTGGACTGCTCAATTGACGTAACAGTTAGACTGATTCAGTTTGTGCGATCAGTTAGGTCTTCAGCTTGCGATGTAAACAGCTCGTGAGTGATCCTAGCTACTGCAAACTAAAGTAGATTATTAGTAACATAATTAACAAGTTTTGTTATCATCAAAATGAAGATTGCGAAGTTGAAAAGTTCCAACAATCTCCCCCTTTTTGATGATTACAAAAACTTGAGCAGTTAAGCACAATATATTCAGTTCAAGAGTTAGTACATTCAAACATCGTTAAAAGCTCCCCCTCAAGACCTGAATTAAAGAAGTTTTAAAAATACCATTTAGAGATAGAGGGTAAAAGAAAAAATCCCCCTCCAAAACTGAATTGAAAACCAAAAAAAATTTCAGTTGATAAAAAAAAATGAAGAAATTTTTTTTTTTCGCCAACTGAATCTTTATAAACTGATTGAAAGACAATTTTTCAGTTTTGAGGATAACAAAAAAAACTTCCCCTCAGAAACTGAGTAAAAGCCCGTATTTGAAAGATACTTATCTAATCGTTCATTCAGAGGTTATAATCATTCAAGTATCGTAGACAAGAAATCTGGAAATATTCATTCAGTCACAATAAAACACAGCTGAATAAACATGATGTTTATTTAAATAGATTTCCTTGTTTTTAAATTTGAGTACATACATCAGTTTAAAAAGAAAAAAGTGCTAGCATATTTTCAAGCAGTCAAGCAACCAGTTGATGGTATATCCAGTTATATCCCATAAACCAACTGATATCTGATGTTGTTTTAAATACATTTTCTTGTATTTACATCTGAGTACATACATCAGTTGAAAAAGAAATAATTGTTACAAAAAATAGCATATTTTAAACAACATCAGATATCAGTTGATTTATGCGACAAAACTGGATATACCATCAACAGCTTGCTTGACTGCTTGAAATGCTGCATCGGTTGTGAGTTCAATTTGCTAGAGAAACGAGTTAAACTGCTTGAACTTGACTTTTTCGCAGACTAACTGGTCGAGCAGACTCTGACTAGGCTCAACTGGAATACAGCTGGTGATTTAATCAACCAACGTTCCAGCATGGATGATTTTCGTCTGAAGAACAGCTGACCTGGTAGGCTTGCAACTGAAAACTTGTTCAACGAGAAATTTAGCTGTGCATCTTTGTAGATGATTCTCAGTTCGCTACAAGCTAATTAAAACCCCGAAGTAAAGAATCTAGAGAAGTGGCTACAACGTTAGTTGCAGAACCAATCCTCTCAACTCATTACTAAAGAGCGACATATAAATATTTTCAAATAGTTTTGAAAATAATATGAAATACTTTTAAATAGCTTTTAACACTATTTTCATGTAGTAAATTTTAAAAACACAGTTTTCTTCAAATATTCTTCTTAGAACAACCCGCTCTGATACCAATTGAAGGAACGAGTGTGCTAGTGCCTTGGAAGGAATTTCGAACACTATATTCTCCAATGAGCTGCAATAGCTCGTGTTCTAAGAATATTAACACCGATGAATTAAATCAAGTTTGGTTTAAAACCAAGCGGAAGAAACTCAAAGTAATTCTTCGTGAAGAAAACTGTTATATTAGAAAACATTTTATCTCATGCAAACTGAATAACCAAAAAAGGGTAGATTAGTTTTTGCATTCATAAGTTCAGTTATGGTGACAACTGAACTGACGGATACTCTAACTGATCCAAACAGTTTGAAAACAATTGTTAATCAGTTAAATAAACAAGATGCGTTTATGGATGTTCGGAGACTTCAACTGCTCCTACGTCACCCCTTCTACCGTCTCGGGTAGGATCCACTAGAATACTTTGATTTATACAAACACTTGTATAAACCCACTCAGCTAGGACTTACACTACTGCCTAAATTGAATTCTTAGCTACGACTGAAGGTTACACCTTCCAGCCAACACTTCTTTAACGTCTATATGTCAAAGACTACATACACAAGTTTAACGTCTTTGTGCAAGACTGTATTTGAGTGGTTGAGAGTGTTTGTGTGTGTGAGACCTGAACAAGGATGTTCTAACACACTGAGGAAAATAAGCTTCTAATCTAAGCTGATATGACTTTGAAGAGTTCCCTCTGGGCTGATTGCTTCTGAAATCTGATGTACACAATGTTTGCCCTTTCTTTTCTCTCGTATATGCGTAGAAGCTTCTTTTTGCTCACTCGTCTTGTTGAGTCTTTGCTGATCTTCTCTTTATATAGGCGGAAAAACTGTACGTACAGTGAAACTCATTTGTTGTATGTGTTGCATCTTGAATTCGTTTCTTGGACTTTGTGTCTCGACCTTTCGACTTCCCTTCTGAAACATTTTGTCTTTAATTCTATGATGCAACGTCCATTATTGTCCTTTGACTAGACAATGGCTTTGTACCTTCACGTATAGCTGGAATTCATTGAAAGAGTTTGTATTCATCTATAACTGAAAGATTCTGACTGATGCTTCGAACTGGTCAGCTGAGTTGATATTCAGCTGGGCTGGTGAAATCAGTTGACTCGTCAGTTGAACTGATTTCACTCTTGTTCAGTTGAACTGATCAGCTGGGTTTCTTCATCAGTTGAACACTCATTCGGATGGTCAGGCTTCTGAGATTCTCCTGCTGAACCACCTATCAACTGGACAATCAGCTGGACTGCTCAATTGACGTAACAGTTAGACTGATTCAGTTTGTGCGATCAGTTAGGTCTTCATCTTGCGATGTAAACAGCTCGTGAGTGATCCTAGCTGCTGCACACTAAGGTAGATTATTAGTAACATAATTAACAAATTTTGTTATCATCAAAATCAAGATTGCGAACTTTAAAAGTTCCAACAAAAATTAAGTATATGCATGATTTTTATAAATGATGAAAATGATGATGTTTTTGAAGGATGGGAGTTGGTTGTGATTTACAATATATGTATATGATGAGCTATAAGGCCAAGGCCCAGTGGATGGGTAATACTGTCGTTGATGTCCCCGCCGTCGGGTACCACGGTTATACGTAGATGGATCCATCAAATAGAGTTGATACGAAAGTCACAACTAACGAGCTGAATTCGATTAAAGAAAATAAACAAGTATATGATGATATGATGAGATGTTTTGACACGTTGTTCTTTTATACGATATGTTTACGTTTGCGCTTTTAAGATCATGAAATGTATGTTGATTATAGTACTTTTCATTGTTGCATTTTATATATATGTACTTGTTATAACGTTACAGGTGTGTTGATTCTTTAAACTCACTAGGTGTGAATGATGTAGGTGAGCATATTGATTAGGAGATTGGAGGTGCCGAAGACTGAGTAGGCAGAGTTTGGATGCGCACATGCGAACCCAAGGACCGTATTTTCCGCACATCATGTTTATGAGATAGGAGTGAATTGGATATTTTTATACGCTTTCGTTTTATATGATGATGGTTGTTAAGATTTTTGCATGCTTTGCTTTTGAATTATTTTGCTCGACAGTCTCGGGTTTGACGTTTGTCATCTTTTTAACTGCAGTGTTTTTACTGATAGTTGAATACTTTTATTTTTAAAATATGAAATTTCAGCTTTTTTATCGCACGCATCCTTAAAGATGTATATTTTTGAAAATGAGTTTTTAAAAAAAATTCTAGTAGTATTTTAAGTAGTATACGTTTTAGTTTCAGTTGTCTTTTCAAGCTCATCCTTGATTTTATACAATTTCAAATCCTTCTTCCTTAAGATCAACTCAAGTTTGACAACAACATACTTTAGCTTAGTATTCTCTTTTGAGAGAGTTGTGTTCAAATTGTTTATCTTGATTCAGTCAGCATACAACTCATCATATAGATTTTGTACACTTTCTAGAGTTATTTCTTTATTGCAAGATTCCAAATTTCTAGAAGTTGTAGCCTTGAGACGTACTGATTTTTGAATGATGTTCTGGCCAGGTGTTGCAACACCCAGTGGATTGACTTGCAACCAGCGTCTTTCTTCCAAAAATGCTATTAGAAAGCGTAACTTGCTTTTTGGTTAGCTTCTTTATCTTCATCAGATTCCCCATCACTTAAAGAAACATTCGGTCCTTTATTTTACGAAGCCTATTTGCATATTCACTCGCATAATCTCCAAAATCATTTCACTCTCTACATTGAACGACATCAAATCTTTTAGAATCAAGCTGATTCATACCTTCATTCCTTTGCGAAAATTTTCCTTGGGTAGGAAACTTCTGAGTTTTTCATGAGCATTTATACTAGGAAACTTGTATTGTTGTCATGTTTTCTTTTTGTCTCTTATTCTTTTCAAATAATCTCCCAACTTCTTTGTGATATAAGTGATAGAGTCCTCACAGAGATCCGACTCATTGACTTCTTGTGACGGTAGAAGAAAGTCGTTGTAGAAATCATTAGAGAATTGTAAACAAATGGTCTCTTACCTTTGTCTTTTTTTCTGAAAATCCATACTCATTTGAAAAGTACGAAGTGAACTGATCATGTCTTCCAGTGCAATTTTAATTGTATCTTTTGCTTCATCAATTGCACAAATCTTGACAATGAATTGTTCTGGAAGAGATCCAAGTATTTTGCTAACCAGTCGTTCATTCGAGATTGGATCTCCAAGGCTAAATGCTTTGTTGGAAATATCTCTGTGGCAACGATCATAATCATTTATTCTTTCAGTCTTTGCCATCCTAAGACATTCGAATTTAGATGTCAGCATTCTTAACTTTGTTCTTCGAACTCTTTCAGATCTTCCATGCATCCTTAGCAGAAATACAGTGGTGATCAGGCTGAATATATTTATATTGACTAATGTAAATATGGCATTTAATGCATTTTCATTGTAGTTCGAGATCTGGACTTCATCAATTGTCTGGTCACTTTCTGGTCTGATCAGACTGTCGCCATCTTTATCAACTCGTTTGGTGGAGTTCAACCGCTGACACCTCGTTTCCATTCTCGTTCATCTAGGGATTTGATATAAATCATTATTTTGACTTTCCAAAGTCTATAGTTGGATCCATTCAAGAGAGATGATCGAAGGGCAATATCTACAATTAATGCGTCCATTGAATTATACAAGTTAAACAAAAGTAACCAGAATCTCGCTTAGTATAATCAAGTGATTGTATTGATACCAATTGAAAGAAATTTTTTTCGCATAAAGATAAAAACATTTTGTGTATCAGATATCAATATTGTCCCAGATGTCGTAACATCTAATAACAACATGCAACAAATTAATCTAGCACAAAAAGAAATAACTTAAACAAAAATAACTCAGGGAAAATTAATCACCAGAAAAATAAATTGAGTTTACAAAACTAATACTAATGATTCTATGAAAAACTATCTTTTATAACAAGTTAATGCATCAAATTTCATTCTAGAAACGAAAATAGAATAACCAAATAATGCAAAAAATATTTGTCAAAACTGAAGCAACAAAACAAAATTTTCAATCAACACTTTCGCAAATGTTGTTTTCATATGTCTCCAACAACCACGATACAATAGTTGTAAATAATATTAATCTTCAAACGTGCAGCACTCTACTGCTTATCTTCTCTCTGTGAGTATTTCTCACAAAAAAACAAAGAAAAACAAGTTTTATTTTACAAAAAACACACTTCCTTAAATTAACATATAATGTTTCAGCTCTTAGTATTACAAGTACAAGTTTCAAATGTTCAACATGTTCATCCAAACTTTTGTTATACACTAGGATATCATCAAAGTATACCACAATAAATTTTCCTATATGGGCACGCAAAAAATGGTTCATCAATCTCATAAAGGTGCTAGAAGCATTAGTTAAGCCGAAAAACATTACCATCCACTCATACAACTCGTGCTTGGTTTTAAAAATATTTTTCTACTTATCACCTTCCCATATCCTAATTTGATGATAATCACTGTTAAGATTAATTTTTCTGAAGAATACTTTCACCATGCAACTTATCTAACATATCATTTAGCCTAGGTATGTGATGCATATACTTGATGATTTTGTTATTAATTGCTCTACAATCAACGCACATATGTTATGACTCATCATTGTTAGGAACTAATAAAACAGGCACAATACAAAGAGATATGAATTCATGCACAATCCTTCTATCTAAAAGCTCACTTACCTGCCGCTTACGTTCTTTAGACTCTTCCGAGTTCCTACAATATGTTGGTCATTTCGGCAACGCACTTCCGATCACCAAAACAATTTGGTACTCAATCACTCTCAAAGGTAATAGTCCTTGAGGTAGCTCCTCTGGAAATACGAGCTCAAATTCCTGCAAATGTGAAACAACCATGCTTGGAAGGGATCCAGTTAAATCATTTATGTTTAGGAGGACCTCTTTATAAAAAGTTATCACAAGTGGTTCATGTGTGTGTAAAAGTTGTTTCAACTTACTCTTTTGAACCATGCATGTATTTTTCTTGGCCTCTTTTTTCCTTTCTATGGTCAATTCACTTTTTGACCATCCTTCTTCCACCTCGCTTTCTTGTTCGCTCTTTATTCGAGCTTTCTTTTCTTTTTCTTTAATTTTTCCTCCAATATTTTCTTTGGGGACAAAGTAAGTAATACAATAGATTCGTTATTTAAAACAAAATAGTACATATTCTTGAAACCATCATATGTCACTCTTCTATTATATTGTCGAGGTCTTCTCAACAAAATATGGCAAGCATGCATCGGAAAAAAGTCACACAACACCTCGTCCACATACTTCTCAACTGAAAGTGACCAAAACTTGTTTATTTACTTTCACCTCCGCACAATCATTTAACTAGTGTAGCCAATATGTTTGAGAATTTTTTAAAGTAGGCAAACCCAACTTCCTCGCCATCTCACAACTAGCCACATTGGTACAACTCCTTCCGTCTATGATGAGATTACAACTTTTTCGTTCAAAAAACACCAAGTATGGAACAAGATCTCCCTTTGGTTAGCGTCTATCTAAAAGCTCACTTACCTAACGACTTCCGATCACCAAATCAATTTGGTACTCAATCCCTCTCAAATGTGGTAGTCCTTGAGGTAGCTCCTCCAGAAATACGTGCTCAAATTCCTACAAAAGTGAGACAACCATGCTTGGAAGGGATCTAGTTATATCACTTATGTTTGGGAGGACCTCTTTATAAAAATTTATCAAAAGTAGTTCATGTGTGTATAAAAGTTGTTTCAACTTACTCTTTTGAGCCATACAATTTTATTTTTCTTGGCCTCTTTTTTCCTTTCTATGGTCATCACACTTTTTGACCACTCTTCTTCCCCCTCGCTTTTTTTTCCCTCTTTTTTTCTATCTCTCTTTTCTTTTTCTTTAATTTGTCCTCCAATATTTTCTTTGGGACTAAGTAAGTAATACAATAGATTCGTTATTTAAAACAAAATAGTACATATTCTTGAAACCATCATATGTCACTCTTCTATTATATTGTCAAGGTCTTCTCAACAAAATATGGCAAGCATGCATCGGAACAAAGTCACACAACACCTCTTCCACATAATTCCCAACTGAAAGTGACCAAAACTTGTTTATTTACTTTAACCTCCGCACAATCATTTAACCAGTGTAGCCAATATGGTTGAGAGTTTTTTAATGTAGGCAAACCCAACTTCCTCGCCATCTCACAACTAGCCACATTAGTATAACTACTTCCATCTATGATGAGATTACAACATTTTCGTTCACAAAACACCAAGTATGGAACAAGATCTCCCTTTGGTTAGCTTCTATCTAAAAGCTCACTTACCTGCCGTTTACGTTTTTTAGACTCTTCCGAGTTGCTACAATATGTTGGTCAGTTCGACAACGCACTTCCGACCACCAAATCAATTTGATACTCAATCCCTCTCAAATTTGGTAGTCCTTGAGGTAGCTCCTTCAGAAATACGTGCTCAAATTCCTACAAAAGTGAAACAACCATGCTTGGAAGGGATCTAGTTATATCACTTATGTTTAGGAGGACCTCTTTATAAAAGGTTATCACAAGTGGTTCATGTGTCTGTAAAAGTTGTTTCAACTTACTCTTTTGAGCCATACATTTGTATTTTTCTTGGCCTTTTTTTTCCTTTCTATGGTCATCTCAATTTTTGACCACTCTTCTTCCACCTCGCTTTTTGTTCCCTCTTTTTTTCTCTCTCTCTTATTTTTTTCTTTAATTTGTCCTCCAATATTTTCTTTGGGGACAAATTAATTATTTAAAACAAAATAGTACTATAATGGCCCGAAAATTCATGTTTGAAAATTTGCGGAAAAATTAAAATTTTCTTTTTAAAATTGCCTCATTCACAAAATCAACTGATAAATCAAGTTTAAATGTTCAAAATAGAAGCGGAAGAAATTATTACTCACCAAAATAACAAGTTAAAGTATATAACAACTGATAAAATATTTGAGCATAAAAAAAATGGCAAGTGCTGTAAATGAGGTCCTCGGGTTCCACTACTGCCGACCCCAAGCTGGCTCACTGGTCTCCGCCCTCGGTCCCGACCTCATCAGTACCTACAACAATCAAGTCTAGTGAGCCTAAAGACTCAGCATGCATATATCGTAAATAACGAGTAAATAATATAGTAAAATTTGCATGGGATAAAAATATCATATCATGAGGCATAATGTGAAAATAACTTGTCATGAGCAATTATAATACGTGCATAACTGAACTGAAAATCATAGTGAAAATGTTTGCTCCTTGGAGCCCTGTACTGAAATAGCATGTAATAATTTTCTGTTGAGATTATGGTCTACGCAAGTGGCCCCAGCACTGAACTGAACTGATCGGTAACTGGCGACCGGACCGGTAACTGGCGACCGGGTGAAGTAATGAACGTCTGATCATACTAATGCCACAGTATACTGGGTGGTACATACCTGAACTGACCGGTAACTGGCAACCGGATAATATAATGCTCCCATGATAGTGAAATAGCCACAAACAATATCGCATAAATCTCAAAAATGAATATTTTATATTTTTATGCACGTAATATAATTAAATGGCATAATGAAATATCCTGTATTATTTTACCACATGGATTGGATCGTTCCCAGGCTCGCTGCAACCTAAATTTAACATGAAAAAATATGCAAATGATTTTCTTGACCAAACTTTGTAATTGAATGCAAAAACGAGACAATTACGCCCAACGACTTCGTATTTAATCATGACTCCGAGCCAACCAGAACCAACACCAAACCATCATTTAGTCATGATTACAATACACTTAAAATGATGAAATAATGCTCCAAAAATGATAAGGGCCGAAATTTTGGTGAATGGAGGCCAAAACATGAAACGCTCTTTCGAGAGTCAATTTGGCACATCGCACCGTAATTTCTCGTACGACTTCAAAAATGATCCGAATCACAAACGGCCAAAAACATGACCTTCCAAACTTGATGAGGCACTGTCCAGTCCAAGACCATAGGCTAAAAGCAAACCAAAAACTCAAACGAGCCTCCGAACCGAAGCACCAAGTTGCTGCCAGAAAATTCCAGCAACTGCACTTGCGCTTGCATTGCTTCGTTTGCGAGACGATTGGTCATTGGGGCTTGAACCACCGACTAGAGTCTCTTACCAACATCCTAAGGGGTGGCTTGAACCATGGCTAAGGGCCCTAGTCCAACCACAATCCAATCCAACACCTAGGACAACACCAAGCTTCAATCGAGAACACAAAAATCTGTACGGTGATGTTTCTGAAATTTTGTTTTGTTGCTGTCATGCATCATACCAGTGGCCATATGATTGGCCATGGCTTGATCTAGACATCATGGGGTATGGTATGAACTATGGCTAAGGGGTAAAGAGCCAACCAAGATCCACACCAACACCCAAAACCGAGAGGACACATGCAGAATTTAAAAGGGTCGAAGGGGCTGTTCTTGTTGTTTGATTTGAAAACCGATTTCACCATGGACCAAGCCTCAAAAGGGTGACTTGGTCATGTCTTAGACATGATAAGGAAGTGTTCTAACCATGGCTATAGGCCTTTAGGGCAGCCAAGATCAGAAACTCACCTTGACATCAAAATAGAAAAATTCAAAACTCAAATGGCATAAATGAGGGGTTGCTGTCATTTTTGGTTTCTAGCATGCATGGGGGCTGAACTAATGGACCAATGTGGTCCTAATCCATCCTAGAACATTTCTAGATGTAGCCTTGGGATCCTAGAATCGAACCATCCACCTATACTCACAAAAACAAGCAAACCGTGAAGCATGAAAGAAGAACAAAATTCTGCACTTCATTTTCGAAAATGGTATGAAAAGATTTCGGTTTTTTTTTTTTTTTTGAGCTTAAATAAATCATGATTATGATGTTTCAAAATACTACTATGGCTTGATTGAAGAGCAAAGAAGATCATATACATGCCTGGTTTCGTTTTGAAAAGAAAACGAACGAAACGCACGACGCGGCGCGGAGGAGATGGAGCGTTCTTCCTTCCTTGTTTCTCTCTTGCTATGCTCGATTTTTCTCTCTTATTTCTTCCGTAGAACTCACGGTTTTTCACCCTAATATTACTCTGGAATTTGAGAATGGGGAGTGGGGAAATGGTGGTTAGGAGAGTGAAGGAGATCCAATAATAAAGGAATTCAAATGGTATGACCAAGTCTCCTCTCTTTTGAATTATGAATTGGTTAATATCAAATGATTGTTGGAGGGATCTAGAATGAGGTGTGGCCGAATTCTCATGCTAATCTAGACTAGGATAATGTTCTAATATTAATTAATTAAGGGTGAAAAGATTACCAAGCTAAGGAGTGACAAGGAAATGGTCAAAGGGTGAGTTGGCATAGAATTGTTGTCTCACTAAGGGGGGTGGCCGAAATTATTCAATAAATGGAAGGGAAATATTGTTTGGTTAGTAAATTTTTAAACCTTAAGAGCCTTACATATCCTTTAAATAATTTATTGAATTAACACCTCAATTAAGGAACCTAAATGAACTTATTTCCTACTCACCTCAAGTTACTAAAATAATTCCTTAAACCTCTTTTTTAACTTAAATCAACTTACTAACTAGCTAAAATAAGCTCTGGGAATGATTTCTTAAATCTTAAATTTTATCTCAAAACTCCAACTCCAGTCTGGCCTCACTGAATTAACTGAAAAGATAAAAATTAAACTACTGCATAAAATAATTAACTTTAAAGAAAAGCATTTATATACTAATGCAATAAAATCATTTTAATTTAAAAGACTAGAATTATGCATGGCTTATACGTAGTCTAGTTTATGGGTTCTACAACTCTCCCCCCCTTAAAAGAAATTTCGTCCTCGAAATTAAAACTTACTGAATAACTCGGGATAACGACTCCTCATCTCTGGCTCAGATTCCCACGTAGCTTCCTCCTCTGAATGGTTGAGCCATTTGACCTTCACTCGCTTAACCAGCTTGTTCCGAAGCTTCTTCTCCTGTCTGTCTAAGATCTGCACTGGTCTCTCCTCATAAGATAGGTTCGGAGTAAGCTGCAACGGCTCAAAGTTCAAGACATGCGAAGGATTCGCCATATACTTTCTCAGCATAGAGACGTGGAACACATTGTGTACTCCGGCCAGATTCGGCGGAAGAGCCACACGATAAGCTAGCGTCCCAACTCTGTCGAGAATCTCAAATGGTCCAATGAATCTCGGACTGAGCTTCCCTTTCTTTCCAAATCGCATGACACCCTTCATAGGTGCTACCTTCACAAAGACATGGTCGCCAACGGCAAACTCTAGATCTCTCATCCTCTAATCGGCATAACTCTTCTGTCGACTTTGAGCAGTCCTCATCTTATCACGGATCTTGACTACTAAATCGGCAGCCTGCTGAATGATCTCCGGACCCAACTCTGCTCTCTCTCCTACTTCATCCCAATGAACAGGAGATCTACACTTGCGGCCATAGAGTGCTTCATATGGTGCCATACCTATAGACGACTGGGAGCTGTTTTTGTAGGTGAACTCTACTAATGGCAAGTTTGATTCCCAACTCCCTGAGAAATCCATCACCCAAGCACGGAGAAGATCCTCCAAGATCTGAATAACTCGCTCTGACTTCCCATCTGTCTGCGGATGGAAAGCTGTGCTAAACAGCAACTTCGTACCCATAGTCGAATGCAAACTCTTCCAAAACGAGGAAGTGAATCTAGGATCTCTGTCAGATACGATAGAAACTGGAATACCATGAAGTTGGACCATCTCCCGGATATACAACTCTGCATACTGAAACCTGGTGAAAGTCGTCTTAATAGGCAAGAAGTGCGCTGATTTGGTAAGATGATCTACAATCACCCAGATAGCATTTGATCCTCTGACTGACTTCGGAAATCCAGTCAAAAAGTCCATGGTAACATTCTCCCACTTCCACTCGAGAATAGGAAGAGGCTTGAGCAAACCTACTGGTCTCTGATGCTCCGCCTTCACTAACTGGCAAGTCAGACACTCGGATACAAACCGTCTGATGTCTTTCTTCATCCCAAGCCACCAATACAATGACTGCAGATCTTGTTACATCTTCGTACTCACTGGATGAATAGAGTACGGCAACATGTGGGCCTCTGATAGAATATCTGCTCGAATAGAACCACTGCTGGGAACCCACATCCTGTCTCGGTATCTCACAGTACCGTCGCTGACTGAATACAAGACACTGCCCTTGGCCTCATCTCTCTGCTTCTACTTTGCTAACTGCTCATCTGCTGACTGACCACTGCGAATACGGTCAAGAAGAGAGGACTGAATAGTCAAGGTAGATAGACGGGGAACTCTACCTCGAGGATATGACTCTAGATAAAACCTCTGCATCTCCATCTGAAGAGGTCTCTGAATCGTCAAATGAGCCATCACTGCGACTTTTCTGCTCAATGCATCCGCAACTACATTAGCTTTACCCGGGTGGTAGTTAATCTCACAGTCATAATCCTTCACAAGCTAAAACCAACGCCTCTGACGCATGTTCAGCTCCTTCTGCGTAAAGAAATACTTGAGGCTCTTATGGTCGGTAAAGATCTGGCACTTCTCTCCATACAGATAATGCCTCCAAATCTTCAAGGCAAAAATCACGGCGGCCAACTCTAGATCATGGGTAGGGTAGTTCTTCTCATGGATTTTCAACTGTCTAGAAGCATATGCTCTCACCTTCCCATGCTGCATCAATACTGCACCCAAACCGAGCTTCGAAGCATCGGTATACAAAACAAACTCACAGGGCCCTGACGGCATGGCCAAAACTGGCGCTGAGATAAGAGCTTGCTTCAAAGTATCAAAGCTCTTCTAGCACTCCTCGCTCCACACAAATTTAGCATTCTTCTTGGTCAATGATGTGAGTGGAACGGCAATAGAGGAGAATCCCTTAATGAACTTCCGATAATATCCTGCTAGCCCAAGAAAACTGCGGATCTCTGATGCATTCTGCGGCACAACCCAATCTCTGACTGCTGCAACTTTCGCTGGGTCTACCTCAATACCACTGCTAGAAACAATGTGGCCTAACAACGCCACCTTCTCTAACCAAAATTCGCACTTACTGAACTTTGCGAATAACTTGTGCTTCTGCAAGGTCTGCAGCACTTTGGTCAAATGTCTGTCGTGATCCTCCTGATTCTTCGAGTAGACGAGAATGTCGTCTATGAATACTATCACAAACTAGTCAAGATACGGATGAAACACGCGATTCATGAGATCCATGAAGATCGTTGGCGCATTTGTCAGACCGAACGGCATCACAAGGAAATCATAGTGGCCATAACGAGTCCTGAAGGCAGTCTTGGAAACATCAGCATCTCTCACCCTCAACTGGTGATAATCGGAACGCAGATCTATCTTGGAGAATATCGAAGCTCCCTGCAACTGGTCAAACAAATCCTCGATCCTCGTAAGTGGGTACTTGTTCTTCACTGTGACCCTGTTCAACTCCCGGTAATCAATGCAAAGCCTCATAGAGCCATCCTTCTTCTTCACAAATAAGACTGGCGCGCCCCATGGAGAAAAACTTGGGCGAATGAACTCCTTATCTAGAAGTTCCTGAATCTGCTTCTTAAGCCCTGCCATCTCTGTCGGTGCTAGTCGGTACGGTGCTTTGGATATCGGAACCGTACCTGGCATAAGCTCGATAGAAAACTCCACCTCTCTCTCGGGTGGCATACAAGAGACGTCTTTCGGAAAAACGTCTAGAAAATCACTGACAACTAGGACATCTGAAGCTGACTGACTGGGCGCCTCGGAGACAGATATAAAAGTTGCTAAAATGCCCGACACCCTCTATGCATGAGCTTCCTAGCCTTGACATAAGGAATAATGCGCGGTAAAGGGAAATACCTGTCCGGCTCGAATAAGAACTGCGTCATTCCAGGCTGTCAGACTAGAACAGATCTCCGCTGGAAGTCAATCAAAACTCTGTTCCGCAATAGCCAGTCCATCCCTAGGATGATGTCAAACTCTGGCATCGGCAACACGATCAGATCCGCATAAACAAGGTCGCCATGGAGCTCAAGATCTATGTCTCGGATCACATTGGTAGCTGCCATCTCCTCACCAGAAGGCAATACTACTGAATATGCTACATCTAGCCCAACGGTCTTGACCTTGAGGAAATTAGCAAAGACCTCCGAAATAAATGAGTGAGTGGCCCTTGAATCTATCAAGACCTTCGTAGCGGAACCAGATATAAATATTCTCCCTGAAATGTTAAGCGGAACCCAATAATCACAAGAACTAACTTATAGACATGCAAAGGTCAAAATTCTTCTAACTTAAATTTCCGGAAAATAATACTGAGTAGAGCATTCAATCCTATCGCAATTCTAAGTTCAAGATCTCAATCCCGATTCCCAAAACATTAAATCCCAAATGTAAACTTAAAGCTTAAAGGTACCTGTCATGAGCATCGTATCTGGGTTCGTCTCCGTAGCATGGAGAGCAAACACTCTGCCTTGGGTAGGCAGATTTCTCTGAGGGCACTGCAGAAGTAAGTGGTCTGTACTACCACACTTGTAACACTTTCCTGAGCCAAACATACATGCTCCAGGATGGCGGCGTGAGCACCTAGGGCAAACTGGGTGCTCTAAAGTCCTCAGGGCTGGGCGTCCCCGCTTCTGCTGCTGCTGCTGACCTCAGTTTCTAGGCGGCCCGTGAAAAGGTCTCTTGTTCTGCTGCTGGTGCTGCTGAGGAGAAGGGCGGTGTGGTACCTGGACTGGGCGCTTGCCCTGGCGGTCTCTCTCGATATCACGCTGATCCTGCTCTGCGGCTAGAGCTTTGGAGACAGCGACCTCATAAGTAGTAGGGTCAGACACCCTAACATCACGGCGCAAGATCGGCCGTAGACCCACCAAGAAATGCATCAACTTAGCTTTAGCATCATTCGCGATCAGGGGCACAAAATGACAACCCCTCTCAAACTTACGGATGAACTCCATAACAGTCATATCTCCCTGTCTCAGGATCATGAACTCAGTGGTCAACCTGGTGCGTACCTCCTCAGTGAAATATTTGGAGTAGAATACCTCCGTGAAGCGCGCCCAACTCAGTGTAGCCAAGTTCAAACCTACTGATGCTCCTTCCCACCATAAGCGGGCATCTCCTCCGAATAAGTAGGTGGTACATCGGACTCTGTCTGCATCTCCAAGCTCCATGAACTCGAAGATAACCTCGAGGGACTTGATCCAGCCCTCGGCAATCATGGGGTCCGTCGTCCCTGAAAACTCCTTAGGACGCATCTTCATGAATCTCTCATAGACAGCCTCGGGCCCTGTCGGCCTGGTCGCCACAGCATGGTTCCCTGCAAACTGTGCGAAGAACTGAGTCATCCCAGCTTGCATATGGGCATTCATGTCAGGTGGAGGGGGTGGTGGAGGTGGTAAGTCTCTCTCCTGCCTCTGCTCCTCCTTGTCCTCTTGGCGAGGCTCCTCATTTCTAGTGCGCTCGAGAATGCGTCTAGGGGGCATACTGTTCCATACATAACCCATACGTAACCAACATGCATAATTCCATAATTTATTTAAATTTAAATACTGAACAATAAAATAAATCTGGACGTAAAATAATTCATGAAAACATGCTGTCAAATAATTCATGCTTTAAATAAAATGCATAAATGTAAAACTTACAGACCGAAGACGTGACTTCGTGAGCTTCTCGTGGTCAGTAGTAGTAAAACACTTTACAAAACCATTGCTCTGATACCAGCTCCGCTGGCCCGAAAATTCATGTTTGAAAATTTGCGGAAAAATTAAAATTTTCTTTTTAAAATTGCCTCATTCACAAAATCAACTGATAAATCAAGTTTAAATGTTCAAAATAGCAGCGGAAGAAATTATTACTCGCCAAAATAACAAGTTAAAGTATCCAACAACTGATAAAATGTTTGAGCATAAAAAAAATGACAAGTGCTGTAAATGAGGTCCTCGGGTTCCACTACTGCCGACCCCAAGCTGGCTCACTGGTCCCCGCCCTCGGTCCCGACCTCATCAGTACCTACAACAATCAAGTCTAGTGAGCCTAAAGACTCAGCATGCATATATCGTAAATAACGAGTTAATAATATAGTAAAATTTGCATGGGATAAAAATATCATGTCATGAGGCATAATGTGAAAATAACTTGTCATGAGCAATTATAATACGTGCATAACTGAACTGAAAATCATAGTGAAAATGTTTGCTCCTTGGAGCCCTGTACTGAAATAGCATGTAATAATTTTCTGTTGAGATTATGGTCTACGCAAGTGGCCCCTGCACTGAACTGAACTGATCGGTAACTGGCGATCGGGTGAAGTAATGAACGTCTGATCAGACTAATGCCACAGTATACTGGGTGGTTAGTAACTGAACTGACCGGTAACTGGCGACCGGATAATATAATGCTCCCATGATAGTGAAATGGCCACATGCAATATCGCATAAATCTCAAAAATGAAAATTTTATATTTTTATGCACGTAATATAATTAAATGGCATAATGAAATATCATGTATTATTTTACCACATGGATTGGATCGTTCCCAGGCTCGCTGCAACCTAAATTTAACATGAAAAAATATGCAAATGATTTTCTTGACCAAACTATGTAATTGAATCCAAAAACGAGACAATTACGCCCAACGACTTCGTATTTAATCATGACTCCGAGCCAACCCGAACCAACACCGAACCATCATTTAGCCATGATTACAATACACTTAAAATGATGAAATAATGCTCCAAAAATGATAAGGGCCGAAATTTTGGTGAATGGAGGCCAAAACATGAAACGCTCTTTCGAGAGTCAATTTGGCACATCGCACCGTAATTTCTCGTAAGACTTCAAAAATGATCCGAATCACAAACGGCCAAAAACATGACCTTCCTAACTTGATGAGGCACTGTCAAATCCAAGGCCATAGGCTAAAAGCCAAACAATAACTAAAACGAGCCTCCGAACCAAAGCACCAAGTTACTGCCAGAAAATTCCAGCAACTGCACTTGCACTTGCATTGCTTCGTTTGCGAGACGATTGGTCATTGGGGCTTGAACCAGCCACAAGAGTCTCTTCCCAACATCCTAAGGGGTGTCTTGAACCATATCTAAGAGCCCTAGGCCAAACAAAATCCAATCCAACACCTAGGACAACACCAAGCTTCAACCGAGAACACAAAAATCTGTACTGTGATGTTTCTGAAATTTCATTTTGTTGCTGTCATGCATCATACCAGTGGCCATATGGTTGGCCATGGCTTGATCTAGACATCATGGGGTATGTTATGAACCATGGCTAAGGGCTAAAGAGCCAACCAAGATCCACACCAACACCCAAAACCGAGAGGACACATGCAGAATTTAAAACAGGCGAAGGGGCTGTTCTTGTTGTTTGATTTGAAAACCAATTTCACCATGGACCAAGCCTCAAAAGGGTGACTTGGTCACGTCTTAGACATGATAGGGAAGTGTTCTAACCATGGATATAGACCCTTAGGGCAGCCAAGATCAGAAACTCACCTTGACATCAAAACAAAAAAATTCAAAACTCAAATGGCATAAATGAGGGGTTGATGTCATTTTCGGTTTCTAGCATGCATGGGGGCTGAACTAATAGACCAATGTGGTCCTAATCCATCCTAGAACATGTCTAGATGTAGCCTTGGGAGCCTGGAATCGAACCATCCACCTGTACTCACAAAAACAAGCAAACCGTGAAGCATGAAAGAAGAACAAAATTCTGCACTTCATTTTCGAAAATGGTATGAAAAGATTTCGGTTTTTTTTTTTTTTTGAGCTTAAATAAATCATGATTATGATGTTTCAAAATACTACTATGGCTTGATTGAAGAGCAAAGAAGATCATATACATGCCTGGTTTCGTTTTGAAAAGAAAACGAACGAAACGCACGACGCGGCGCGGAGGAGACGGAGCGTTCTTCCTTCCTTGTTTCTCTCTTGCTAAGCTCGATTTTTCTCTCTTATTTCTTCCCTAGAACTCACGGTTTTTCACCCTAATATTACTCTGGAATTCGAGAATGGGGAGTGGGGAAATGGTGGTTAGGAGAGTGAGGGAGATCCAATAATAAATGAATTCAAATGGTATGACCAAGTCTCCTCTCTTTTGAATTTTGAATTGGTTGATATCAAATGATTGTTGGAGGGATCTAGAATGAGGTGTGGTCGAATTCTCATGCTAATCTAGACTAGGATAATGTTCTAATATTAATTAATTAAGGGTGAAAAGATTACCATGCTAAGGAGTGACAAAGAAATGGTCAAAGGGTGAGTTGGCATAGAATTGTTGTCTCACTAAGGGGGGTGGCCGAAATTATTCAATAAATGGAAGGGAAATATTGTTTGGTTGGTAAATTTTTAAATCTTAAGAGCCTTACCTATCCTTTAAACAATTTAGTGAATTAACACCTCAATTAAGGAACCTAAATGAACTTATTTCCTACTCATCTCAAGTTACTAAAATAATTCCTTAAACCTCCTTTTTAACTTAAATCAACTTACTAGCTAGCTAAAATAAACTCTGAAAATGATTTCTTAAATCTTAAATTTTATCTCAAAACTCCAACTCCAGTCCGGCCTCACTGAATTAACTGAAAAGATAAAAATTAAACTACTGCATAAAATAATTAACTTTAAAGAAAAGCATTTAAATACTCATGCAATAAAATCATTTTAATTTAAAATACTAGAATTATGCATGGCTTATACGTAATTTAGTTTACGGGTTCTACAAGTACATATTCTTGAAACCATCATTTGTCACTTTACTATTATATTGTCAAGGTCTTCTCAACAAAATATGGCAAGCATGTATCGGAACAAAGTCACACAACATCTCTTACACATAGTTCCCAACTGAAAGTTACCAAAACTTTTTTATTTACTTTCACCTCCGCACAATCATTTAACTAGTGTAGCCAATATGGTTGAGAATTTTTTAAATTAGGCAAACCCAACTTCCTCGCCATCTCACAACTAGCCACATTGGTACAACTCCTTCCATCTATGATGAGATTACAACTTTTTCGTTCACAAAACACCAAGTATGGAACAAGATCTCACTTTGGTTAGCTTGTATCTAAAAGCTCACTTACCTGCCGTTTACGTTTTTTAGACTCTTCCGAGTTGCTACAATATGTTGGTGAGTTCGACAACGCACTTCCGATCACCAAATCAATTTGGTACTCAATCCCTCTCAAATGTGGTAGTCCTTGAGGTACTCATACAGAAATACGTGCTCAAATTCCTACAAAAGTGAAACAACCATGCTTGGAATGGATCTAGTTATATCACTTATGTTTAGGAGGACCTCTTTATAAAAAGTTATCACAAGTGGTTCATGTGTGTGTAAAAATTGTTTCAACTTACTCTTTTGAGTCATACATGTATTTTTCTTGGCCTCATTTTTCCTTTCTATGATCATCTCACTTTTTGACAACTCTTCTGCCACCTCGCTTTTTTGTTCCCTATTTTTTCTCTCTCTCTCTTTTCTTTTTCTTTAATTTGTCCTCCAATATTTTCTTTGGGGACAAAGTAAGTAATACAATAGATTCTTTATTTAAAATAAAATAGTACATATTCTTGAAACCATCATATGTCACTCTTCAATTATATTGTCAAGATCTTCTCAACAAAATATGACAAGCATGCATCGGAACAAAGTCACACAACACCTCTTCCACATACTTCCCAACTGAAAGTGACCAAAACTTGTTTATTTAATTTCAGCTCCGCACAATCATTTAACAAGTGTAGCCAATATGGTTGAGAATTTTTTAATGTAGGCAAGCCCAACTTCCTCGCCATCTCACAACTAGCCACATTGGTACAACTCCTTCCATCTATGATGATATTACAACTTTTTCGTTCACAAAACACCATGGAACAAGATCTCCCTTTGGTTAGCTTCTCTTATTTGACTTGGGCACTCATGATATTCCTTGTCATTAGCACTTCATTTACAACCGCCTTGTATCCTCATCAGGGTCATCCAACTCATGCATCTCATCATCATCACCCTTGTCATCTCCCTCACTTTGGGATTCATACTCCCCATAAGCATTAATTGTAATCACTCTCTTGTTTGGACATTGCTACCAATATGACTAACTCTTTAACACATAAAACATTTTATATCTTGATAACGATTAATAGGAGTTTCATATTTACCTTGCATTCATTGTTTAGGCGTCTCTCGCTTAATTTCAGCCTTGGGCTTGGCCACTACCTTGCCTTCTTCACGTTTAAAAACTTTTGGATGCCAATAAAATTATGAACTTCTCACTTGATTAGTGCAGCCAACTCCTCTCCTCTTGAGTTGTTGCACCTTTATCTTCATTTAAACCATCTCGTCTAGATCCAAGTAGTGCCTAAGTTCCACTTGGTCTTGAATCTTCCTGTTCAAATCACAAAGAAACCGAGCCATTGTAACCTCGTTATTCTTCTATATGTTGTTTTAATCATGGCTACCTTTAACTCTTTATAGTAATTATCGATGCTATTAGTACCCTGTCTCAAGCTCTGTAGCCTCTTAAACATCTCTCGATAATAAAGATTGGGCACAAACCTGTTCCTCATGACTCTCTTCATCACATCTCAATCTCAATGGGTCTCTTATTGTACCTTCTCCTAGTGGTCACAAGTTGATCCTTCAAAATAAAGGTGTAATCTAGAAATTCAACAACCTCCAACCTAACCTTTTTGAGTTTGGAGTAGTAGTGACAGTCGAAAACAAACTCTACCCTCTTTTCCCACTCTAAATATGTTTTGGGGTCCAATTTACCACGAAATGACGAGATATTCATCTAAATACTACCATATTACCATCTTCTCTGCCCCTATCGTTATGCCTCCCACATATAACCTTTCTTTTATCTATCCTAAATCATGTATCACGCTCGTTCTTTCCCCAATTCTCATTATGACTCTCATCATCTCCTCCCAATTCATATTCATCATCGTATTCTCCTCTCTCCATTTTGTGAGACTTTAATTTACCCCCGCTAGTACTAACCTCCAATAATGACTCCAGTTCGGTCCTCGTCATCCTAGTGAAGTGACCAAACAATGCCTACATTTGAACCTTGGAAAGTCCTTGGTTCGAGCCATCTCCTTCTTCCTTCTCGATTCTTCTTTCAGACAGTGTACCTTTGAGAAACATTAGTAGAAACAACAAAAAATTTTCTCACCCAAATTCTCACAGTCACTGCAAGGAAAAGTCTTTGAAATCACTACAAATACTCACAAGTCACTCAAAGGAATAAACGCTCACACTCAAGTATTTCACTCAAATTAGAGAATTCTCTCGAAGATGTGCGTATGTTTTGTATTTGTATGTATCAAACTAACAAGATCAACTTGTAGACACTTTCAACGGTCTCACTTGAGCTGCACAAAACCAAGAAAATTGAAGATTTTCTCCCGCGAGCTTGAATATAACTCAACACAGAATGAAAGAATACTTTCAATGTTAAAATATTAGCACTAAAAATCTGAAAAACAATAATTCTCTCTTCTTTTGTGACAAATAGATCTCCTTTTTTATCGAAAAACTTTTTTTAAATTCGATCCTATTTTTTATCGAGTTTTTTTGACAAAACTTACACGACAAGAAAGAAAAAACTTGTGCGACAAGTAACACGAAGAACGACTCAAGGGTGTCCTAGAATCGCAAGATTAACGAACAAAGGAAAACAATAAACAAGATTTTATTTATTTTTAAATTTTTTAATAAAAATCTTGCGGCATAGAATCAATGAATGAAGAACAAAAAACAATATAACGACGATGAATCAATAATATAAAACAAGATACTTACTTGAATAAAAAGAAATAATGTGGCTCTGTACCAAATGATATGATTCTTCAAGAATATGAAATGCAAACACGATTTGGACAAAGCCACGCCCTCGATCCAATTAAATAAAAAACTTTTTGTGTTGTTCCGATCTTTGAATCAAGTATTTTTGGGAAATTCACACATAAACTAATATAGTTCAGTAACAAATAATCATGAATAAAAAATTGAATCTCAAGAGAACTTTCAAATAACTTTTCTTTGACAATTACCGTGAAAACGATCGACAAACGTCACAAAGATTGAATCTTTGATAAGTTCTAAAACTCTAAATTAGTGTTTTCCTTAATTAATTCGCATAAAATCCCGAGTTTCTGCAATTTTTGCCGATCAAAACGTGTTGGGGCGCTCAGAAAGGCAAGCTGGGACGCCCTAGTTGCACAGATGAGCGTTGGGGCGCGCCTCCTGCGCTCTGACGTTTTGTTTTTGCGTGCTGGGGCATAGATGGATGTTTTCTTGTTGGTCTTTTAGAGCTTGAATGACATTTTATTGAGCTCCAATTTGATTGTCATGCTCCCCAAATGAATAGTTTTTTAATATCCAAGGAACAAGCATTATCATTTTTGGAATCAAACTTAGCTAGGTGATCTCGGTCATTTAACTTATAGCATTCACACCAAAAACATGAAAATACTTTAGGTTTGGATTATTTTCCATGATGATCTAATAGGATTTCATATTCGAACCAATCCTCAAATACACCCAATTTTAAATATGACATGTTGTGTTTAAGGCCTCAGCCCAAAAACGTTTTGAACTATTTTTGGAACTCAACATGACCCGAGCTATCTCCTGAAAAGTTTGGTTCTTTCTCTCGGCAATGTCATTTTTTTAGGAGTCTTTGGGTTAGAAAACTCATGTGATGTACCTTTTTTTATTACATAAAGATGAAAAATGTAAGTTCTCAAATTCCTTATCATGGTTCTGATTTTATCAACTCTTAAATTGTGCAGATTGGTATTCTTGCAAGTAGGTTTTTAAACGCATCAAATGTATCCGCCTTTTCTATAAAAAAAATTACTTATATAAAATGTAAAAAGTCATCAATACAAACAAAAGAATATTTTTTACTTCCAAAACTTTCCAATTTCATTGGACCCATATGATCCATGTATAAAAGTTCAAGACATTGTTTGTCCCATAATGTTGTAACATTGGTGCGACACATGGGTTTGCTTATCTTTCTGGCATGCTCCATACACATATGGTAATCAAAAATTAAATTAGTCATACCTCGCACATGATCATGTTTTCATAGATTCTTCAATGTCTTGAAGTTTGTATGGCCCAAATTTTGATGCCACAAATCTAGTTCACTTATCTTCGTATGTCTGCAAGCATGTTAATCTCCCATTTGATAGGTGTTATCAACAGATCTTTTATCTTTCATGACACAAACATTAGCTTTATCAAACACTTCACAAGTATTTTTGTCAAACTTAACATGCAATTCATCATCACATAATTCACTCATGCTTAATAAGTTTGAGTTAAATCTCTCGACATGAAGCACAATGTGAATCTTAGGAAGTCCATCTACGTTCAATATTCTTTTTCCATCAATCTTTCTTTTTGCATCACCTCTATAGATTACTCGACCACTTTTTAATATACATAATCAGTAAGGTGGTCCTTCGAACCTGTCATGTGGCATGAACACCCATTATCCAAATACCAGATACCTTCAATATTAGTTTTTAAGGAGGTGTAAAAAACAATACAACAAATTTCATCCTTAGGTACCTAAATCTTCTTCACTAAAGGTTTCTTGGTAAATGTGTTGTGGTTGGTGTTGTGCGACACATGGTGCAACATCCGATTTTCCTCCAAGCTTGAAACAGTAAGGTTCGATATGACTAGACTTAAAACAATATTAACATAAGAAGCAATGCCTACTTCGTTTAGACTTTTGATCAGTATCTTGCTCTTTGTTGTTAGACTTTTGATCGAGTGAGTGTCTTTTGGAACAACAGTATCAATGCTTCTTTTCACAAAGACGGTTTTTTGTAATTTAGAGTTGGACGATTCTCTAAATTCAAACACAATGTTGTTAAACCCCATATCGGCTTTACTATCTTTTCCCATCATCAATATGGAGTCCAGCTTAATTGAGCTTGAATTGAACTTAGTAAGAGTTTGTGTCAACTTTTCGAGCTCAGCATTGATCTTGTCAATCTCCAGTTCCTTCTTACTTAAATCACTTCAAGTCTGACCACATTTCAACTCGATGTTTTCCTTTGAGATGATCGAGTTTAATTTGTTCTTTTTGATCCAATTAGTATATAGTTCTTCATAGAGTTTCTGTACACTTTCTAAAGTGACTTATTCTTCATCTTGAATTTCCAGATCTGTACGATCCAAAATACAATAACGTAACCTAACTGCATGCGAATCTGTGGAAAATGGAAAATGACTAATTAAAGGGTTTTAATTGCATGAGTTAAATATAGGGTGCATTCTTACATGTTTAAAATGCACTTTTCGACATGAACGCATAAAACTGTGTTTTAAAAAGATTATTCAAGACGCGATCGAGGAACGGAGACCGAGGGCTGCAAAAAGGAGAATTTTTTTATTAAATAATTATTTTTAATTATAAAATATGGTATATGCTATATAGTATTTTCGAAAATGAAGTGTTTCGAGGTGATTTTTATACGCCGAGACGTATTTTAAAACGGTATTCGACTTTTGACGAAAATATGAACTTTTTGAGAGCTCAGCTAATATTTTCACGACCTTTTTCCAAACAAAATATTTTAAATATTAAATAATGGG
Source organism: Primulina tabacum (assembly GCF_025594145.1). NCBI lineage: Eukaryota > Viridiplantae > Streptophyta > Magnoliopsida > Lamiales > Gesneriaceae > Primulina > Primulina tabacum. The sequence continues at coordinate 24,844,561 of NC_134556.1, read as the reverse complement.
CCTAATTGGCCTAGTATACCATGCTAATGGACCTAATTGGCCTAGTATACCATGCTAATGGGCCTAAACTTGTATACATGATTTATTTAACAAATAAAAGCCTTCCCCTCCACATCTCATAACTCATGCCCCAACCCCCTCTAAACACTAGGACACTCTCATCAGCACACACCACACACATCACACGAGAACTTGAAGAAAAAGCCACGGTTTTGAGAGGATTGTAGCCTAGAGTTTTCTACGTCGCCGTTCTTCGAATAGCCAACTCGTTTTCGTGTGTAATAAACGCAAAGGCATGCCTTAACTTTCTTCAAACATCTTTCACATCATACTATGCATACTTGATTAACCTTAAATTAAAAATATGTGTCACAAGTTTTATTTTCGTTTTTATAAGCATACATGCATATAACTCATGTTTTGATGATATAAAACTCATGTATTTGGTTCATAAAGGGGCTGCCTTCCTAGGACAATAAAAAAAGATGAATTTTAGAGGGTTTAGGAGCTTAGGCAAGGCTGCACAAGGGTTGGACCGAAGGCGAGCAAGCTTGAACGAAAATTTTCATTTGGTGCATTAGGGTTTCGGCTAGGGGGAAAGAAAGTGTGTGGCTCGACCAAGGCTTGACCAGGGCTCGAGCTGGACGCGGTTAGGTGTAAGGAAGAGTCCTAGCCATGCTAGGACTCATGCACAGCGGCTGGGGAAGAGTCCATGCGCGATGGGACTCTTCCCATGCAAGCTGAGGGCAGCAGCTGTGCATTGGATGTCACGGCTTGGCCAAGGGGTCCAGGCTAGGTCTGACGGTGGTCAAGTGAGGGTCATGAGGGCTCGGGCTCAGGTGGTGGCTCGGGTGAGGAGTCCTTGTCGAGTTGGGAGTCATGGGTGCTTAATCGACCGTGGCTCGTGCTGGTCTTGTGGCATGGGCTAGGGCTGGTTAAATGGGTCAGGTCTGATCAATAGGGTTCTTAGGTGGTCTAGGTAGGGGTTGGTTCGAGGTGCTCGGGAGTGGCTCGAAGAAAACGTAAGATGGCTCGAGGGGAAACTAGCTAGGGTTCGGTTTTTCAAAATAAATGGTTAAGGGGTCAAACCATGGTCCACATGGGTCCTTTCATTGGTCACGAGGGTAATTTAGGTATAAAAAGTTCGTGATAAAATTTTGGGATTAAAATATGAAAGTTTTAATTAATCTGGCAATTAAATGCTTTAAGAATTAGTAAATAGGAATGTAAATCGAAAGCCTCGAATTTAAGATAAATAATTTTTATAAATTTAATTTAAGCTTAAAGAATTATGTGGGATGTTCTAGAGTCAATGAAAGTAGGAAAAATTCAAAATCGAAAAATTCTAAGCACAAGGGTAAAATGGTCACTTTACACCTGAAAAATGTTAGACGTCTTGCCAGTGCCCTGAATGCTGTAATATATGCTAAAATATTTATTTTAAATGTTTATGAAATTATACGATGAAACGTTAATGCTAAAAGACATGTTTCATGTTTGGTTTAAAAGAAAAATGATTTATATATGCATGAATTTTTATAAGTGATGAAAATATGAAAAATTGAAGGATGTGAAGTTATTGTGACTAATACGATAATATGATTGGAGATATCGTGAGGGAAAAGGCCCCAGAGGGAGCACATTTACGGGAGAAGGCCCCCAGAAGGAGCCCGACGATCGTATTTCCATCGACATGATATGATGATATGTAAGGGCAAAGCTCAGTTGATGGATGAGAGTGTCGCTGATGTCCCCGCTGCCCAGTACTGTGATTATACGTAGATGGATCCATCGACCTTCGGCTGATATGAAAGTCACAAATAACGATCCGATTTCAAAAAAAAAAACTTATGTATATGATATAAATGAAAATGTATATTATGAAAGAAAAAATGTTTAAGTTTATGCATGTTCATGAAAAGCTATTTTAAGTAAAAATATTTTCACTGTTGTATGTGGATGTATATGTATTACTTGTTATCATGGTTAAGGTTTGCTGAGTCAATAAACTCACTATATGTGATCGATGCAGGTGACCATGATGTTGATGTTAATGAGGGACTTGATGGTTGATCTTGCTGGACTGAAGGTGCACACAACCCGAGGACCAGCGCTAGTTTTCCGCAAATAAATTACGTTTATGACTTACGTTAATGACTTATGATGAGTTTGAGAGTTTTTTAGAGGATGTTTGGGTTAAGTTATTTTTGAAAATATTAAATTAGTTTGCTTGACAATTACGATGTTGGTGTTTCGAATTACTTTCTTTTGTATTTTTAAATAATAGTCGGTTGGTTTATTTTTAAATGGTGCAAAAATATTTTTAAATATGTTCATATATAAGTATGGATTCGGCCGAATGAATAGAATAAGAAAAAAATTTCTAGTATATTTTTAAGAAAAACGAGTAATGGACGTTTCAAGATCACTTGAGTCAAAGGAATTTGTCACATTGAGGCAAATAAAACTTGATGAATTTGGAGAGGTGTTCCTACCAGATGTTGAAACACCAGAGGCAACACCTAGTGGATTAACTTGCATTGAATGTTTCTTCTCAAAATTTGCAAACAAAAATGTATGATTTTCTCCTCCACTGGATCCATGTTCTTCGTCAAAATTTTCATTACTTAAGGAGACATTTAATCCCTTGTTTTTCCGAAGTCTGTTGGAGCATAGCGACCGAATCCAGAACACTCTCTGCATTGAACCAAGTCTAGACTCTTAACGGCAGATTGAACATTTCCATTGTTCCTCAGTCGAAATTTCCCTTGAGTAGGTGCAAACTTTGAGTTTTCTCGGGAACAGTAATGCTTGGAAATTTATGGTGTTGACCCAATTTCTTTTAGTCTCTGATCTTCTTTAAATAGTGTTCAAATTTCTTTGTAATCAATGAAATGAAATCTTCAAATAAAGCAAACTAGTTGACTTCCTGGATAGTTGAAACAAGTCATTGAATGAATCATCAGAAACTTGAAAGGCAATTGTTTTCCCTTAGTCTTTCTTCTGCAAATCCATATTCATCTCGAAGGTTCTAAGGGAACTATTCAGATCGTTCAAACTGAGATTGGTGGTGTCTTGGACTTCATCGATTGCACAAATCTTAATGTTAAAGTGTTTTGGTAGTGATCTTAACACCTAGCTGACTAATCTCTCATTATAGATCGGGCCATCAAGACTAAAGCTTTGTTGGCACTGTCTCGCAGTCGTCGATCATAAATAGTAATAGAATTTGCTTGAAGATTAAGCCAGATGGCTTGGACATGCAATATATATGTAAAATTCATTCAATTCCCTCAGAATCAGAAAAGGAGAAAACCGAGAAGTCCCTGGAGAAAATTCAAGTCTCTTGATACTAGAATTTGATTGTGTCAGATCCGTCCGTCCAAATTTCAATCCGACGTGAGTTTTGTGCTCCTCTCGATAAAGGCTTCAAAAGGACGTAAGTTTTCTTATGTTTCATTATGATTTGAAAATATGATATTGAAGGAATCAGGATATGACTGATATTATCTGTTCCTGAGATTAGTTGTAATTGTATAATCGAAACCAGATTGAAGAACGAACACCGTATGAAATTGTTATCATTTTCAGATTTGATTTGATTGGGAATATACAGATTTGGTATCAGATTGTGTTTATTGATTGATTATGAATTATGATGTGTATCTGCTAATATTGTATTGCGGGATATATCGAGATTGCGATGTTATGCCGTCGAAACAGAATTAGATTGAGTTCTGATTATATCCAGTATTGGCCGGGTTGTATATTGATATTTTACTTCTCAATAATGTCATTCCAGAATGGGTATTGACGACTTCGAAGAACGATCAGAGACGGACCGATATTTGATTTCATTGATCAGACTGATCTACGAAAAGAAAGGTATAAATCAATGTCGAACCGGAAAGATACGACTCGAGTTAGATTCGACTTGAGTTTCCCAAAACCACATACTTTATTTTATTGCATTGATATTTGCAATTCATGAGATTGATATGCGTAGTCTATTGATTTATAGAACAACATGTATTGAGTCTTGGGCAGATGTGCCTAGTCTTTGGCAAAGCCGCCAAGACACTGGACTTTTGGTGGTATCGATGTGCTTAGGAGTAGATCGACTCTTATTGCAGAGATTCGATACAGAATGCCAAAGTCTGGGAATAAGAACATACGACCATCTAGCTGAGAGAGTAGGTGGGAGACTGTTGCGTTCTTATTCAACCGGGATCACTATATTAGAGAAAAGTCGAGTCAGAGATTATGAGTCAAAGAGTCTGATTTATAGTCTTATATCGATTCATGTCTTTCAGATTATGATACATGTTATTGATAACTTTTCCATGCTTTTGTATCTGTTTATATGATTGCATGTATACGTTGTTTATACTGGGGATATATTTCTCACCGGAGTTATCCGACTGTTGTTGTGTTTGTATGTGTGCATGACAACAGGTGGGACAGGATCAGGGTTGAGAAGAGGAAGAGAGATTTAGATTAGCGTGGAGATTCGGACCCAGAAGTAGATTGATTTCATCACTTGATATGTAGTGAATAGATCATAGTTTGTTATGATTTTCTTTTGTACCAGACGTGTACTTTTGATCTTGATGTTGATCATTGTAAATGAAATAAGATTTATTTCATATGTTGCGCACTCATGTATTTTAAAAAAAAAATTATGACCCAGTTACTTAATTATTACATTTGATCCTAATAATGATTAAGAAGATGAATTAGCGTCCGGGTCCCCACATTTCTTCTATTCTCATATTTTCAAATTTTGAGGTTAGCATTTTTAGCTTACTTGTTCGCACACTTTCAGATCCTTCACAGTATTTTTTAAAGACATCCTTAGCATCCTTCGCAGAGACACAGTTGATGATTAGACTGAACAGATTTATGTCCACATAAGTGAAGATGGCATTGAGTGCCTTTGAATTGAAGTTCGAAATAGGGACATCATAAGTCGTCCATGCACTTTATGCTTTAACCAAACTCACTATCTTCATCAACAGTCTTTGGTGCAGTCCAACTATTTATAACACGTTGTCATGCCCTTTCTTCAATGGATTTGATATAAACCATCATCCCAACTTTCCAAAATGTATAGTTGGATCCATCCATAGCTAGTGGTCGTAGTGCCGTGTTGACAAGCGGGACGTCCATATTACTTTCCATATTCAAACAAGAATAACCAGAATCTCACTTAGTAACGTCAAATATTCGCTCTGATACCACTTGAAGGGTGATTTTATGACATAAAAGTACTGTGAAGTAAAGTAACTATGAGTTTTAGAATTAATTGTTGTGCGCAATATTGTATCACCTAACACAACATGCAGAAAAATATTTCAACACACAAACTTAACGTAAATAAAACAAGACAAAGAATTATGCATGTTCACTTATGCGGTGTATCAGAGCAAAATATTCAATAGAAAAACCTATCATTTTACAAAAGCAGTACAAGTGAATAAAGAAAAGCTAACTCCCTCAATAAAGTAAGAGGGCAAATTGCATCAAAAATACTTACAAAACTAAATAATTAAATTACGGCTTATGTGAAGCCGAAAATCATTTTAATGAACAACACACTAATCAAAACTATGATTATGTGTTGTGTCTGAATGTCTTCAACATTTCACAGCAACACAACAATATACATTGGCTTGAGGACTTGATCTCTACGATGTAAATCTTCAATTATCGTGCTTGCTCTTCTGTGACGTCTCTCTCTTTTGTCCATGTTTCTCAACAGTTATCTTTGATTATTTATATACTTCATTTGCCCTGGAGTTTATTCCATAAAAAAGAACCCTACAAGATATGAAAACAAAAAATTTGTTAGAAAATAAACTCTTTTAGACACTAATATCGTATCTAAAGTTCTTATCAAAAATATTTATGATATATAAAGGCAAAATTCTATAATTTAATAAATACAATATTATCATAAGGAATTTAAAGAAGGAATAAATTATATTCCTTTCACAACCATTTTCATTGTTCGGAAAAAAAAATCTCATTTTTAAATGAAGTAATTTTCAAAGGGTAAGTTTCGTTTCGCGTAGAAAACGCGATCAACTAAAGGATGAGGGTAGTGTTGGCTTAAAATACGTCTCTTCTCTTGAAGGTGATTCAAAGTGTTCGTGCCAAAAAAATTGATATTCTTTTGGTGAAGTGAATCTACCAGAGAACTTTAAAGAGCTCTAATGCGTACTTGTGTAGTTCTAATCAGATAGTTCGCTGACCCCCCCACACATTAAGTGGCTTCAAGAAATGCAAGATGAAATTGTTTATGTAATTTTTCTGAAACTGTTCTCATGTGCTTTTAGGCTGTAGCCTATTGCTTGAAATTGAAAAACACGTGTATATTGTTTTTCTGGGAATATATTATATTTTATTGTAATAAAATTATTAAGTAGATTATTGCTATGAAGTCACCCACCGAACATAGTTTTTAATACCAGAAGTCGCATACAAAATTCAAAATTTTTTTATGTACACTAAATAAATCATCCATATTTGCAACAAGCCAGTCACGTTTAATCCTCTTCCGTGGAACATTTGGTGAATAATTCTATTTCTTTCAGTAGTTCTTTCCAACATTGAGATCTCAAACCATTTGTTTCAGCAACCGAGTGAGATAACATGAGGCTGAAGAGATATGCACGAGCTTTCGTTGCATGATCTTGGTTGACAGCTGTGTTCCTCATGCGTTCCGTTGCAGTGGTATCTTGCATTTCACTTTTATTGTAGATGTGCCGCCGGCATGCCTATGAAACGGATACAAAGTAAAGTCAGGTAGATGTACTTGATGACAGGTGTTGTGACAACACATGGAGACTTAGTCCCATATTTAACTGTAACGACGCCCCTTGTAGCGTTGCACCCATTACAACTAATGTGAGGTTAACAAATTCTTACGGTATTTTTAATGTTCAATAGTTGGTGGGAAGAAAGATATTTTGGCCCTTATTTCTATACTGATCTTAAACCTTGAGAAGTTATTGCCAATTAATGGAAGATCAAAGAGTGTATGACTATTGAAAGGGGACAGTTTTATTACCTGGAACACTCGATTTAAATGAGTAATATGTTCAGAGTTCAGATAGCCAGAATTCATAAGCTCTCGAAATAAAACCACTAATTCAGTGCTCACATTGCTTGGTGATACGTTCTGAATTATTTTGTATATTGACAAATCATCGAACACTTTAGGCATCCAAGGTGGTACTCTGCTCGATTTTAGCAATGCTACCACAATAAGAGCTGCTGGTTTGTGATGAACCATGAAAGTGTTTGATGTTGTACTTGGAGTCACCAAAGACATCACCAGCTCCTCTACGATCAATCTATACCAATTACTCTTATCAGCGGTGATAGATTCGTTTTCCAGCTCTCCCCATTTCATCAGAAGTGACAAACATTGTGCGCAATTCATTGAAACTCTAATGTCGTCAAAAAATATAAGGCCTTCTAATACAGATGATAGTGATGACACGTACCCTTCTCGACATTTCAAATCATCTGTTTTTTTATTTATGTAATCGGATAGTCCCGTGAGCATTTCCATGAGGCAGAAAGAAGAGATTAGTTTTACTAGAGGTGATCCATAATGCATCAACTTGCAACAGTCATGGCACCTTATACTGATGTAGGATAGCATCTCCGTCTCAGTATCATTATCATGTAGAATTCGGAAGTCAATGAGGCCTGGTAGATTAGCTCGCATACTGGCACACTAACTAAGTCAGTTCACAGGTGCAATTTTACAAAAGGGAATTTTAGTTTTATTATTTTCCTTGAGAGTTTGATATGTATTTACCTTCTGAGAGAGAAGAAAAGCAACAGGAGCACAAGTATGAGAACTTCCCCTGTATTTGTTCCTTCATCATGATCAAGTAGAGCAGGTCCCTTGGAACAAGCTTCAGAGATCGTGATATTCACAGTTGAGACCAAGGGAGCACTCAAAATGATGGTTTTCGAAGCTTCTGTTAGAGCCTGATTGCTAGAATGGTGCAAAATCAGAGAAAGAATGCTAATCGTCAAGATTACTTCAGTCCAACCATCCAAAGCCACTGCAGGTATTAGGCTGTCCAACAACTGCAAAAATGAGGGAAAAGATCTAGTTAACATTGAGGATGTACACGATAAGTATAACAGATTCTGATTAATTATAATACCTTTCCGGCTATCCCTATCCAAGCTCCATCATTTGATATCGATTCAGATCTCGCAGATATGAGAATGCTAATAACAAGTTGAGATATCACCACATGCAACTCGGGAGAGGCGTATCTTGAATATAAGTAAATGCTTAGCATCACGTCGTCTATCCCATGCATGAAAAACTGGTCTGACACAGCTGGAGCAACTTCAATTATTTCAGTCATGGCTTTTACGACTGAAATGATATCATAATCTTGGCAAACATTTCCAACAAGCTCTCCCAGCAAGTGTATAAAAATCATAGCAACAAAGTTGTCTCCAGTCGTTATCAGCTCAGCAAACACATGCAAATTAATTGTTTGCGTGATTTCATGACCATTTGAGCTGTAGTACTGCCTGCAGAACCTCAATATCTGTTTGGACAATGACTTCCAGAGTTTTTCTTGCTGGAACAACCATTTCAGCGATGTCAAATGGATTCTTGTAGAAAGAGAATTCCAGTCTATTTCCGACAAAAGCTGGAACAGGATTCTTTCAGCTTCTGGGCTGTACGGTATTTGGTAGCTCATTTTGGCAAATCCCCGGTGAAGCCCATAAAGATTTACTAATAGTTCTATTGTCACTGAGACAGAAACTCTGACTACAAAATCACTGCTGTTGAGTAAAATATATTGCTCCAGGGAAGCTAATATCAATTTATCATCAGCAATCCTTGCAAAAAGAAGAACTGTTATCTAGTTGAAATCTGGTACAAAGGGGTGGGTGAGTAGAATACTGTTGAGGAGCTTGTACCTGTCATTATACAGAGAGCTAATATAGAGAATCAGTAGCACTGCAGATTGACAACAAAATAATTCCTGATTATGGGAACTTTTCTGACCAAGAAGGAATAGCAAATCTGTGGGGTCATATGGCAGAAGGAAAGCAGCATCCCTAATGGGTTGCCCAGAATCATCCCCAAGAAGCACATCCACAACGGAACCAAAGATCAGATATGTCCTATCTCTCATTCTTTCAGTTGGAAATAAACCCAAGCATCCAAATAACATACTGAACCAGGAGCATGAAACTAGAGACTCTGTAAATTTCTTAGTATGAGTATCAGAATCTTGTAGCAGTATTGAATGAAAAGTTTCAATCACTCCCAAGGCAATATCCTCTCCTTCAAGATCATTGATCACAGTCATGAACCAAGGTAATAGTTTTATTTTATACAAGTCTAAAATACAAATTCTTAGTTCCATATCTGTGGCTTTTGAAGAACCATCACCCTTATTGTATGCATATGCTTCCTTCAGTAGATAAAGAAAATGCAAAATTTGATCTCTGTGTATCTGACTGTCGCTTAAACAATATGAAACAGCAGATCTTGATGCATCCATTATTGATGTTATAAAAATTGAGTTACAAGGAGAAGATGGAAATTTCATAAGAGTAACAAATAATCTGCATGATAAAGAGAATGTCTCTGGAAGCATGCCGATATCACCATCTAAGTTCTTAAACATTCGAGTCAAGATAATACTTATTTCGCCAACATCAGAAGTAGATATTATTCCAGGACAGTTTGATACACAGTTTAAAATAAGCTTCAGTAACAGACACTGTACAGGGTGAAAAGGAACTTCAGCTACATGACGCAGAATTGGAACCAGTGTTGTGAACCCAATGGCAAGTCTTTGTCTGAAGGGCTGCTCAGCTGCTGATAGAAGATCAAGAACCTGAAGTGAGGAGTTGACAATTGGATCTTCTCTACCTGGAAAATGCCAATAAACATTTTAAGCATATCTGACAGATAAAAAGGTATAAGTTATACTTTGCATAATATATCTTATTTGTTTGCAACAATATGGTGGGAAGACGTTATGAAGCTATGTCATATTCCCAGATTAGGCCCAACTTGAAACCATAATATTCAATTCTGGATTGTTCAACCATTTACTGAACTTTAAATATCATTTGGAAGATGATGCTTCCTTTAAGGTTTACCTGACAGTCTCAGCATTTCAAATATATAATCTGCTATGTTCTGTTCTATAAGTACTTGAAGTTCTTCGCCAGAGGCATCTCTTTGTGAAAGAAATAGAAATATTAAATCCAATGTGGCAATTTGAAGTTGGCTATCCGAAGAAAGCAGGGGGCCTTTAACAGCCTCCGCAAACAAGACTTCCAAAGATGACCCATCTATTTCATGCTCTGAAGTTGGCATGAAGTTGTCGGCTTCGCAGGAGTTCACACTGCCCACATGATTTATACATGCACTCTGAAAGATCCCTCTCCGGGCCAACACTGTCAACAATGCTACACAATTGCAAGAGGTGATTAAAATACAAAAAAACAAACATCACTAAAAATCTACAATCTTGAGTTGCATCATCACATGCTAAGCATGAAACTATATCAAGCACAGAATCTCCAAATATAAATGTGTAAAGTAGTGTTTGGTTTGCCAACTGTCTTAATATATTAAAGACTGCAACCTTACAGCAAAGGTATCAAAGTTATCAAAGGATAGTCATTACTATCCTGGGTTATTTACAACAGAGTTTTGGAGTTTCAACTATTGGTGATCATCAACAATTCACATGTCCAGTTATTAAGAATTTTGGCCAGGGCACCTTCACCAAAATATTCTGTGATATGAAAGGGACAACGGTCTGGACTTATGTATATTTAGCTATTGGCAGTCCAAAACAAGTTAAGTAATCTGCAACTATTTGTTCGTTGGAAATGTGTAGAGAAGAAAATAAAGGAACCTTCTAAAATGCAAAGATAAATTGGAAAAAAAATTCAATACATGGAAGCACACCTACACAGTTTAACCGAACATCTTCACTTTCACTTTTCATGAGGACTTCCAGTGGTAAGCGCACAAGCTTGGGGCAGCAGGCAGCAAATACATCAGTACAGTTATCATCCATATCTATGAAATGGAGGAGGAATAAGCGATACAGAACAAACATGATCTCCCCTTGGATCACTTCACTGTATTCAAAACGGAAGAAATGCATTTCAGAAAGAAATGGTAAGTGACAGGATACAGTCTACCAGTGCATTAACCCACCTTGACAACTGAAGACCTGTGATTAGGTTGCAAATGAGGGAATCCTCCTTATCCTTAATGCTGGCGTACAGTTTACTTTCCTGACTATCTAAGAGAACACCAAAGCAGTGCAGCTGCATTGCAAATAGATGAAGGTTGTGAAGGGAGACTTTATCAAGACTTGGGTCAACTATACACAATCACATAAACAGAAATCATTCTTTTAACAGTACATTCTTGAAGGAACCTGATCCTTGATTCATGCAAATAATCTACAAATGATTAACATCCACGAAGCACATGTTGAGGATGGCCAGGAACTTAGAAGCTTCTCACTTTAAAAGTGTAAACAAGCTTTAAATTAAATATCAAACATTTATTCATCATTAGCATCATCTAAGCCAGAAGTCAGGGGGGAAAAAAGCAGCTAAGCCAAATAATATAATATTTTCAAATATTACACAATCTGTAATACCTTGTCCTACATTGAAATGTTGGTGCAGTGTGAGTGGTTTATACGGGTTTATATAAGAAGTCCTGCCAATTTGGGTTATCATTTTCGTAGAGCATTTGCAAACAAAGTGAAGATTAGGTGGAAAAAACAATTCTTTTATTTATTGTTCAGTTATAACGGCAAAGAATACGCACAGAAAAGAGAGCAAGAAGGACAAATAAAAGACAAATTAATGTAATGAATTTACGCTACTTTATGTTAAGATTGGAACTTAGACCTAACTCAAGCCAAAAGACTAGCTCAAGAGAAGAAGATTGTCGAAGTCCATATATACAACTCCCAACGACTTAATCCAGCCGATGTGAAATATCTATCACATTTATATATATATCATTTTTCTTTTAAAACCAAGCATGCAATACATCTTTTAGCGTTAACGTTTCATCATAAAATTCCATAAATATTTAAAATAGACATACTAACATTCATTACAGCATTCAGGGCACTGCCAGGACTCTAACATTTTTCAGGTGTAAAATGACTTTTTTGCCGTTGAAATCCTAACTTTCTCAATTTATCCTTGAACCTTAAAACGACGACCCAAATCCAAACTTAACATAACACCTTAAAATACACCCATAAATATTTCTTAGACTTAAACTTAACCTCCTCGGCTAATTTCTCAATTCGTTTTAAAACTTAAACCTACATCTCGGTTTTAACGGGAATCGACTCGAAACTTAACCAAACTTGAACCATGCCTTATTAACACTTAACCATACCTTATACAACCCAAATCAAGCCAATTATAACCCATGCACAAGCCCAGAACCTTGCTGGAATTTCTGCACCTATTATCTCGGAACCCTAGCTTAAGTTTTCATGCACCCCTTCGGACCTAGCACTCAACCAACAAGACCAGCCCCTATGAACCCTACCTAGGACCATGACTGAACCCTAGAGACCCTGCTGGACCGGGCTTAAAGGACCTAGAACCCACAGCCCCCAAACCCGATCCTCATGGCATGCGCGACCCCAACCTTCATGCCTACAGCCTTCCTCCTTGCACCAGCACCCCTTTAACCCCTCTAGGGCCATCGTACAACCCTCTTGAGACCCCTGGACGTGACCCATATGCAGCACACAGCCTTGCCCTTCTAGAACCCAAAATTCGAAAACCCTAGTTTATCTAAGTATTTGTTACGATCCAATCAGGAATATTTCAGTTCTTATCATATGGAATTTTATCATAAATATTGGTGTGAAACTAGCTTATTCCCCCACTAATATTTCAAAATAAGAAAAATAGAAAGAGAAAGTGGGTAGATTAAACTTAATAAACCACAGCCAAGATGTTATTAATGTCCAAAAGTTAATACACCCTTACTACAGCTATTATACGCCAAAGTTAACATCCAAATATAATGATGTTACTATTTGTATCTTACTGATAATGCAATCATGCTCGATTACATATAAAATGTAAAATTTTCAAATGTCAAAAAAGTGTAATTCACAGTAACATAAAATATGCATCAGCATAGTTTGTAGCAATCAATACACCAGATACTTTCATAAATCATCAATTTGAAAAACTGAACATAAAATATGCATAAGCATAGTATCAATTATACCAGATACTTCCCATAAATAATCAATTGAAAAAACTGCACCTCTAGTATTGTAATGAACAGAAGCTCTGTGATATAGTTGTGAAAATAGCTTCTGGAGTTGTACCCTTACAAATAATTCAAATAATTCTTGAATAACCACAATATCAACATCGCCAACCTCTGTGTGATATCATTTATTTAAAAGTCTGAAGCCAATAATGTAACTGAAAAGGACTCACAGATACAGGTACCATTCCTAAACAGTTTGATGAACAAAACGAAAAAGTTTCCAGTGATCGATGTTTTCAACACGCCAAAGCGAGTTTACAACGCAAGGATAATGCAGAATTATAATTTCCACAGTTTCGGCTTTACGACAAAGCAAAGGTATCCAGTCGCCGAAAAATCCATCATCATAACCCACAAACTAATGAAAAACAGCATTTGATTGGATTATTACCATGTACAACTGGCGGCGGCTCCAAGCCAAGGATCCACTCGAAAGCCAATTGGAAACCCTAGCAGCAAACTCCATCTGCACATCCTCATTGAAATTACTTTTGGCAGCTTCACAAATTCTCAGGATCAAATCGATAGTTTGATTTGCAATTGGCTCGTCATCGAAGTTTGACAAGACGAAAACAAGAGGAGAAATGAGGAAGTGCGAGTGGAAGGTGAGAAGAGAATGGAGGAATTGAGACTGAGACATGGCTTGAGAGAGCTGGGAGAGGGCGTAGGATACGTGAACGGTCGGAGATTTAGGGTTGGAAAGAAGGACCGAGAGGCAGAGCAGGCAGATGGAGCCCCCCTCAGCCGTGGGAAGGATGAGGTTTGAGCTGTGGCCCTGGGAGCAGGTTACCGGCGGCTTCAGCGGCGGTTGCAGTGATAGGGCGGCGATGGAGTGCATTCTTTTTCCGGAAGAGGGGGATTTGATTAGAAATGAGGCGGGAGAGAGCAATCTAAACTACTTCACATTGTAATGTGCAAGTATTTATCATAAATTAATTTTCATATTATTGATAGTTACTATTTTATAAAACTACACATCTTATATTAAACTACACATTTTATAAAATTTTGTCTATTCAATTATGTGTTTTCTTCACAAATTGAGTTACATGTTTATAGATTTTTTTTTGGAAATAATTCAAAATTAAATACATCATTATATACATTATCACACACTAATTTTCAATATTTACAACTATTATTTTCAATTTTCAATAATTTCAACTCTTATTTTCAACACTTTCCCTTATGATGATGATTATGATACAATGATTGTCTTCATTACTTGTTTTTTTATTGTCTCGTTAAAAACCTTATTAGAAAAAACTCTTGGAATAAAAATCATAGTAAGTGAAAAAGAGTGAAGTCACGTAAACTCTCCCTCATGTTAACACGAACAATCTTAACAAATTTCGTAGATTGAGCATCCCAATATTATATATATATTTTCTGAATATTATCGTAGGAAGTACCTTTATGAAGAGATTTGATAAGTTTTCACTTAATTGAATGTAATGAATATCAATATCTTTATTCTTCTCAAGCTCTTGAGTGAATGCGAAGAACTGAGGGGGGTATGTTTGTTTCTGTCACTTTTTATATATCATTCTTTCATTTGAGAAACACATGCAGCATTATCTTCATATAGTGTCACAGGCTTCTTGTTGAATGATATTCCACAGAGATTTGGATATGTTGGATCATTGATTTTAGCCACACATATTCACGACTTGCTTCATGTATTGCAATAATCTCGGCGTGATTTGATAAAATTGTTACGAGTGTTTGTTTCTGTGAACGCTAATAAATTGCAGTGCATCCATGAGTAAATACATATCTGGTTTGGGAACGTGTCTTGTGTGGATCAGATAAGTACCCAGCATCAGCATAACCAATTATACTTTGATTGGTATCTTTTGAATACAAAATTCCCAAGTCTCTCGTTCCTCGTAAATAACGGAATATATGTTTAATTCTGTTTAAATATCTCTTTGTTGGATATGAGCTAAATTTTGTCAATAAATTTATAGCAAAAAATATATCATGTCATGTACAGTAATGCCCGAGATTTGAGGTGTTGTTAATCTAAAATGATTCGTTAATTAATTGATGAGAGTATAGACGAAACGGATCAGATTAGGATATCCGAAAAGGAGATTGAATTATGAATTGAAAATGATATGACATGGAAGAGGATATGGGATAGCATGAACAGAGGTTGAAAATCAGTAGGCATCACGCATATGCGCTGAGAAAGGTGCGCATATGCGCGAAAGATCCTTCGCGAGGACAGAACACCTCGCGCATATGCGCGAGAAGGGGCGCGCATATGCGCGAGGCAAGTATTTGGGGTGATTGCCGAGACAGTAAGTCTCGCGCATATGCGCGAGACATGACGCGCATATGCGCGAGCAGGTGTATTCAAGAATGCCGAGTCCAGAGAGTTGGGCGCATATGCGCGAAAATGTGTCGCGCATATGCGCCAGCAGTTGGGAAGACACGCGTCGAGACTTAAGGTCTCGCGCATATGCGCCGGTTGATGTCGCGCATATGCGCGAGACGTGTTGCTTGAAGGATGTGCCATTTGCCTTGCTGCATGTACGGGTATGTATATATATATATATGAATTGCAATTATCCTCGGGAATTCAGAGAGAGAAAGAGTCGAAGGATCGGGAAAGAAAATCCTTACGCCTTTTGGGAGAAATCCGTCTATCCAATTTTGAATCCGACTTCAGTATTGAGTTCCTATCAACGTAGGCTACAACTGGACATTGAGTATTGGCAGGCTTTGAGTTCGAGACTTCGACAGAGTCAAAGTATCAAAAAGAAAGGTATAAATTAATGTTGAGTTGGGATTGCACAACTCGAGTGAGGTTTGACTCGAGTCTCCCTAAATCATATACTTAGTTTATTACATTGATACTTGTAATTGATGAGATTGATGTTTATAGTATATTGATTTATAGCCACTGCATGTATTGACTACTGATTCTTTTAGTCATTGGCTAATTCGCCTAGTCACCGGCTGATTCGTCTAGTTATTGGCTGATTCAGTCTAGTTATCGACTGATTCGTCTAAACTTTGGCTGATTCGCTTAATTACTGACTGATTCGTCTAATTATTGGCTGATTCGCTTAATTCTTGACTGATTCGTCAATTCTGCGGCTGTTTCGCCCAGACACTGGATATATGAATTATATCGATGCCGTTTAGGGTTGATTCATTCCTATCGACTGAGATTCGATATAATTATCAATATCCAGACATTGGGATCCCTAGGTTAGAGTTGAGTCGAGTATGAGACGACGCGTTGTTTGAGTCGAGTCTGTGATGACTAGTTGATTTACAGTTTTATATCATTCATGTTTGTTGATTGGCTGCATGTGAATGATATTTGTTATATGCTTTTGTATGTGTTTTTATATGATTGCATGTTTACATTGTTTATACTTGGATTTATTCTCATTGGAGTTATCCGGTTGTTGTCTTGTTTTGTATGTGTGCATGACAACAGGTGGGACAGGTTCAGGGTCGAGGAGATGAGGAAAGATCGTGATTAGAGTGGAGGCTCCGGACTTGGATTAGAGATAGGGTTGGACACTTGATATTAGCTGTTAAACCTTAGTTGAATAAATGTATGTAGTACAGGACTTGTACTTTTATACTGAGATGTATATATGTTTTATTTCACTACGTTCCGCATTTTAAAAAAAAAAATTAGACCCTGTTTTATAATTTATTAATTAGTCCCAATTATGATTAAGAACATGATTAGCGTCCGGGTCCCCACATGTACAATTTCCAATATACATAAGTGCACCAATATCATTTAGATATGGTACTTCTGGACAAAAAATAACTTCATTACTCATCTTTTTCTATTTTTGTTTCAAGAATTTTTGAAATTCCACATATAAAGGATCATTGTTAATAGCCGATGAGCTCGATATGTTTTGGGCTATAAGACTCTATTTACCATGTTGTGCTATAATATTAGGGATTTTTCCCTACTTCCTCTGCCTTACAAGAGGAATAGTTTTTACGGCCACGTTGATTCATTTTTGTAAATTTTCACGAGTCAAAAAATTTGGTAAGTGATTATATTCACTTTTTTTATAAACTATATTAAATCAAAATGGGGCTAAATGAGCCCGCCAATAATAAAAATTTGTTTAAAAACATCATATTTAAAATCTTTTTGGAAGACAGACTTTACAGATTTGCAATCAGTTTTTATAAAAAAATTCTGATTTTATAAATCATCTTGAATTTTAATATACATTTAATAATAACAAGAATTTCTTTAGCTACTGTTGAATTATTTTTCTGGGCATTATTTCATTTTCCAGAATATAATCTTCATAAATATTCTTGTTTTATTAAAGGATCAATTTGTTTTAAAATTCCTCCAAAACCTATATTAGAAACATCTGTTTCAACAAATTTTTTTTCCATTGGGAATTTGCTAACATAATACACAGAAGATTTTTAGCATTTTCGTGAATTCTTTAAACAACCTCAGTATGCTTATTTGTTCAAGACAAATGCTTTTTCTTAAGTCTATCATATAAGATGACATAATCTTCATTTAGATTTTTTACATAAGGAGATATATAGTTTAAACTACCTAAAAATCTCTGTAATTGAGTTTTATCAATTATAATATCAAGAAATTTAGAACCAAATCCAATACTTCTTTAAATAGGAACAATTTCTCTGATAATATAATTAGCTTTCACTTCCCCTAAACGTTTTGGGAAAAGCTGCGAAAATGACCTCTGGAACAAGATGTCCTCGATCATTACAAATTGGAGAGTCCTTCTTTTGATTTCTCATGCCTTTTTCTCTTATTCCGACAGCATTATTTCCTTCAGATATTGATGAATATCGTATCTCCAGCCTCCTTCCCCCACCTCGGTTATTACAGTATCTAACTACTGGAGCTGGGAGACAAGTTCCCGGCCCGCTGGGTCGGGGGGTCCGACCGACCAATCAAGGGAGCTGACCAATTTGGTCAGTCGATCTGCTTTTTCATTATCTATCCGGGGGATCAACTCCAGGATAAGTTCAGAGAATCCCACTTTGGCTTTATCAAGTGCTTGAGCGTACCTGACCATTTTGTCATTCTTCACATCAAGCTTTCTGTTACTTTGTTGGATGGACAATTGGGAGTACAAGTATAGGATGGCTCAGGAAATTCCCAGATTGTGGGCAACTTCGAGCTCTAGCAAAAGTTCTTCATATTCAACTTCGTTATTTAATGCTTTAAAATCCAACCTGACTGAGATTCCGATCTTTTCTCCCCATGGGGATATAATCACGATACCAATCTCACTTCCTGTCTGACAAGAAGATCCATCTACGAAAATCTTTAATTGCTCTTCTAATTCTACCTTTATCATTTCTGCCAAGAAATTGGCCAGGGCTTGTGCTTATTGATTTTCGGGCTAGGGCAGCTATCCGCTCACGCTCCTCTTCAGAAGTCACTTGGGTGTTGTCTTCTATTAAGTTCAAATAGTCACACTCTCGGGACTCAAGCTTGCCAGGGTGTTTGATTTTAGCAGCTTTATGTTCAACCCGTACTTTTTCCACGTAATATTTCTAGGCTACTCTTTGATCCCCTCTCACTTCTCTGACTTCATCTCGCACAAGGAACTTGATTTTCTAATTTAATACTGAAGCCACTGTCGTAAAAGCGGTCATGGTTGGTCGACTCAGGATGACATTATACGCGGACGGGGTGTCAACAATTAAAAAACTGATAATTCTGGTATTCCTTGTGTGGGCTTCCCCAAGTGTGAGTGGCAGTTTTATCATGCCTAAAGGTTGAATGGTGTGTCCCAATATTCTGAACAACGAAGTGAGCACTAGTTCCACTTTGTACTCTCCCAATCCATTTTATCTATTGTTCCCTTGAAGAGCATGTTTACCAAAACCCCCAAATCAACAAATATCCTGGCCAATTCATAATTGGCTATCATGGTTCGGATGACTAGAGCATCGTTGTTTGGATCGGATAATCCCAACAACTCCTCGGGTCTGAATGATATAAAAGGCCATGTTCGGTCTCTTCAGGCAGTGACTTCCATATTTGTTAGCTTTTTGATGCTTGTCTTTCTTGCTTGGTTGGAGTCCCCTTCAGTAGGTCCCCCTGATATCATGTTTATGACTTTCCGCGGGGAGGACTCTGTTTCTAGTTATGTCATGAATAATTTTTCTCTAGGGTTGGGTGTTGTTCTCTTCGAGGCTCGATTTTTCTTCTTCTGTCCTTGAGGTTTGGTGCTCCCCTAGCCCTTTTAGGGGGTCGACAGTCTGGCCCTCGTTGTATCAGGATGTCTTTCATTTATGCATCTTGTTGGACTTTACGTTTTATCTCATGATCTAGATGTTTAAATTCATCAGTTTTATGGCAGTAATCCTTGTGAAAGTCGCAATATCTGCCGGACCTGGGTCTCCTGAGGCCCCTGATCACTTCCCTGGGGCCTGTGTATAAATTTCTTCTTCTCGCATATTTGGAGGGCTCTGAACTTACTAACCTTAAGCGGGGTCTATGCGGCAAATTGGCCCAAGGGATCCGGACGAGCGAATTGGTTTGGACGAGGAACCGAACTGATAGACTTGGATTTTATGGGGCTGCTGGTTGGATACTTTCGCTTATCAGCTCGGACGAGCTGGACTTCTTCAAGAATAATGTACTTGTATGCCCGGGCCAGTAGTTCATCATAAGAATTTGCCGACTTTTTTATCAATGTTTTCATGGAAACCTCCATAGTGAGCCCTTGAGTGAATGCACTTATCAATAATTTGGACGTGGCAGATGGTACTTCAATGACCACAACGTTAATGTAACATCCCGAAAATTTGAAGGTCCACGTGAACCACATGCATGAAAGTTATCAAATTTCTTATGTATTTTAATTAAATTATTTTAATTGCATGATTTGATTAGGGTAGGCATGTTTACATGTTTAAAATGTAGTTTTATTTTAGAATGCAAAAAACTGTGTTTTAAAAGGCTATTCGAGACGCGATCAAGGAACGAAGACAGTAGACCATATAAGGGAAAATATTTTTATTAAATTATTATTTTTAATTGTTAAATGTGGTGTATTTTAAATGATATTTTTGAAAATGAGGTGTTTTTATACGCCGAGTAGTATTTTTAAACAACATTCGATTTAAAACGAAAATACGAAATTTCAAGAACTCGGCTAATAATTTCACAAACTTTCCTAAATAAAATATTTTAAATAATAACTAATTGGCTTAGTGGGCCTATTATACTTGGCTAATGGGCTCAAGCTTGCACCATGAGTTTTAATTAAAATAAAAGCCAAAAACCCTCCCCAAAACCCCACACAACTCACGCCCCTTCACCTAAAATAATTCTAGGACTCTTCTTCTCTATTAGCAACACACACCACACGAATTGGAAAAAATTTATGCAAGGTTTGAAGAAAAATTCAGCAAGCTTCTTCACACGTCTCTCTGCCAACGTCCCTCACATCGCCAAGCAGTTTTTTGTGCGTAATAAACGCAAAGGTACGCCTTAATCTCCTTTTTTCTCATCCATCACACCATATTACATGCTTGAAGTATGTTTGCATGGAAAAATATGTTAGTCTTGTATTTATTTTGGTTTTTATGCCATAACATGTCAATGACTCAAGTTTTTGTGATTCAAAACTTACAATATCATTAGACAAAGGGGCTGCCATGGTAGGGGCTTCATAAGGGACGTTTTCCACTGGTTTTAGAGTCCTTAAGGGCGTGATCAGAGGCTGGACACAACCTAGTGATATGAGGAACGAAAATAAGAGTCTTAGTGGGTTGGGACTCTTCGGCTAGGGCTTTCCTTGAGAGCCACGGCTATAGCTACTGTTAGGGAATGGTTGGGAGTCCTACGAGGGCTGGATGATGGCCCTATGGTGGCTGCACAAGGGGTTATTCGAAGTGCCTGAGGATCGTGAGAGCCGCACGCATGCATGTGATTGGGTTTGAGGGCTGGGGCTTCTAGGTCCTTTAGGCTCGGTCCATTAGGGTTCATAAGAGTCCAGTAGGGTCCTAGGTGGTCAACGAGGGGCTGGTCGAGTTGCTTGAGGGCTAGGGTCGAAGTATGCATGGCAATACAACCTAGGGTTTTTGAAAATAGGGTTGGAGTTCAGTAGGAGTTCTAGGCAAGTTCATGGGTCTTTATTGGCTTGGTTTGGGTTTAATATGACTTATTTAGGTGTTATTAAGCTTTGATATAAGTTTGGTTAAGTTTTGAATCAATACGAGTCAAAATCGAGATGTACGTCTAAGTCTAAAAACAAATCGAGGAAATTATCGAAAACTCAAATTTTAAGCCTAAAGAATATTAAGGGAGTGTTTTAAGGTAGTAGGTTAAGTTTGGAATGATTTGGGACGTCGTTTCGAGGTCTGGGATTAATATGGAAAGTTATGCTCCTAGGGCTGCATTTGGTTGGAAGGATAGGATAAACTAATGATTAGTATGTAAATGATAAAGAAAATGATTGTGGTAGGATTGTAATATATGGTGTAAAATAATATTATGTTTGGTAAGATTTTTAAGTGTAGGATAATTTTGAATTTTTTGATGAAAAGACAAAATTGTCCTTCCCCTTCGCGGCGGCGGCGACGGCGACGGCGGCGGCCGGAAAATGTAGGCGGGAGGCGGCGGCCAAAAATGGCCGGCCGGAAATTTCGACCGGCGCCGGCGGTCGGCGGTCGGCCGGGGCTCGGCCGGCGGCGATTGTGGCGGCGGCGGCGGCGGTCGGTGGCGGGAAGTGGTGGTGAGTTTGAATATAAGAGAAGGGTAAAATTGGAAAAATAGGAGGTATTAAGAGTTGGATAAATAATCCTAGGGGGTGAGGAGGTATTATTTTAACCTACCTAATATAACATAATCATTAATAGGAGGGATTGACTTGGTTAAATAATCACGCGTACCAAACAGCTGACTAGGAAGGATAAAATAATCTATCTCGGCTAATCATCCGAACCAAACGCGGCCTAGGATTAAAAAGGTCATTTTACGCCTAAAATTGTTAGACGTCTTTGAAACGTCCACTACTCATTTGTCTTAAAAAGTACTAGAAATTTTTTTTCTCCTTTAATAAATCGGCCGGAATACTCATAACTATTTATAAAATATTTTTGACCATTTCAAAATTAAAACAACCAATTAATATTTAAAAATCAAAGAAAATAATTTAAACCATCAAATCGTCAATCGTTTTCAAATCCTAATTAGCACAATTGCTAAAACTAACAGCATCTCAAAAACCACTCAAAATCATTATCAAAGTCATAAAATATTTTTAACATAATCATAAAAATCATAAATCATAAACTAGTGCGGAAAAATAGCGTTGGTCCTCGGGTTATGTGCACCTTCAGTCCAGCAAAGTCAACCATCAAGACCTCCAATATCATATTCACCTGCATCAATCACACCTAGTGAGTCTAAAGACTCAACACACTATAATCTTGATAACAAATAATACGTATATAATCACATGCAACAGTGAAAATACTTTTACTTAACATATACATTTCATGACATGCATAAATATAAACAATTTCCATATCAACATAAACATATTCATATTCATCTCATCATCAACATATTCATATTCATATTCCATTTTCCTTTCGTTGAATTCAGATCGTTAATTGTGACTTTCATATTCGTATTCGTATTGGGTGATGGATCCATCTACATGTAACTACAGTACTGGGCGGCGAGGACATCAGGACACTATCACCCGTCAACTGAGCCTTGGCCTTACGTATTAACATATCATCGTATCATCGTATTAGTCACAAGTACTTCACTTCCTTCAACGTTTCGTATTTTCATCACACAATTACTTCAATTCCTTGAACGTTTCGTATTTTCATCACTTATAAAAATTAAACATGCATATAACGTTTTTCATTTAAACCAAGCATGCAACATATCTTTTAACGTTATCGTTTCATCATAAAATTTCCATAAACATGTAAAATAATCATATTAACATATAAAACAGCATTCAGAGCACTGTCATGACATTTACTAATTTTGGGGTGTAAAATTACGTTTTACCCCTATACGTAAAATTTCACGTTTTGACATTTTCTTAATTCCGTTGACTCTAAACCATCCCAAATAATTATTTAAGATTACGTTAATTTTATCGTATTTGTATTTATATTAAGTCGATGGCTTTCAATTTAATATTTAATTATAACATATTACTGCGTTTTAATCCCGGATTAAATCAAACTTTATTATAAAACTCCCAAACTTGAAACTTAGACTTTTAAAATTTAGCCCTCGTGAACCATTACTCGACCCCTGTTGAGCCATGTTTCGAATCTTATTTCAAAGGAGACCCTAACTCGAACCACCTATGGAACTTATGAGCCAACTTACGTTTTCTATGAGCCATGCCCGAACCATCCTGAACCAACTTCAAACCAGACCCTCTATGGACCCTTAGAACCCTTAGGACTCGCCCCCAAGCTCAAAACCGAATCCATAAATCAGAACATTCCATGGCCGAGAGACCCTCATGCGATAGGACTCTATGTTCATGCCAAGGACTCTAGCCACTGGACCAGCCCAGAGCCCAGAGCCCAGACCCTTGTGCTCCCTCTTAGGACCCTAAGGACCTAACCTAGCCCAGCTTCGAAGCCCCCTGGCCGAGCCAACCAACCCTGCGTGCCTGGACACATGCCCTGACCCAAGCACGACTCTAGCCCAGCCCTGGTCTAGACAAAGCCAAGCCATTGACCTTGAACCCTTAGCACCTATGACACAACAACCCAATTTCAGTTCCATCATGTTATCAACTCGTGTGCAGCTTGTTTCATGTGTCCTAGGACTCCCTATAAAACGTTTAAAAACAACACAAGTTCAACACCTAATCATGGCGTCCCCTTCATGTACTTAAAAATCATGTTTTTGGATCAAAATCCATATTTTAAAATTCATGTTGATGGATAAAACGAAAATAAATAAAAGTGTCACTTGATTTTCATACAACTCATGAATAAATACACAATATGGTGTGATGATGAGTAAAGGAAAGAGTATGGCGTGCCTTTACGTGTATAACGCACGAATTATCGTTGACGAATCGAAGAATGGCGACGAACGACTTTGGCTTGAATTTCCTTGAAAATTTTCTAAACTTCTCTTGTAATTCTTGTGTGTGTGCCGTGAGGTTGTTTTGAAAGAAAAGGGAAGAGTCCTTGTAGTTTGTTTAGGATGGGAACGTGCGGTATGTATGAATTAAGGGTGGTGGTTTGTATTTTAAATATCAATTAAAATACTAATGGTAGCTTAGGTCTATTAATAAGGTTAGTTAGGCCCAATAAGCCCATTAATGCTTAATAATTATTTTGTTTAATAAAGTTTGTGAAATTATTAGACGGGTTATCGAAACGTTCGTATTTTTGTTGAAAATCCAACACCGATAAAATTTATGTCCCGGCGTATAAAATCACCTTGAAACTTCTTATTTTCAAAAATAACAAAAATCATCAACCTTAATTTAAATAATTCAAAACCATTATTTAATAAAAAAAATTTCCAATTTTCAGCCATTGGTCTTCGTTCCTCGATTGCGACTCGAATAACCTTTAAAAATACAGTTTTATGCATTCATGCAGAAAAGTACATTTTAAACATGTAAATATGCCATCATAATTAATTTATGAATTTAAAACAATTAAAATACATAAGAAGTTGATAATCTTCCACGCATGTGGTTCATGTGGACCTTCGAATTTTCGGGACGTTACAGTCCTGGCAGTTTCCTGAATGCTGTAAATAATATTAATATGTTTATTTTAAAATTTTTATGAAATTATATGATGAAAAATGTTAATGCTAAAAGACATGTTGCATGCTTGGTTTAAAAGAAAAATGATTTATATGTGCATGAATTTTTATAAGTGATGAAATATGAAAAGTTGAAGGATGTGAAGTCATTGTTACTAATACGATGGTACGATGATTATGGTGATACGATGATGTGTAAGGCCAAGGCTCAGTTGACGGGTGAGAGTATCGCTGATG
Organism: Primulina tabacum; assembly: GCF_025594145.1. Taxonomy (NCBI): domain Eukaryota; kingdom Viridiplantae; phylum Streptophyta; class Magnoliopsida; order Lamiales; family Gesneriaceae; genus Primulina; species Primulina tabacum. Next base: position 24,819,191 of record NC_134556.1, on the reverse strand, counting down.
TCTCCGCCGCCCAGTACTGTGGTTACACGTAGATGGATATATCGACCTTCAGTTGATACAAAAGTCATAATTAACGATCCAAATTCAATAAAAAGAAAGCATATACGTATATGATGAAAAAGAGAAATGTATATGATGGAAGAAAAAATGTTTAAGTTATGCATGTTCATGAAAAACTATTTTAAGTAAAAGTATTTTCATTGTTGCATGTGGATATATATGTATTACTTGTTATCATGGTTAAGGTTTGTTAAGTCAATAGATTCACTAGGTGTGATCGATGCAGGTGAGCATGATGTTGATGTTAATGGAGGACTTGATGGTTGAACTAGCTGGACTGAAGGTGCACATGACCCGAGGACCTTCGCTAGTTTTTCGCACTTATGTTTATGACCTATGATAATGATTTAAGTTACTTTTAAGATTTTATCGCTTTTGATACTTTTGAAGGGTTTTTGAGAGAATGTTTGAGTTAAGTTTATTCTTTTGGATTTTCAAATAATAATTGGTTGGTTTATTTTTAAATGATGTAAAAGTATTTTAAAATATATTTATATATATGTGTGGATGGGTTCGGCCGAAAGATGGATAAGAAAAAAAACAATTTTTCTCTAGTATATTTTAAAGAAAAACGAATAGTAGACGTTTCAGCTAAACTTTGGTATATAAGATCGTAGGTTATCGTGTTCTTGTGTCTCATGGAAAAGAGATTGAAAGGAGTGATATGATACTTTTTGTTGCCGGTGAACTGATGGAGGATGGCTCGACTAAAATCCTGGAAAATTTTGATGTCCATGGGCCGATCAAATTGAACCACTTCCGGGCCTAGGGTCCGAGTAATGGTGCAGGAGTGCAGCATTTTCAACCGTAATAGATAGTCATCGAGGTATCCCTTCCCATCGTACTCTGTGATATTTGGGAATTTGAAGTTTTTTTTGGAGATCTTCGGCTAGTATCTCAACAGAGAATGGTATGGTCTGGGTTGTTGGAGGAAGACTCTCATTCCACTTTTCCTTCAACTATTCGATCTCCTCTTTCATCATCTTCATCTCGGTCAGTTGTGCCTCCTGGTCAGGGGGTGATCCATTCCTTCTCGCCTGACCAAAACTTGCTCCATTATGGCAGTAATCAATTGTGTATGCTCGAGCACAGTGAGGCTCTAGTTGACATTATTGATTCGGTTTTCTTCCATACCATTGGCAATATCTGTGGGGCCTTTAACTCCTAATCGTTATTACAATGCAATCTGATTAGGGTTAATTAATTATAGCGAAAAAAGAGTTTAAATTTTCTTTACAATGAGCCCAAAATATCTTATTTGAATACTAAAAATAGTATTTTATCTCATATCATAAAACATGCCCACACGTAATCAAAGCCAAACCACATACAAATAACTCATATCCTCGGAACATGTCCTGGTATATAAATACATATATATACTGGGAACAAAACATAAAACCTCAGCTCAAACTGTGACTCCCTCCAGAAGTACCCTCTCCGGCCTCCTGATATCCTGGAGTACTCGCCATTGTCCACACATAAAGACAACAACAGCCCCCCTTGGGGGTGAGCAAAGCTCCGTATGGAACAACCATCATATATACCACAGATATCTAAACAATGATATATGATATGCAATGCATGTATGTCGTGGAGGTATCAGGTCAAATGCCCATTCACTGAGCACATGTCAGAATCAAACGAATCACTATCAAATCAATAATCGAGCTGGCACACCGGCCTCAATCAGGGATACTCGTATGATAACGTCGACAAAGCGTCATCAAATCCCAAATCTCAATCAATCATCGGGGCCACAATGACTATGCTTTAAGGGTCATGTAATACCAAACATAGCATCGTGTTCACAAACCCCAGAATCAAATCAAATCATATCAGGGTATCCAAGGATCATAGTTCAACGTGCATGTCATGTATGCCACATAAACTCAACAAATAAGGCATATAGACATGTATTCTCAATCCAATCAATCAAACATATATCATATGATACAGATACCTGTCGTATGTTACCCGGTCGCAACATACCTCAATTCTTTGTTTCCAGTCGATGTAGCTTGAAGATATCAGTATAATAATCTATCTACATCAATTACATATTCATTTCAATCAATAACATCATTCAAAATCAACAATATAAGTTTCAAATATCTTTTGAAACTTTGAAATTTCATATCAAATTGAAATCATAACATAATTCAATTCCGATTTCAAAACTTAGTTTCTTGTCGGTTATTCTACCGCATATATTCATCAGAATTAATAATAACTGACAAATAATTATTCAATCTCAACCCTACGATTAAAATTCCCTAATTATAATAAATTGGGAATAATTCAAAATAAAATAACTATAATCATCTCTTCTTCGTTAAAATCATACACTAGTCAACAATCTTCAATTTCTGTATGATTTAACAATTTATCAGATTTATTCCAAAAATCGACGAATTTCAAACATCACCAAAAATATAAAATTTATACCTCAAATCGAAGGCCTCGTGTCAACAATCCCAGAACTGAAATCGGTTCGTCGATTGGATAAACCGATAAATCGCAAGATCGAAAAGAAAATAAAAAAAATGTATCCTCGCTTTTCTCTCACTCTCGCCTCCTCTCTGTCGAAAGAAGATGATGCGGTGGAATTGCCTTCAACGTTAATATATTTAACATTTTAATATCGGTACATCCCTTTGGACCAGTCAAACGATCAAATTTTCCAAAACTCAAAACATAAAAGTTTTAGCACTATGTATTAGCTTTTCAATGAACTTAGTCTCATTTCATTTGGACTAACTCGGACAATTATGCTAAAAAGCATAACATAATTACCATTTTGCCCTTAAAATTAATTCATTATTTTTCAACTTATTTACAAGAATGCCATCAAAATAAATTGAATATTTTTCAACTTATTTACAAAAATGTCATCAATACTATTTTATTTTCGGGGTCTCACATTTCTCCCCAACTTAAAAGATTTCGTCCTCGAAATCTCAAACATCTCTATATACATAACATTAGCAAACATATAATATGTCACCAGTTATAGTACATATCAAAACTAAAATCAGTAAATGGATCACTATATATTGAATACAATGAAATAGGTGGAATAGAATCAAACAAGTGCGGATATGATTCTCGCATCTTGCATTCCAATTCCCACGTTGAATCCTCCACACCATGTCGTGTCCATTGCACTCGAACTAGCGGAATCGATTTATTACGCAATATCTTCTCCTTTCGATCCATAATACGAACAGGTTGTTCGACATAGGAAAGAGAAGGATCAAGTTCAACCTCATTAGGTGCAAGTACATGTGATGGATCTGGTTCATACTTTCTCAACATAGAAACATGAAATACATCGTAAATGACAGATAAAGCTGGTGGCAATGCCAACCGATAAGCAAGATCCCCAACTCGATCAAGGATCTCGTATGGACCAACATATTGAGGTGATAACTTCCCTCGCATGCCAAATCGAACAGTGCCTCTGAAGGGAGATATTTTCAAAAACACTTTGTCACCTTTCTGGAATTCCAAGGGTCATATTCGTTTATTCGCATAACTCTTTTGACGATCCTGAGCAGCTTTCATTCGATATCGAATCAACTGAACCTTATCATTCATTTCCTGTATCATTTCAGGTCCCATCAATTGTCTTTCACCAATTTCATCCCAGAATAACGGTGACCTACATCGTCTCCCGTATAAGGCTTTAAACGGTGCCATACCAATACTCGTTTGGAAACTATTATTATAAGAAAATTCTACCAATGGTAAGGCATCTTGCCATCCCATTCTGAAATCCATCACAATCGCATGTAACATATCCTCAGACGTTTGAATTGTACGCTCAGTCTGACCATTGGTTTGAGGATGATAAGCAGTACCCGTAGCCAAACGCGTACCCATCGCTTCCTGAAAACTACCCCATAATTTAGAAGCAAATCTGGGATCACGATCTGATACAATTGAGACTGGAACACCGTGCAGTCTCACAATATTCTCGATGTATAAACGGGTCATTCTCTTATAAGGATAAGTCCACTCATACGGAATGAAATGTGCAGTTTTCGAAAGCCGATCAATAATGACTCAAATAGCATCACAGCCCTTGGGCAAACGAGGTAAATGAGTCACAAAATCCATAGCATTATGTTCCCAATTCCACTTTGGGATTTCGAGACTATGGAGTAATCCTCTTGGTTTCATTCTCTCGGCTTTCACTTGCTGGCAGACAAGACAATTAGAAATAAATTCAGCGATGTCGTTCTTTATACATCTCCACTAGAATTGAGGTCTCAATGACAAATACATCTTCCGGCCTCCAGGGTGAATACTGTATTTGCTACAATGTGCTTCTCGAAGAAGGGCAGATTTCAAATCAGAATCATCAGGAACTACCAGTCGACCATTAAGTCGTAAAGAACCATCAGAAGAAATCTGAAATCCAGACTGATGTCCTGCAGATACAAGTTCTTTCGACATTTGAATCTGAGCATCGCTTCATTGGGCCTTTCGTATTTTCGATATCAAGTTCGGCTCAATTTGCAATGCTAAGACAGTGACAGAATTCCAATTCGAGTGAAAAGTCCAACCAGAAGTACATATATCTTCATGTACCTTGGTGACACAAACAGAAGCTAAAACAGAATCATGCACTTTACGACTAAGGGCATCCGCAGTAACATTCACCGATCCAGGATGATATTGAATCTCACAATCAAAATCCTTCAGGAGATCCATCCGCCTGCGTTGCCTCATATTCAAATCAGATTGAGAAAAGAGATATTTCAAACTCTTATGATCTGAATAGATAACAAACTTTTTTCCCTACAAATAATGGCGCCAGATCTTCAAAGCAAACACAATGGCAACCAATTCAAGATCATGAACAGGATAACGAGTTTCATGAGATTTCAATTGACGAGACGCATAAGAAATCACTTTGCCATGTTGCATCAGAACACAGCCCAAACCTTTACCAGACGCATCTGTACACACAACAAATCCTCCGGTACCTGAGGGAATAGTAAGCACAGGTGCTATGGTCAATCTCGTCTTCAATTCAAGAAAACTAGATTCACATTCATCTGACCAAATGAATCGCTGATTCTTCTGTGTCAGTTGAGTAATAAGTTTAGCTATCTTCGAAAACCCTTTAATAAAGCGACGATAATATCCAGCTAAACCCATGAAGCTACGGATCTCAGGAACATTCGTAGGTCTTTGCCAATTCAATACAGCTTCGACCTTCGCATGATCAACAGATATGCCATGTCTCGAAATGACGTGGCCTAAAAATATCACTTTGTCCATCCAGAATTCACATTTGGACAATTTAGCATATAAATGACTAGTACGAAGAGTTTGAAGTACTAGTCTCAAGTGTTCAGCATGCTCATTTTTCGATTTCGAATATACAAGAATATCATCAATAAAGACGATAACGAATCAGTCAAGAAAATCTCGAAAGACACGATTCATTAGATCCATAAAGACAGCAGGAGCATTCGTGAGACCAAAAGGCATAACCAAAAACTTATAGTGGCCATACCTCGCACGAAAAGCAGTTTTGGGCACATCTTCATCTCGAACTCGTACTTGATTATATCCAGAACGAAGATCAATCTTAGAGTAAACAGAAGTACCCTGAAGGTGATCAAATAAATCATCAATACGAGGAAGTGGGTACTTGTTTTTCACAGTAGCCCGATTCAATTGCCTATAATCGATACACATTCGCATAGTACCATCTTTCTTTCGAACAAATAAAACCGGAGCTCCCCAAGGTGATACACTCGGTCGAATATATCCCATATTGAGAAGATCTTGTAATTGTTCTTTCAGTTCTTTCAATTCCAGAGGTGCCATAAGATAAGGAGCTTTAGAAATAGGTTCATTTCCCGGTACAAGAACAAGACTAAACTCAACTTCTCGATGAGGAGGAAAATCAAGAATCTCATCGGAAAATATATCCGGAAACTCTTTCGCAACAGGAATCTCAGATAAAGAAGGCTCCTTCTTAGAGACATCAATAGCGTAGATAAGATAACCATCATCTCCACTAGTCGAAAGTCGAGACATTTCCAAGGAAGATACCAATGGAATTTTGGCTTGGGAACCCTTGCCATAAAAATTCCACTTGGGTCCATCAATCGGTCGAAATCGAACAACTCCATGAAAACAATCAACAGTAGCTCGATTTGTAGTCAGGACATCCATGCCAACAATACAATCAAAGTCGTGCATTGGAAGGGCAATCAAATTCAGAAATATCACATTGTCCTTATATATCAATACACAATTATGCACAACTTGCTCAGACAAAATAATCTTTCCTGCTGACGTGGCTATCGATAATGTATCATACAATGGGGTACACATAATATCATGCGATGCAATAAATTCATGAGATATGAATGAGTGGGATGCACCTGTATCAAATAAAACACGTGCAGGATAATCGCAAAGCATGCAAATACCTGCAATCACTACTGTGTGGGGCCCTTAACTCCTAATCATTATTACAACACAATCTGATTATGGTTAATTAATTACAGCGGAAAACGAGTTTAAATTTTCTTTACAATGAGCCCAAAATATTTTTTCTATAATTTGAATACTAAAAATAGTATTTTATCTCATATCATAAAACTTGCCCACACATAATCAAAACCAATCATATACAAACAACTCATATCCTCAGGACATGCCCCGGTATATAGATACATATATATATACTGGGAACAAAACATAAAACCTCAGCCCAAACTGTGACTCCCTCCAGAAGTACCCTTTCCGGCTTCCTGATATCCTGGAGTACCTGCCATTGTCCACAGACAAAGACAACAACAGCCCCCCTTGGGGGTGGGCAAAGCTCCGTATGGAACAACCATCATATATACCACAAGTATCTAAACAATGATATATGGTATGCAATGCATGTATGTCGTGGAGGTATCAAGTCAAATGCCCATCCACTGAGCACATGTCAGAATCAAACGAATCGCTATCAAATTAATGCTCGAGCTGGCACACCGGCCTCAATCAGGGATACTCGTATGATAGCGTCGACAAAGCGCCATCAAATCCCAAATCTCAATCAATCGTCGGGGCCACAAATGTCTATGTTTTAAGGGTCATGTAATACCAAACATAGCATTGTGTTCACAAACCCCAGAATCCAATCAAATCATATCAGGGTATCCAAGGATCACAGCTCAACGTGCATGTCATGTATCGATGTATGCATCAAACGATGTGTGTTAACAAAATATTTATTTTATACATCGATATTCAAATCACAATGTCATGTATGCCACATAAACTCAACAAATAAGGCATATAGACATGTATTCTCATTCCAATCAATCAAACCAATCCAACATATATCATATAATACAGATACCTGTCGTATGTTTCCCGGTCGCAACATACCTCAATTCTTCGTTCCAGTTGATGTAGCTTGAAGATATCAGTATAATAATCTATCTACATCAATAAAATATTCATTTCAATCAATAACATGATCCAAAATCAATAATACAAGTTCCAAATATCTTTTGAAACTTTGAAAATTCATATCAAATCAAAATCATAACATAATTCAATTCCGACTTCGAATACGAGTTTCTTGTCGGTTATTCTACCACATATAGGAATCTCGACTTCAAATACATGCTATTCCAGCACTTTCATATTTAGAGCTGCTAAAACTAGAAGAAATTTACCTCAAAAGAAAGCTCTCAACGCGAAGATTCCGAATATATAATTTGTTTCGCGTTTGGACAACGTTTTGAAGTCGATCCGAACGGAAGAAATCGAATTCTCTAACTTTCCTCTCGAAGTTGCTGAAGGTAATGAAGAAAGAAACGAAACAGAAGACTTATTCTTATCTCCACCGCCTTCGCGCTCGGGCAGTAGAATTCTCGCGCCCGAGCGCGAGATGTTCTGCCCCCGAGTATCAATTGCACCACGCTCAGGCGATCAAAAACTACCGCTCGGGCGCGAAAAGTTCTGCCCGAGTAATAACATATTCTACTCTGGCGCTCGGGCGGTCATTATCTATCGCTCGGGCGCCACACGTTCTGTCCAAAATATTGATTTTGTATTGTTTTGGCGTCCGGCTTCTCCACTCGAGTTCTTACAACTTCAATTCTGTTAATTAATCAATATCTTGTACGATATTTCATTATTAACACTTATTTTCTCATTTCCCATTGTCATGATATACCTCATATACATAATCACTTGACAATTTCATAAATTATCGATAATCAACATAGGATTTACGATAATACGATACACGGTCCTTACATTTCTCCCCCACTTAAAAGATTTCGTCCTCGAAATCTCAAATGTCTCTATATACATAACATTGGTAAACATATATATGTCACCAGTTATAGTACATATCAAGACTAAAATCAGTAAACGGATCAATATACATTGAATACAATGGAACAGATGGAAGAGAATCAAACAAATGCGGATATGAATCTCGCATCTTGCTCTCCAATTCCCACGTCGACTCTTCCACACCATGCCGTGTCCATTGCACTCGAACTAGCGGAATCGATTTATTTCGCAATATCTTTTCCTTTCGATCCATAATGCGAACATTCCGTGTCCATTGCACTCGAACTAGCGGAATCGATTTATTTCGCAATATCTTTTCCTTTCGATCCATAATGCGAACAGGTTGCTCAACGTAGGAAAGAGAAGGATCAAGTTCAATTTCATCAGGTGCAAGTACATGTGATGGATCTGGTTCATATTTTCTCAACATAGAAACATGAAATACATCATGAATGGCAGATAGAGCTAGTGGCAATGCCAATCGATAAGCAAGATCACCAACTCGATCAAGGATCTTATATGGACCAACATATCGAGGAGATACTTTCCCTCGCATGCCAAATCGAACAGTGCCTCTAAAGGGAGATATTTTCAAAAACACTTTATCACCTTTCTGGAATTCCAAGGGTCGTCTTCGTTTATTCGCATAACTCGTTTTACGATCCTGACCAGCTTTCATTCGCTGTTGAATCAACTGAACCTTAACATTCATTTCTTGTATCATTTCAGGTCCAGTCAATTGTCTTTCACCAATTTCATCCCAGAATAATGGTGATCTACATCGTCTCTCATAGAGAGCTTCAAACGGTGCCATACCAATAGTCGTTTGAAAGCTATTATTATAAGAAAATTCAACCAATGGTAAGGCATCTTGCCATCCCATTCTGAAATCCATCACAATCGCACGTAACCTATCCTCGGACGTTTGAATTGTACGCTCAGTCTGACCATTGGTTTGAGGATGATAAGCAGTACCCGTAGCCAAACGCGTACCCATCGCTTCCTGAAAACTACCCCAAGATTTAGAAGCAAACCTGGGATCACGATCTGATACAATCGAGACTGGCACACCGTGCAGTCTCACAACATTCCCGACGTATAAACGGGCCATTCTCATATAAGGATAACTCCGCTCATACGGAATGAAATGTGCAGATTTCGAAAGCCGATCAATAATAACCCAAATAGCATCACACCCCTTGGGCGAACGAGGTAAATGAGTCACAAAATCCATAGCATTATGTTCCCAATTCCACTTTGGGATTTCGAGACTATGGAGTAATCCTCTTGGTTTCATTCTCTCGGCTTTCACTTTCTGGCAGACAAGACAATTAGAAATAAATTCAGCGATGTCCTTCTTTATACATCTCCACTAGAATTGAGGTCTCAATGACAAATACATCTTCCGGCCTCCAGGGTGAATACTGTATTTGCTACAATGTGCTTCTCGAAGAAGGGCAGATTTCAAATCAGAATCATCATGAACTACCAGTCGACCATTAAGTCGTAAAGAACCATCAGAAGAAATCTGAAATCCAGACTGATGTCCTGCAGATACAAGTTCTTTCGACATTTGAATCTGAGCATCGCTTCATTGGGCCTTTCGTATTTTCGATATCAAGTTCGGCTCAATTTGCAATGCTGAGACAGTGACAGAATTCCAATTCGAGTGAAAAGTCCAACCAGAAGTACATATATCTTCATGTACCTTGGCGACACAAACAGAAGCTAAAACAGAATCATGCACTTTACGACTAAGGGCATCCGCAGTAACATTCACTGATCCAGAATGATATTGAATCTCACAATCAAAATCCTTCAGGAGATCCATCCGCCTGCGTTGCCTCATATTCAAATCAGATTGAGAAAAGAGATATTTCAAACTCTTATGATCTGAATGGATAACAAACTTTTCTCCGTACAAATAATGACGCCAGATCTTCAAAGCAAACACAATGGCAACCAATTCAAGATCATGAACATGATAAAGAGTTTCATGAGATTTCAATTTACAAGACGCATAAGCAATCACTTTGCCATGTTGCATCAGAACACAGCCCAAACTTTTAACAGACACATCTGTGCACAGAACAAATCCTCCGGTACCTGAGGGAATAGTAAGCATAGGTGCTGTGGTCAATCTCATCTTCAATTCAAGAAAACTAGATTCACATTCATCTGACCAAATGAATCGCTGATTCTTCTGTGTCATTCTAGTAATAGGTTTAGCTATCTTCGAAAACCCTTTAATAAAGCAACGATAATATCCAGCTAAACCCATGAAGCTACGGATCTCAGGAACATTCGTAGGTCTTGGCCAATTCGATACAGTTTCGACCTTCGCAGGATCAACAGATATGCCATGTCTCGAAATGACGTGGCCTAAAAATATCACTTTGTCCATCCAGAATTCACATTTGGACAATTTAGCATATAAATGACTAGTACGAAGAGTTTGAAGTACCAGTCTCAAGTGTTCAGCATGCTCTTTTTTCGATTTCGAATATACAAGAATATCATCAATAAAGACGATAACGAATCGGTCAAGATAATCTCGAAAGACACGATTCATTAGATCCATAAAGACAGCAGGAGCATTCGTGAGACCAAAAGGCATAACCAAAAACTCATAGTGGCCATACCTCACACGAAAAGCAGTTTTGGGCACATCTTCATCTCGAACTCGTACTTGATGATATCCAGAACGAAGATCAATCTTAGAGTAAACAGAAGTACCCTGAAGCTGATCAAATAAATCATCAATACGAGGAAGTGGGTACTTGTTTTTCACAGTAGCCCGATTCAATTGCCTATAATTGATACACATTCGCATAGTACCATCTTTCTTTCGAACAAATAAAACCGGAGCTCCCCAAAGTGATACACTCGGTCGAATATATCCCTTATTGAGAAGATCTTGTAATTGTTCTTTCAATTCCAGAGGTGCCATGCGATAAGGCGCTTTAGAAATAGGTGCAGTTCCCGGTACAAGAACAAAACTAAACTCAACTTCTCGATGAGGAGAAAAATCAGGAATCTCATCGGGAAATATATCCAGAAACTCTTTCGCAACAGGAATCTCAGATAAAGAAGGCTCCTTCTTAGAGACATCAATAGCGTAGATAAGATAACCATCATATCCACTAGTCGAAAGTCGAGACATTTCCAAGGAAGATACCAATGGAATTTTGGCTTGGGAACCCTTGCCATAAAAATTCCACTTGGATCCATCAATCGGTCGAAATCGAACCACTCCATGAAAACAATCAACAGTAGCTTGATTTGTCGTCAAGATATCCATGCCAACAATACAATCAAAGTCGTGCATTGGAAGGACAATCAAATTCAGAAATATCACATTGTCCTCATATATCAATACACAATTATGCACAACTTGCTCAGACAAAATAATCTTTCCAGCTGGCGTGGCTATCGTTAATATATCATACAATGGGGTACACTCAGTACCGTGAGATGCAACAAATGCATGAGATAAGAATGAATGAGATGCTCCTGTATCAAATAAACTACGTGCAGGATAATCGCAAAGCATGCAAATACCTGCAATCACACCACCAGGAGCTTCCTTCGCCTGATCCTCCGTCATAGAATACACTCCAACTTGAGGAGAAACTTGAGCAGTTTGACCACCTGGTCCTCGATATCGTGGGACACTCGACTGCTCGAAAGAGGGAACATGAACAGCAGGTCTCATCATACTGGGAACACATCTAAATCCTGGCTAGGGTTGAGAAGAAGTCGTACCCCTGTTTGGACATACTCGAGAGAAATGGCCTTCCTGCCCACACTGATAACAAGTACCAAACATACCTCGACACTGCTTGTAGAGGCCCGAAATTCGTACTTGAAAATTTGCGGAATAATTTAAAATTTTTCTTTAAAAGTAATTAACTTGTCTCAATTATAAAATAAAATGAATAAAAGTTTTAATGTTTAATGTAACAGCGAAATAAATGTTTAAATGTCAAAATAGCAGCGGAAGTAAATATCTGTTTCAAAACAACAACTTAAAATAATTCATCATAAAAATGAGTTTGCATAAAATAATAAATAAACTGATAAATGTGGTCCTTGGGTTCCTACTACTGCCAACCCAAGATGGCTCACTGGTCCCCGCCCTCGGTCCCGACCTCATCAGTACCTACAACAATCAAGTCTAGTGATTCTAAAGACTCAGCATGCATATATCGTAGATAACAAGTAAATATATCATAAAGTCTCATGCCATGTAAAAATATAAATATCGCAAAGTGTAACGTGAAAATATCTTGTCATGAGTAATTATAAATACGTGCATAACTGAACTGAAAATCATAAGTGAAATGTTGCTCGATAGAGCCCTGTCATGAAATAGCATATAATAATTTTCTGTTGAGAATATGTTCTACGCAAGTGGCCCATAACGTGAAATGAATCATCTGATCAGACTAAACCACAGTATACTGGGCAGTAGAGATCTACCAATACATGAACATGAACTGGTCAGTGACCACCGGATGAAGTGATAATCCCATGATAAGCTGCAATCCCATGAACGTGAAGTGGCCACAAGCAATATCGCATATATCTCAAAAATGAACATTTTATATTTTTATGCACGTAATATAATTAAATGTCCTGTATTATTTTACCGAAAGGATTGGATCGTTCCAAGGCTCGCTGCGACCTAATTCTAGCATGAAAAATATGCGAATGATTTAACTTGACCAAAACTTTGTAATTGAATCCAAAAACGAGACAATTACGCCAATGACTTAGTATTTAATCATGACTCCGTGCCAACCCGAACCAACACCGAACCATCATTTAGTCATGATTAAAATACACCTAAAGTGATGAAATAATGCTCCTAAAATTTCAGTACTTCGAAATTTGTGGAATGGAGCCCAAAAACATGAAACGCTCTTTCGAGAGTCATTTTGGCACATTGCACCGTAAATTCTCGTACGACCTCTAAACTTAACCGAATCACAAACGGCCAAAAACATGACCTTCCTAACTTAATGAGGCACTGTCCACTCCAAGGCCATAGGCTAAAAGACAACCAATAACTCAAACGAGCCTATGAACCGAATCTGAGCAGTCCTCATCCAATCACGGATCTTGACTACTACATCGGCAGTCTGCTGAATAATCTCCGGACCCAATACTGCTCTTTCCCCTACTTCATCCCAATGAATAGGATATCTACACTTACGACCATACAGTCCCTCAAACGGAGCCATATCTATAGACGACTGGAAGCTGTTGTTATAGGTGAACTCTACCAATGACAAATTTGACTCCCAACTCCCCGAGAAATCCATGACACAAGCACGGAGAAGATCTTCCAAAATCTGGATAACTCTCTCTGACTGTCCATCTGTCTGAGGGTGGAAAGCTGTGCTAAACAACAACTTCATACCCACTGCTGAATGCAGACTCTTCCAAAAGGCGGAAGTGAATCTAGGATCTATGTCATACACTATAGAAATGGGAATACCATGAAGTCTGACTATCTCTCGGATATACAAATCTGCATACTGAATCATGGTGAAAGACGTCTTGATAGGCAAGAAGTGTGCTGATTTGGTAAGACGATCAACAATCACCTAGATAGCATTCGATCCTCTGACTGACTTCGGCAAACCGGTCACGAAGTCCATGGTAACATTCTCCCACTTCCACTCGGGAATAGGAAGAGGCTTGAGCAAGCCTGCTGGTCTCTGATGCTCTACTTTCACTAGCTGGCACGTCAGACACTCGGATACAAAACGTCTGATATCCTTCTTCATTCCTGGCCACCAATACAACAACTGCAGGTCTTTGTACATCTTCGTACTCCCAGGATGAATAGAGTACGGCGACATATGGGCTTATGATAGAATATCTGCTCGAATAGAACCACTGCTGGGAACCCACATCCTGTCTCGGTATCTCACAATACCGTCGCTAACTGAATACAAGATACTGCCCTTGGCCTCATCTCTCTGTTTCCAATTTGCCAACTGCTCATCTGCTGACTGACCACTGTGAATACGGTCTAGAAGAGACGACTGAATCGTCAAAGTAGATAGACGAGGAACTCTACCTCGAGGATAAGTCTCTAGATAAAACCTCTGCATCTCACACTGAAGAGGCCTCGAAATCGCTAGATGAGCCATCACTGCGACTTTCCTGCTCAATGCATCCGCAACTACATTAGCTTTACCCGGGTGGTAGCTAATGTCACGGTCATAGTCCTTCACTAGCTCCAACCAACGCCTCTGACGCATATTCAGCTCTTTCTGCGTAAAGAAGTACTTGAGGCTCTTATGGTCGGTAAAGATCTGGCACTTCTCCCCGTACAAATAATGCCTCCAAATCTTCAAGGCAAGTACCACGGCTGCCAACTCTAGATCATGGGTAGGGTAATTCTTCTCATGGTTTTTCAACTGTCGAGAAGCATATGCTATCACTTTCCCATGCTGCATCAACACTGCGCCTAGACCGAGCATCGAAGCATCGGCATACAAAACAAAGTCTCCGGGCCCTGACGGCATGGCCAATACTGGTGCTGAGATAAGAGCTTGCTTCAGAGTATCAAAGATCTTCTGACACTCATCGCTCCACACAAATTTCGCATTCTTCTTTGTCAACGACGTGAGTGGAACTCCGATAGAGGAAAATCCCTGAAAAAACTTCCGATAATATCCTGCTAGCCCAAGGAAACTACGGATCTCTGATGCATTCTGTGGCACAACCCAATCTCTGACTGTTTCAACTTTCGCTGGGTCTACCTCAATACCGCTGCTAGAAACGATGTGGCCTAAGAACGCCACCTTCTCTATCCAGAATTCGCATTTACTGAACTTTGCGAATAACTTGTGTTTCTGTAAGGTCTGCAAAACTGTGGTCAGATGTCTGCTGTAATCCTCTTTATTATTTGAGTAGACGAGAATGTCGTCTATGAAAACTATCACAAACTGGTCAAGATACGACTAAAATACGCGATTCATGAGATCCATGAAGATTGCTGGCGCATTCGTCAAACCGAACGGCATCACAAGGAACTCATAGTGGCCATAACGAGTCCTAAAAGCAGTCTTGGAAACATCAGCATCTTTCACACTCAACTGATGATAACCGGAACGCAGATCAATCTTGGAGAATACCGAAGCTCCCTGCAACTGATCAAATAAGTCCTCAATCTGTGGAAGTGGGTACTTGTTCTTCACTATAACCCTGTTCAACTCCCGGTAATCAATACAGAGCCTCATAGAACCATCCTTTTTCTTCACAAATAAGACTGGCGCGCCCCATGGTGAAAAACTCGGGCGAATGAACTCCTTGTCAAGAAGTTCCTGAATCTGCTTCTTGAGTTCTGCCATTTCTGTCGGTGTTAGTCGGTACGGTGCTTTTGAGATCGGTACCGTACCTGGCATAAGCTCAATCGAAAACTCCACCTCTCTCTCGGGTGGCATACCGGAGACGTCCTCAGGAAAAACTTCTAGAAAATCTCTAACAATGGGAACATCGGAGGCTGACTGACTGGGTGCCTCGGGAATGGATACAAAAGTCGCTAAAAACGCCCGACACCCTCTACGCATGAGCTTCCTAGCCTAGACACAAGGTATAATGCGCGGTAAAGGAAAGTACCTGTCTGGTTCGAATAAGAACTGCGCCACCCCAGGCGGTCGGACTAGAACAGATCTCCGCTGGAAGTCAATAAAAACTCTGTTCCGCAATAGCTAGTCCATCCCTAGAATGATTTCAAACTCTGGCATCGGCAGTACGATAAGATCCGCATAAACAAGATTGCCATGAAGCTCGAGGTCTATGTCTCGGATCACATTGGTAGCTGTCATCTCCTCTCCAGAAGGAAAAACTACTGTATACGCCACATCTAACCTAACGGTCTTGACCTTGAGGAAGTTAGCAAAGACCTCCGAAATAAACAAAGAAGTAGCCCCTGAATCTATCAAGGCTTTCGTAGCGGAACCAGATATAAAAATTCTCCCTGAAAGATTGGAACATCAAGCTGAACCCAATAATCACTAGAACTAACTTAATAAACATGCAAAGACCAGATTTCTTCTAAACTAAATTCCCGAAAATAGCACCGATTAGAACATGCAATCCTATCATCAATTCTATGTTCAAAATCTTAATCCAGATTCCCAAAACAATGAATTTCAAATATTAACTTAAAGCTTTAAGATACCTGTCATGAGCATGGTGTCTGGGTTTGTCTCCGCTGCATGGAGAGCAAAAACTCTGCCTTGGGTAGGCAGACTCCCCTGTGGGCACTGCTGCCGCAAGTGGTCTGGACTACCACACTCGTAACACTTCCCGGAACCATACATACACGCTCCAGCTTGGCGGCGTGTTCACTTAGGACAGACTGGGTGATCAAAAGTCCTCGGGACTGCGCATCCCCGCTGCTGCTGCTGTCCTCTATTTCTGGGTGGGCCGTGATGAGGCCTCTTATGTTGATGCTGCTGCGGCTTGGGTGGAGGGCGGTGTGGCACAGGGGCTGGTCGCTTGCCCTGGCGATCCCTCTCAATGTCAATCTGATCTTGCTCTGCAGCAAGAGCTCTGGAAACATCGACTTCAAAGGTAGTGGTGCCAGCCAACCTAACATCGCGGCACAAGATCGGCCGTAAACCATCCAGAAAGTGCCTCAGCTTGGCACCGGCATCGTTCGCAATCAGGGGCACCAAATGGCAACCCCTCTCAAACTTACGGATGAACCTTGTAACAGTCATATCTCCCTGCCTCAGGGTCATGAACTCCCTGGTCAACCTGGAACGCACCTCATCAGTTAAATATTTGGAGTAGAATACCTCCGTGAAGCTCGTCTAGCTCAGCGTAGCCAAGTTCAAAGCTACTGATGCTCCTTCCCACCATAGGCGTGTATCTCCTCCAAATAGATATGTCGCACAACGAAATCTGTCCACATCCCCAAGCTCCATAAACTCAAAGATAACCTCGAGGGACTTGGTCCAGCCCTCGGCAATCATAGGATCAGAAGTCCCGGAGAACTCCTTCGGCCTCATCTTCATGAAGCACTCATAGGTAGCCTCGGGCCCTGTCGGCCTGACTGTCACAGCGTTGTTCTCCGCAAACTGTGCGAAGAACTGAGTCATCCCAGCTAACATCTGGGCATTCATGTCAGGTGGAAGGGTTGGAGGTCCATTCCTCTCCTGCCTTTGATCCTCCCTGTCCTCCTGGTGAGGCTCATCATCTCTCCCGCGCTCAAGAATGCGTCTAGGAGGCATACTGTTCTATACATAACCCATACGTAACTAACATGCTTAATCTCTATTATTTCTTTAAATTTAAATAAATAATGCAAAATCATAATCTTGACATAAATCATTTCATGAAAACATGCTGTAAAAATATTTCATGCTTTAAAAGAAATGCGTAAACGTAAAACTTACAGACCGAAGACGTGACTTTGTGAGCTTCTCGAGATCAGTAGTAGTACAACCCTTTACAAGAACATAGGCTCTGATACCAGCTGTAGAGGCCCGAAATTCGTAATTGAAAATTTGCGGAATAATTAAAAATTTTTCTTTAAAAGTAATTAACTTGTCTCAATTATAAAATAAACTGAATAAAAGTTTTAATGTTTAATGTACCAGCGAAATAAACATTTAAATGTCAAAATAGCAGCGGAAGTAAATATCTGTTTCAAAACAACAACTTAAAATAATTCATCATAAAAATGAGTTTGCATAAAATAATAAATAAACTGATAAATGTGGTCCTCGGGTTCCTACTACTGCCGACCCAAGATGGGTCACTGGTCCCCGCCCTCGGTCCCGACCTCATCAGTACCTACAACAATCAAATCTAGTGACTCTAAAGACTCAGCATGCATATATCGTAGATAACAAGTAAATATATCATAAAGTCTCATTCCATGTAAAAATATCAATATCGCAAAGTGTAACGTGAAAATATCTTGTCACGAGTAATTACAAATACGTGCATAATTGAACTTAAAATCATAAGTGAAATGTTGCTCGATAGAGCCCTGTCATGAAATAGCATATAATAATTTTCTGTTGAGAATATGTTCTACGCAAGTGGCCCATAACGTGAAATGAATCGTCTGATCAGACTAAACCACAGTATACTGGGCAGTAGAGATCTACCAATACATGAACATGAACCGGTCAGTGACCACCGGATGAAGTGATAATCCCATGATAAGCTGCAATCCCATGAACATGAAGTGGCCACAAGCAATATCGCATATATCTCAAAAATGAACATTTTATATTTTTATGCACGTAATATAATTAAATGTCCTGTATTATTTTACCGAAAGGGTTGGATCGTTCTCAGGCTCGCTGTGACCTAATTCTAGCATGAAAAATATGCGAATGATTTAAATTGACCAAAACTTCGTAATTGAATCCAAAAACGAGACAATTACGCCCAATGACTTAGTATTTAATCATCACTCCGTGCCAACCCGAACCAACACCGAACCATAATTTAGTCATGAATAAAATACACCTAAACTGATGAAATAATGCTCCTAAAATTTCAGTACTTCGAAATTTGTGGAATGGACGCCAAAAACATGAAACGCTCTTTCGAGAGTCATTTTGGCACATTGCACCGTAAATTCTCGTACGACTTCTAAACTTAACCGAATCACAAACGGCCAAACACATGACCTTCCTAACTCAATGAGACACTGTTCAGTCCAAGGCCATAGGCTAAAAGCCAATCTAGTACTCAAACGAGCCTATGAACAAAAGAACAACTTTCTGTCACAAAAATACAGCAGCAGCGCTTGCGCTTGCATGCATTGTTTGCGAGGTTATTGGACATTGGGGCTTGAACCTCCGACCAGAGCCTCTTACCAACATCCTAAGGTGTGGCTTGAATAATGTCTAAGGGCCCTAGGCCAGCCAAAATCCAAGCGACACTAGCAACAACTCACACTCCCTACCCGAGAGCCACGCTGCGCGTGTGGAGAGAATTACTTCGCTTGCTGTCATGGACCATTCCAGTGGCCATTTTATTGACCATGGCATGATCTAGACATCATGAGGTATGGTATGAATCATGGCTAAGGGCCAAAAAGCCAACCAAGATCCATACCAAACCACCAAAGCCGAAAGTACACATGCAGGAAATGAAAAAGGATCGAAGGGGCTTGTCTTGTTTTGTTTGAAAACCAATGCATCCATGGACCAAGCCTTGAAAGACCGACTTGGTCTCGTCTTAGACATAACAAGGAGATGTTCTAACCATGGCTACAGCCCCTATGGCAGCCAAGATCAGAATCATCCCCCTAGACAACAAAACCGAAAATTTCGAGATTCAAAATGGTATTATGGGAAGTTGCTGTCAATTCCCTTCCTTGCGTGCATGGGGCTTGAACAAATGGACCAAGATGATCCTAATACACCCTAGTACGTGTCTAGGTGCAGTCTTGGGAGCCTAGGGTCGAGCCAACCACCTGTACTCACAAAAACAAGCAAACCGTGAAGTAGCAAAGAAGAGGGCCGAAAATTTGTGCATGTTTTATTCGAAAATTATGTCATGTATTTCGGTTTTTCTTCAATAAAATCATGAGTATGATGTTTTAAAATACTAATATGTCTTGATTAAGAGTGAAGGGAAATATAAACATGCCTGGATTTGTTTTGAAAGAAAAACAAATGAAACGACGACGCGGCGCGGAGGAGACGGAGTGCTTCACTTTCTTATTTTTCTCTCTTATTTTCTCTCAAGGAACTCACGATTTTTGAGAGGTTTTTACTCAGAAATTTCGAATGGGAGGGGAGGAGAATGGTTATGGGAATGAATGAGAAGTTTACTCATTAAATGGGATTTTAAAGGCAAGGTAAAAATCTTTCTATCCTTGTAGTTTGTTAGATAGGAAATTATATGATATTATTTGGTTTGACGAAGATATTGGAGGGTTGAATGGCCAAAAATTAGCTGTCAAAACAAGGGTAGAAATATTTTTTATTTAATAATTTTGGTGATTAAAAAAGGGATTATCATACCAAGAAAAAGATTAAGGGAAGAATCAAAATGGTGAGTTGCCAAATACATATCAACTCTTTCATGAGGTGGCCGAATTCTTCGCTCAAAATGGGGTAGGATATTGCTTAAATATTAATTATTGGGGAATTAAAATTGTGGGAATTATTCTACCATGAAGGGATTAGGAAGGGTATCAAAGATGGAGTTGCTAAAATTAAATCACATTCTCAATAAGGTGGCCGAAAATTGCATGGTAGATGGAGGGAAATATTTCTTAATTATTGAATTTTAAATCTTTAGTGTTTTATCTACTCGTTAAATATTTTGGTGAATTAATAAATTAATTATTGAATCCAAATGAACTTATTTATTGCTTACATCAAGTTACTTAAATAAATCTTTTAAACATTCTTTTACATTAAATTAACTTATTATTTATCATAATTAAATTCTGGGAATGTTTTCTTAATATTAAATTTTATCTCAAAACTCCAACTCCAGTCCGACCTCACTTAATTAATTGAAAAGATAACAACTAAACTACTGCATAAAATAATTAAATTTAAAGAAAATAAATTAAATCCTCATGCATAAAAATCATTTTAATTTAAATATTAGAAATTATGCATGACTTATACGTAGTCTGATTTATGGGTTCTACAACTCTCTCCCCCTAAAAAGAAATTTCGTCCTCGAAATTAAAACTTACCGAATAACTCGGGATACCGACTCCTCATCTCTGGCTCAGACTCCCACGTAGCTTCCTCCTCTGAATGATTAAGCCATTTGACTTCCACTCGCTTAACCAGCTTGTTCCGAAGCTTCTTCTCCTGTCTGTCTAAGATCTGCACCGGTATTTATTCATAAGACAGGTTCGGAGTGAGCTGCAACGGCTCGAAGTTTAAGACATGCGAAGGATTTGCCATATACTTCCTCAGCATAGAGACGTGGAACACTTTGTGTACTCCGGTCAGATTCGGCGGAAGAGCAACAAGATAAGCTAACGTCCCAACCCTGTCGAGGATCTCAAATGGTCCAATGAATCTCGGACTGAGCTTGTCTTTCTTCCCAATTCGCATGATACCCTTCATAGGTGCCACCTTCACAAAAACGTGGTCGCCAACGGCAAACTCTAGATCTCTCCTCCTCTGGTCCGCATAACTCTTCTGTCGACTCTGAGCAGTCCTCATCCTATCACGGATCTTGACTACTACATCGGCAGCCTGCTGATAATCTCCGGACCCAATACTGCTCTTTCCCCTACTTCATCCCAATGAATAGGAGATCTACACTTACGACCATACAGTGCCTCAAACGGAGCCATACCTATAGACGACTGGAAACTGTTGTTATAGGTGAACTCTACCAAGGGCAAATTTGACTCCCAACTCCCTGAGAAATCCATGACACAAGCACGGAGAAGATCTTCCAAAATCTGGATAACTCTCTCTGACTGTTCATCTGTCTGAGGGTGGAAAGCTGTGCTAAACAACAACTTCGTACCCACTGCTGAATGCAGACTCTTCCAAAAGGCGGAAGTGAATCTAGGATCTCTGTCAGACACTATAGAAACGGGAATACCATGAAGTCTGA
The DNA here is from genome assembly GCF_025594145.1 of Primulina tabacum. Classification (NCBI taxonomy): domain Eukaryota; kingdom Viridiplantae; phylum Streptophyta; class Magnoliopsida; order Lamiales; family Gesneriaceae; genus Primulina; species Primulina tabacum. Next base: position 24,797,204 of record NC_134556.1, on the reverse strand, counting down.
CTATCTCTCGGATATACAACTCTGCATACTGAATCATGGTGAAAGTCGTCTTGATAGGCAAGAAGTGCGCTGATTTGGTAAGACGATCAACAATCACCCAGATAGCATTCAATCCTCTGACTAACTTCGGAAAACCGGTCTCGAAGTCCATGGTAACATTCTCCCACTTCCACTCGGGAATAGGAAGAGGCTTGAGCAAGCCTGCTGGTCTCTGATGCTCTACTTTCACTAGCTGGCACGTCAGACACTCGGATACAAAACGTCTGATATCCTTCTTCATTCCTGGCCACCAATACAACAACTGCAGGTCTTTGTACATCTTCGTACTCCCAGGATGAATAGAGTACGGCGACATATGGGCTTCTGATAGAATATCTGCTCGAATAGAACCACTGCTGGGAACCCACATCCTGTCTCGGTATCTCACAATACCGTCGCTAACTGAATACAAGATACTGCCCTTGGCCTCATCTCTCTGTTTCCACTTTGCCAACTGCTCATCTGATGACTGACCACTGAGAATACGGTCTAAAAGAGACGACTGAATCGTCAAAGTAGATAGAAGGGGAACTCTACCTTGAGGATAAGTCTCTAGATCAAACCTCTACATCTCACACTGAAGAGGCCTTGAAATCGCTAGATGAGCCATCACTGCGACTTTCCTGCTCAATGCATCCGCAACTACATTAGCTTTACCCGGGTGGTAGCTAATGTCACGGTCATAGTCCTTCACTAGTTCCAACCAACGCCTCTGACGCATATTCAGCTCTTTCTGCGTAAAGAAGTACTTGAGGCTCTTATGGTCGGTAAAGATCTGGCACTTTTGTCCGTACAAATAATGCCTCCAAATCTTCAAGGCAAATACCACGGTTGCCAACTCTAGATCATGGGTAGGGTAATTCTTCTCATGGGTTTTCAACTGTCGAGAAGCATATGCTATCACTTTCCCATGCTGAATCAACACTGCGCCTAGACTGAGCTTCCAAGCATCGGTATACAAAACAAAGTCTCCGGGCCCTGACGGCATGGACAATACTGGTGCTGAGATAAGAGCTTGCTTCAGAGTATCGAAGATCTTCTGACACTCATCGCTCCACACAAATTTCGCATTCTTCTTTGTCAACGACGTGAGTGGAACTGCGATAGAGGAAAATCCCTGAAAAAACTTCTGATAATATCCCGCTAGCCCAAGGAAACTACGGATCTCTGATGCATTCTGCGGCACAACCCAATCTCTGACTGCTGCAACTTTTGCTGGGTCTACCTCAATACCGCTGCTAGAAACGATGTGGCCTAAGAACGCTACCTTCTCTAACCAGAATTCGCATTTACTGAACTTTGCGAATAACTTGTGTTTCTGTAAGGTCTGCAAAACTGTGGTCAGATATCTGCTGTGATCCTCTTGATTCTTTAAGTAGACGAGAATGTCGTCTATGAACACTATCACAAACTGGTCAAGATACGGCTGAAATACGCGATTCATGAGATCCATGAAAATCACTGGCGCATTCGTCAAACCGAACGGCATCACAAGGAACTCGTAGTGGCCATAACGAGTCCTAAAAGAAGTCTTGGAAACATCAGTATCTTTCACCCTCAACTGATGATAACCGGAACGCAGATCAATCTTGGAGAATACCGAAGCTCCCTGCAACTGATCAAATAAGTCCTCAATCCGTGGAAGTGGGTACTTGTTCTTCACTGTAACCCTGTTCAAGTCCCGGTAATCAATATAGAGCCTCATAGAACCATCCTTCTTCTTCACAAATAAGATCGGCGCGCCCCATGGTGAAAAACTCGGGCGAATGAACTCTTAATCAAGAAGTTCCTGAATCTGTTTCTTGAGTTCTGCCATTTCTGTCGGTGCTAGTTCTTACGGTGCTTTTGAGATCGGTACCGTACCTGGCATAAGCACAATCGAAAACTCCACCTCTCTCTCGGGTGGAATACGGGAGACGTTCTCAGGAAAAACGTTTAGAAAATCTCTAACAATGGGAACATCGAAGGCTGACTGACTGGGTGCCTCGGGAACGGATACAAAAGTCGCTAAAAACGCCCGACACCCTCTACGCATGAGCTTCCTAGCCTGGACACAAGGTATAATGCGCAGTAAAGGAAAGTACCTGTCTGGTTCGAATAAGAACTGCGCCATCCCAGGCGGTCGGACTAGAACAGATCTCCGCTGGAAGTCAATAAAAACTCTGTTCCGCAATAGCCAGTCCATCCCTAGAATGATTTCAAACTCTGGCATCGGCAGTACGATAAGATCCGCATAAACAAGATTGCCATGAAGCTCGAGGTCTATGTCTCGGATCACATTGGTAGCTGTCATCTCCTCTCCAGAAGGCAAAACTACTGAATACGCCACATCTAACCCAACGGTCTTGACCTTGAGGAAGTTAGCAAAGACCTCCGAAATAAACGAGTGAGTAGCCCCTGAATCTATCAAGGCTTTCGTAGCGAAACCAGATATAAAAATTCTCCCTGAAAGATTGGAACATCAAGCTGAACCCAATAATCACTAGAACTAACTTAATAGACATGCAAAGGCCAGAGTTCTTCTAAACTAAATTCCCGAAAATAACACTGATTAGAATATGCAATCCTATCATCAATTCTATGTTCAAAATCTTAATCCAGATTCCCAAAACAATGAATTTCAAATATTAACTTAAAGCTTTAAGATACCTGTCATGAGCATGGTGTCTGGGTTTGTCTCCGCTGCATGGAGAGCAAAAACTCTGCCTTGGGTAGGCAGACTCCCCTGTGGGCACTGCTGCAGCAAGTGGTCGGGACTACCACACTTGTAACACTTCCCGGAACCATACATACACGCTTCAGCATGGCGGCGTGTGCACTTAGGACAGACTGGCTGATCAAAAGTCCTCGGGACTGCGCGTCCCCGCTGCTGCTGCTGTCCTCTGTTTCTGGGTGGGCCGTGATGAGGCCTCTTATGCTGATGCTGCTGCGGCTGGGGAGGAGGGCGGTGTGGCAATCCTTGAGGCAACTCCTCCGGAAATACATCCTCAAATTCCTGCAAAAGTGAAACAACAATGCTCGGAAGGGACCCGGCTATATCACTTGTGTTAAGAAGGATCTCCTTGTAAAGAATCAACACAAGCGGTTCATGTGTGTGCAAAATTTGTTTTAACTCACTTTTTTGGGTCATATATGATTTTTTTTTTGGCCTCTTTCCTCTCACTTTCTCTTCCCTCAATTTCTTTCCTCTCCTTTTTCTTTTGTATGGCTATCTCACTCTTTTCATCACTCTTTTTTTCAGCCATTTCATTTTTGCTTTCGAAGGCCATCTCTCTCTTTAGTTCACTCTTTTTTCCGGCCTTATCTCTCTTTTTCTTTTTTAATTGGTCCTCCAACACTTGTTTTGGGGACAATGGAAGTAGAACAATGGAATCCTTCTTTAACATAAATGAATACTTATTCTTGTACCATCATGTGTCACCGGCCTATCATATTGCCACGGCCTACCCAACAAGATATAACACGCATGCATAGGCACCACATCACACAAGACCTCATCCACATACTTTCAAATAGAAAAGGAAACCAACACTTGTTTGATTTACAAAACACCTAGTATGGAACAAGTTCTCTCGTTGGTTAGTCTCCTCCTCCTTGACTTGGGCACTCATGATACGCCTAGTCACTAGTGCCTCACCTACAACCGCCACATAACCCTCGTCAGGATCCTCTAATGCAGGCATCTCATCATCATCATCACTCTCACTATGCGATTCATACTCACCATAGTCATTTAAAATCATTACCCTTTTATTAGGACATTCACTAGAAATATGCCCTAATCCTTGACACCTAAAACATCTAACATCTCTATATCGTTTAAGAGGAGTTTCAGATTTACCTTGCACTCCTTGTTTAGGCGCCTCTTGTTTGGTCTCAATCTTGGGCTTGGTCACCACCTTATTCTCCTCACGTTTCACCACATTTGACCGCCAAGAAGATGATGAACCCCCAGTTTGATTGGTGCGGCCAACTCCACGCCTTTTGAGTTGTTGGTCCACTTTTATGGCCATTTGCACCATCTCGTCTAGATCCAAGGAGTGCCGAAGCTCCACTTGATCTTGAATTTCCCTGTTCAAACCACAAAGAAAATGAGCCATGGTCGCCTCACTATCTTCCTCAACATTGGCCCTAATCATGACTACTTCCATCTCCTTATAGTAGTCCTCAACACTCTTCAACCCTTGCCTCAAAGTTTGTAACCTCTTAAACATCTCCCTATAATAGTGGTTGGGCACAAACCTCTTCCTCATGACCCTCTTCATCTCATCCCAAGATTCAATGGGTCTCTCATTATACCTCCTCCTAGTGGTCACTAATGGATCCCACCAAATGAGAGCATAGTCTAAGAATTCAACCACCGCCAACCTAATCTTCTTTTGTTCGGAATAGTGGTGACACTCAAACACGAACTCTACCCTCTTTTCCCAATCTAAGTACGCCTCCGGGTCAGATTTCCCATGGAATGAAGGAATTTTCATCTTAATACTACCCATATTACCATCTTCCCTATTCCCATCATATCTACCCCGCACGGCTTCTCTTTTTCCTCTCCCAAATCGTCTACCTCTTCCATTCCTACCCCAGTTCTCATTTTGACTCTCCTCGTCTCCTCCCAAATCATATTCCTCATCCTTTCTACCCAAATCCTTAGGTTTGGATTTACTCCCACTCGCACTAACTTCAATCTTATCCAACCTCTCATGTAAGGGCTCTAATTCTGTGGGGACCCTGACGCTAATCATCTTCTTAATCATCTTTGGGATTTAATTATCAATTAAGATAAACAGGGTCTAAAAATTTTTCTTTTTAAAAATGTAAGTGCGGAACGTAATGGAATTTAACTAATATACATCTCCGTATAAAAGTACAATAATGTACAACACTTATTCAAACTAGTCTAAGGTTCAACTCCTAAATTTCAAGTATTAAACCAAATCTACAATAAGTCCGGAATCACCACTCTAACTCATCTTCTCTCATCATCTTCTTGACCCCGATCCTGCCCCACATGTTGTCATGCACACATACAAAACAAGACAACAGCTGGATACTCCGGTGAGAATAAATCCCAATATAAAACATGGTAGACATGCATGTACATAATATAAATCATAAAGCATACTATCATGCATAAAATCAATAGCAATAGGTTTCATAGTCTATGAAACTAAATCAAAATAAGCATGCAGTAACAATTGGTTCCATAATCTCTGAAACCAAAATAAAATTAGCATGCAACTCAATTCAATTCATATCTTGACTCGACTCGACTCTAACTCTAGGGATCCCGGTGTGAATAAGACGTCACTGTCTGTCACCTACCTTCCCAATCGGGGTGACTGTACGTCTTATTCCTAGACTTCGGCCCAGTCTGTATTGAAAATCTACAATCGGAGTGACTCTGATCCGAAGCGTCGATACCACCGAACATCTAGTAATTTGGCGAATCTACCAAATGAATTTCCTATCTCAAATGCTTGAATATAAATCTATAAACAAAGCATAATCATAGAAAAAGATAAACAACAATTATAGTATGTGATTTTGTTGGGAAACTCAAATTGAATCTCATTTGAGTTGTGTCTTCCCAAAACAAAACATGAATTATACATTTATCTTCCCGGTCTGACGAAGACGAAGTCTTGTATTCCAATCTGTCCATACCCAGTCTGGCAATGACAATCACATAAATACAATATCAGTATATAATTCGATTCCAAAACCTGTTCTGATCAATACTCAAATCAGTACATAATCTGATCCATATCTGAACAAGGTACAATCTAATTCATATCAACGATATCATCGAAATCATTACTGAATCTGATCACTCTAAATCAACTGATGTTTCGACGACATAACAATACAGTTTCGATATCCCCGTCAATCTCAACATCACAGATATCATATCAGAATTCATAATCAGTATCAGTACAATTCATAATCTCAATATATGTACACTTAAGATCAGTAACAACACAAATCTGATATCAAATCCCAATCAATATCTTTCGAAAATCATAACAATTGTATAAACAGTCTATTCTTTAATCTGACTTCAATTATACAATGTCTACTGTAGCAGAAAAATCATATCTGATTCATATTCAATTATGACAATATCATAATTTCAAATCATGTCTAAACGTAACAAAACTTACGTCCAGTTGTAGCCTGCGTTGATAGGAGTACAGTACTGAAGTCGGATTTAAAATCGGACAGGCGGATTTTGTGAAATCTTGATTTAGAATTTCACGAAGAAATTCCTCAACACTTTTCCTTCGATTCCTTCTTTTCTTTATATATATATATATATATATATATATATTTACATACACGTCGCATATAGAGACCAAGTGTCAAACTTTCCTTCTGCATGACTCGCGCATATGCGCGCCTAAGCCCCGCGCATATGCGCGAGATTTATTATCCCGGCGCTTGTGTCTCAACCGCTCGCGCATATGCGCGCCCATCGTCGCGCATATGCGCGAGACCTACTGTCTCGTGCATCCCCTTACTCGCGCATATGCGCGCCTTCCGCCGCGCATGTGCGCCGAACTCTCTGGACATTCCGCGCATATGCGCGCATTCAAGCCACGCATGTGCGCGCATGGTTTTGTCTTCCTCGCGCATGTGCGCCCATACATGTCGCGCATGTGCGCGGGGACTTTTCTAGCACAAAATGTCAAATCTTCTTTCGGCTCTCCCGGTCTGATCCGTTCCTTCTATAATCATCTCAATTAATAAATAAATCATTTCAGATTAATCTCAGATTACAGTAATAAAATCTCGGGCCTTACATTTCTCCCCCTCTTAGATCTGAGTTCGTCCTCGAACTCGCAAGTAATCAATTCAGACATATCAGAAGAAATGTATACAGGGTTTAAATCAGAAACTCATCTCAATAAAATCATTCTGAAATCTCAGTCTCATGACAAATCCTGTCTTTCAGATAGTCTCTTTGATGCCCTGTCAACTTACTGTATTTTCAATAATAGAATAGTCTTCATTCTGAAATATCTTTCTTGTACGGATCTGTGATTCTAAATTGGAATAATAATTAAAGAGCATAATATCATAATACCCTTCGAAATAACTCTGACAGAATCAATCTCACAATACTGACTATACAACATCCGTATATACCAATCAACAGTTCATACCAATTCAATATCATCAGCTGTTATCAAATCTGTTTATCCCAGTCAAGGATTTACTCAATCTTCGGCTTCAAATACCAACAGTCACCATCCGACGTCGGCATATTAAGTCTGTTCATTCGAAGCTGGTTTTCATTCTTTTCTGAATCGGCTTCATTTTCTTTATCAGATTTCTGCTTTTATCAAATTCAATCTCAGATATCACCGTAATATCATTCCCATTCAGAGGAAATCCGCAGTACTCACTGTACAATGTCTCATCTGTAGCTATCTCAATACTCGTTTGATAGCTATCGTTATACAATAATTCATATAGTGACAATATGTCATGTCAACTAGTGCTAACATCCAGCACTACAACTCCATAAATATCTTTTAATATCTGGATAGTACGCTCTGGCTATCTATTAGTCAGTGGATAATATATGAATGAGTTCATGGTATGTTCTGCCACAATTACGAACTCAATCAAATTCACAATTTGATATAATTTGTTTCAACATTCTGGTTAATCTGACTATTTCTTTGACATCGATCTTTGTCATCTGGTCATGTGTGTACGTCATCTTGTACAACTACTAGATATAGATTGAACAATCTGTCAATCACAATTATATCATATCACAATCTGGAAAGTATTGTAGTGATCTCATTACGAAATTCATCGAATTATACTCCCCATGTCTAGTCAGAATTATACAAATTCCGTAATAAATCTTCTGATTTCTATCTTTCTATCTTCATTTATTGGCGAGTTAGACATTTCAGTACAATTCGGCCAACATTTCAGTAAAACTTTTGTCACAACTGATTTAATCTGTCTATGTCAAAACTATCTGTTCGAATATCATACATTCTCAGTCACCAAAATGAAAACTGAATCCACTATTGGGTGTTTCTGACACTATCTGTCATTTCAGATTCGAACTATTTGGTACAAACAGATCAGTTAATAATATAAATTAAAAAAAATACCTACCTGGTATTCGGTTCTGACTATCGATATCAAATTCTGTCGTGCAAATCTGACACATTTGACATCATACGATAATTATTCTCATACAGTAAAAATCACATATCTGTCACTCTGATCGATGCTCTGCTCTGATTATCGAAATTAAGTTCTGAACATTCTGGTTAAATCTCTGAACTGCCGAAATTCTCGAATTCAGCTCTGATTCGGTTTGAATAATCTGTATCAAATATTTATCTAGAAGTTAACAATTCCCAAGCAGTTCAAAACATAATCGGATAAGATAATCTGCCAACTCAGACAAAAATAAATTTCTGACATTTCTGAAATTTCTGATCTTTCTGATATCGGTATCATTCTCAGTCACTGATCACAATCTCAACTGTGTCCAAATCAATCGGTATATTAACTTCAGATATCGCTTATTCTGAATACAATCTGTTTCAAGCAAGATTCTTATCTGAATAATTTCTGTATACAATAATCATAATTCTCAAAGTATTCAATACAATCTTCAATTGTTTGATTCAATTGATCAAACGCTGCGAATATATCCACATATCATAGATATAATAAGCATAAATCATTAGAATACCTCTGAACACAGGATTTATCAATCTATAGACAGAACTGAATATTTCCAAGAGAAGCACTAAATCAGATGTAACTCTTGGTCAGTATTCTTCTACCGTTATTTCAATTCTTTCAATTCATGCAGTGACATTATGTACATTCAATATCATTCTGTACTGAATTCTAAAACACAAACAGTACCCGGTATCAATTCAATTCTGAAATCTATCTTCCTGATATAAAGCAAATCCAAAATCTTATCTAGGAAGACGTCAACCAACTCGTACATCACTTGGCAAATCTGCCAATACTAGGCTCGATTTCAGCATGTCTACTGAATACATAAGGATACCATCTGTTCCTTTCTGTATCAATCGAGTCATAAACAATACAGATATCAAAGGAATTCTAGATCTAGAATCCTTACCGTGGAATTTCTACTCAGCAGCCATATCTGGTCTGAATCTTATATTTTTCTGGAAGAAATCTACAATAGTTCTGTACTTGTTCAGCATATTAATATCAATAATGCGGTCAAATCAGAAACACAAGTACATCATAATCTAACTCGACCTCATTCTCATCTTACTGTAGTATACAATATTTCATAGAAATCTCTGATATCAATCTTTCTTTCCCAAAAAGTAAGGGAATCAATACTACAGTACAAATAGACTCAACAGATACAGTATATCTCAATGCAACTCAGGCAAAGATAATCGTAGGGAATGCATTAGTATATATCAATACCTATGCAATATAATCATAAAAGAACAGTACCTGCCACTATATCATCAGGTGTGTCCTGTGTCTGTTCCTCGGTCTTTGCTCCCTAAAATCTTCGGGAATTTCTCTGAGGACAAACTCTAGAAAAGTGTCCCGGCTGTCTAAAAATATGGCAACTACCAGTCACTCCCTGGCATTGCTCTATTGGATGTCTCCCTCCGCAAGTTCTGCAATATACTCCAGTATAACTCGGGCTGGAACCACTGGAGCTAGACGAACCACTCAGTCCGCTTCCTAACTTCTTAAACTGTTTCTTTCTAGCTTTCAGCAAATCTTGCTTTCTTCTCGTACTGCCTTTATCAAATCTAAGAGGGAGTTGCTGTGTCGGGAGTTGAATCACATCTAACCTTTCTCGTTGTCGAATCAGACTCACCTCAGCTCTCTTTGTCCTATTCAAAGTATCAGCAAAATGGTAAGGTCGCTGCATATTTATTAATGCAACTATCTCTGAATTCAATCCTTTGATGAACTGCTCAACTACAGCTTCATCATTCCCAGCTATCTGAGGAACAAAACGCAGTAGAGTAGAGAATTTAGCAACATATTCTTCAATATTCAGTTGGCCTTGTCTCAAATTCTCAAACTCTACTCTTTTATCCTCTCGGTACAAAACTGAGAAAAATCTTCGATAGAATTCAGCTTTAAAGACTTCCCACGTGATCACAGTACAACGTTGTTCTAGTATTCCTTTGATTGTAATCCACCAACTCCTGGCGGCCTCTCGTAACTGGTGGAATACCAGTTTAATTCTCTGTTCATCTGAATACTTAAGCAAATCAAACAACAGTTCTATGTCATCTAACCAATTCTGACACTCTTCGGACATCTCAGTACCCCTCAAAATCGGCGGTTGAAATGACTGAAATTTCTTCAACTGTATTTCCATCTGAGTTTTTGATATATCTATCTATTCAACCGAAGTACTGCCCCGTTCTGGAATTCTTCTAGGAGGTATATCTGATTACCAAAACCATTAGTAACCCAAATACTACAAACCTGTTCCATTCTTTCTCGGATCATCTTACTACTGATCATGAATCAGATCTGATTCATACTCAATAATACATAATACCAACTCAAATCGGATAATCAGGTAAACATGTATTTCAAAGCAGTAAATTATAATCTCATGCTAGCATACATAATGTAAATCAACATTAAAATAAATCTCATGCTAGCAATCACATGCAAGGAAAGAAAACTCAATCTACCCCGCTCATTCTCTTCTATCACAGTCTAAAGGATCTATCGCTCTGATACCACATGTTGTGGGGACCCGGACGCTAATCATCTTCTTTATCATCTTTGGGATTTAATTATCAATTAAGATAAACAGGGTCTAAAAATTTTTCTTTTTAAAAATGTTAGTGCGGAACGTAATGGAATTTAACTAATATACATCTTCGTATAAAAGTACAATAATGTACAACACTTATTCAAACTAGTCTAAGGTTCAACTACTAAATTTCAAGTATTAAACCAAGTCTACAATAAGTCCGGAATCACCACTCTAACTCATCTTCTCTCATCATCTTCTTGACCCCGATCCTGCCCCACCTGTTGTCATGCACACATACAAAACAAGACAACAGCCGGATACTCCGGTGAGAATAAATCCCAGTATAAAACATGGTAGACATGCATGTACATAATATAAATCATAAAGCATACTATCACGCATAAAATCAATAGCAATAGATTTCATAGTCTATGAAACTAAATCAAAATAAGCATGCAGTAACAATGGGTTCCATAATCTCTGAAACCAAAATAAAATAAGCATGCAACTCAATTCAATTCATATCTTGACTCGACTCGACTCTAACTCTATGGATCCCGGTGTGAATAAGACGTCACTGTCTGTCACCTACCCTCCCAATCGGGGTGACTGTACGTCTTATTCCTAGACTTCGGCCCTGTCTGTATCGAATATCTACAATCGAGTGACTCTGATCCGAAGCGTCGATACCTCCGAACATCTAGTAATTTGGCGAATCTACCAAATGACTTTTGCAAAGGCCCTAGAACTTCTTACTTGAAAATTTGCGGAAAATTAAAAATTTTCTTTTTAAAAGAACTCAAGTGGCCTCATTCATAAAATCACTGGTGAAACAAGTTCAATATTTCAAAATATTGCAGCGGAAGAAAATAAAGTTTGCCAAAAATCACAATTTAAAAAAAATATCCAACGACTGATAAAATGTTTGCGGAATAAAATAACAACTGATGTTCTAAGGTCCTCGGGTGCCACTACTGCCTACCCAAGCTGGCTCACTGGTCCCCGCCCTCGGCCCTGGCCTCATCAGTACCTACAACAATCAAGTCTAGTGAGCCTAAAGACTCAGCATGCATATATCGTAGGTAACGAGTAAAAATCTGAATTAAAATATGCATGAGTTAACATATCATGTCCTGAGTCATGCTGAAAATAATATGTACTGAGCAATTATAATACGTGCATAACTGAACTGATAATCACAGAAAAAAATGTTTGCTCCTTGGAGCCTGTACTGAAATAACTGATAAAATTTTCTGTTGAGATTATGTTTTACGCCTCTGGCCACTGCACTAAGCTGAACTGATCGGTAACTGGCTACCGGGGAGGCTGAAACTGAACTGAGCTGGCCGGTCACTGGCGACCGGGTGGTACCATACTGAACTGATCGGTCACTGGCGACCGTATAAAATAACACTCCCACATAGTCAATGAACCACAAGCCATATCGCATAAATCTCAAAAATAATCATTTTCTATTTAATGCACGTAAAATAATTAACTGGCATAATGAAAATTCCTGTAATTTTACCAACTGGATTGGATTGGATCGTCCCCAGGCTCGCTGCAACCTAACTGCGCTATGAAAAATATGCAATAGCTTAAACATGACCAACTACGCAATTTACGTTCAAAAGATGCGACTATGATGCCTAATGACTTCGCATTTAATCATGACTCCGAGCCAACCTGAACCGACACCGAACCGACGTATAGTCATGATTAAAATACGCTGAAAAATCATAAAATAATGCTCCTAAAATTATAGGGTCGAAATCTAGGTGGAATGGAGGCCAAAACACGAAACGCTCTTTCGAGAGTCAATTTGGCACATCGCACCTTAAATTCTCGTACGACCTCAAAAATGATCCAAATGACAAACGGTCAAAAACATGACCTTCCTAACTCAATGAGGCACTGTCCAGTCCAAGGCCATGGGCTAAAAGCCAACCAAGAACTCGAACGAGCCACCGAACCGACACAGCAACTTGCTGTAATTTTCCAGCAGCTGCAACCTTGCTTGCATCGCGTCGTTTGCGAAACTTTTGGCCATTGGGGCTTGAACCACCGACCAAATCCTCTCCACAACGTCCCAAGGAATGATTCAAACCATGGCTAAGGGCACTAGGCCAGCCACAATCCGCGTCACACCATAACTTAACCGAAACTCCAACCGAGAACCAACGTGCATGCGTGTGTAGTGTTTTCCTTAGATCGATGTCTTGCGTCGTTCCAATGGCCATTTGATTGACCATGGCACGATCTAGACATATAGGGGCATGGTATGAACCGTGGCTATGGGCCATAGGCCAACCAAGATCCATACCAAGCAACCAAAAACCGAAACCATATGCTGAACCAATGAAGAAGCCGAATGGGGAAAGGGGCTGTTCTTGTTGATTTGATTAAAACCGATGCACCATGGACCAAGCCACCAAAAGTGCGACTTAGTCACGTCTTAGACATGCTAGGGGAGTGATCTAACCATGGCTAAGAGCCCTTAGGGCAGCCAAAATCAGATCAAACCCTCATGACAGAAAACTGAAATTTTCGAACACCATTTTCTGCACCTATGGGGCTTGCTGTCATTTCGGTTTTTCCAGCAAGCATGGGACTGAAATAAATGTTCTAACATGGCCCTAACATGTCCTAGTACATGTCCATATGCAGTCTCGAGCCCCTGGAACGATCCATCCCTGAAATCGAAACAAAACATACCAATCGTGAAGCATGGAAGTCGATAAAAAAAATCTGTGCAGAATTTTCGTTTCTTGTCTACTGAAAATTTCGGTTTTTGAAATGATAAATCTTGATCATGTACTGAAAAATAAATGATAATATGACTTGATTGAGGTTTTGAAAGAATCTAGACATGCCTGGTTATCGTTTGAAATGAAAACGAAAAGAAGAGACGAGACGGCGCGGAGGAGATGGAGTTGCTTGCTTTTCTTCCTTCCTAAGCTCTCGATTTTTCTCTCTATTATTTATAGCTATGCCTCACGTATTTTACACTGAAAAGAGGTCTGATTTTTGGTGGTGATGGAGGGGGAGTGATGGTTATGAAGGTGAGGAGAAGGGTGCACAATAATAGGATCATATCAAGACTAAGTCTTCTCATTTTGAATTTTGAATTATGGTTTGATATCAAATGAGTTGGTGGATGATTCTAGGAGGTAGTGGCCGATTATTAGCTTGTTTTCTAGTCTAGGATATGTCCATTAATTAATTAAACTGTGCTCCCAAAAATCCTAGAATTATCCTACAACTTACATGCAAAGAAATGGTCAAAAGGTTGATGAGTTGGCAATTGAGTTGCCTAGCAACTATGGGGCCGAAATTATGCTAATAAAATGAGTGGGAAGTGTTGGTTATCTAGTAACTAATAATCCTTGAAAGCCTTAATAATCCTTTAAATAATTTAGTGAGCTAACCCCTTAATTAAATAACTTAAATGAGTTCATTTCTTAATCACCTCAAATAATTAAATTTAATCCTCAAACCTCCCTTTCTAACTTAAATGAACTTAGTTGCTAGCTAAATTAACTTCTGGAAATATTTCTCAAATCTTAAATTTTATCTCAAAACTCCGACTCCAGTCCGGCCTCACTGAAAATAACTGAAATGCTAAAAATCAAACTACTGAACTGAGATAATAAAATAATTAACTTCAAAGAAATGCATTTAAAATAATCATGCAATAAAGTCAATTAAATTTAAAAAAAATCTAGAATTATGCATGGCTTATACGTAAACTGATTTATGGGTTCTACAACTTTCCTATCTCAAATGCTTGAATATAAATATCTATAAACAAAGCATAATCATAGAAAAAGATAAACAACAATTCTAGTATGTGATTTTGTTGGGAAACTCAAATTGAATCTCATTTGAGTTTTGTCTTCCCAAAACAAAACATGAATTATACCTTAGTCTTTCCGGTCTGACGAAGACGAAGTCTTGTATTCCAATCTGTCCATACCCAGTCTAGCAATGACAATCACATAAATACAATATCAGTATATAATTCGATTCCAAAACCTGTTCTGATCAATACTCAAATCAGTATATAATCTGATCCATATCTGAACAAGGTACAATCTAATTCATATCAACGATATCATCGAAATCATTACTGAATCTGATCACTCTAAATCAACTGATGTTTCGACGGCATAACAATACAGTTTCGATATCCCCGTCAATCTCAACATCACAGATATCATATCAGAATTCATAATCAGTATCAGTACAATTCATAATCTCAATATCTGTACACTTAAGATCAGTAACAACACAACTCTGATATCAAATCCCAATCAATATCTTTCGAAAATCATAACAATTGTATAAACAGTCTATTCTTTAATCTGACTTCAATTATACAATGTCTACTGTAGCAGAAACATCATATCTGATTCATATTCAATTCTGACAATATCATAATTTCAAATAATGTCTAAACGTAACTAAACTTACGTCCAGTTGTAGCCTGCATTGATAGGAGTACAGTACTGAAGTCGGATTTAAAATCGGATGGGCGGATTTTGTGAAATCTTGATTTAGAATTTCACGAAGAAATTCCTCAACACTTTTCCTTCGATTCCTTCTTTTCTTAGCTTCTGAAGGTTGGCTTGTGTCTTATATATATATATATATATATATACATACATGTCGCATATAGAGACCAAGTGTCAAACTTTATTTCTGCATGACTCGCGCATATGCGCGCCTAAGCCCCGCGCATATGCGCGAGATTTATTATCCCGGCGCTTGTGTCTCAACTGCTCGTGCATATGCGCGCCCATCGTCGAGCATTTGCGCGAGACCTACTATCTCGTGCATCCCCTTACTCGCGCATATGCGCGCATTCCGCCGCGCATGTGCGCCGAACTCTTTGGACGTTCCGCGCACATGCACGCATATGCGCGCATTCAAGCCGCGTATGGTTCTGTCTTCCTCGCGCATGTGCGCGGGGACTTTTCTTGGACAAAATGTCAAATCTTCTTTCGGCTCTCCCGGTCTGATCCCTTCCGTCTGTAATCATCTCAATTAATAAATAAATCATTTCAGATTAATCTCAGATTACAGTAATAAAATCTCGGGCCTTACAAATTCATTCCTCATCATCCTACTAAAATGCCCAAACAATGCCTCCATTTGAACCTTAGACAACCCCGGGTTCGAACTATCTCCTACCTCCCTCTCCATTTAATTTCAAATTTGTACCTGCAATAAAACGTTAGTAGAAAACAAAATGTTCCTCACCCAAATGCTCACGGTCACTCCAAAGAAATTCACTCGTCTCTCCGCTCTTTTTTTTTTTTTTGCTCACAACAAATACTCACCGTTCACTCCAAAGAAAATTCACTGTCTCTCAAGTAATGTCACTCAAGTTCGAGAGTTCTCTCAAGGTGCTCAAGCTTTGTATTTGAATATATCAACAATCAAGTTTCAACTTGTGAACAAATGTGATCGACTCACTTGGACTGCGTAGACAAGCAATTTGAAGATCAATATATATATATTTTTTTGACTGTGTGAGACAAGTGTATATGACTCACAAAAAGGAATAGAACAAAATATTCAAAAGAAATAATGGTGAATTTTCGGAATTTTTGTACTTTTTTTTTAATAATTCAAAAAATTCAAAGGAAAAAAATAAGCCACAAAATTTGTGTATCACATAATCACGAACGACGAAGAATGATAGAACAAAACAGATCTGGAAGCAGAACGAAAGAATAATTAGATCTGATAGAAGAACGCAGGATAAACTTACTTGAATTCAATGAGCCTAAGCTCTGATACCAAATGATACGAACCCTCGTACGAACAAAAGGCAAACACGATTTTTAATTGAACCGCGCCCTCAATTCGACAACGCTAAAAGGATTCTTTGTTGTCCCGATCTTTTGAATTAAGTATGTGTGTGATTTTCAGCTCTAAACTACGACAACGAGTTTAGCAATAAATAATCACGAAGAAAACAATCGAAAAACTCGAACGAACCTTCAAAGAACAAGTCTAAGACAATCCGCACAAGAACGATCGACAAACGTCACAAAGCATAAACTTTGATAAGTTTGATTTTTGATACAAAGCTAAAAGCTTTTTGGTTGTTTGAGAGAAAACTCAAGAACAAACTCTATTCAATCTTCAATAATCTGAAAAGTGTCCAAAATTTCGTCCATAATATCCTTACATATCAAATGGATATCAAAATCTAGTTACCAAACAAATTAAAACACTAAATAAGGAAAAAATATTTTTCTCGGAACAGTGTCCGCTCGGGCGGATATTTATGTCCGCCCGGGCGGAAGGTCTTCGGCCCTCTCCTTCCTTGGTTCACGCTCGGGCGGTAAATTTTGTCCGCCCGGGCGCAAGGCTTTTCCAAGTTTATTTTCTGTCGCTCGGGCGGTAGTTTACATCCGCCCAGGCGCGATGCTTTCGGGTTCCTTCAAAATTTAATGCTTGAATAATGCCCTTTTGGCTCTCGAACTCATTCTCATGCATCACAAACCCTTCGCCACTTTGCTCCTTGCACATAGGCCCTCCTTGATTGCTCATAAATAGCCCATTCAATGTGTCCTTGAATTTCTTCATTCGCCCCCTCGTGATTGGTCCTTCTGGCAACTCTAACTGATCCCATGCTTTCCTTGGAGCTTGACCACTCGTGTCCGCATCACATTTGATTGACCATGGCATGATCTAGACATCATTAGGTATGGTATGAATCATGGCTAAGGGCCAAAAAGCCAACCAAGATCCATACCAAACCACCAAAGCCGAAAGTACACATGCAGAAAATGAAAAAGGATCGAAGGGGCTTGTCTTGTTTTGTTTGAAAACCGATGCATCCATGGACCAAGCCTTGAAAGGACGACTTGGTCTCGTCTTAGACATAACAAGGAGATGTTCTAACCATGGCTACAGCCCCTAGGGCAGCCAAGATCAGAATCATCCCCCTAGACATCAAAATCGAAAATTTCGAGATTCAAAATGGTATTATGGGAAGTTGCTGTCGATTCCCTTCCTTGCGTGCATGGGGCTTGAAAAAATGGACCAAGATGATCCTAATACACTCTAGTACGTGTCTAGGTGCAGCCTTGGGAGCCTAGGGTCGAGCCAACCACCTGTACTCACAAAAACAAGCAAACCGTGAAGTAGCAAAGAAGAGGGCCGAAAATCTGTGCATGTTTTATTCGAAAATTCTGCAATGTATTTCGGTTTTTGTTCAATAAAATCATGAGTATGATGTTTTAAAATATTAATATGGATTGATTGAAGAGTGAAGGGAAATATAAACATGCCTGGATTTGTTTTGAAAGAAAAGCAAATGAAACGACGACGCGGCGCGGAGGAGACGGAGTGCTTCACTTTCTTGTTTTTCTCTCTTATTTTCTCTCAAGGCACTCACGATTTTTGAGAGGTTTTTACTCAAAAATTTCGAATGAGAGGGGAGGAGAATGGTTATGGGAATGAATGAGAATTTTACTCATTAAATGGGATTTGAAAGGCAAGGTAAAAATCTTTCTATCCTTTTAGTTTGTTAGATAGGAAATGTTATGATATTATTTGATTTGAGGAAGATATTGGAGGGTTGAATGGCCGAAAAATTAGCTGTCAAAACAAGGGTAGAAATATTGTTTACTTAATAATTTTGGTGATTAAAAGAAGGGATTATCATACCAAGAAAAAGATTAAGGGAAGAATCAAAATGGTGAGTTGACAAATACATATCAACTCTTTCATGAGGTGGCCGAATTCTTCTCTCAAAATGGGGTAGGATATTGCTTAAATATTAATTATTAAGGAATTAAAATTGTGGGAATTATTCTACCATGAAGGGATTAGGAAGGATATCAAAGATGGAGTTGCTAAAATTAAATCACATTCTCAATAAGGTGGCCGAAAATTGCATGGTAGATGGAGGGAAATATTTCTTAATTATTGAATTATAAATCTTTAGTGTTTTATCTACCCGTTAAATATTTTGGTGAATTAATAAATTAATTATTGAACCCAAATGAACTTATTTATTACTTACCTCAAATTACTTAAATAAATCCTTTAAACATTCTTTTACATTAAATTAACTTATTATTTATCTTACATTAAATTAACTTATTATTTATCTTAATTAAATTCTGGGAATGCTTTCTTAATATTAAATTTTATCTCAAAACTCCAATTTCAGTCCGGCCTCACTTAATTAACTGAAAAGATAACAACTAAACTACTGCATAAAATAATTAAATTTAAAGAAAAGAATTTAAATCCTCATGCATAAAAATTATTTTAATTTAAATATTAGAAATTATGCATGGCTTATACGTAATCTGATTTACGGGTTCTACACTGCTCGATAGTATGTTTACCCCCACAATGACTAAAATAAAGAACAATCACAGGACTCCCTCTCTGGGATCCACTCGAACTCGAAGAAAATGAAGAAACAGTGGAACCAGTCCTCTTAAACTTCCTACCTCTCGGACGCAAGGTAGGCTGCTGAGCTGTCACTGGAGGTGGAGGAGTATACTGTGGACCTCATCGCCTGAGTCCAGCCTCGGCTGCCTTGGCACATTCAACCGCCTCTACGTAGCTGGTAGGCAAACCAAAAACAAAAAAAGTATATAAAGCAGAATGCAATTCATTTACAAACCTGTTATATTTTGCTTTTGCATTCCCAGCTACGTGAGGTGCATACTTCAACATAGTAGAAAACATCGAAGCATACTCTGCAACAGTCATCGTTCCCTGCTGCAGACTATTGAATTCATTCTCTTAGGCAGTATAATAAGAAGAAGGGGAATACTTTTCCAAAAACTGGGCCTTGAAGACATCCCATGTGACTTCAATCCCGGCCTCTTTCAGTCCAATCTCAGCGGCTTCCCACAAAGATTTTGCTCGTTCTTTCAATTGATAAAGAGCGAGTTTCATTCGCCGAGCCTTGGAATATTCAACAATATTAAACAAATGCTCGATATCCTTTAACCAAGCCTCTGCTCTTTCTGCACTCTCAGTGCCAAAGAACCTCGGTGGTTTTAAATCCTGGAATCGAGCCATCACTATATCCATGGACAATCCTTCAAATTGTCCGACTATTCTCTCAGTACTGCTACTCGCAGTTTCATTTTTGTGATCGATCTACAAATCAAGGGATGAATATCACAAATCAATATCAATTTCATAATCTCATCATCTTATATAATCAATCTCATCAATAACTTACTCAAACTAAATCAAGTAGGAGCAAGTAATACAAATAAATCACACACATACGCACAATTCATTTGTGCCTATTCCAGTGTACACAAGACTCAATCGAGCATTCCCAGCTATGCTCTGATACCATACAATGTGGGGCCCTTAACTCCTAATCGTTATTACAACACAATCTGATTAGGGTTAATTAATTACAGCGGAAAACGAGTTTAAATTTTCTTTGCAATGAGCACGAATCATTTTGTTTGAATACTAAAAATAATATTTCATCTCACATCATAAAACTCGCCCACACATAATCAAATCCAAATACAGTCAAACAACTCATATCCTCGAGACATGCCCCGGTATATAGATACATATATAAATACTGGGAACAAAACATAAAACCTCAACTCAAACTGTGACTCCCTCCAGAAGTACCCTCTCTGGCCTCCCGATATCCTGGAGTACATGCCATTGTCCACACACAAAGACAACAACAGCCCCCCTTGGGGGTGAGCAAAGCTCCGTATGGAACAACCATCATATATACCACAAGTATCTAAACAATGATATATGGTATGCAATGCATGTATGTCGTGGAGGTATCAGGTCAAATGCCCATCCACTGAGCACATGTCAGAATCAAACGAATCGCTATCAAATCAATGCCCGAGCTGTCACACCGGCCTCAATCATGGATAGTCGTATGATAGCGTCGACAAAGCGCCATCAAATCCCAAATCTCAATCAATCATCGGGGCCACAAATGTCTATATTTTAAGGGTCATGTAATACCAAACATAGCATTGTGTTCACAAACCCCAGAATCCAATCAAATCATATCAGGGTATCCAAGGATTATTGCTCAACGTGCATGTCATGTATCGATGTATGCATCAAACGATGTGTTAACAAAACATTTATTTTATACATCGATATTCAAATCAAAATGTCATGTATGCCACATAAACTCAACAAATAAGGCATATAGACATGTATTCTCATTGCAATCAATCAAACCAATCCAACATATATCATATAATACAGATACCTGTCGTATGTTACCCGATCGCAACATATCTCAATTCTTCATTCCAGTTGATGTAGCTTGAAGATATCAATATAATAATCTATCTACATCAATAACATATTCATCTCAATCAATAACATGATCCAAAATCAATAATATAAGTTCCAAATATCTTCTGAAACTTTGAAAATTCATATCAAATCAAAATCATAACATAATTCAATTCCGACTTCGAATACGAGTTTCTTACGGTTATTCTACCACATATAGAAATCTCGACTTCAAATACATGCTATTCCAACTCGATCAAGGATCTCATATGGACCAACATATCGAGGAGATAATTTCCCTCGCATGCCAAATCGAACAATGCCTCTAAAGGGATATATTTTCAAAAACATTTTGTCACCTTTCTGGAATTCCAAGGGTCGTCTTCGTTTATTCGCATAACTCGTTTAATGATCCTGAGCAGCTTTCATTCGCTGTCGAATCAACTGAACCTTATCATTCATTTCTTGTATCATTTCAGGCCTAGTCAATTGTCTTTCACCAATTTCATCCCAGAATAATGGTGATCTACACCGTCTCCCATATAGAGCTTCAAACGGTGCCATACCAATAGTCGTTTGAAAGTTATTATTATAAGAAAATTCAACCAATGGTAAGGCAACTTGCCATCCCATTCTGAAATCCATCACAATCGCACGTAACATATCTTCCAACGTGTGAATTGTACGCTCAGTCAGGCCATCGGTTTGAGGATGATAGGCAGTACTCATAGCCAAACGCGTACCCATCGCTTCTTTGAAACTACCCCAGAATTTAGAAGCAAACCTGGGATCACGATCTGATACAATCGAGACTGGCACACCGTGCAATCTCACAACATTCTCGATATATAAACGGGCCATTCTCTTATAAGGATAAGTCCGCTCATACGGAATGAAATATGCAGATTTCAAAAGCCGATCAATAATAACCCAAATAGCATCACAGCCCTTGGACAAACGAGGTAAATGAGTCACGAAATCCGTAGCAATATGTTCTCAATTCCATTTCGGGATTTCAAGACTATGGAGAAATCCTCCAGGTTTCATTCTCTCGGCTTTCACTTGCTGGCAGACAAGACATTTCGAAATGAATTCAGCAATGTCCTTCTTCAAACGTTTCCACCAGAATTGAGGTCTCAATGTCAAATACATTTTTCGACCTCCAGGGTGAATACTATATTTGCTACAATGTGCTTCTCGAAGAAGGGAAGATTTCAAATCAGAATTATCAGGAACTACCAGCCAACCATTAAGTCGTAAAGAACCATCAGAAGAAATCTGAAATCCAGACTGATGTCCTGCAGATACAAGTTCTTTCGACTTTTGGATCTGAGCATCGCTTCGTTGGGCCTTTCGTATTTTCGATATCAAGTTCGGCTCAATTTGCATTGCTGAGACAGTGACAGAATTCCAATTCGAGTGAAAAGTCCAACCAGAAGTACATATATCTTCATGTACCTTGGCGACACAAACAGAAACTAAAACAGAATCATGCATTTTACGACTAAGGGCATCCGCAGTAACATTCACCGATCCAGGGTGATATTGAATCTCACAATCAAAATCCTTCAGGAGATCCATCTACCTGCGTTGCCTCATATTCAAATTAGATTGAGAAAATAGATATTTCAAACTCTTATGATCTGAATAGATAACAAACTTTTTTCCGTACAAATAATGGCGCCAGATCTTCAAAGCAAACACATTGGCGACCAATTCAAGATCATGAACATGATAACAAGTTTCATGAGATTCCAATTGACGAGATGCATAAGCAATCACTTTGCCATGTTGCATCAGAACACAGCCCAAACCTTTACCAGACGCATCTTTGCACACAACAAATCCTCCGGTACCTGAGAGAATAGTAAGCATAGGTGCTGTGGTCAATCTTGTCTTCAACTCAAAAAACTAGCTTCACATTCATCTGACCAAATGAATCGCTGATTCTTCTGTGTCAATTGAGTAATAGGTTTAGCTATTTTCGAAAATCCTTCAATAAAGCGACGATAATATCCAGCTAAACCCATGAAGCTACGGATCTCAGAAACATTCGTATGTCTTGGCAAATTCAATACAGCTTCTACCTTCGCAGGATCAATAGATGTGCCATGTCTCGAAATTACGTGGCCTAAAAATATCACTTTGTCCATCCAGAATTCACATTTGGACAATTTAGCATATAAATGACTAGTACGAAGAGTTTGAAGTACCAGTCTCAAGTGTTCAGCATGCTCCTTTTTCGATTTCGAATATACAAGAATGTCATCAATAAAGACGATATCGAATCGGTCAAGATAATCTCGAAAGACACGATTCATTAGATCCATAAAGACAGCAGGAGCATTCGTGAGACCAAAAAGCATAACCAAAAACTTATAGTGGCCATATCTCGCACGAAAAGCAGTTTTGGGCACATCTTCATCTCGAACTCGTACTTGATGATATCCAGAACGAAGATCAATCTTAGAGTAAACAGAAGTACCCTGAAGCTGATCAAATAAATCATCAATACGAGGAAGTGGGTACTTGTTTTTCACAGTAGCCCGATTCAATTGCCTATAATCGATACACATTTGCATAGTACCATCTTTCTTTCGAACAAATAAAACCGGAGCTCCCCAAGGTGATACACTCGATCGAATATATCCCTTATTAAGAAGATCTTGTAATTGTTCTTTCAGTTCTTTCAATTCCAGGGGTGCCATGCGATAAGGAGCTTTAGAAATAGGTGCAGTCCCCGGTATAAGATCAATACTAAACTCAACTTCTCGATGAGGAGGAAAATCAGGAATCTCATCGGGAAATATATCCGGAAACTCTTTCGTAACAGGAATCTCAGATAAAGAAGGCTCCTTCTTAGAGACATCAATAGCGTAGATAAGATAACCCTCATCTCCGCTAGTCAAAAGTCGAGACATTTCCAAAGTGGATACCAATGGAATTTTGGCTTGGGAACCCTTGCCATAAAAAGTCTACTTGGGTCCATCAATCGGTCGAAATCGAACCACTCCATGAAAAAAATCAACAGTAGCTCGATTTGTCGTCAAGATATCCATGCCAACAATAAAATCAAAGTCATGCATTGGAAGAACAATCAAATTAAGAAATATCACATTGTACTTATATATCAATACACAATTATGCACAAATTGCTCAGACAAAATAATCTTTCCTGCTAGCGTGGCTATCGATAATGTATCATACAATGGGGTACACTCAATACCGTGAGATGCAACAATGCATGAGATATGAATGAATGAGATGCTCCTGTATCAAATAAAATACGTGCAGGATAATCGCAAAGCATGCAGATACCTGCAATCACACCGCCAGGAGCTTCTTTCGCCTGATCCTCCGTCATAGCATACACTCTTACTTGACGAGGGACTTGGGCACTCTGACCACCCAGTCCTCGTATCGTGGAACATTCGACTGCTGGAAAGAGGGAACAGGAACAGCAGGTCTCATCATACTGGGGCCACCTCTAAATCGTGGCTGGGGTTGAGAAGAAGTCGTACCCCTGTTCGGACATACACGAGAGAAATGGCCTTCCTGCCCACACTCATAACTAGTACCAAACATACCTCGACACTTCTCGATAGTATGTTTACCCCCACAATGACTACAATAAGGAGCAATCACGGGACTCCCTCTCTGGGATCCACTAGAACTCGAAGAAGACAAAGAAGCAGAACCAGTCTTCTTGAACTTTTTACCTCTTGGGCGCAATGTAGGCTGCTGAGCTGTCACTGGAGTTGGAGGAGTATACTGTGGACCTCCTTGCTTGAGTTCAGCCTCGGCTGCCTTGGCTCATTCAACCGCCTCTGTGTAGGTGGTAGGCAAACCAGAAACAACAAAAGTATATAAAGCAGGATGCAATCCATTTACAAACTTGTTATATTTTGCTTTTGCATTCCCAGCTACGTGAGGTGCATACTTTAATAGAGTAGAAAACTTCGAAGCAAACTCTGCAACAATCATCGTTCCCGGCTGCAGACTATTGAATTCATTCTTTTGGGCAGTATAATAAGAAGGAGGGGAATACTGCTCCAAAAACTTGGCCTTGAATACATCCCATGTGACTTCAATCCCGGCCTCTTTCAGTCCAATCTCAGCGGCTTCCCACCAAGATTTTGCTCGGTCTTTCAATTGATAAAGGCAAGTTTCAGTCTCCGAGCCTTGGAGTATTCCACAATATTAAAAAAATGCTCGATATCCTTTAACCAAGCCTCTGTCTTTCTGCACTCTCAGTGCCAAAGAACCTCGGTGGTTTTAAATCTTGGAATCGAGCCATCACTATATCCATGGACAATCCTTCAAATTGTCCGACTATTCTCTCAGTACTGCTACTCGCAGTTTCATTTGTGTGACCGATCTACAAATCAAGGGATGAATATCACAAATCAATATCAATTTCATAATCTCATCATCTCATATAATCAATCTCATCAATAACTTACTCAAACTAAATTAAGTAGGAGCAAGTAATACAAATAAATCACACACATACGCACAATTCATTTGTGCCTATTCCAGTGTACACAAGACTCAATCGAGCATTCCCAGCTATGCTCTGATACCATACAATGTGCGGCCCTTAACTCCTAATCGTTATTACAACACAATCTGATTAGGGTTAATTAATTACAGCGGAAAACGAGTTTAAATTTTCTTTGCAATGAGCACGAATCATTTTGTTTGAATACTAAAAATAATATTTCATCTCACATCATAAAACTCGCCCACACATAATCAAATCCAAATACAGTCAAACAACTCATATCCTCGAGACATGCCCCGTTATATAGATACATATATATATACAAGGAACAAAACATAAAACCTCAACTCAAACTGTGACTCCCTCCAGAAGTACCCTCTCTGGCTTCCTGATATCTTGGAATACCTGCCATTGTGCACACACAAAGACAACAACAGCCCCCCTTGGTGGTGAGCAAAGCTCCGTATGGAACAACCATCATATATACCACAAGTATCTAAACAATGATATATGGTATGCAATGCATGTATGTCTTGGAGGTATCAGGTCAAATGCCCATCCACTGAGCACATGTCAGAATCAAACGAATCGCTATCAAATCAATGCCCGAGCTGGCACACCAGCCTCAATCAGGGATACTCGTATGATAGCGTCGACAAAGCGCCATCAAATCCCAAATCTCAATCAATCGTCGGGGCCACAAATGGCTATGTTTTAAGGGTCATGTAATACCAAACATAGCTTTGTTTTCACAAACCCAGAATCCAATCAAATCATATCAAGGTATTCAAGGATCATAGCTCAACGTGCATGTCATGTATCGATGTATGCATCAAACGATGTGTGTTAACAAAACATTTATTTTATACATCGATATTCAAATCACAATGTCATGTATCCCACATTAAATCATTACATAAGTCATATAGACACATATTCTCAAACAAATCAATCAAACATATATCATATAATACAGATACCTGTCTTATGTTACCCGGTCGCAACATACCTCAATTCTTCGTTCCAGTTGATGTAGCTTGAAGATATCAGTATAATAATCTATCTACATTAATAACATATTCATTTCAATCAATCATGATCCAAAATCAATAATATAAGTTCCAAATATCTTTTGAAACTTTGAAAATTCATATCGAATCAAAATCATAACATAATTCAATTCCGACTTCGAATACGAGTTTCTTGTCGGTTATTCTACAACTTATACTGTGTGGGGCCCTTAACTCCTAATCGTTATTACAACACAATCTGATTAGGGTTAATTAATTACAGCGGAAAACGAGTTTAAATTTTCTTTACAATGAGCCCAAAATATTTCTTCTATAATTTGAATACTAAAAATAGTATTTTATCTCATATCATAAAACTTGCCCACACATAATCAAAACCAATCATATACAAACAACTCATATCCTCGGGACATGCCCCGGTATATAGATACATATATATATACTGGGAACAAAACATAAAACCTCAGCCCAAACTATGATTCCCTCCAGAAGTACCCTCTCCGGCCTCCTGATATCCTGGAGTACCTGCCATTGTCCACACACAAAGACAACAACAGCCTCCCTTGGGTGTGAGCAAAGCTCCGTATGGAATAACCATCATATATACCACAATTATCTAAACAATGATATATGGTATGCAATGCATGTATGTCATGGAGGTATCAGGTCAAATGTTAATCCACTGAGCACATGTCAGAATCAAACGAATCGCTATCAAATCAATGCTCGAGCTGGCACACCGGCCTCAATCAGGGATACTCGTATGATAGCGTCGACAAAGCGCCATCAAATCCCAAATCTCAATCAATCGTTGGGGCCACAAATGTCTATGTTTTAAGGGTCATGTAATACCAAACATAGCATTGTGTTCACAAACCCAGAATCCAATCAAATCATATCAAGGTATCCAAGGATCATAGCTCAACGTGCATTAATGTATCTATGTATGCATCAAACGATGTGTGTTAACAAAACATTTATTTTATACATCGATATTCAAATCACAATGTCATGTATGCCACATTAAATCATCACATAAGGCATATAGACACATATTCTCAAACAAATCAATCAAACATATATCATATAATACAGATACCTGTCGTATGTTACCCGGTCGCAACATACCTCAATTCTTCGTTCTAGTTGATGTAGCTTGAAGATATGAGTATAATAATCTATCTACATTAATAACATATTCATTTCAATCAATCATGATCCAAAATCAATAATATAAGTTCCAAATATCTTTTGAAACTTTGAAAATTCATATCGAATCAAAATCATAACATAATTCAATTCCGTCTTCGAATACGAGTTTCTTGTCAGTTATTCTACAACTTATACTGTGTGGGGCCCTTAACTCCTAATCGTTATTACAACACAATCTGATTAGGGTTAATTAATTACAGCGAAAACCGAGTTTAAATTTTCTTTACAATGAGCCCAAAGTATTTCTTCTATAATTTGAATACTAAAAATAGTATTTTATCTCATATCATAAAACTTTCCCTCACATAATCAAAACCAATCATATACAAACAACTCATATCCTCGGGACATGCCCCGGTATATAGATACATATATATATACTGGGAACAAAACATAAAACCTCAGCCCAAACTATGAATCCCTCCAGAAGTACCCTCTCCGGCCTCCTGATATCCTGGAGTACCTGCCATTGTCCACACACAAAGACAACAACAGCCTCCCTTGGGGGTGAGAAAAGCTCCGTATGGAACAACCATCATATATACCACAATTATCTAAACAATAATATATGGTATGCAATGCATGTATGTCGTGGAGGTATCAGGTCAAATGTTCATCCACTGAGCACATGTCAGAATCAAACGAATCGCTATCAAATCAATGCTCGAGCTGGCACACCGGCCTCAATCAGGGATACTCGTAAGATAGCGTCGACAAAGCGCCATCAAATCCAAAATCTCAATCAATCGTCGGGGCCAAAAATGTCTATGTTTTAAGGGTCATGTAATACCAAACATAGCATTGTGTTCACAAACCCCAGAATCCAATCAAATCATATCAGGGTATCCAAGGATCATAGCTCAACGTGCATGTCATGTATCGATGTATGCATCAAACGATGTGTGTTAACAAAACATTTATTTTATACGTCGATATTCAAATCACAATGTCATATATGCCACATAAACTCAACAAATAAGGCATATAGACATGTATTCTCATTCCAATCAATCAAACCAATCCAACATATATCATATAATACAGATACCTGTCGTATGTTACCCGGTCGCAACATACCTTAATTCTTCGTTCTAGTTGATGTAGTTTGAAGATATCAGTATAAAAATCTATCTACATCAATAACATATTCATCTCAATCAATAACATGATCCAAAATCAATAATATAAGTTCCAAATATCTTTTGAAACTTTGAAAATTCATATCAAATCAAAATCATAACATAATTCAATTCCGACTTCGAATACGAGTTTCTTGTCGGTTATTCTACCACATATAGGAATCTCGACTTCAAATACATGGTATTCCAGCACTTTCATATTTAGAGCTGCTGAAACTAAAAGAAATTACCTCAAAAAGAAGCTCTCAACGCGAAGATTCCGAATATATAATTTGTTTCGCGTTTGGAAAACGTTTTGAAGTCGATTCGGACGGAAGAAATCGAATTCTCTAACTTTCCTCTCGAAGTTGCTGAAGGTAATGAAGAAAGAAACGAAACAGAAGACTTATTCTTATCTCCACTGCCTTCGCGCTTGGGCGGTAGAATTCTCGCGCCCGAGCGCGAGATGTTCTGCCCCCGAGTATCAATTGCACCGCGCTCGGGCGGTCAAAAACAACCGCTCGGGCGCGGAAAGTTCTGCCCGAGTAATAACATATTCTACCCTGGCGCTTGGGCGGTCATTATATACCGCTCGGGTGCCACACGTTCTGTCTAAAATATTGATTTTGTATTGTTTTGGCGTCCGGCTTCTCCACTCGAGTTCTTACAACTTCAATTCTGTTAATTAATCAATATCTTGTACGATATTTCATTATTAACACTTATTTTCTCATTTCCCATTGTCATGATATACCTCATATACATAATCACATGACAATTTCATAAATTATCGATAATCAACATAGGATTTACGATACACGCTCCTTACATTTCTCCCCCACTTAAAAGATTTCGTCCTCGAAATCTCAAATGTCTCTATATACATAACATTGGTAAATATATATATGTCACCAGTTATAGTACATATCAAGACTAAAATCAGTAAACGGATCAATATACATTGAATACAATGGAACAGAATCAAACAAATGCGGATATGAATCTCGCATCTTGCTCTCCAATTCCCACGTCGACTCTTCCACACCATGCCGTGTCCATTGCACTCGAACTAGCGGAATCGATTTATTTCGCAATATCTTTTCCTTTCGATCCATAATGCGAACAGGTTGTTCAACGTAGGAAAGAGAAGGATCAAGTTCAATCTCATCATGTGCAAGTACATGTGATGGATCTAGTTCATATTTTCTTAACATAGAAACATGAAATACATCATGAATGGCAGATAGAGCTGGTGGCAATGCAAATCGATAAGCAAGATCACCAACTCGATCAAGGATCTCATATGGACCAACATATCGAGGAGATAATTTCCCTCGCATGCCAAATCAAACAGTGCCTCTAAAGGATATATTTTCAAAAATACTTTGTCACCTTTCTGGAATTCCAAGGGTCGTCTTCGTTTATTCGCATAACTCGTTTGACGATCCTGAGCAGCTTTCATTCGCTGTCGAATCAACTGAAACTTATCATTCATTTCTTGTATCATTTCAGGTCCAGTCAATTGTCTTTCACCAATTTCATCCCAGAATAATGGTGATCTACATCGTCTCCCATATAGAGCTTCAAACGGTGCAATACCAATAGTCGTTTGAAAGCTATTATTATAAGAAAATTCAACCAATGGTAAGGTATCTTGCCATCCCATTCTGAAATCCATCACAATCGCACGTAACATAATTCCAACGTTTGAATTGTACGCTGAGTCTGGCCATCGGTTTGAGGATGATAGGCAGTACTCATAGCCAAACGCGTACCCATCGCTTCTTGGAAACTACCCAGAATTTAGAAGCAAACCTGGGATCACGATCTGATACAATCGAGACTGGCACACCGTACAGTCTCACAACATTCTCGATGTATAAACGGGCCATTCTCTTATAAGGATAAGTCCGCTCATACGGAATGAAATGTGTAGATTTCAAAAGCTAATCAATAATAACCCAAGTAGCATCACAGCCCTTGGGCGAACGAGGTAAATGAGTCACAAAATCCATAGCAATATGTTACCAATTCCATTTCGGGATTTCGAGACTATGGAGTAATCCTCCAAGTTTCAATCTCTCGGATTTCACTTGCTGGCAGACTGTAATGCCCAAGATTGTAGGTTGATCAAATGAAATTATAAAGAGTTGCATGAGGTATAGACCGCACCTGCATAGCAAAACATACCGCACCCGCGGAGTGGTGCCAGAAAGTTAGAGTTTGATTTCGAGAGGACACCGCACCCGCGCTCATGTTTTGACCGCACCCGCGGTTGATAGGCAAAAAGTTAGAGTTTTGCACACAAACCAACACCGCACCCGCAGTGTAAAATGGGACCGCACCCGCGGTCGTCTCTTTTTGAAATCTGGATGGAATTCCGTGAGCTTAGCACACCCACGGTCCGGATGGAGCGCACCCGCGGTGCTCTGTGCGAGAAATCCACCTTGAAGTATTATGTTGACACACGGCATGTGATATATAAACTTTGTATTGCTGTCATTCTTCAGCATCTTCCAAGCAAGAACCGAGAGAGACCCTCAAGAATTCCTTCATGCTTCATTTTCTTAGAAATTGATTTGTGCAAGATATATTCATCCGATTTTCAATCCGAGGCTAGATTCTTGCTTCTCTCATCAAGGACTTCGAAAGGGTATACATTTTATTACTTTTCAGAGTGTTTCAAAGTTTACATGTTGGGGAAATTCTGACATGCTTGTAATTATGTGTTCTTGAAATCATGGACATCGTAGAAACGTAAACGGATCGAGAAAATGATACCATATGTGATTGTTACGATTTTCCAGCATATATTGAGTTGAGATGGTGCAGAATTCAGTCTTATGGGTTGATGTTGATAAGAATTATGAGTATTGTTACTGAGTATTGATATTTGAGTTGATCGGTATCGAAAGATTACGTCGTTATGCCGTCGAAAGTTATTGAAATTGCATATTGATCTATTTGCATATCCTACTTGGAGTTGAAGATTGATATGGTGCATTTATACATGTTATTCAGATTAGGATTGACAAATTTTATATCCCGACTTCGAGACTTCGATTGATTCCAACGAAAAGAAATGTATAATTCATGTGAATTCGGGAAGATACAACTCGAATTAGATTTGATTTGAGTTTCCCAAAATCACATACTATATTGTTTATATTTTGATATGTTTGTGCCTTATTTATAGATTTATATTCAAGCATTTAAGATAGGAGAGTCATTGGCAGATTTGCCAAATTTCTAGATGTTCGGTGTTATCGACGCATAGGAGCAGATTTACTCCGATTGTAGACATTCGATACAGACAGGACCAAAGTCTAAGAATAAAACGTACCATCACCTCGATTGGGAGGGTAGGTGGCAGACTGTGACGTCTTATTCACACCGGGATCCCTAGAGTTAGAGTCGAGTCGAGTCAAGATATGAGTCGATTTAAGTTGAATGCTTATATTAATTTTGTTTCATAGATTGTGGAACATATGGTTATTGCTTTTATTCATAATAGTATGCTTCGTGATTATGTTGTGTATATGCATGTATACCATGTTTTATACTGGGATTTGTTCTCACCGGAGTTTCCGGCTGTTGTTGTGTCTGTATGTGTGCATAACATCAGGTGGGACAGGATCTGGGTCGCGACAGAGATGAGAGATCGAGATAGCGTGGAGATTACGGGCGTAAAAGAAGATTACTAGTGGTTTCTTACTAGACATGTACTACATGTGGTTTGTAGTTGGTATTGAACACTAGTTTGTATATATGAAATGAAACAAGACATGGATTTATGTTGTTGAAATAAAATAGATAAAGACCTTGTGCATGTTTATATGCATTTGTTTATAATATTGTTAAAAAAAAATTTTTATGACCCATATTTTCGAACAAAGATCCAATTAATCCCAAAGAGAATTGAGTTAGAGCCCGGGTCCCCACAACAGGTGGTATCAGAGCGATAGATCCTTTAGACAGAGATAGAGTAGAATGAGCGGGGTAGATTGAATTTTCTTCCTTGATTTTGTGGTGCTAGCATGATTTATTGCTTTCCCTATTACATGTTGTCTCGTTATCTGAGTGATTTACAGCATGTATTCGCAAAGACTGAATGAGAACCGATTCTGGATCAGAGGTATATGATCAGAGGCGGGCTGAAACAGATTATATAGATTGTGTACTAATCTGTTTGATAATCAGATATGCCGCCTCGACGAGTACCGCAACCAGCAGCAGGTCGAGCACTAGAACAGGGCAGTACATCCAATGATCCGATGGATGTGACTGCCACATCGATGGAGACCTTGCTGAAAAGGTTTCAGTCGTTTCGACCACCGACACTGAAGGGCACAGAAAATTCAGTTGAGTGTGAAAGTTGGCTCGATGATATAGAGATGTTATTTGAATCTCTCGACTACCCCGACGAGCGACGAGTGAAATTGGTTGAACATCAACTGCAAGAAGTAGCAAAGAATTGGTGGTTGACTACGAAAAGAGCATTGGAGCACCGTGGCATGCAGATTACTTGGAAGGTGTTCAAGACTGAGTTTTATCAGCGATTTTTCCCCGTGTCCTACCGAAAAGACAAAGGTGCTGAATTTGCCAATTTGAGACAGGGACAGCTGAACATTGAGGAGTATGTTTCTAAGTTCTCTACATTGCTCCGATTTGCTCCTCGTGTCGCAGAAAATGACGAAGACGTTGCGGATCAATTTATCAATGGCCTGAATCCGGAAATCTTTACCTTGGTAAATATCGGTAGACCCAACAACTTTACTGATGCGTTGAACCGTGCCAAGGGGGCAGAAGCTGGATTGCTTAGGCAACGAAGCAATTCCTATGTCACTTCGACTCCGAGACCGCCACAACCATCATTTCAACCCCCTCCCAGATTCGAGAGTGTTGGTAGTAGCAGCGGGAGGAAAGATCAGTTGAAAGCGAAAGGAAAACAGTTCAAGAGATAAGGGAGCAGTTCGTCGAGCTCCAGTGGGTCACGACAGAGAGGTCCTGGCCAGAGTACGGAGTATACAAGTGTGTATTGCAGTTCTTGTGGAGGTAGACATGCCACTGAGCAGTGTCAGGGTGTGATGGGTCGCTGCAATATTTGCAGACAGCAGGGACACTTCGCCAGAGTCTGTCCACATAAAGGAACACAGCAAGCTCAGAGTGTAGGAGCATCTAGTTTAGTAGCTCAGCCTGAGGGGCAAACTTCATCTGTTCATTCTTTTCAGCCCACTCCTACACAGACACAGCCCAGAGCCAGAGGTAGCCAGACTGTGAGCCAACCTCCCAGACAGCAGGCTCGAGTATTTGCACTCACTGAAGAATAGGCCCAAGATGCACCAGATGATGTGATTGCAGGTAACTGTTTTCTTTGCGGTTATCCTGCCTATGTATTGATAGACACGGGTGCATCTCATACTTTCTTATCTGAGCATTTTGCATTGTTGCATTCATTGCCTGTCGAGTCATTATCTGCTGTAGTGTCTATTTGTTCTCCGTTGGGAAGTGGTCTTATATCTGTGACTTCAGTTAGACATTGTATACTACAGTTTGAGGGTCACGATATTGATTTAGATTGTATTGTGCTTGGATTAGCTGATTTTGATTGTATTGTTGGGATTGATATGTTAACCAAGTACAGAGCCATTGTAGATTGTTTCCAGAAGATTGTCAGATTCAGACCAGAGATGGCTGATGAGTGGAAGTTCTACGGTAAGGGTTCCAGATCTCGGATTCCCTTAGTATCTATTTTGACGATGACTAGATTACTGCAGAAAGGAGCAGAAGGGTTCCTTATATATTCAGTAGATCTACTGAAACCGAGTCCGTCATTGGCAAATCTGCCAGTGGTACGTGAGTTTGTGGATGTATTCCCAAACGAGATTCCAGGGTTACCTCCAGCCCGAGAGGTTGATTTTAGCATTGATCTTATACCAGGTACAGTCCCTATATCTCGAGCTCCCTATAGAATGGCGCCTATTGAATTGAAAGAATTGAAAGAACAACTCGAAGATTTATTGGCCAAGGATTACATCAGACCGAGTGTATCTCCTTGGGGTGCTCCGGTATTATTTTTTCGAAAGAATGACGGTTCGATGAGATTGTGTATTGATTAGCGACAACTGAACAAGGCAACAGTGAAGAACAAATATCCATTGCCTCGTATCGACGACTTATTTGATCAGTTGCAGGGATCCTCTGTCTATTCCAAGATCGATCTGAGATCTGGATATCACCAGCTGAGAGTCCGAGATGTTGATATACCGAAGACAGCGTTCCGAACCAGGTATGGACATTACGAATTTATTGTCATGCCTTTTGGTTTAACGAATGCGCCAGCGGTGTTTATGAGTTTGATGAACCGTATCTTTCAGAAGTATCTAGATGAGTTTGTTATTGTTTTTATTGATGATATTTTGGTATATTCCTAGAGTGAGACTGATCATGCCGAGCATTTAAGAATTGTGTTGCAGACATTGAGAACAGAGGAATTGTATGCTAAACTGTCAAAGTGTGAGTTTTGGTTGAGACAGGTTGTCTTTTTGGGGCATATCATATCTGGAGACGGTATTTCTGTCGATCCATGTAAAGTTGAAGCTGTGATTAGTTGGCCTAGACCAACATCAGTACCAGAAATACGCAGTTTCATGGGTTTGGCAGGGTACTATCGACGATTTATTAAAGATTTTTCCAGTATTGCGAAGCCGATTACCCAGTTAACACAGAAAAATGCGCCATTTGTGTGGTCTGAAACTTGTGAGTCTAGCTTCTTGGAGTTAAAGAAACGACTGACCAGTGCTCCGGTGTTGACAATACCTTCAGGCACGGGTGAGTTCGTTGTATATTGTGATGCATCTCACAGAGGGCTAGGATGTATTCTTATGCAGCGAGGACATGTGATTGCATATGCCTCGAGACAGTTGAAACCCCACGAGACTCGCTACCCAATTCATGATCTTGAATTGGCGGCCATTGTGTTTTCACTGAAGATATGGCGACACTACCTCTACGGCGAGAAGTTTGAAATCTACTATGATCCCAAAAGCCTGAAGTATCTGTTTTCTCAATCAGAATTGAACATGAGACAGCGTAGATGGCTCGATTTGTTAAAGGACTTCGATTGCGAGATCAAATACTATCCAGGAAAGTCAAATGCAGCAGCGGATGCCTTGAGTCGAAAGATATGTTCCCTATCCTTATCAACGATAGGTGTTTCGAATATGGTTGAAGATTGCTGTCTGGATTAGCGTTTGATATAGATAGTAGACCACTACGACTTGCTACGATTCAAGTTGAGCCAGATTTGATTTTGAGAATTAAAGCAGCATAAAGAATTGATCAGAATATTCAGAAGTAGATTCAGATGGTCAGATCAAGACATCAGTCAGAATATCAGGTACATGATCATATTTTGTATGTGAATAACCGTCTTGTAGTGCCAGATGTTTCAGATTTGAAACAACAGATATTGTCAGAAGCGCACTGTAGTCGGTTCAGTATTCATCCTGGTGGCAGGAAGATGTACAACGATCTGAAGACACAATTCTGGTGGAAACAGATGAAGTCAGATATTGCAGAGTTTGTGTCTAAGTGCTTGAATTGCCAACAGGTGAAGGCCGATAGAAAGAAGACCGGAGGTTTACTTCAGAGTTTATCTATCCCTGAATGGAAATGGGATCACATTTCCATGGATTTCGTTACGAGGTTACCACGATCATCCCGGGGCTGTGATGCGATTTGGGTCATTATTGACAGATTGACCAAATCAACTTGTTTTATTCCGTACAAAATGACGTACCGACATGATCAGATGGCCGAGATATATATCAGAGAGGTAGTCAGGCTGCATGGTGTGCCGAAGTCGATCGTATCAGATCGTGATCCACGATTCACTTCTCATTTCTGGCACAGTCTGCAGCAGGCTTTAGGTACGACATTGCATCTAAGCACTGCTTATCATCCCAAGACAGACGGATAGTCAGAGCGGATTATACAGACATTAGAGGATATGTTTAGAACTGTAGTGCTAGATTTTGGCACTAGTTGGCAAGATTCACTACCACTTTGTGAATTCTCGTACAACAACAGCTATCAGACGAGCATCGAGATGGCACCGTTTGAGGCGTTATATGGCAAGAAGTGCAGATCTCCTCTGTATTGGGATGATGTATCTGAGGTACCAGAACTTGGACCTGATATGATTTGTGAAATGACTGACAAGGTGAAGAGAATGAAGACGGCGCAGGATAGACAAGCCAAGTATGCGAACATCAGACATAGACCGTTAGTATTTGAACAGGGAGACAGAGTATTTTTGAAGATTTCTCCTTTCCAAGGCGTTGTCAGATTTGGCAAACGCGGGAAGTTATCTCCTAGATACATCGGTCCGTACGAGATTCTTGAGAAGATTGGCGATCGAGCATATCGACTTGCTCTTCCTCCTTCTTTATATGGGATACATGATGTTTTTCATGTATCGATGCTGCGTAGATACATGCCTGATGCTTCTCATGTCATTCAGCCGGATGAGGCCGAGCTTGACGATACACTGAGTTATTTTGAGCAACCATTACAGATTTTGGATCGAAAAGAAAAGCAACTCAGAACGAAGACTATTCCGCTAGTGAAAGTCCAGTGGAGTTGTCATGGCATTGAAGAAGCGACTTGGGTGATAGAATCAGAGATGAGACAGAAATGTCCCGAGCTATTTTCATGATGTGAGTATTTATTCAGTTTTGATTATATTGCATCTTATATATACCTTGATTGAGTGCTTGCGAGTTCGAGGACGAACTCTTATCTAAGAGGGGGAGAAATGTAATGCCCAAGATTGTAGGTTGATCAAATGAAATTATGAAGTGTTGCATGAGGTATAGACCGCACCTGCACAGCAAAACATACCGCACCCGCTGAGTGGTGGCAGAAAGTTAGAGTTTGATTTCGAGAGGACACCGCACCCGTGCTCATGTTTTGACCGCACCCGCGTTTGATAGGCAGAAAGTTAGAGTTTTGCACACGAACCAACACCGCACCCGCGGTGTAAAAAGGGACCGCACCCGCGGTCGTCTCTTTTTGAAATCTGGATGGAATTCCGTGAGCTTAGCGCAACCGCGGTCCGGAAGGAGGGCACTCGCGGTGCTCTGTGCGAGAAATCGACCTTGAAGTATTATGTTGACACACGGCATATGATATATAAACTTTGTATTGATGTCATTGTTCAGCATCTTCCAAGCAAGAACCGAGAGAGACCCTCAAGAATTCCTTCATGCTTCATTTTCTTAGAAATTGATTTATGCAAGATATATTCATCCGATTTTCAATCAGAGGCTAGATTCTTGTTTCTCTCATCAAGGACTTCGAAAGAGTATACATTTTATTACTTTTCAGCATGTTTCAAAGTTTACATATTGGGGAAATTCTGATATGCTTGTAATTATGTGTTCTTGAAATCATGGACATCGTAGAAACGTAAACGGATCGAGAAAATGATACCATATGTGATTGTTATGATTTTCCAGCATATATTGAGTTGAGATGGTGCAGAATTCAGTCTTATGGGTTGATGTTGATAAGAATTATGAGTATTGTTACTGAGTATTGATATTTGAGTTGATCGGTATCGAAATATTACGTCGTTATGCCGTCGAAAGTTATTGAAATTGCATATTGATCTATTTGCATATCCTACTTGGAGTTGAAGATTTATATGGTGCATTTATACATGTTATTCAGATTAGGATTGACAGATTTTATATCCCGACTTCGAGACTTCGATTGATTCCAACGAAAAGAAATGTATAATTCATGTGAATTCGGGAAGATACAACTCGAATTAGATTTGATTTGAGTTTCCCAAAACCACATACTAGATTTTTTATATTTTGATATGTTTGTGCCTTGTTTACAGATATATTCAAGCATTTAAGATAGGAGAGTCATTGGCAGATTTGCCAAATTTCTAGATGTTCGGTGTTATCGACGCATAGGAGCAGATTTACTCCGATTGTAGACATTCGATACAGACAGGACCAAAGTCTAAGAATAAAACGTACCGTCACCTCGATTGGGAGGGTAGGTGGCAGACTGTGACGTCTTATTCACACCGGGATCCCTAGAGTTAGAGTCGAGTCGAGTCAAGATATGATTCTATTTAAGTTGAATGCTTATATTAATTTTGTTTCATAGATTGTGGAACATATGGTTATTGCTTTTATTCATAATAGTATGCTTCATGATTATGTTGTGTATATGCATGTATACCATGTTTTATACTGGGATTTGTTCTCACCGGAGTTTCCGGCTGTTGTTGTGTCTGTATGTGTGCATAACATCAGGTGGGACAGGATCTGGGTCGCGACAGAGATGAGAGATCGAGATAGCGTGGAGATTACGGGCATAGAAGAAGATTACTAGTGGTTTCTTACTAGACATGTACTACATGTTGTTTGTAGTTGGTATTGAACACTAGTTTGTATATATGAAATGAAACAAGACATGGATTTATGTTGTTGAAATAAAATAGATAAAGACTTTGTGCATGTTTATATGCATTTGTTTATAATATTGTTAAAAGAAATTTTTTTATGACCCATATTTTCGAACAAAGATCCAATTAATTCCAAAGAGAATTGAGTTAGAGCCCGGATCCCCACACAGACTAGGCATTTCAAAATAAATCAGCAATGTCCTTCTTCATACGTTTCCACTAGAATTGAGGTCTCAATGTCAAATACATGTTTCGACCTCCAGGGTTAATACTGTATTTGCTACAATGTGCCTTACAAAGAAGGGAAGATTTCAAATCAAAATCATCAGGAACTATCAGTCGACCATTAAGTCGTAAAGAACCATCAGACGCAATCTGAACTCCAGACTGATGTCCTGCAGATACAAGTTCTTTCGACTTTTTGATCTGAGCATCGCTTCGTTGGGCCTTTCGTATCTTTGATATCAAGTTCGACTCAATTTGCAATGCAGAGACAGTGAAAGAATTCCAATTCGAGTGAAATGTCCAGCCAGAAATACATATATCCTCATGTACTTTGTCGACACAAACAGAAGCTAGAACAAAATCATACACCTTACGACTAAGGGCATCCGCAGTAACGTTCACCGATTCAGGGTGATACTGAATCTCACAACCAAAATCCTTCAGGAGATCCATCCACCTGCGTTGTCTCATATTCAAATCAGATTGAGAAAAGAGATATTTTAGACTCTTATGATCTGAATAGATAACAAACTTTTCTCCGTACAAATAATAGCGCTAGATCTTCAAAGCAAACACAATGGCAGCCAATTTAAGATCATGAACAGGATAACGAGTTTCATGAGATTTCAATTGACGAGACGCATAAGCAATCTCTTTGCCATGTTGCATCAGAACACAGCCCAAACCTTTACCAGACGCATCTGTGCACACAACAAATCCTCCGGTACCTGAGGGAATAGTAAGCACAGGTGCTGTGGTCAATCTCGTCTTCAATTCAAGAAAACTAGCTTCACATTCATATGACCAAATGAATCGCTGATTCTTCTGTGTCAGTTGAGTAACAGGTTTAGCTATCTTCGAAAACCCTTCAATAAAGAGACGATAATATCCAGCTAAACCCATGAAGCTACGGATCTCAGGAACATTCGTAGGTCTCGGCCAATTCAATACAGCTTCGACCTTAGTAGGATCAACAGATATGCCATGTCTCGAAATGACGTGGCCTAAAAATATCACTTTGTCCATCCAGAATTCACATTTGGACAATTTAGCATAAAAATGACTAGCGCGAAGAGTTTGAAGTACCAGTCTCAAGTGTTCATCATGCTCCTTTTTTGATTTTAAATATACAAGAATATCATCAATAAAGACGATAACGAATCAGTCAAGATAATCTCGAAAGACACGATTCATTAGATCCATAAAGACAGCAGGAGCATTCGTGAGACCAAAAGGCATAACCAAAAATTATAGTGGCCATACCTCGCACGAAAAGCAGTTTTGGGCACATCTTCATCTCGAACTCGTACTTGATTATATCCAGAACGAAGATCAATCTTAGAGTAAACAGAAGTACCCTGAAGGTGATCAAATAAATCATCAATACGAGGAAGTAGGTACTTGTTTTTCACAGTAGCCCGATTCAATTGCCTATAATCGATACACATTCGCATAGTACCATCTTTCTTTCGAAAAAATAAAACTTGAGCTCCCCAAGGTGATACACTCGGTCGAATATATCCCTTATTGAGAAGATCCTGTAATTGTTCTTTCAATTCTTTCAATTCCAGCAGGGCCATGCGATAAGGAGCTTTAGAAATAGGCGCAGTTCCCGGTACAAGATCAAGACTAAACTCAACTTCTCGATGAGGAGGAAAATCAGGAATCTCATCGGGAAATACATCCGAAAATTCTTTCGCAACAGGAATCTCAGATAAAGAAGGCTCCTTCTTAGAGACATCAATAGCGTAGATAAGATAACCCTCATCCTCACTAGTCAAAAGTCGAGACATTTACAAGGAATATAACAATGGAATTTTGGCTTGGGAACCCTTGCCCTAAAAATTCCACTTGGGGCAATCAATCGGTCGAAATCGAACTACTCCATGAAAATAATCAACAGTAGCTCGATTTGTCGTCAAGATATCCATGCCAACAATACAATCAAAGTCGTGCATTGGAAGGACAATCAAATTCAGAAATATCACATTGTCCTCATATATCAATACACAATTATGCACAACTTGCTCAGACAAAATAATCTTTCCAGCTGGCGTGGCTATCGATAATGTATCATACAATGGGGTACACTCAATACCGTGAGATGCAACAAATGCATGAGATATGAATGAATGAGATGCTCCTGTATCAAATAAAATACGTGCAGGATAATCGCAAAGCAGGCAAATACCTGCAATCACACCACCAGGAGCTTCCTTCGCCTGATCCTCCGACATAGCATACACTCTAACTTGAGGAGGAACTTGAGCAGTCTGACCACCTGGTCCTCGATATCGTGGAACACTTGACTGTTGGAAAGAGGGAATAGGAACAGCAGGTCTCATCATACTAGGGCCACCTCTAAATC
The DNA here is from genome assembly GCF_025594145.1 of Primulina tabacum. Classification (NCBI taxonomy): domain Eukaryota; kingdom Viridiplantae; phylum Streptophyta; class Magnoliopsida; order Lamiales; family Gesneriaceae; genus Primulina; species Primulina tabacum. Next base: position 24,755,157 of record NC_134556.1, on the reverse strand, counting down.
CTAGCTGGGGTTGAGAAGAAGTCGAACCCCTGTTCGGACATACTCGAGAGAAATGGCCTTCCTGCCCACACTGATAACAAGTGCCAAACATACCTCGACACTGCTTGATAGTATGTTTACCCCCACAATGACTACAATAAGGAGCAATCACGGGACTCCCTCTCTGGGATCCCCTCGAACTCGAAGAAGATGAAGAAACAGTGGAACCAGTCTTCTTAAACTTCCTACCTCTCGGACGCAAGATGGGCTGCTGAGCTGTCACTGGAGGTGGAGGAGTATACTGTGGAACTCCTCGCCTGAGTCCAGCCTCGGCTGCCTTGGCCCGTTCAACCACCTCTGCGTAGCTGGTAGGCAAACCAGAAACAACAAAAGTATATAAAGCAGGATGCAATCCATTTACAAACCTGTTATATTTTGCTTTTGCATTCCCAGCTACGTAAGGTGCATACTACAACAGAGTAAAAAACTTCGAAGCATACTCTGCAACAGTCATCGTTCCCTGCTGCAGACTATTGAATTCATTCTCTTGGGCAATATAATAAGAAGAAGGGGAATACTTTTCCAAAAACTGGGCCTTGAAGACATCCCATGTGACTTCAATCCCGGCCTCTTTCAGTACAATCTCAGCGGCTTCCCACCAAGATTTTGCTCGGTCTTTCAATTGATAAAGAGCAAGTTTCATTCGTCGAGCCTTGGAATATTCAACAATATTAAACAAATGCTCGATATCCTTTAGCCAAGCCTCTGCTCTTTCTGAAATCTCGGTGCCAAAGAACCTCGGTGGTTTTAAATCTTGGAATCGATCCATCACTATATCCATGGACAATCCTTTAAATTGTCCGACTATTCTCTCAGTACTGCTACTCGCAGTTTCATTTGTATGATCCATCTACAATTCAAGGGATGAATATCACAAATCAATATCAATTTCATAATCTCATCATCTCATATAATCAATCTCATTAATAACTTACTCAAATTAAATCAAGTAGGAGCAAGTAATACAAATAAATCAAACACATACGCACAATTTATTTGTTCCTATTCATGTGTACACAAGACTCAATCGAGCATTTTCAGCTATGCTCTGATACCACTCAGTGTGGGGCCCTTAACTCCTAATCGTTATTACAATGCAATCTGATTAGGGTAAATTAATTACAGCGGAAAACGAGTTTAAATTTTCTTTACAATGAGCCCAAAATATCTTATTTGAATACTAAAAATAGTATTTTATCTCATATCATAAAACATGCCCACACGTAATCAAAGCCAAACCACATCAAACAACTCATATCCTCGGAAAATGCCCTGGTATATAGATACATATATATACTGGGAACAAAACATAAAACCTCAGCTCAAACTGTGACTCCCTCCAGAAGTACCCTCTCCGGCCTCCTGATATCCTGGAGTACCTGCCATTGTCCACACATAAAGACAACAACAGCCCCCCTTGGGGGTGAGCAAAGCTCCGTATGGAACAACCATCATGTATACCACAAATATCTAAACAATGATATATGATATGCAATGCATGTATGTCGTGGAGGTATCAGGTCAAATGCCCATTCACTGAGCACATGTCAGAACCAAACGAATCGTTATCAAATCAATGATCGAGCTGGCACACCGGCCTCAATCAGGGATACTCGTATGATAACGTCGACAAAGCGTCATCAAATCCCAAATCTCAATCAATCATCGGGGCCACAATGACTATGCTTTAAGGGTCATGTAATACCAAACATAACATCGTGTTCACAAACCCCAGAATCAAATCAAATCATATCAGGGTATTCAAGGATCATAGCTCAACGTGCATGTCATGTATGGCACATAAACTCAACAAATAAGGCATATAGACATGTATTCTCAATCCAATCAATCAAACATATATCATTTGATACAGATACCTGTCGTATGTTACCTGATCGCAACATACCTCAATTCTTCGTTTCCAGTCGATGTAGCTTGAAGATATCAGTATAATAATCTATCTACATCAATAACATATTCATTTCAATCAATAAAATCATTCAAAATCAACAATATAGGTTCCAAATATCTTTTGAAACTTTGAAATTTCATATCAAATTGAAATCATAACATAATTCAATTCCAACTTCAAAACTTAGTTTCTTGTCGGTTATTCTACTGCATATATTTATCAGAATTAATAATAACTGACAAATAATTATTCAATCTCAACCCTACGATTAAAATTCCCATTATAATAAATTGGGAATAATTCAAAATAACATCACTATAATCATCTCTTCTTCGTTAAAATCATACACTAGTCAACAATCTTCAATTTTTGTATGATTTAACAATTTATCAGATTTATTCCAAGAAGCGACGAATTTCAAACATCACCAAAAATATAAAATTTATACCTCAAATCGAAGACCTCGTGTCAACGATCTCAGAGCTGAAATCGGTTCGTCGATTGGATAAACCGATAAATCGCAAGATCGAAAAGAAAATAAAAAAAATGTATCCTCGCTTTTCTCTCACTCTCGCCTCCTCTCTGTCGAAAGAAGATGATGTGGTGGAATTGCAACAATTCAACCGCTTCAACGTTAATTTTTTTTTATTTTTTTAATATTACATTTTAACATCGGTACATCCCTTTGGATCAGTCAAACGTTCAAATTTTTCAAAACTCAAAACATGAAAGTTTTAGCACTATGTATTAGCTTTTCAATGAACTTAGTCTCATTTCATTTGGACTAATACTCGGAAAATTATGCTAAAAAGCATAACATAATTACCATTTTGCCTTTAAAATTAATTCATTATTTTTCAACTTATTTACAAGAATGCCATCAAAATAAATTGAATATTTTTCAACTTATTTACAAAAATGTCATCAATCTATTTTATTTTCGGGGTCTCACAATATCTTCAGTATTCACTATCTTATCTCTTTTACTTCAATTTCTCACAGGTGGTGTCAATTGATGATGTGTTACCTCAGGTTCGATCCGGAGAGCAGATCTTCAAATCTTCATAGTTGAGTGGGTGGGGTCGGGGCTCGGAGTTCTGCACAGACAGAAATATGGTTAGGGGGCGTCAGAGTGTTTTCCTGCGTGATCTCTATGATGCTTATTCCAGTCTAGAGTGCAAACTTAAGAGAGATATTGGTAATGCTAAGTGGGTGAGAGAATGTGAGTGTGTTAAAATCGTGACCAATACTTAATATTTATAGAAGCAGGATATGGTAATTACCTTGTTAGAGTAGGATTCTTGCTGAAATAGAATCCTACATGATATAGAAAACATAAGACATTAGGACTCCTTAACCATGGTGGCTAGGACTCTTGCATTATCACGATGAGATTTGATCAAATCTCATATTTATCAGGATCTCTTACTTATTAACGAGAATGTCTTCACATTCTCTAACTGCATCAGGGCTCGGATTTCCAGGCCCCCTACGTGGGCTCGGACTTCTAGTAAACATGGTTGAGGAGATCGGCCATATTGGAGATTAATGGGCTCCGACATATGGGTTCGGACCTCTAACTGTATGATCGGGCTGAGTATCCAGACTGTCACGCTCCGAGTCCGAAGCGTCGGTGACATCCGGCATTGTTTAACAATTATATTGAAAACAATAAAGCCTCGTATCAAATCAAACCAGTCTTTTTCATAAATTAACTATTGTCTTACAATGACAAAAGAAATAACTTTTACATCAGGGTTCTCGAAAGCTTAAACGAATGAAAAGGTAAACAAATTCTTGGTTTTCTTAATCTCATATTCGATCACCATCCCCAGAATGACTCTTGCTCCTCCTTGTTCACTTGTTCTTCATTTTTATCTGAAATTTGTAAGGGGGGACTGTTTGGGAAACACTCAGCAAGTGGGGGTCGATCGATTCCAAAGATACATATAGAACTTAATTCTTTAAAACAGTTCTTTAACAATATTTCAAATCTTATTACCTTTAACTTATCATATCGAAATGAACAAATATGAGACATATAATTCAGAACGAATCGGATTTTTCAGAACGGTTCAGAAACATATCAGATCATAACAAACAGAACACTGTTACTCATCTCATTTCCATAGTCAAATTGTCCCCAATATGTTACTCCTCTAAGGGGTGAGGCCAGCACTCGGTTTTATACCCACCGGTGGGGGCCAGACAGAAATGGTTTTCTACCCACCATTAGGGCCAAACAGAAATGGTTTTATACCCACCATTGGGGGCCAGACAGAATCACAATTCTCGTCCCATTTCAAATTGAATCGTAACAGTGTAACAAAGAATTCAGAGGTAACAGACAGAACTTATCAGATTTCTCAGAGTTCAGACTTTTAGACATATACAGCGGAATCAACGAATTTCGAAACATAGAAGAAACATATAATCGATCGAAATTTTTAAATAAAACAGATAGCAATTTTCAAAAATAAGGACACACCTACATGTATGTCATATTATGTATATCAAAGTTTAAAAATACAAAAAGATATGTAACAAAAGCCCACTTACCGATTTCTTATACAAAGCTTTCTCTTGAAATTTCGGCAGCACTTCGGTGCAACTCTAACAAACACTGTCTTTCGTCGGGCAGCACTTCGACATAGGATGGCAACTCGGGACTGCACGAAAAATCCTTCCTTCTTCTTCTTTGATTTTGGCCGAATGGTTTTGGGTGAGGGGAGAGCCGAAGTTCTTGCTTGTTTTTGTTTTTTTTTTTTTTTAAAGGATTTGCAATACATGGAGTCTCATATTTATAGGAGAATTATGCCCTTTCCCCTACCTAGTGGCCGACCCCTTGGAGTGCAAGCAATGGAGTAATGGTGCTCATAATGGTGGTCAAGGGTATGCCAAGCACCAAGGGTCACTTCCTACATAATAAAGATGTCCTAGCCCTTAGCTCCTCCCGCAGCTCCTTCATGAGTTAAAGCAAAGGTTATTTCCTGCACATTTAACTTGTCCAAACTCTTGGCTCAACTTATAGCTCTCTTTTTGGTCATGTTAGGAGAAGCTTGGTTGAGCTTCTTTGAGCTGAAGGATCAAGTCCTTGAGCTGGGGTTTTACTCCTCTCTTGAAAACTCCTCGATGGATATGGTTATTTGCAGCTTAGCCTCCCGTTGAGCACACTCCCGAGCTTTGAAGATACTTCATCGAGTTAAATTTGCTGAAAATTTGATTTGCTTTGGATTGTAAAATCCCAGGTTCTCACATCCCTCCCTCCTTATTGAAAGTTTCGTCCTCGAAACTTGGATCAGCTCGAACTATTGAATAAATGAGGATATTGTGAGCGCATATTCTCTTCAAGTTCCCAAGTGGCCTCTCTTTCGGTATGATTTGACCACTGCACTTTGACATAGGGGATTGTCCGGTGCCTCAACACTTGATCTTTTGTGTCCACTATTTGAATAAGGACCTCTTCATATTTGAGTTCTTCATTCAGGTTTCCTTCAATCATCACCGGTGCCACTTTGAGTACGTGACTAGGGTATGGGATATACTTCCTCAACTTTGAGATGTGGAAAACATTATGTATTCTGGATGTATCAGGCGGTAAAGCCAGACGGTAAGCTAAGGTTCCCACTTTCTCCAGTATCTCGAACGGTCACACATATCTCGGATTTAGCTTTCCGGATTTACTGAGCCAAACTACTCCTTTCATGGGGGAGACCTTGACGTAAGCTTTTTCATCAATTTCCAACTGTAAGGGTCTTCTCTTCAGATCGGCCCAACTCTTCTGTCTATCTTGAGCTGCTTTGAGTCTTTCCTTGATTATGACTACTTTTTCCACGGTTATTTGAACAAGTTTTGGTCCAGTAACAGCTTTTTCTCCGACTTCGTCCCAATATAAGGGCGACCTACACTTTCTTCCATACAAAGCCTCATACGGAGCCATCTCGATGCTACTATGATAGCTGTTGTTATAGGCGAATTCGATCAGGGGTAACTGTTCACTCCAATTTCCAGAAAAATCCAACGCACATGCCCTCAGCATATCCTCGAGGGTTTGAATTGTTCGTTTGGTTTGACCATCTGTCTGATGATGATAGGCCGTACTGAGAGTAACCTTGGTTCCAATAGCCTTTTGGAAGCTGTTCCAAAATCTTGATACAAATCTTGGATCTCTGTCAGACAGTATGCTTTCCGGGACTCCGTGTAATCTCACTATGTTGTCCATGTACAAGGTAGCGAGTCTATCCAGGTTGTAAGTCATCCGCACCGGTAAGAAATGTGCAGACTTGGTCAATCTGTCAACGATTACCCAGATTCCATCGTGACCTTGCCTTGATCTTGGTAGTCCGACTACAAAGTCTATGGAGATGTTGTCCCACTTCTATGTTGGTATTTCCAATGTCTGTACAAGTCCTCTAGGCTGTTGATGTTCTGCCTTGACTTGTTGATAGGTTAGGCACTTGGGAACAAAAACAGCCACGTCTTTCTTCATTCCGTTCCACCAGTAATTATTCTTCAAGTCTCTATACATTTTGGTACTTTCTGATGTACTGATAATCTTGACTTATGTGCCTCGGCCATTACTTCTTCTCGAATTCCGTCAATGTCTGGCACGTACAATCGTCCTTTCATCCAGAGTATACCATTTTCATCAATTTGAAATTCTGGAACTTTTCCTTCTTGGATTTGTCCTTTCATTTTAAGGACGGAGGTTTCTTGACTCTGCTTCAATTCGATGGTCTCTCGGAGGCCTGGTTGTACTGATAGTGAAGATAAGCTCACCTTCCCAAGGTTTATTTGACTCAACGCATCTGCCACCTTATTTGCCTTACCCGGATGATAATTGATTCTTAGGTCATAGTCTTTGAGGAGTTCCATCCACCTTCTTTGTCTCATATTTAATTCCTTTTGAGTGAAAATATACTTGAGGCTCTGGTGATCAGTAAACACCTCACATTTTACTCCATAAAGATAGTGCCTCCAATCTTGAACGCAAATACTACTGCGGAAAACTCTAGATCATGTGTGGGGTAATTTTGCTCATACGGTTTCAATTTCCGTGAGGCATAAGCAATTACCTGGCCCTCTTGCATAAGCACACACCCCAATCCTCCCTTTGAAGCGTCACTGTATACAGTGAAATTTTTACCATCCTCGGGAAGAACTAGTATTGGTGTGGATGCAAGTTTTGTCTTCAGAGTTTCAAAACTTTTTTTCACATGTTTCATTCCAAATGAATTTCGAATTTTTTTGAGTAAGTTTGGTGAGTGGAATGGCGATAGAAAAAAACCCTTTCACAAATTTTCTATAGTAGCCTGCTAATCTCAGAAAACTTCTTACTTCAGTCACTGTCCTTGGTCGTGACCAATCCCTGATTGCCTCCACCTTCTTAGGGTCTACTGACACCCCTAATTTAGAAATTATATGACCTAGGAATGCCACACTTTTTAACCAAAATTCACACTTCTTGAATTTGGCATATAGTTCCTTTTCTCGCAGTGTCTGCAAAGTGAGACGCAAATGTTCTCTGTGTTCTTCTTCACTTGGTGAGTACACGAGGATATCATCTATAAAAACAACCACAAATTTGTCGAGTTATGGTTTAATACCCGATTCATCAGGTCCATGAATGCTGCAGGGGCATTTGTTAGCCCAAAAGGCATTACTGTGAATTCGTAATGTCCATATCTCGTCCTGAACGCAGTTTTAGGGATATCTTCGGCTTTGACCTTCAACTGGTGGTAACCAGATCTCAGATCTAGTTTTGAGAAAACTTTAGCTCCTTTTAGCTGATCGAAAAGATCATCTATTCTCGGGAGTGGGAACTTATTCTTTATGGTGATCTTGTTTAACTCTCGGTAGTCAATACATAGTCTCATACTTCCGTCCTTTTTCTTCACAAATAGCACTGGGGCTCCCCATGGAGATGCACTAGGATGGATCTGATCTGTGTCCAGTAACTCCTAAAGTTGTTCTTTTAACTCTTTCAATTCTGCTGGAGCCATTCGGTATGGTGCCTTTGATATGGGTGCAGCACCAAGGACCAAGTTGATTTCAAATTCTGCTTCTCTATCGGGTATCTCACCCGGTAACTCTTCGGGAAAAACATCTGGAAATTCTTGAACAATCGGTATATCTTCCATCTTTGGAATCTCCTCTCTTTTGACTTCATTGATCATTGCCAGATAAATCTTTTCTCCTCCTTTTATGGGCTTCCAGGCTTGTGAGGCACATAACATAGATTTTCTTTCTTTGGATTTTCCATGATATATGATTTCCTCCTTAGTCGGAGTCTGAAGTCTGATATTTTTCCTTTGACAGTCTACTATGGCATGGTGTTTAGCTAACCAGTCCATTCCAAGAATGAAAACTCAACCATATTGAGTTGGATCAATTCCACTTCAAAAGTTTGTTTGCTGATACAAATTTTACAGTTTCGATACACTTGGTGGGTTTCAATTGTTTTTCTGGCAGGTGTTGCTACTCTTAACGGTTCACTAAGAATATTATGTTCAATTTTAAGCTTCTTAGCAAATCTTCTAGACATAAACGAGTGCGTAGCACCACAATCAAACAAAGTATATGCAGGTATGTCATTGAGTAGTATAGTACATGCTACTACCTCGTTGGTGTTATCAGCTTCCTCTTGGGTGATTGCATATACCCTAGCATTGGTCTTCTTCTCATTTTGCTTCCTGGGTCCCGCCCCTTTTTCTTTATTTTTCGGACATTCTTTAATTCGATGACCCACTTGTCCACACTTAAAACATGCACCTGTCTTCCGATAACATTCCTTGGTATGATACTGCTTACAGGTGTCGCACCACTTCCCTTCCCTGTTGCCAGTATTGCCAGAACTTCTTTGGGAAGGCCCACCTGAATAATTTGGTTTCTTAAACTTGGGACCATTCTGAGTACGTTGATTAACCCTTGGTCTTTTGTTCTTGTTCTCTTCCTCGCGACGCTTGATATCTGTTTCTGCGCTCATTGCAGCGCCCATCAAATCCGCAAAACTGTTTGGCTTGAATACTGCCAATGCTGACTGAATCCGACTGTTGAGTCCTTTTTTAAAGCGATGCATTTTTAATGTTTCATCCGACATGATCGTTGGGACATAGGTTCCTAGATAATTGAATCTCGAAGTGTATTCCATTACCGTCATGTCTGGGGTCTGATTGAAGTTCTCAAATTCGCTTAACTTCTGCAGACAAAATTCGGATGGGTAGTATTGTTTCAAAAACTCCCTCTTAAAATTTTGCCACGTGATCTCTTCTACTTCAGCTAGAGATGGTGACACAGTTTCCCACCATTTTCGCGCTCTGTCTTCAAGAAACGGTGTTACAACCTCTACTCTCAATTCTTCAGGCACTTCAAGTAGGTGTAGTTGTGATTCGACATTTTTGAGCCAGTTGTGGCTGACTTCTGGGTCTTGGTTCCCATCGAAAGTTGGAACTCGATTTCTTCGGAGGAATTCATAATGGTATTTAATCCCACGCGGTTGTGGTTCTTGAGGTTGTTGAATAGCGTTAGCCAATGGGTTCACGAATCCTTGCAACGTTGCTGCTACGATAGTAGCTATCGCCATCATATCTTCTTGACTGAGATTTACTCTCGGAGGTGGTGGTGGGTTTTCATCTTGGTTGGTGCCACGAGGGTTACGGTTATTTCGGGGTGGTCTGTCTGCCATATCCTATAAACATGTATTTTATTAATTTATTCACCATAATGTAAAATCAAAATAATTTCATTAAATTTTGAAATTCATACAATCAAAAGTTTCAAAACAAATGATTAATTAGATAATTCTGAATACAACCAATGCTTAATCTAGAGTCCTCTCTCTACTCGTCTATAACTTCTCCGTCTCCTACGGCCTCGTTACTTCTTCTTCCATCGGGTTTTCTTCTAGTTTTCCCATGAGTTCTTCCATGTTGACCATTTCATTTTGTAGGTGCTCAATGTAATTCTGCAGTTGTGTGTTGTGGTGATCAAGGTTGTTTACTTGATCCTATAGTTCTTGTATTGTTGATTGACTTACTTTTTCATCGATTTCTTGCTCCCCGATTCGTTCTTCAAGACGGCGCTGCGTTTTGAGGAGACTATTACCCCGGATTTCGAGCGTAAAAATTCAATCTTGCGCTTTCTTCAACTCTTGCTTGGTGATCTCGTGTTGACGCTCCGACTCTAGATGATAAGCAGCGAAACGTCTAACGTCTTCGCGTAGTTTCTTCTCTTCCACTCTGGCCTCACGAAGATCCTCCATCATACATACGTTATTCCAATCCAACTGGTAGTTATCTCTTTCGAGTTTTTCATTTTTTTCTTTTACTGTTCTAATTTCTGACTCTTTTTCCTGAAGTTGTTTCTGAAGTTCATTTATAATGCTTTGAAAGTCCATGTTGGTTTCCTACAAGATAAAAACATTTTTATAAATAAGATACTCATCAAATTTTAAATATGCAATAGAAAGATAATAGCAAGTTTCAAAATAATTTGGTACACATAATATTTTTCCAGTCACAAGTTTACTACAATCCAGACACTTTATTATAATGCTAATCTAATCGATCATCTCTCCTCCGTCGCTGTCACTGGCACTGTCGTCTCCAGCCACTTCCATCGGTGCTACCTCCTCTTTCTCCATGTTCTCTATCACCAAATGTAGGTAGTAGTTCTGCTCTTGAAGTCTGTCCATAGTGCCGTGAAGCTTCGAAATGTACCGGTCCTGTTTGGCGTTGAACTCCTCTTGGCGCTGACGGGCCTGCGTAGCACGTCCTCGTTCTATCTCTACTCTCTCCAGTAACTCCCGGTTGAGTGAAGCTAAGCGCGCGATGCGAGCTGAATCAGTCGGTATATGTAGAAGTTGGCTCTCAACCAAGTCCAAATGATGAGTAAGTCGCTGCACGTCGGTCTCCAGTATGTGCCTAATCTCACTAAGCTCCTGTTTTTACAGTTTCTCCCTAGCCAGTTGTGCCTTTAGAGTCGCAATCTCCCTAGCTTGATTATTTATGGTAAGCTGACGCATACGAAGAGCAGCCTGAGCGCGATTACGTGGAGCAGCCATTTCCGAGGATAAAAATGGAAGTAAAGCATCAGAATCGTATAAAGGATAGAAAGGCACAAAAATAGAAACAAAGTTGTCGTGGAAAGTTTTCGGTACTAAGGATTTTCAGAACGATTGAAGGGTTAGATTTTCGAATTTCTCAAGGAAAATTTTCGGAAAGGATGAATGTTGGATTTAGGCAGGATTGCACTAGACTTTTGCCAAAATTTGACTTCCAAAATCCCAGCGGGATTATGAACCTGGCGGCTCTGATACAACTTAAATGTCACGCCCCGAGTCCGAAACGTCGGTGACATCCGGCATTGTTTAACAATTATATTGAAAACAATAAAGCCTCGTATCAAATCAAACCAATCTTTTTCATAAATTAACTATTGTCTTACAATGACAAAAGAAATAACTTTTACATCAGGGTTCTCGAAAGCTTAAACGAATGAAAAGGTAAACAAATTCTTGGTTTTCTTGATCTCATATCCGATCACCATCCTCAGAATGCCTCTTGCTCCTCCTCGTTCAATTGTTCTTCATTTTTATCTGAAATTTGTAAGGGGTGAGTGTTTGAGAAACACTCAGCAAGTGGGGGTCGATCGATTCCAAAGATACATATAAAACTTAATTCTTTAAAACAGTTCTTTAACAATCTTTCAAATCTTATTACCTTTAACTTATCATTTCGAAATGAACAAATATGAGACATATAATTCAGAACGAATCAGATTTTTCAGAACGGTTTAGAAACAAATCAGATCATAACAAACAGAACACTGTTACTCATCTCATTTCCATGGTCAAATTGTCCCCAATATGTTACTCCTCTAAGGGGTGAGGCCAGAACTCGGTTTTATACCCACCGGTGGGGGCCAGACAGAAATGGTTTTCTACCCACCATTGGGGCCAAACAGAAATGGTTTTATACCCACCATTGGGGGCCAGACAGAATCACAATTCTCGTCCCATTTCAAATTGAATCGTAACAGTGTAACAAAGAATTCAGAGGTAACAGACAAAACTTATCAGATTTCTCAGAGTTCAGACTTTTAGACATATACAGCGGAATCAACGAATTTCGAAACATGGAAGAAACATATAATCAATCGAAATTTTTAAACAAAACAGATAGCAATTTTCGAAAATAAGGACACCTACATGTATGTCATATTATGTATATCAAAATTTAAAAATACAAAAAGTTATGTAACAAAAGCCCACTTACCGATTTCTTGTACAAAGCTTTCTCTTGAAATTTCGGCAGCACTTCGGTGCAACTCTAACAAACACTATCTTTCATCGGGCAGCACTTCGACACAGGATGGCAACTCGGGACTGCACGAAAAATCCTTCCTTCTTCTTCTTTGAGTTCGGCCGAATGGTTTTGGGTGAGGGGAGAGCTGAAGTTCTTGCTTGTTTTTGTTTTTGTTTTTGAAAGGATTTGCAATACATGGAGTCTCATATTTATAGGAGAATTATGCCCTTTCCCCTACCTAGTGGCCGACCCCTTGGAGTGCAAGCAATGGAGTAATGGTGCTCATAATGGTGGTCAAGGGTATGCCAAGCACCAAGGGTCACTTCCTACATAATAAAGATGTCCTAGCCCTTAGCTCCTCCCGCAGCTCCTTCATGAGTTAAAGCAAAGGTTATTTCCTGCACATTTAACTTGTCCAAACTCTTGGCTCAACTTATAGCTCTCTTTTTGGTCTTGTTAGGAGAAGCTTGGTTGAGCTTCTTTGAGCTGAATGATCAAGTCCTTGAGCTGGGGTTTTACTCCTCTCTTGAAAACTCCTCGATGGATATGGTTATTTGCAGCTTAGCCTCCCGTTGAGCACACTCCCGAGCTTTGAAGATACTTCATCGAGTTAAATTTGCTGAAAATTTGATTTGCTTTGGATTGTAAAATCCCGGGTTCTCACACAGACCCTTGATCAGCAATGAGGTCTGAGCCTTAATGGGCTATGACTAATTTGAAATGAGCTTGGATCCGCCCAGATGTATCAATTTTAGGAGCATCAATGTCTATAGCCTTTTCTTTATTTGTTAAATTCAATAAAAGAATTTGAGTATCTCCATTCCTGACGATGTGTTACATGGGATTGAGGTATCTTCGACAATTAGCATAGGTATTTAGAGTCTCCCGTGTATTGTGAAAAATATTGCTTGAATCTTTTATTCAAATTTGATGATGCTACTATATTTCCACAATTTGTAATATGTTTTTGGTGATACCCCTGTAAAGGTCCGGGTTAATGGTGACCCATTTCCGGGTTAATGATGACCCGGGTTATCGGTTGAATAGCCCGGATCAGAAGCCAACTGCCCGGGTACTTTTCCTCCACCCGGTTTCTCATATAGGTTCCCAGGTAACCAACTACCCAGGCCACCTCGAGAATTGCACCACACTCGAGTGTGATCGATACAGGCAGTTTAATCCGTCAGAACCACTTGAGTTTGGAGTGTCCGAGAAGTCATCAGAAGCTAGTATGATAAACCGACTTAGTAGGTGGTGTGATAATCGAGGTAACTACCCATTCTTCCACTATAAATAGCAGGTATTAAAGTCATTTAATGATTCTGAGATCTTTGAACTAAAAGCACTTACATATTTCCCCTCAAATATTGCTTGTGTTCATCTAAAAAACCTGCTGACTTAAGCATCGGAGTGGCCACGTCGGACATCCCTCCGGCGCCCATTCACGAGTTACTTTCTTGTTTGCAGGTGTTGATCCAAGCCATTATCTTCACTCAAATTCCCAAACATTATAAATTATTGATTTGGTCCGTTGGAGCCCGGTACCCGGATCACCCATTTTAACGAGATCACATCATTGGCGCCGTCTGTGGGAAATCACTGAGTTCGAGACGTTGATATGGCTCGTACGAGAAGAACCAACCAGGGTAATTCTCACGCCCAGGGTGATGGGGGACAAACTTCAAGACAAGCTGATGTTAATAACATTGGAACAAACCTCATTACCCTGACCCCTGAAGAGTTAAAGAAAATGATGGCCGATGCCGTTGTGCTAGCTATGGCCAGGAAGGAGGTCTCTCACCCTGTCACACCACCCGGTGATAAACAGGGACATGATCAGGGATTTGAGCAGGAGCAGGAGCAGGGGCAGGGAAGGAGGGATAACAAGATGGTAGGAGAAGACGAGGGATCCAGCGCTGGGTCCAAATCTCCTACCGTGGCAGAGGAATTGTTGGAATTAAGGCAGAAGATGAAGGTCTTGGAAGGACAGTTGGAAAGACGGAGCGTTGCCCGGGCAGTCCCGAGAGGATGCCCGTTTTCTGATATCATCGTCCGGGAGCCTCTTCCTGGAAATTTCAAATCTGCGAAGGTGAAAGACTATGATGGCAATGCAGACACGGAGGAACACCTGGCCAGGTTTGAAAATATGGCCATGTTGCACTGTTACACTGATAGAATCAAGTGCAAGGTGTTCCTAACAACACTGGTGGATTCAGCTCAGAGGTGGTTCGAAGGCTTGACTTCCCAAAGTATCAGTTCCTTTGGAGACTTCCAGAAGGTGTTTTTACACCATTTTAGCAGCAGTAAAAAGTACAAAAAGACTGCTTTTAGTCTTTTTGAAGTTAAGCAGAACACAGAAGAGAGTTTAAGGGCCTATATCAGAAGATTCAACAGAGTGGCCCTAGACTGTCCCTACTTGCGCCACTGAAACAAAGACTACTGCATTCACCCAGGGTTTGAGAGAGGGTGAGTTCTTCAAGTCACTGACTAAGAAGGTGCCGGGAGATTTCGAGGATCTATTGTCGCGAGCAGAAAAATATATCAATATGGAGGAGGCCCAGAAACAAAAGAGGGAGACTGTGAGAAAGGAAAAAGGAGACCGGATGTCTAAGCCCGAGGAGAGGGGACAGAAAAGAGGCAATACAGGGCACTTTTCTCACCACGTGCCTCTGAAAATTACTCGGGAGAGGGAAGTGCAGGAGTGCAGCAGAGATTTGGCCCCGGATCATCAGTTATCCCGGCCAGAAAAGAGTGGATTTTGCTCTTTTCACAAAGTATGCCACCATAACACTGAAAACTGCAAGGCACTAAAGGGGAATTATGTCTCACCCTCCATCCCGGGACCCAGTAACAATAGCCAGAGGCCGAGAGTTCCACCTTGGACATCTCGGCCACCAGGATCCAGCGCCCGAGGAGGAAGTGTGAGGAATATCCCGAGGATTGAGCCCAGTAGAAGAAGGGAGCCTGAGCCCGAGAGAAAAAAGAATTTGCCCCCTGCCACAGGAATGATCAAAATGATATTAGGAGGCTCTACTGATGGAGACTCTAACCGGGCAAGGAAGGGGAGAAGCAGGAGGGAATGTTTGGAGGTAAAGGGAGCAAGAAGGTATAAGGCGATCATTAGTTTTGGCCCGGAAGATTTGAGAGGGGTGAATCTGCCCCACAACGACGCCTTGGTGATCCAAGCCCGAGTGGCGAATTATGATATTCTACGGGCCTTTGTGGACTCAGGCAGCTCTGTAAATGTAATTTTTAAAGATGCCTTTGTACAGATGGATTTGCAGGGATACCACCTAGAGGCTGTGGAGACTGCCCTCTTTGGTTTTGCTGGCCATATGGTTTACCCGGAAGGGGAGATCATGTTGCCATTAACCTTGGGTTCTCAGGATCTTAAGAGGACGGTGATGACTTCATTCACCGTAGTGGATTCCCCGTCATCATATAATATCATTTTGGGGAGACCGGCTATGAACGAATTGAGAGCCGTAGCATCCACATACCACCAAAAGATAAAATTTCCAGTAGGAGCTCGGGTGGGAGAAGTCCGAGGAGATCAACCATCCTCTCGGAAATGCTATAAGGAGGCAGTCCGGGCTGATCAAAGTAGAACAAGGAAGAAAGGGAAGAAGGCAAGGGTGGACGGGGAAAGAACGATGGGGAGAGGAGAGGTGCATTTTGTGGCAGAAAAAGAACAAGAAGTAATAGAAATCGGACCAGGCCTGCAAATCCGGGTGGCCCGAGATCTCAGTATATCCACTCGGGTCAGTCTGATTCATTGTGTAAAAACTAATATTCGTGTGTTTGCTTGGTCCCAACAGGAGTTGACAGGGATTTCTCCCTTGATAGCAGAACATCAATTGAACATCCTCCCGGGATCTCACCGAGTAAAACAAAAAAAGAGGCACTTTGGCCCTGAAAAGGACAAAGTGATTGATGCGCAAATTAAGGAGCTTCTGAAAGCTGGCCACATTCGGGAAATTCAATTCCCCACATGGCTTTCGAATGTGGTCTTGGTACCCAAATCTACCGGGAGGTGGCGCATGTGTGTAGACTTACGCGATCTCAACAAGGCGTGCCCCAAAGATCATTATCCTCTGCCCAGGATTGATCAGCTGGTGGATTCCACCTCGGGCTATGAATTGCTAAGTTTCATGTACGCATACCAGGGGTACCATCAAATCCCACTGGCTAAAAAGGATCAAGACAAAGCCAGCTTCATCACCTCGGGAGGTACATTTTGTTATATTGTAATGCCTTTCGGGTTGAAGAATGCAGGGGCTACTTACCAGCGTCTGATGGATAAAGTCTTTCAGAAGCAGCTGGGACGGAATGTGGAAGTCTATGTGGATGATATTCTATCCAAATCTCGGGAGGGTGCCAGCTTTATTAGTGATCTAGAAGAAACTTTTGCGACTCTCATGCATTATGGAATCAAGCTTAATCCTGCCAAGTGTATTTTTGGCGTGAAGAGTGGCAAATTCTTGGGATTCATTGTGACAGACCGAGGGATCGAGGTGAATCAAGAGAAAGTCAAATCTGTGCTAAGTATGCCATCTCCCCGATCTGTCAAAGAGGTACAAAAGCTAACTGGGAGAATTGCTTCCCTTTCCAGATTTATTTCCCGATCAGCACACCAGAGTTATCCATTTTTTTCAAGTCTTAAGGAAGGCCCAGCAATTCGGATGGGATGAGAAATGTGAACAGGCCTTCCAGGACTTGAAAATTCATCTTGCCGGGCTCGCGGTGTTGGTAAAACCAGAACCTGGAGAAAAATTATATGTCTACCTGTCCACTACAGAGTATGCTGTCAGCTCTGTTCTAATTAAAGAGGAAGGAACTGATCAAAAACCTATCTATTATGTCAGCCATGCTCTGAGGGGGCCCGAGCTCCGGTATAGCGAAGTGGAGAAAATTGCTTTGGCCCTGGTCATGACCGCCCGGAAGCTAAGACCTTACTTTCTGTCACATCAGGTTATTGTTCTTACCAATAGTCCTCTGGGTAGGATCATGACTCACTCTGAAGTATCCGGGCGAATGATAAAATGGACAGTAGAGTTGGGGGAATATGACATCGAGTACAAGCCCTGAGTGGCCATTAAAGCGCAGGCTTTGTCAGATTTCTTATCTGAAATGATCCAGCCCAGCAAGGAGGAGGTATGGAAAGTGTCAGTGGATGGGGCATCTAGCCTGGTGGGGTGCGGAGTAGGGGTGGTGTTAGTGTCTCCCCTGGGAGAAAAGGTCATATTAGCATTAAGAATTGATTCCCGGATAACCAACAATGAAGCTGAGTATGAGGCTGTTCTTGCAAGTATTCGAGCTGCCCGGGAAGTTGGAGCTTCTCGGATTATTCTATATTCTGATTCACAGCTCATCACTCAACAAATAAAGGGCATTTATGAGGCTAAGGATGACATGATGCTTAAATATTTACAGCTCATTCGAGCCCAAGCAGAAAGCTTCATGGATTGGAGTATTGAACAAATACCCCGGGAAGAAAACAGTGAGGCAGACGCTTTGGCTAAAATGGCTGCTTCTTTATCAGAAGTTAATACCTGGGAGGTGCTGCATATTACTCAGCTGGTTCTCTCTACGGAGGAAGAAGCATCACCCCTGCCTGAAGATTCATGGATGACACCGCTGATCGCGTACATTACGAACCGTGAGCTCCCTGAGGATAAAGCCCGAGCTCAGAAGATCAAAAGACAAGCTCCCAGGTTTGTTCTCTTAAATAAAATTTTGTACAGAAGATCATTCCAAGGACCGCTTTTGAAGTGTTTAAATGAAAAAGAGGTGGATTATGTTCTCCGAGAGATTCATGAGGGGTGTTGTGCCGAGCACCTCGGAGGAATGTCTTTAACTCGAAAAACAATGCTTGCTGGATTCTGGTGGCCCACCTTAAAACAAGATTCTGCTCGTTTGGTCCAGATTTGTGAGGGCTGTCAGCATAATTCGAATTTCAGCTACAGCCCGGCCACTCTCATGAAGCCTATTTGGGCATCCTGCCCTTTTGATCAATGGGGCATGGATATTGTGGGTCATTTTCCGGTTGCCCGGGCTTAGAAAAAATTCTTACTAGTAGCTGTTGACTACTTTTCCAAGTGGGTTGAAGCTGAGCCTTTAGCAAAAATCACCGAGCAGGAAGTATTGAAATTCTTGTGGAAGAACATTGTGTGCCGGTTCGGTGTGCCCAGGAGAATAATCTCGGACAATGGAAGACAATTTCAAGGTAAAGGAATTACGTCATGGTGCCAGGAAATGAAAATCACTCAATCTTTTACCTCTGTTGCATATCCTCAAGCCAATGATCTAACAGAAGTTGTCAATAGAATCATTGTGCAAGCATTAAAAGCAAGACTTCAAGGTAAAGGAAAGAATTGGGTGGAGGAGTTACCTAGTGTTATATGGGCTTACAGAACTACTCCCCGGGCACCTACTCAAGAAACTCCCTTCAGTTTGGTATATGGTTCTGAAGCAGTTCTTCCAGTAGAGATCGGGCAGACTTCTTCCCGGATAGAATCTTACCCGGAGGACAATGACCAGAGCAGGGCCATGGAATTAGACTTAATAGAAGAAAAAAGGAACAGGGCATTTATTCGAATGGAGGCATACAGAAGTCAGGTGATGAAATCATATAACAAGAAGGTCCGCATTCGAGACTTCCAAGTTGGGGATTTAGTCATGAAAAAAGTCAACCCTGCTGGGGAAGTTGGGAAGCTGGAAGCCCGATGGGAAGGACCTTACAAAATCACTCGGAGAGTCAACTCGGGATCCTTTTATTTAGAAGATGCACAGGGACGTCCCCTCAAAAGGCCTTGGAATGTGTTTAACTTAAGGAAGTACTATGCATAATAGATGTAATTGTTTGATGGAAGAAATCAATAAAAAAATATATTTTCTCAGAGTATTGCGTTTGTTATTATATCTCGGGAGCTGCTATAACCCGGTTCTTAAAAACCCCAGGGCACTACACCCTGGCTCGGGGCACCACACCTCGACCATTCCCAAGTCCTGGGACATGATCCCCGGCCCAAGGCTCCGTACCTTGGTTCTTAAAAAGCCCAGGGCACTACACCCTAGCTCGGGGCACCACACCTCGACCATTCCCAAGTCCCGGGACATGATCCCCGGCCCAAGGCTCCGTACCTTGGTTCTTAAAAAGCCCAGGGCACTACACCCTGGCTCGGGGCACCACACCTCGACCATTCCCAAGTCCCGGGACATGATCCCCGGCCCAAGGCTCCGTACCTTGGTTCTTAAAAAGCCCAGGGCACTACACCCTGGCTCGGGGCACCACACCTTGACCATTCCCAAGTCCGGGGACATGATCCCCGGCCCAAGGCTCCGTACCTTGGATCTTAAAAAGCCCAGGGCACTACACCCTGGCTCGGGGCACCACACCTCGACCATTCCCAAGTCCCGGGACATGATCCCCGGCCCAAGGCTCCGTACCTTGGTTCTTAAAAAGCCCAGAGCACTAAACCCTGGATCGGGGCACCACACCTCGACCATTCCCGAGTCCCGGGACATGATTCCCGGCCCAAGGCTCCGTACCTTGGTTCTTAAAAAGCCCAGGGCACTACACCCTGGCTCGGGACACCACACCTAGACCATTCCCAAGTTTCGGGACATGATCCCCGGCCCAAGGCTCCGTACCTTGGTTCTTAAAAAGCCCAGGGCACTACACCCTGGCTCGGGGCACCACACCTCGACCATTCCCAAGTCCCGGGACATGATCCCCGGCCCAAGGCTCCGAACCTTGTTTCTTAAAAGCCCAGGGCACTACACCCTGGTTTGTGGAATCCAAGAAATACTCCTTTTGAGTTCAGGTTTAAATCTCTACATCTGGAGTATTAGTTAAGCTACTTATTTAACGTATGGACCGGGACCCTGGGTATTTGATTGAAATTATCGTTTTCTCGAACTAAGAAATAATCATAAGTTATTGCATTACCCGGGTTGCGGAAAAATTGTCAAAAACCATATGGAAAAAGGCACAGCGATGGAAAGAAATCAACATTTCCTTACAAAGTTCAAAGGCAAGAAATACAAAGGAAAAAATACAGAGTAAATTACAAGCCTATTCTAAAGTCTGCTGCCCTGATGGTTCTCCGGATTCCCCGCGAGTCTTCTCAGCCTCTTTCTCGATAGCATCATCTTTGGGAAGGGAAGCAATGGCCTTATCAATATCGGGAAAGCCCTCCTTATCTGTTGGAATCAGACCTATCTCCTCAAATTGCTCCCGGCATTTCTCAAAGCCAATCGTAAAGTATTTGTATGCCCTATCTTCAACAGCTGCCTGGAATTCCGCCGATTGAAGGAAAATAGCCCTCCATTCTTCATGGGTCAGCTCAAGAAGTCTAAGCTTATCTTCAGCAATCTCGGCTCGATGTTGCTGGGCACTGGCCTCATCCTCGAGATAGCTAATCCGAGATGCCAGGAACGCAGTTTGCCTCTGAGAAGCCTCCTCCCGGGCTATGCTCTCATCACGAGAAAGTTGAGCCGCAGCCAGCTCTTGATTAGCTGCTTCCAAGGAAGCTTGGAGACTGGCAGTTGTCTCCTCGTGAAGCTTCTGAGCCCAGGCCATCTCTCCTTGGAGATGGTCATGAATATCCTGAGCCGCCCGGGCTTGCTTACCCTTCTTGGTTGCCACCGCTGCCACCTCTTCAAAGGCCGAAACTAGCATCTGGGCAGCCTGGACAAGAAGGAATCTTAAAAAAGAAAAAGGGGGGAGGGAGAGAAAGGGAAAAGAAATAAAAGAATAAAGCTTACAGACAAAAGACGGTTGGACCCCTCCAAAAACCTCACACTAGAAGGAGTGCTTCTCAGGATAGCTATCTCAGCAGGGCTGAGCACCTTCTTGAAGCGCTTAACACCAACAGCGGAAGCTCCCTCGAAGAAGATGTTGGCTAGAGAAAGCTGGTCGGTTGGAGGGAGCTCTTGGCAAGGTTCTTCATTGGACTGAGGGGGGAGAGGAGGAGGTGGAGCAGATGGGAAGGCGCCTTGGTCACCCTCGGGAGGGTCTTCGAGAATAACCAGCTCGGGTTCTGCAGTAGCTTTTCGTTTTCTCTGACTGATGGGAATGAGATCTTTAGATTCCTCCGAGTTCTCAGTCATCGCCCAGGAAGCGCCATCCTGGGGAGGTTCTTCCCGGGACACCTCAGCTCTCAAGGCTGCCGCTTCTGCATCCCGTTGTTTCTTTTCTTCCGCATCTGCCCGGCGAGCCGCCATTTCCTTCTCTCGGGCTGCCTTCTCAGCTGCACGCTTTTAGCAAAAGTTGCTTGCATCTCAAAGTTATCTGCATAGAGGAGTGACAGGGTTATGATACATTAAATAAACAGGACAAAGAAATAAGGAAGCACAGAAGATAAAGTATGTACCGGGTTGAGAGCCTGAGCCAGCCACCTCATCAATTACCCGGTCTATGGGGTCCTCAGCCCGGGAACTCAACCCGTAGGCCACTAAGTTCTCTTCTGAGATAAGGATGGAAGAGGAGTACTTGTGTCCCTCCACAAGGGTTTGACTCATGAGGAAAGGCTCCTCAAATTTGTACGATGGAGGAAGGGAAGGTTGTTGGGGAAGGGAAGGGAGAAACCGGGTTAGACAGGATAGAGGACCCAGGAGTTGGATGTAAAAAAATCTTCCTTTCTATTCCTTTTGAGAGAAAGGGATGTCATCAAGGAATCGGGTGTTTAGCCGGGATTTAAGGGAAAATGCATTATCCCCGAAATGGCAAGAAAAATAATAGTGAAGGATAAGGGGGGTGATGAGAAGATTATTCATTTTAAAAAGGACATAGGCCGAGGCCATAATCCTGAAAGAATTGGGATGAAGTTGATTGACAGGTATACCAAAAAATTTGGCAACATCAATATAAAAGGGATGAACGGGAAATCGAAGACCATTCCTAACCTGGTCCCGAAAGAAAGTTGTTTACCTGGGAGGAGGGTTATCGGCCCTATCAGAAGGCCCAGGTATCAAGAAAGAAACGGAAGAAGGGATATTGCCCAGCGCTCGGAGTTCCTCATCTGCCCCCGAGCGTAAGGCGCTTCGCATAGAGGAGAACCAGGGAGTTCCCGGGATCTCGATCGCCCGAGGACTCGAGACCTTGGCTTTACCCTTACCCTTGTTCTTCGCAAGAGCTCAGGCCCGGGAGGGGCCAGAAGATGAAGGTTTAGAAAAGAGAGGTTTGGTTGGAAGTGCCACTGGTTTTTTAGAAGGTTGGGTGATGGAGCGGCGTGGGGGAGAGGGGGGAGAATCGGAACGAAGTGCGGAAGACTCAGCGCTAGGAGAGCCTCGCGCATTCGCTCTTGAGGTGGAAGAAGTGGAGTGAGACATTTTAAGAGAAGAAAACTTACGACGATATATGCGGTGGAAGATTGCCGGAAATAATTTCGCACAAATAGAGTCTCGAGAAGAGAATTCGCAAGAGCTTCGCTGCAGTTTCGAATTTGAGAGTAATTTTTGGAAAACATGTTAGTTAGTATATATAGGCGGTGGGGGAAGATCTCAGCCGTTTATTTAAAAAGCATGCGTGGACGACCACGATTTGCCTAGAAAATTGTACCAGGCATATGACGGGACACACGCAATAATTAAAAATGTCAGACTTATCGGCTCCTCGAAATATGAAACGTTCCTGACCGTTGAAAGAAAGGGCACGCGTTATCATGGCACCCCGTGGGTTACCCAAGATCTCACTATAGCCCGAGAGGTTTGAGGCCCCGGCATTTACTCTTAAGCCCGGGAGGTTTGAGGCCCCGGCATCTTATCTTAAGCCCGGGAGGTTTGAGGCCCCGGTATCTTATCTTCATCCCGGGAAGAAGCTACCAGTGAACGCCTTCATAAAGCTAGCGGAGTCGGCAATCTTCTGCAGCGTCCTCCTCTCTTTATGAAGCAATAGTTGGAGGAGGAAGTCGTCCTCAAAGAGGTCCTCCGTATCAGAAATCTGCAAGCGTTCCCGATACTTTGCAAGCTTGGCCACCAGCTCAGGAGTGATAGCCTCCTCCCACTCGTGAAGAAGCTGAAGTCCTTGCAGCTCCTCCCAGTAATGGAGGATCTTTTGGAAGACTTCATCTTCCAATTCAGATTTTCGTTTCTCAAAAGCTGCTTGCATGAACTCTGCTGCCATGTCGGGAGCTTTCGAACCACTGGAACCCACCATTGCTCTTCTTGAGGACTGAATTGATGGAATGTAGGAGAATAAGTAAGCGGGTTACTGTATATATATATAAGAAGGAATCAGTCTCCACCGTCGATCCGAATCCAATCGGACGATCAGAGGGAATCTAGGAAATTGAGCAGGCAGATGAAAAGACGTGTACGGATATCGAGGAAACATGCTCATTATTACCTCGGAATACGAACAAATTTTCGACGGTATCACTGTTAACACATGCAGCATAATGACATTCATTGGATTTCCCGAGAGTACTAAACGATGAATGTTCAAAACCTGAGAGATATGGAAACCTGACACCTCCTCACTTCTGCAGGATATTTAGAGACCCAATGCTCTTATTCACTATGGGATATGTTTTGGAGTAAACATGCATGACTGATCGGGACAGCGAGTCAAGCTCTAGCCCGACTATTTTTAGGATGTGTGGTGATACCCCTGTAAAGGTCCGGGTTAATGGTGACCCATTTCCGGGTTAATGATGACCCGGGTTATCGGTTGAATAGCCCGGATTAGAAGCCAATTGCCCGGGTACTTTTCCTCCACCCGGTTTCTCATATAGGTTCCCAGGTAACCAACTACCCAGGCCACCTCGAGAATTGCACCACACTCGAGTGTGATCGATACATGCAGTCTAATCCGTCAGAACCACTTGAGTTTGGAGTGTCCGAGAAGTCATCAGAATCTAGTATGATAAACCGACTTAGTAGGTGGTGTGATAATCGAGGTAACTACCCATTCTTCCACTATAAATAGCAGGTATTAAAATCATTTAATGATTCTTAGATCTTTGAACTAAAAGCACTTACATATTTCCCCTCAAATATTGCTTGTGTTCATCTAAAAAACCTGCTGACTTAAGCATCGGAGTGGCCACGTCGGACATCCCTCCGGCGCCCATTCACGAGTTACTTTCTTGTTTGCAGGTGTTGATCCAAGCCATTATCTTCACTCAAATTCTCAAACATTATAAATTATTGATTTGGTCCGTTGGAGCCCCGTACCCCGCTCACCCATTTTAACGAGATCACGTCAGTTTTGTCACCATATTCGATTGTACTGTGCACATGACTTAAAATATTTATAAGCATTAGAATATTTACAAAAAATAATTAATGATTTTGTATGGACTTTACAAACATTAATGACTCAAATTTTAATTCTGAATTCTTTTCTAGAGACCCATGCGAGGAAGGAACTTATCCAATTCAATTGTTTTTTGTTAGTTGTTCAAATTGCGGTTACTTATATATCATGTTCTCATTATATTGACATATTAATTTCATCTTCACCTGTCAATAATAAATTTTTGACTATTAAATATTGCATTGTTTTATAATTATAAAAATCATACTGTTAAATCTTATAAAATATCATAATTAAATAAATTATTTCAAAAATAAAGAATGCTACAACATCAAATTTTGATATTATGATATGATATATACAAGGAAAAAAAAATAATAAATTAGTAAAAGAAGGAAATATAGAATTACACTAGAAACCCAATATTATATAGCCCAATGTTTCCTATTATTAACCAAGCCCAATTAATGTAGGTAGAGACATTAACTTTGTATAAACGTCAACTAGGGTTTCAAGTGTGCGTTCAACCCATTCGTCTAGATCGAGCGAGAGAGAGAGCGGCGGAAATGGTGAAATTTCTGAAGCCCAACAAGGCCGTAATCGTATTACAGGGCCGATACGCCGGTCGTAAGGCCGTGATTATTCGAGCCTTCGACGATGGAACGCGCGACCGTCCTTACGGGCATTGCTTAGTCGCCGGAATCTCCAAATACCCTCGGAAAGTCATCCGTAAGGACTCGGCGAAGAAGCAGGCGAAGAAATCGAGGGTGAAATGCTTCATTAAGCTCGTGAATTACAATCACATCATGCCCACTCGTTACACGCTCGACGTTGATCTGAAGGATGTGGTTACTCTGGATTCCCTGCAGTCGAGGGACAAGAAGGTGACGGCAGCTAAGGAGACCAAGGCGAGGTTCGAGGAGCGGTTCAAGACTGGGAAAAACCGCTGGTTCTTCACGAAACTCCGGTTCTGAGGTTGTGTTCGGTAATGTCATTGGGAGCTTCTAGTATCTTATCGTTGTTACTTTGTTGGTTAATTAAAGATCGAGGGTTTTGTTTTGTGTGAGACAATGCGACTCTATATTCTGAATTTGGACAAATATTTACTCCCCTTTTATTAGAACTGTTGATGCCAAGATTGTTTTGTGTGTCAATAATTTTATATTTAACCCGTCCCACATTTCTGAGTCGAGATTGAATGCATTTCAGTTTCTGACTGGGGATTATACGCCTGGAATTCCTATCCAGGCTATATGTATACAACTTGGTTGGATCATAATTATTAGAATTCTGGAATCTGTGGTCTAGGCTTGAGACTTGTCCAGGCGCAGTGCAGTCTTTTAATGCAATCGCGCGCCTAACCATGAAGCCAATGTTTGACTCTGCATAAAAGGCAATAATTAAGAGTCCCTTTAACGTAGAAATAGAAAATTCTCGATGAAATGCAGAATAAATTTAAATATTGTGAAAGTATATACTGCATTATGTCTGGTGAAAATTTCCTCATAATGTTTAGTTTTAGATTCTATCATATTGTTATGGTGACTCACTGCAATAAAGCTCCTCGCCCTGCACCTAGCTCTATGATATATGTGAATCTTAGTATACCTTGCACCTCTAATAACTGTGGGTTAGATATTATATATTGAGGTTGTGTTTGGATATGCGGAGAGGTTTGACTGGTGGATTTGAAACAACACCCTTCTTGAATGTACGTCAAATCCGTCATAACTTTCCCTGCATCCGTACAAGTTGAAGAAGGGATGGATTTTTGGAAATCAATCAAACAAAAATTTGTCTAAACAATCAAATAGATATGAGATACAATGCTTCAAATTCGTCCATCAAGCCACCTAAAGGGTGAGTGCATTGGTTAAACAGAGTCAATTAATTATCTTATATGAGGATTCTGAATATTGCGGTTGATATAGAAATGATGTCTGGTTTCTGCTATGAGGAGAAAACAATTACGGGATGTGTTTTCAATTAGATGATGCAGCTTTTAATGCGCTTATTCCTTTTGCTAATAAAATGTGTGCGTTATTTTCTTGAGATAATTTGACTCGCTTCCCTGAGATTAATTTATCAATAAATTGATCTCACTCGGCTGCATCTTTTTAGCTGAATATCTATCAAATTTGTTACCATATTGGTTTTATAGTCGTTTCTTGGTGGTCAGTTTTTCTTGTGATATTTATAGTTGTTGGACAAAACAGCTATTATACTAGAAAATGAACATCACTATTCACTGCACCCCTAGGAGATTTGAGTGTGGATCTGTACAGGAGTTAGACAGAAATCGTTCAAGAGTCCTCACAACCATGCCATTTCATCAGTGAAACACAAGTGTCTAGTATTTTGTTCCACTAGTCTCATAAGTACGAGCACATATCCCGATGAACATCAGCTGCTAAAACCGTCCGTTGCATAAGAATGAGAACACAAGCTCAATATGACCTCAATGTGATGCAAATATGTACACTGCCAACGTAAACTCGGACTTAATATCTCGATTAAACAAGCAATTCAGGCATTTTTTTCGATTCAACTCGTAACTGCACAAGTAAGCAAAACAGCATCTTTAATCTACTGGGGATAGAATTAACCATTTCGTGTCATGATATGTCATACTAAACTCCAGTAGACCTAAGTAAATAAAGTTTCACGTTTGAGTTCCCAGTTCTGATTCACATGGATTATGTAACAGTGGCCAAGAAGCACGTGTGTAATATATTAATATAAATATATAATATAGATTATTGTGGTTCATGTATAATATAATTTTATTTTCCAAATAATTGGTTTAGTTTTATGATTTTATATTTAAAATTATCGAAAAATAGACTAAAAATCATCTATAGTAGTATATAGATGCTTTAACGTTTGGAACATGCTCGCTCAAAGCCATGCCATTAGTTTCATTACATAAACAAACATGTCGATACTTACAGTTCATTTGACATCAATGTCTTTAATTGGGGAAGAGATCTAGGTTTCAAAACTCAATTTCAGATCCCACGCCATTGCCACGTTAATATGCTTGCTAATATGCCTATTTTTAGACTTAATTGTTCCACATCAGTCAGCAAACATAAATGAACATGCCATTAGAGATATTTAACTAAGGACATCTCCAATCCTACATCAAAATGGTGTTTTTATTTTTTTATTTATTATAAATATTTATATTAAAGATTATAAATATTATTTGAACAATAATATATATTATTTTAATAATTAGATATATTTAAATAATAGTATAATATTTATTATATTATTTTAATAATTAGATATTTAAACATAAAATTTAAAATTAATCAAATAATGGGTTGAAGAATGTCAACATTCGGTTCAAAAAATAAAATAAATTAATAAATCAAATAAAAAAAATATTCTGATATAAAGTAAGATTTGAATTAGATAAGTTGGAGATCAATATTGTATTTGGTGCAGAAATTACACTATTTTAAAAATATAGTTGCTTTAAAATAGAGTTTTGGGTTGGATATGGCCTAAGCCCAATCAAGCGATAATTAACATCCATCATTTAATTCACTCGTCCCTATATATAAATTTATCCATAGTTCAACTCAAGATACAACTACTGATTTTAAAATGTTGATTGTTTGGTATGCTTGAACCCATCAGATCATGGTAAGAGCTTCTAGTTGCATCTCTTCATTATTCCCTAGGTATCGCTTATAGTTCATGAAAGAACTTTAAGTTATTGTTCGGTCCCTTCAAGTCATATATCCCGATCGAATCTGCAACCATTGGTATATCGAGAGTTGCATATGGATTTGATAACGATGTGATGTATCTTTGAGTAATAATAATAGCATGATATGTGCAACTAGGAATACACCTTTCCCTAAAGCACATTTCTTGCTCTGGCCAGAGAATTCTTGCATTATTAACTCATGAAATCACATAGGATATCTTCATCGGTTGGACAACATTGAATCCTCTACTACAATGCATTTACTTCTATATATTTTGAAATTACACCCAACCTCGCCCCTTGATGACCCCCAATGAAATCGGTAAATGGATCAAAGTGCATGATAGTATGGAGAACCCCTACATTGTCCTGGGCCTTAGGACTAATAGTATACAACCATAACCGCAAACTATTCCACTTGATAAGTGAGAACCACTTGGACAGTCCGAGGGATGGTTGTTCAGTGTATTATCATATGATCATCCATCTATATGAATTGATATCTCTATGCCCTTACTATTGAAACATGAGGTTTACATCACAGATACTAGTCTCAAGCTCAAGCTACCTTTATCCTTATTTTAGGTGGCTGATTCGATTAAAAACCTATTTAAAATATACATTATACTTCCTAACAAGTTTCATGATCTTATGTTGAAAAGCAGACTTCGAGGACTTTATCTATGCAGCTTGCATATGTATACAGATAAAACATAATGAAATAATTAAATAAAATCGTAAAATATTATTAAAATAAAGATCGTTTTACATTATTAAAGTCAATAAATCTCAAGTCACAAGTTGGCTCTCTAGGCACCTACGCTAACAATCTATCACTTTCCCTATATCCAACTACCCATATATCTTAGACCCATTGCTCCTCGATGCTTCTCAAACAAGGGTCCCGACAGGGGTTTCTTCAGTGGATCAACAACTTTGTCTGCAGAGATGGCTCTCTTTACTGATATGTCTTCTCTTCCCATAATCTGTCAGATTATGTGGAACTTCCTCGGTATATGTTTAGATCGCTGATGAGATCTCGGTTCCTTTTCTTGCGCAACAGAACCAGTATTGTCACAGTAGACCTGGACTGTATCAACTACTCGAGGAATGAAACCCAACTCTTGAACGAAATTTCTCATCCAAACACCCTTCTTTCCTCCAGCCGATGCAGTTATGTATTCGACCTCATTGTTTGAATCTGATGTGGTGTCTTGCTTGGAACTTTTCCAAGAGATAACACGACCATTGAGTTTGAATACAAATCCATATGTTGATTTTGAATCATCCAGATTGGAAGCTACAATCAGTATAGCTTTCCAATTTTATTTCCCCACTCCCGTAAACCAAGAACAAATTCTTAGTTCTTCTAAAGTAGTTAAGAATGTCCTTCACGGCTTTCCAATGTAATGGACCGGGATTCGACTGATATCTGCTTGCAAGACTCAGTGCATATGTGTTGGAACTTTTCAAGTTCGCAATCTTAATTTTGATGTTAACAAAACTTGTTATTTTGTGTTACTAATGTTTTACCTTAGTGTGCAAAAGCTAGGATCAGTTACAAGGTGTCTAAATCACAAACTGAAGACCCAACTGATTGCACAAACTGAATCAGACAAACTGATATGTCATATGAACAGTTCAGCTGATCGTCCAGCTGATAGGTGGTTCAGCAAGATAACCTCAGAAGCCTGTCTAGCCGAATAAGTGTTCAACTGACGAAGAGCCCAGCTGACCAGTTAAACTGAACAAGAGTGAAATCAGTTCAACTTGACGAGTCAACTGATTTCGCTAGCCCAACTGAAGATCAATTCAGCTGACTTGTTCGGAGCATCAATTAGAATCTTTCAGTTGTAGATCAAGACAAACTCATTCAGTGGATTCCAGCTATACACAAAGGTACAAAGCAATTGTCCAGTCAAAGGACAATAATGAACATTGCATCAGAGCATTAAAGATAAACCTTTTAGAAGGTCAGTCAAAAAGTCGAGACACAGAGTCCAAGGAACGAATTCAAGATGCAACGGATACAATAATTGAGTCTCACTGTATGATCAGTTTCCCGCATATATATAGAGAAGATCAGTGGAGACGAAAAAGAGAGAGAACAAAATAGAACCAGAGAGAGTATGGAAAAAGAAAGGGCACGCTTATTTGCCTATCAGCTTTCAAGAAGCATTTAGCCCAGAGAGAACTATTCTCATTCATATCAGCTTAGTTTAGAAGCTTACTTCTCTCAGTGTGTGAGAACACCTTTCAGGTGTATTCACTGTTCAGTTCTCTCACACCACCACCACTCAAATACAATCTTGCACAAAGACGTTAAACTTGTGTATGTAGTCTTTCTCACATAGACGTTAAAGAAGTGTTGGCTGGAAGGTGCTGCCTTCAGTCTAGACTAGGAGTTCAGTTAGGCATTGGGTAAGTCCTAAGCTGGGTGGGTTTGTACAAGTAGTTGTATAAATCAAAATCTTCTAGTGGATCCTACCCAAGGTGGTAGAAGGGGTGACGTAGGAGCATTTAAAGTCTCCGAACATCCATAAACATATCTTGTGTATTTAACTGATTAACTGTTGTTTTCAAACTGACTTGATCAGTTAGAGCATCCGTCAGTTCAGTTCTTGCCTTAACTGAACTGATATATACGACAACTGATCCCCGTCTTTTCAGTTATTCAGTTTACATAAGTTAAAATGGTTTCTAATTTAACAGTCTTCTTCACGAAGGATTACTTCGAGTTCCTTCCGCTTGGTTTTTAACCAAACTCGATTTAATTCATCGGTTTTAACATTCTTAGAACACGAGCTATTGCAGCTCATTGGAGAATATTTTGTTTGAAATGTCTTCAAAGGCACCAGCACACGATCCTTCAATTGGTATCACAGTTAGCTATTCTAAGAAGAACATTTGAAGAAAATTGTGTTTTAAAATAAGTTACTTTAAAATAGTGTTTAAAGCTATTTAAAAGTATTTCGTACTATTTTCAAAACTATTTGAAAATGATTATCTATCACTCATTGCGAAGGGTTGAGAGGATTGGCTCTGCGACTAATATTGTCGCCACTTCTCTCGACTCCTATCTTTGGGGCTTTAATCAGCCTGCAGGGTCATGAGCTTCATCTGTCAAGATGCACAGCTAAATTTTTCGATGAACAAGATTTCAGTTGCAAGCCTTTCAGGTCATTTGTTCTTCAGACGAAACTCATCCATGTTGGGATGTTGGCTGATTAAATCACCAGCTGAATTCCGCTTGAGCCTAGTTCGAGTCTGCTCGACCAGTTAGCTAGCAAAGAGATCAAGTTCAAGGCAAATTAGCTCGTTTATCAAGAAAATTGAAATCACGACTGGTGCAGAATTTCAAGCAGTCAAGGCAACACTTGTTGGTATATCCAGTTCTGTCACACAAATCGACTGATATCTGATGTAGTTTAAATTATTCTATTGTTGTAGCAATTTTCCTTTCAACTGTTGTATGTAATCAAATGTAAAAATACAAGGAAATTTATTTGATTAAATAAACATCATGTTTATCTAGCCGTGTTTCGTTGTGACTGAATGGATATTTCTAGATTTCTTGTCTACATTGCTTAAATGATTATAACATCTGATTGAATGCTTAGTGATAAGTGCAAAAATTGCACTTAATTTATATGTTAATCCATTTGATCTATGTTAGTTAAGAACAAAATTATGCTTGATTTTTGTTGTTTTTGTGTTGTGCAGGAGATAAACAATTATTGAAAGGTTTAGAGCAAACAGAGGTGCTTTTAAGCGTGAAAGTGCGATGGACGAGAGCCGCAACGCCACAATATAGCGCCGCAGCGCTCATTAGGCCGAGGAACGAGCGCCTAGGTGCGACTAAAGAAGCACAGCGGCGCTTCAGCTACAAAGACCAAGCTCCTAGGCGCTAAGATCCAGGCGCCGCGGCGCCTACACCAGCGAAGCACGAGCGCCTAGGTGCCACTTACTCTGCGCCGCGGCGCCAATGGCGGTGAGACAAACACTTTGGGCTTTCAACTCACGGCATGGAAGAGGAAATAAAAAGAAAACAAGGGTTTAGAAGAAAAGAGGACGCCGCTTTTGGAGAGAAAATAGACAAGAGAGCAAGAGCAAACACGAGACGAAGATCCGAAAAGTGAAGATCGATCACAAATATGAAGAACGACGGATCTGGAGACAGAGAAGACACTTCGGATTTGTTATCTACTCTTTCGAATCTATACTTTCTAGTGTTTCAATGTCTAAATACTCAAACATGTGTTGTTTCTTTTTAGAATTCGTCATGAACTAATTTTCTAGTCTAGAGATTGACGTAGTTTTGTTGATACGATGATTTAACACGGTGGTTTGTTTGATTTAATTCTGTTTTGGTTTAATTGTGTTCTCTGTGTTTATTTGACTGCAATTTACTGGCCATAAATTGTGTGTTGTCTGATTAATTCTACAACTCGGGAGAGAAACTAGGATTAAAGATCATTAGAGACGCATCGTTGTATGTTTATATCGTTCGGAAGGCGTATAACTTTAGCGAGGCTTAGACAAGAACATTGTTTACATTTATCATTTAAATCTAGATTCTTATTAGGAATGTTTGAATCGAGGTTTGAATGATACAATTTATTCGTCACTTGGGAAAGGGGGAATAAAATAATTAAGTGTTTTTGGTCATTAAATAATTGGATTTCATGAATATAAATTTAACTAGAAATAATTATCTTGGAAACTTAGTGAAATCATTTCTCTACATATTTTCTCTCACTGTTATTTCTCAACTTGGTGATTAGATTAATTATTTGTTTCCAATTAATTCGTTTAAGCAAACCAAACATTTTACTGAATTTTCTAGATAAAGTCAGGACTATTCTAATTACAAGCATTGATATACGTTTATATACACACTCCTCGTGGGATCGACACTTGTACTCAAAAATACATTTTACTATAACTTGACATCGTGCGCTTGCGAGCAATAAAGAAAACACGCAACAAGTTTTTGGCGGCGTTGCCGGGGAGTATCAAAATTTGAATTTATATCAGTATTGTTACCAATTAGTCTAGATTTTAATTTAGAGCATTTTATTTTATAGTTATTTTTTATTGAGTTGTTCATTTTCTCTATTTGACAGTGCATGCTCAGATCTCACAGCCCTGATTTGCCTATTTTTGATCCGAAGATCGAAAGAACTCCGAGAAGACTAAGAAAAGCGAGAAGGGAAGAAATCCAAGCAATGGCTGAAAACAGAGAGGACACGAGATATAACCCACCAGAGGCTATACCTATCAGAGATCACTTCGGACCAGTGATCAACACACATTATTCTGGCATTGCTCAAGGGACCATAAATGCCAACAATTTCGAGTTGAAGCCTGCACAGATAAATATGGTTTAACAGAATCAATTTGCGTGAACTGCCACTGCTGATCCTCACGTTCATTTGAGGACTTTCCTGGAGATCACGGATACTGTAAAATTAATAATGTTCCTGATAATATTATTACACAGGGTTTGTTTTCGTTCTCTCAGGGACCAAGCAAGAGGATGGCTCCAATCACTGCCGCTGGGGAGCATCACATCATGGCAAGAGTTGGAAACAAAGTTTTTGTCTAAATATTTCCCCCTGCAAAGTCTGCACAGTTGAAGATTGAGATAAGTACTTTTAGGCAGACTGACTTTGAGCAGCTTTATGAGGCGTGGGAAAGGTATAAGGAGTTGTTGCGGAGGTGCCCGAATCATGGTTTCGAAGACTGGGTACAAATTGAGCTTTTATATAACAGGTTGAATTGTCAGACACGGACAACAGTGGATGCAGCGGCAGGTGGCATGATTTTTGCCAAGTCTCCTGCTCAAGCATATGACTTGCTTGAGCAGATGACTATTAATAGCCATCAATGGCCGTCTGAGAGTTCAGTAGTAAAGAGGACAATTGAAGTTTATGCTGTGGATCATATCACATCACTCACTGTCCAAGTATCGGCATTGACTACACAGATAGAGACTATGGATAAAGTGAGTACATCAAACACTGAGGGAACATCAGTTGTTGTTGAAGAATCACAATTTCCTGAAGAAGTTCAATATATCAACAACAAGAATTTTGGAGGCTATGGAGGATATCGAGGTAACCCTCCCCCTAATACTTATCATCCTGGGTTGCGAAACCATGAAAATTTTTCTTACGCAAATAATAAGAATGTATTGAATCCTCCACCGGGGTTCAATACATCAAATGGGGAAGGGAAGCCATCATTTGAGGATTTGGTTGGAACATTTGTTGCTGAATCTTGCAAGAGAATGATTACGACTGAGTCTAGACTTGACAACCTTGAGACACACATGGCGAATATTGGTGCTCCCTTGAAAATCCTTGGGTCGCAAGTGGGGCAGATAACAAAACAACCCACGTCTCAACCGTCAGGCGCAGTACAAAAGACTGCAGACCCAAATCTGAGAGAAGTGAATGCCGTTTTTATACAGCACGAAGAGATTGGTATGGTAAGCAAAGAAGAGAAAGTGGTTAAACCCACACCTATCCGGGATGAAAATCCAACTCTAACCAAAAGAGTCCGAGGTAAGAAAAATGAGAGGTATGATTCAAATCAATGCATTGATATTTCTTTACTTCCCTACCCCCATAGATTTTTACAATTACAAGCAGAATTTCAAAAGAAAAAAGGTCTTGACAATCTCAAGAACCTACACACTAATATTGATTCTGCAGATCAGGGGGAAGTGAAAATTTCAGAAGGAACACGAAGAAATCTTCCTCAGAATCTGCTAGATCCCGGTGAATTTGTTGTGCCATGTGAAATAGGGGGTCAATTGGTGAAAAAAGCTATCTGTGATTCAGGAGCAAGTGTGAATATAATGCCAAGTTCTCTTTACGAGAAACTTGGACTGAGCAGGATCAAACCCACAGAAGTAATCTTGCAGCTGGCAGATAAATCAGTGAAGGTGCCATTGGGTTGTGTAGAAGATGTTGAACTTAAAATTGATAAATTGAGGCTTCCAGCAGATTTCATGGTACTTGACGTGGAGAACAGTAAGAATATTCGTATCATTCTAGGACGACCATTCTTAGCTACTGCTGGAGCCATCATCGACTTGAAACAACAAAAATTGACAATGGATGTCGAAGGTCAAAGGGTGGAGATCAAAGCATCCAAAAGTTCTCACGACCCACCTTGAACAGGATTAGTGACAGTCGCGCCGATGACGTTAAACCAAGCGCTTGTTGGGAGGCAACCCAACCAGTATCTTTTATTGCTTTCGTTATTTTATTCATTTTCAGTAGTATTTTTATTTTTTGCATTTTTATGTTATTGAACTCAGCGTGTGACGATTAGAAATTGATACGTATTTTATTATGCAGGTAAAGGTTGAAAAAAAGTGTGCAAAGAGCTCAAATATTCCTAATCTCGGGCGTACAGGCGCCTAGGCGCCACATATTGAGCGCCGCGGTGCCATTACATGCGAAGGATTAGCGCCGCGGCGCTAGACATTCAGCGCCGCAGCGCTGAAGATGCCGAAAGTTAAGCGCTGCGGCGCTAGTTCGTGAGATATGAAAAAAAAGACACATCCGAGAGTTATTTCAGAAAACCTAAGCAAGAAGCGTCGCGGCTCCTCTCCTCCACCACCGAAAATTCGTCCATCACCTTACAACCTCCACAATTCCTCCTTCAAAACACCACAATTCACCACACAAATCATCTTCAACCCGGATCTACCAAAATTTCTCACTCCAAGTATCTTTTTGGCTC
The DNA here is from genome assembly GCF_025594145.1 of Primulina tabacum. NCBI lineage: Eukaryota > Viridiplantae > Streptophyta > Magnoliopsida > Lamiales > Gesneriaceae > Primulina > Primulina tabacum. The sequence goes on along the minus strand of NC_134556.1, from coordinate 24,719,161 downwards.
AAAAAGTTCAAAGAGAATTCTTCAACGAGCCGACACCCGGACGGATTGCAGCATATTTGGTTAACATCTCTTAAGGTAACGGTGTTTGGGACAGTGATGCTTGATTTTAATGCTTGGAATTTGAAAGGATTGAGTTTTGAATTACGTACACAAGGTGTTCGATGAATTGTCTGAGTGAGTTTGTTGTGGGGAGTTGTTGGATTGGGAGTGTTGCATGTTAGAGGGGATTGTTAATTGATTGATTGTATTGATATTGTGGGTGCTGCATAATATCCTATTGTTGTGTGAGACATTGTTGTTGAAAATTGTTGTTGAGCGAGGTCCATCTTGAATTGAAATATGCCGCCAAAGAAGAATAGTAAGCGGGGTGAGTCCGGAGATGGCGAGTCGTGTACTGTCAGTTTTGATAGACGACGATTCTGGGATGCAATTGCCGCCGAGAATTATATGAAACTATTAGAGAAAAATATGCAGAGAAAAAGGGGCATGGATCAGAGCCACCCAAATTGTACTACATTGGCTCCGTGCTCGAGTAATAAATTGGGAGGAATTTTTTAAGCCCCCGACTGATGCTGTGATGTCCCTTGTTAGGGAATTTTATGCAAATCTTAAGGTAAAACACAAAGAATACCGAGTAAAGATAAGGAGGTGGATGGTTACCTTCAGTAGTGAGACTATTAATTCGTTATACTCGATGCCAAACTATGACCCTGATGAGTATACGATGTTTATACGAGAGGCATATCCCTATGAAGAGATCATTACCACACTATGTGAGCCGGGCACGATTTGGAAACTAAATAATCAACGAGCCCTGGTCACATTTCCTGTGACGTCTGTGAAGAGAGAGGCGTATAACTGGTATCACTTTGTAGCCTCACGGTTGATGCCATCTGGGCACGTATCGGATGTTACGAAGGCGAAGGCAGCGTTGGTATATTATATTATCATAGGCAGGACTGTCGACGCAGGCCAGGTGATTATGACGTTGATATTGCAGGCTGCTCAGGGCACATCCATAGTTAGCATGCCCCACTCTTCTACCATTACGGATCTATGTCAGTTAGCAGGGGTTACATGGGACGATAGCGAGGCATTGTTGCGGACGAGAGGCGATATCTCATTTGTTGAGCACCTCCCGAGGGATAGAAGACAAAGACAGCTTACTAGTGCTCCGGAAGAGGCGTCAGGGGGTAGAGCGCAGCCACCTCCCGCCACACAGGCACCCCATGCATGACAGGCACGTGCAGGCAGGGGACAAACCGCACAAGCATCTCGATGATCTAGAGCGTATTATGAGATGACAGTGGTAGATTACATGCGAGCACATGGACTACGTGCACCATTTTCATCGTGTGCTCGCACAGCAATTCCCTACGACTGGTGCCTCTCCCGGGCCATTTCCACCGCCCCAGCATTTTCCCACAGACCTATTGAGGACGACGTTGAGTATGATGATGAGGAGGAGGTTGTGTTGTACGTCGAAGACAGCAAGTCCTGATGCTCGCTGTATGAGGTACGTAATCCCCTGTTTTTCTTGCTTTATTACTATACATTGGGGACAATGCACGTACTTAAGTTTAGGGGAGGTCGTTTACTCTACTTTACTTTTGAGTTTCAGTTGTTAATTCGTTTTTATTTTATGAATTGCCTGATTAGTTATTCCTTGAACGGCAGATTTTAGTCTTTCGTTGTTTAATGCGTGCTATAGTCGTTAGGATAAGTCATGGATAAGCTATCGTGAGGCCGATGATGAAAATGAAATCGTGATTCTAAAGCATAAATGTATTCATGATTATTTTGGAGCACATTTTTATGCACTGTCATGTTTGTTGATATTATCGGTGCTTAAAGACAATTTGTGTGCCTGTAATGCTAATTAAACGATGGAAATCTGATTTTTAGTAATTCTCGCATGTAATTGACTGACACTTTTGCAAACACAGAGATGATCTAGGAAATTTTTCTCAATATCTTTAGGCCTACTTTTTTGTTCATTATCAATTGTTAGCCCATTGAATCTCGAGTTGATTGAGATGCTTGAAATTTCTTTTTGTACCTATCTCATATTACATTTTAGTTGAACAATGAATGTGATTGGTTTGTATGAGATGACTAATGGATTGAAGGTAATCTAGAACTTGTTTGAACACTTTTCAAGGCGAAATACGAATAATAAGTGACATAGGAATGATTTAGGCAATCTTTGGAGCTGTTTTGAGCCTTCGAGCCTACCAAATGAACATGAAATATCCCTAGTGTCCCATTTTGAGTATGTTCGTAAGAGCTTACTCAAAATCAAGTGGTGTGTGTCAATGACATACCATTAGCCCCCACTTGTATCTATTCTATATCCCACCACAACTACCAAATGAAGCTTATACACTTATTATCCTACCTAATTTTGAGAGAAATAAGTTCATTGGTGCTGTAATGATTCAAGTACTCCTTGAAAAGAAAGAGAAATTAAATGTGCAAAAAGGAGTTGTTTTTAAAAAAATGTGTGAATCAAAAGTGGTGAAAAAGAAAATGTAGGGGAAATGAAGGATATGAATGAGAAGAAAACAATAAGTGGATGGTGAATGAAAAGAGAATGGAAATGAGTGAAATTTATGAAGTTCAAATATTTTTCTCAAATTTTTATCTCCATACTTTTATTGTAGCCATGAGCCGTAGCCTAATGTTACAAGCCTACAAGACCTATTAACATTGTCAAATTTATCCAATATACTAGTGGAGAAAAGTTGTTCTAGTCAAGCTTATGGATACCAGATAAACATGGTAAACGAGTATATATTTTAATTATTTGTATGCAAGCATATCATTTTGTGACTTCATCTTTGGTATACTTGTGTTGAATATCTTATGAGCCAAATAATTACCAATAAATTCCTTTGTGATATGTGTAAGTAAATGTTTATTTTAATGAAGTGTTAGTTGCATCGAGCTAAAGACTTCTTAAGTTTATAAGGCGGTCAAGCATTTTGAATCTATTTGCACATTCGATGAGGTTAATAAACATTGACATATAACACACGCACATGACTTTCGAGTAATTACGAATCACATGAAAATAAATAAATCTGAGGCCACTGTCACTTTTTGCATATCCATGACTATAGTTTCCAGCGTTAATTTCTTGCTTGAGTCTGCATTTCTATTTCTTTCCTTTATTTTTGCTCGGGACTAGCAAAAGTTCAAGTTTGGGAGGTTTGATAAGTGCAAGAATTGCACTTAATTTATATGCTAATCCATTTGATCTATGTTGGTTTCGAACATATTTATGCTTGATTTTTGTTGTTTTTGTGTTTTGCAGGGATAAACAACTATTGAAAGGTTTAGAGTAAAAAGAGGTGCTTTTAAGCCTGAAAGTGCGATGGACGAGAGCCGAAACGCCACAATATAGCGCCGCAGCGCTCATTAGGCCGAGGAACGAGCGCCTAGGCGCGGCTAAAGAAGCACCGTGGCGCTTCAACCACGAAGACCAAGCACCTAGGTGCTAAGATCCAGGCGCCGCGGCGCCTACACCAGCGAAGCATGAGCGCCTAGGCGCCACTTACTCTGCGCCGCGACTCCAATGGCGGTGAGACAAACACTTTGGGCTTTCAACTCACGGCATGGAAGAGGAAATAAAAAGAAAACAAGGGTTTAGAAGAAAAGAGGACGCCGCTTTTGGAGAGAAAACAGACAAGAGAGCAAGAGCAAACACGAGACGAAGATCCGAAAAGTGAAGATCGATCACAAATATGAAGAACGACGGATCTGGGGACAGAGAAGACACTTCGGATTTGTTATCTACTCTTTCGAATTATATTTTCTAGTGTTTCAATGTCTAAATATTCAAACATGTGTTGTTTCTTTTTAGAATTTGTCATGAACTAATTTTCTAGTCTAGAGAATGACGTAGCTTTGTTGATAAGATGATTTGACGCGGTGGTTTGTTTGATTGAATTCAGTTTTTATTTAATTGTGTTCTCTGTGTTTATTTGACTGCAATTTACTGGCCATAAATTGTGTGTTGTCTGATTAACTCTACAACTCGGGAGAGAAACTAGGATTAAAGATCATAAGAGACGCATCGTTGATTGTTTATATCATTCAGAAGGTGTATAAATTTAGCGAGGCTTAGGCAAGAACATTGTTTACATTTATCATTTAAATCTAGATTCTTATTAGGAATGTTTGAATCGAGGTTTGAATGATACAGTTTATTCGTCACTTGGGAAAGGGGGAATAAAATAATTAAGTTTTTTTAGCCATTAAATAATTGGAATTCATGAATATAAATTTAACTGGGAATAATTATCGTGAAAACTTAGTGAAATCATTTCTCTAGATATTTTCTCTCACTGTTATTTCTCAACTCGGTGATTAGATTAATTATTTGTTTTCAATTAATTCGTTTAAGTAACCAAACATTTTACAGAATTTTCTAGATAAAGTCGGGACTATTCTAATTACAAGCATTGATATACGTTTATATACACACTCTTCGTAGGATCGACACTTGTATTCAAAAATACATTTTACTATAACTTGACGTCGTGCGGTTGCGAGCAATCAAGAAAACACGCAACACTTAGATAATTACTTCTCAAATACGAGATTTTATTTAGTTTTTGAGGGGGAGTTTTTCTTGTACTCGCAAACTGAAAAATTGTTTTTCAATCAGTTTTTAAAATTCAGTTGTTAAATAGGAGCTTTATTTTCTTCAACTGAAGGTATTCTCTTAAATCTGTTTTTCAAAGAGGTTTTCAATTCAGTCTTTGAGGGGGAGTTTTTCTTTTACCTTCGATTCTTAAATTGTTTTTCAAAACCGTCTTTAATTCAGTTCTTGAGGGAGAGCTTTTAATGATGTTTAAATGGACTAACCCTTGAACTGAATATATTGTTCTTAACTGCTCAAGTTTTGTAATCATAAAATAGGGGGAGATTGTTGAAATTTTTCAAGTTCGCAATATTAATTTTGATGTTAACAAAACTTGTTATTTTGTATTACTAATGTTTTATCTTAGTGTACATAAGTTAGGATCAGTTACGAGGTGTCTGAATCAAAAACTGAAGACCCAACTAATCACACAAACTGAATCAGACAAACTGATGTCATATGAGCAGTTCAGCTGATTGTCCAGCTGATAGGTGGTTCAGCAGGATAACCTCAAAAGCCTGGCCAGCCGAATGACTGTTCAACTGATGAAGAGCCCAGCTGACCAGTTCAACTGAACAAGAGCGAAATAAGTTCAACTGACGAGTCAACTAATTTCGCTAGCCCAACTGAAGATTAGTTCACCTGACTAGTTTGGAGCATCAGTTAGAATCTTTCAGTTGTAGGTCAAGACAAACTCATTCAGTGGATTCTAGCTATACACAAAGGTACAAAGAAATTGTCCAGTCAGAGGACAATAATGAACGTTGTATCAGAGCATTAAAGACAAACACTTAAGAAAGGCAGTCTAAAAGTCGAGACACAGAGTCCAATGAATGAATTCAAGATGAAACAGATACAATAATTGAGTCTCACTGTATGATTAGTTTCCCGCCTATATATAGAGAAGATAAGTGGAGACGAAAAAGAGAGAGAACAAAATAAAACCAAAGAGAGTGTGGAAAAAGAAAGGGCATGCTTATTTGCCTATCAGCTTTCAAGAAGCATTCAGCCCAGAGGGAACTATTCTCAGTCATATCAGCTTAGTTTAGAAGCTTACTTCCCTCAGAGTGTGAGAACACATTTCTGGTGTAATCAATGTTCAGTTCTCACACACGAACACACACAACCACCACTCAAATACAGTCTCGTACAAAGACGTTAAACTTGTGTATGTAGTCTTTCTCACATAGACGTTAAAGAAGTGTTGGCTTGAAGGTGCTGCCTTCAGTCTAGACTAGGAGTTCATTTAGGCAGTTGGTAAGTCTCAAGCGGGGTGGGTTTGTACAAGTAGTTGTATAAATCAAAGTCTTCTAATGGATCCTACCCGAGGTGGTAAAAGGGGTGACGTAGGAGCAGTTGAAGTCTCCGAACATCCATAAACATATCTTGTGTATTTAACTGATTAACTGTTGTTTTCAAACTGACTTGATCAGTTAGAGCATCCGTCAGTTCAGTTCTTGCCATAACTGAACTGATATATGCGACAACTGATCCCCTGCTTTTCAGTTATTCAGTTTACATAAGTTAAAATGTTTTCTAATTTAACAGTCTTCTTCACGAAGGATTACTTCGAGTTTCTTCTGCTTGGTTTTTAACTAAACTCGATTTAATTCATCGGTGTTAACATTCTTAGAACACGAGCTATTGCAGCTCATTGGAGAATATTTTGTTTGAAATGCCTTCAAAGGCACCAGCACATGATCCTTCAATATGCAATATTAGGTCGAGTATATGTGATACCATATATAATACTACCTATAGCAGACGCATATAGAATGCGGCTCATGGTTTCTATCTCATCATCAATTAGGGCACATAAAGTTGGATAGATTCACACCATGATACATTGGTAGATATCCTCTCTTTGACTCTTTCATATAGAATCTCCTCAGCATGATATCGACATATGTAAATTGATCGATCCCCTTCATCCTCTTCGATCTATCCCTACAGATCTATATTCCTAATGTAATGCCCAAAACCAAGTACAGGTAAACCCCATGCATGATTGAAATAATTTTGAAACGTTTAACCATAAGATAAATTTTTTCAATGTTTTTTATGATTTTATGCTTGTTTGAAATATGTTATGAATTATAAGGGACACACTGCCTATATAATACGTTAAAGGGCTAGGAAAAGTGTCGTTTAGGGGACAACACGAGGGTTGGACGAACATGGAAGGGCTGTACATGGATAGGAGGGAGAACCTAGGGTTTTCTAGGAGATTCCATGGGGTTTAAAGGGAAGGTGGCACGGCTAAGGAGGAGACGCACCTGGGCAGGTCCAGGACTTGGTGCGTCGCCTAGGGACGTGGCTAGGAAGAGTCCTAGCATGGCTGGACTCTTGGGAGCACAAGGAAACAATAGGCGCTAGGGTTCTTGGCTTGTGGAGAGATGCGTGCGGCTGGAAGCGGGTTGGAGGACTCGGTGCACGGGTCAGGGTTGGTTTAGGAGGGTTCCAGGATGGGCTAGATACGATCTGGACTAGGGTGGTTTGGTCGCGGTTCGCGAGTGGGTGACGCGAAGGGTTCTAGGGAAGACTAGGGAACACACGACTTGGTTATGGGCTAGGGGCTGGTGCGCTGGGCTTGGATAGGTTAGGAGGGGTCCAAGAGGTACTGGTGAGGGTCCAGTCCTAGGTGGCTCGAGGGTGGCTCGATGTTTGGGAGCCGTGGCTTGATGTTGTGGTTAGGGTTCGAACTTGGCTTAGAAAAGGGTAAGGGCTCAAATTGGGGGTCCACGAGGTGTGGTTCATGGCTCACACGGGTATTTTAGGCATGAAAAGTTTAATTTTAAAATTTTGGAAGAAAATATTAAGTTTGAAATTTATTCGGGATTAAAACGCTTCATGGTTTAGTAGCTAAGTCAATAAATAAAAAGGCTCAGGTATGTCTAATAAAAATATCAGAAATCAAAGTTAAACTTATATAACTACTCATGATAGTCTCGAATCAACAAAAGTGAGAAAAATTGAAAATCGGCAAATTGTGAGTCCAAGGGCAAAATGGTCATTTTATACCTGGGTAGTACAAAATGAGTTGGCAGTGTAACAAAGAATCATAATGCATGATAAATGATATTTTAAAATGTTTATGATGAAAATATGGGATTTTATGATTTATGATAGAGTTGTGCAATTTTTACTCTTAAAGTGCTATTTTTCGAACGTGGAAAGGACACGACATGTTATGATTAAAAAGAAAAGGAAAAATATTTTAAATGATGTGAATTTACTATAACAAAAAAATGATATATGATTATTGGGAGTATCGTGAGTAAGAAGGCCCCAGAGGGAGCCCGTTTACGGGAAAAGGCCCCAGAGGGAGCCCAACGATCGTATTTCTATTTTACGTCAGTTCCTAGTACCCGTCCCATGCGCAATGGTGACCTCAGACTGATCAGTCGACCAAATGTTACAGCTAGTCATTATCAAGAATCAAACTTTGCCCAACACAATAAATGATGGAAAGCTTTATGATTTGACGATTTAAGATTTAAATTATGCTTACAATTTATGCTAGCTTATTTTGAATAAAAATATAATTTTTAATGCATGTGATTGTATATGTATTATTTGTTACTCATGTTTAAAACGTTCTGAGTCATTAGACTCACTGGTAGTTGTTGTGTTCCAGATAACTTTACCTAACTTGTGTGTGATGTGAGGATGATACAACATGTGTTTGTGCTTTGTTAACCTTGTTGTTCATCCGCTAGAGTTTTTCAACAGGCTTGCAAATGTAATAGTTATTATAATAGCTTTTTTGCTGAGTTCTGTTTGCCATAAATGGACCACTTGTGTGGCCAGTTGTTCGAATCACTTGAACTCTTATGGCTATAACCAATTCTGTGTCGTTTTGACTTGTTCATTTTTTTAGTTGGCTGCTCAACCGGTTTACTGAACTCAGGTTGTTTATGTACTATGACTGATTTAACAAAGTGAATATATTTCGCTGTGCACATATTCAATTTTGGCTTTGAAATGCTAATTGAAGGTTTATCTTGGCTATTGAAGCCCAAACCAGTTTTATCTCCAACTGTTTCTGTGATCCTTGCATTTCAATCCACATAACTGAAGACTTATTTCAAGCTTGAATCACGTCAGTCAGTCTAGAGTTTTCTGATCTCAACTGCTGAATCAAAGATTGATTTTAATCTTTTTTAGCTATTAGCTTAGCAATCTCCTCTTTGACATTTAAGCTTTCGACTGATTTTAAGCTATTAGTTGTATCATTTGAGGGATCAATTTGCCTAGCCTTAGCTTCCTCAAAGGAGATAGCCAACTTAAGGTACTCATTAACCATATCGTGCAGTGTGGAAATACGTTTTTCTCGTGTAAAGTCAGTAGAGCTAAAGTCAAATGCCTGATCGCTTCTAGATTCCAGCTCTGCATCATCAGCCATGAGGCATTTCACCTCTTCTTCATTGTTGGAGCCGCTTGAGCTCTAAGTTTCTGATGCTTAGCTGCCAGTTTCAGTCCATTTTGATTTGTTCTCTTCAGCTACCAGCACTTTGTGTTTTCTTATGGATGATTTTTTATCATCTTTGAATCTTCTCCTGTGCTCGAAAGGATTTTACCATTTTCAACTGATCTCTTGCTGTCCTTTTTCGGTTTTGGACAATCAGCAATGAAGTGATCAGTTTTTCCGCAGTTGAAGCATGTATTTGGTTCATCTTTTGATTCATTCTTGTGATAGTTTCTTTGGAAGGAATCTTGATTATTCCTCATGAATTTTCCAAATTTCCTTACGAACAATGACACTGCTTCATTGCTCAATTGTTCAACTGATTTCTCAACTAAAACTGTTGGTTCTAGTTTCAGTGCAATTAGGGCAGTTGTAACTAATGGGATTATTGGTTCGCCCTTACTTGTTTGCATCTCGAATTCATAGGACTTTAAATATGAAAAAAGGTCATGTAGTTCCACCTTGTTCAGGTCTTTTGATTCTTTCATGACCATGGTTTTGACATCTCATTCTTTGGGAAGGCCATGCATCACTTTTAGAGCAATCTCCTTGTTTGAATGCACCTTTTCTAGTGCATTCAGTTCTTTTAAGATGCAACTTACTCTTTCATAGAATTCATTCATTGATTCTCTAGCTTTCATCTTGATATTATCTAACTTCTGAACAACAACTAAAATTTTGTTCTCCTTTGTCTGCTCGTTCCATTCATGCAATTGAATCAATTTCTCCCAAATTTCTTTGTTAGTTTTGCACATCTTGATCTTACTGAATGTGTTTTTATCTAGTGTTTTGTAGAGAATGTCCTTGGAAACTTTGTCCAAGTTTGCCTTTCTTTTATCTTCAGTAGTCCACTCTTCTCATGGCTTTTCGGTGCGGTGAGGTCTCTGTCTGTTAGAGCAACAGATGTATTTGCTTTCATGATCTTCATTGGTCCATCAGTTATTACGTACCACATATCAACATCCAGTGCAGCTAAATGAGTCTGCATTCTGATTTTCCAATCATCAAACTCCTCTCTGTAGAACATAGGGATTTTGTTGAATGGAGACATGGTTATCAGTGTGAGCATATGGGATATTCAAAACAATATTTCAACCGCTCTGATACCACTTATTAGAATTGATAAATACGGGTGGAGTGTTTAGAAAGGGGAAGGGGTTGAATAAATGCTTTGGCTTTTTGAAATCTTTTTGGATATGAATCAGTGTTTGATTGAACTGATCCTGAAATCTTGTATGTCAATATAAATCAGTCAATTAATGATACTGCGGAATTATACTGAAAGATAGATTGAATACTTAGGCTGAGGTGCTGTGATAACTGAACAAACAATATAATTAGACACATTAATTTTTATGGATGTTTAGAGACTTCAAATGCTCATACGTCACCCTTTCTATCTCAAGGATAGGTTTTTCACTAAAAGACTTTGATATATTACAACAGATTGTAATAATCCACTTCATTTGGACTTATACACTGTCAAACCAAAACTCTTATTTTTCAACACTTTACAGTAGATAACTGAATAGCTCTAATGAATAGCCTGAGTGCTATGAATAAATCCAATGAAATGAGAGCTAAAATGTGTGGTTTGTAAACTGAATAATGATTGAGAGCGTATCGCAGCTGATAGATGTTTGTAGATAGTTCATTCAGTGTAAATCACCAACCCTCTTCAACTGAATTCTTCAGCTATATATAGTCTTCGATTTCAACGGTCACATTGAATGCATTAAATGATTAATATCTGTTGAATCGTTGTTTAGTCCATGTAGATGACTTTATCTGACAGAAGTACGATGTATTAGATTGTTCTGCTTTGGTACGGATGGTCAATATGTCTGCTGATACAACTGATGACGTGGCTAACTTATTAGGAGTCAAACTGGTCGACTGACCAGTTCAGCTGGACTGTTCAAATTATAACTGATGTCTTCCCAATTTGAACACTTCAGTTGAGATAGGTCTTTTCAGTTCAGTTTTTTGAAGTCTTCAGTTTTGATCTCCAATCTTTTTACTGAGCTTCAAATCATCGGTTTTAAGACTTATTTACTCTCATAAGAACTTCATTTCTTAATTCATTTAAATCCGATAAGTCTTTTTTCATTTACGATCTCTTAGTTACATCTGATCAGTTTGGTTCTTCAGTTCTTTTACGGATTTGTTTGTCAAACTCTTAAATTCGTAAATTCCAATAGTACCAAACACATATATGTAACATCTATAGTCATTATTAATATATCGTTGACCAAAACATATGTTTAGGAATCAATGTATATTTAACATATATTGTTATTAATGGAATATGTTATGATCGGTTTGAAGGGTCGAAGTGTTTAGAAGGGGGAGTTGAATAAATATTTTATGTAACGTCTCGAAAATTTGAAGGTCCACGTGAACCACATGCATATTAAATTTCTTCGGTATTTTATTTAATTGTTTTAAAGATTTAAATGCATGTTTATTTCATTATTTGTGTTTTAATTCATGATTTATTTAAAGTTTCATGCGTTAGGATTTTAAGTTGCATTTCACACTCGAATGAGGAACGGAGACCAGGGAATTATCAGGAATATTATTTTAATTACATGTTTAATTTTTATTAATCAATGTGGAGTGTTTTTAAGTGTATTTTTCAAAAATAGACTTTATTGAATTTTAACGATTTGGGGGACTTTTTGAGGGCTAAGACAATATTTTCAAAAACGTACATAAACTAAATATTTTTCGGGAATGTGTTAGGGCTTGATAGTCCTATTTTTTTTAGCTTAATGGACTCAAGACCCATTTTTAACTTTTAAAATGCAATTGAAGGCCCATTAGAGTTATTATACTATTTAATTAACCCCAAAACATACCCTTAACCTATTTCCCAACCCATCAGCCGTCCACCCCTCTCCCCTTCAGCATATTTATGTGAATTTCAGTAGCAAAGTGCAGCAAAAATTTGGCCATAGCCATATCCTTCAAGAAAAGTTCCTCCAGCAATTCCCCGACGCTTGTTTCTTCGATCTTCTTGCGTATATTACATCAAGGCACCCTTGTATTTTCATTTCCTCATCTCACACGTCATATATATGCTGATTTTAATGTATTTGTGTGAGAATGATATGATCTACATCATGCTTGCACTTTTGATTGAGTTTGACATAAAACCTTGTCTTGTTTTAACTCCATCTCACGTTTTCTTGTATGATTGCAAGGGGCTGCTATTTTTGGATGATCTAAGGGTTGTTTAAGACGTTGAGATTATGTCTTATGGCTGGTGTAGAGTTTCGGTGTAGGAGACTAAGTGGCCGTGTGCTTTTGGTTGGGTTTTTGGTGACCAAGGTTGAGGAAGGGGGAGTTACGGCCTAGGGGTTGAGGAGGCCATGCAAGAGGCTATTCGGGGCTGTGATGCAGACCCTGGAGAGTGCAAATCGTGAACCATAGTGTCTGGTCGAGGTTGTCTAAGGCTAGGTTAGGATCCATTGAGAGCTTGTGTGCGCGTGGAGGAGCTTCGGTGGAAGCTAGCGTTCGGGCGTGTTGGTTGGGGTGTATGGAACTATAGGCTTGGTTCAAATAGGTCCAGTAGGGTCTGGTCAAGGGCTAGGAGTGGCTGGTCTTGGGCTGGTCCTCGATGGTTTGGTCTAGGAAGGTTAAAACGTGAATTCGGTGCACTAGAGTTATGGTTAGTAACTTGCTGGATTTTTCCAGCAGCCGTTCAGGGATCCATTCAAAAGTTTTAAGGTCTAAATTTGATGGTTTAGGGCCTTTTAGATGTGTACTAAGTATGGTAAAAAGGTGGGAAAAATTTGGTTAGGTTTCGAGTCGATTCGGGTTAAAACCGGGACCCCGATCCAAGTTTTAAATGAATCGGTTAAGTTGTATAATGGGCTGGAGTTTACATCTAGGAATGCTTATAAATATGTTTTGGGAAATTTTGGGGAGTTGGGTAAGCTTCGGGTCAAATTTTAGAGGTCCAAGGGTAAAACGGTAATTTTGGGTTTCCAAAAGCAAAATGGTCATTTTGCACCCGAGGTGAGATTTTAGTCCTGGCAGCTTCCTGAGCACAAATTTACTATTTTAAATGTTTAGTAAAATAAAGAGCCTATTAAACCTCTGTAAAGTGTCATCTTTACTGATATTCCCCCTTCATCTTTATCTAATTTAATTGATGCGCTTATGGGAGTATTTGCAGCTGAACATGTTTCTATACCAAACTTCTTAAGCTGTTCCTTCGTGTATTTGGTTTGATTGATAAATGTATCAGTTTTCAATTGCTTCACTTGCAAACCAAGAAATAATGTCAGCTTACCCATCATACTCATCTCGAATTTTTACTGCATTAACTTAAAGGCACACACAAAATTTACAGTTGAAACTTTATGCATTTTATTAATTTGCATTTCTTCTTCAGAAGTGATTGAAAAAAATTTCAAGTTGTTAAGTTTTGGTTATTACCGAAACATAATCTTTTTCTTTTATATTAATTTTTTGTAATCTGCCTATTAGACCTTCCATAAAATCTTCATCTTTTTTAGAACTTAAAAGAATTTTTTTTAAGATTACGAGGAGGTTTTATCATTAAAGTTTTTGAATTGTCACCACTAGAAGGTTCTTGTTTAGATTTTGATAAAATATCTTCTATCCTAGTAGTTTGATTTATTAAAAAAAGTAAAGTAAGATTAATGAAATTATTTTGCTGAATTATATGGTCAAAATTACCATTTTCTACCTCAGATTTTATAGTGGCAGCATAAATCTCTTTATTACCCTTTTTGGTTTGTAAATTAGTAAAAAGGGGTTGAACTTCACAGGATTCTTCTCCTGTTTCATGAACATAAATTTTATATGTTGATTCAAGATATTTATAAAAGATTCATCAGAAAAATTAGGAAATTTTTTTATTTCTCATTGGAAAATATAACTTCTCCAACCATTTGAAAAAATCTAAATTTGATTTAGTTTCTTCTACCCATTCTTTATATCTTAAAGAATATAAAGATTGTTGTTTAGGTTTTAAACAACATAAAAACCATTTTTTCTTGTTTTTATTTTTAGTTTTATCTAAAATTTTCTGAATAAGAATATCATTATTAATAACCGTGACATTATAACCCATATCAGAAAAGGTAGAAGACTTAGAAGTTCTACTATTAATAGAATAACTTATTTGAAATCTTGAATTTTAATAGATTCAGGTAGATCAATCTTATATTCGAGTTGAGAAATATTTTCATTGGTTTTTTGAATACCATATATACTTATTTTTCAAAATCAGATATAGAAGAAGTAGAACTTCTACTTTCTTCAGGTAGTTTAATACGTAGATGCCTTTGGGATGAGAATTTTATTTCAACATCACCATCTACATACTGAACAATACCTTTTAATTTCTATTATCTTCTTTAAGAAAATGAGTAATATTTTCCATTTTTCAGATTTCTGGAAGAGTGAATTGACTCTAATTAATTGTTTTGGGAATCATGATATTACTTTTATTAATGTCAGTTATAAAAAGAATAGTTTCTCCTCTCTTAGAACTAATTTTATTAGCATTAACTCTGAAATTAGAAATGGTTGAATTCATTACTTTATAAAAAATTCTATATATTAGAGCAACGTTTTATGTTCCATCCATCATATCAAAACCCTCCGTCTTTATATTTATAGTGAGTGCTTTTATGATATTTGGATCAGAAAGCGAAATAGGAAAATTAGGGAACCAACTAAAATGTATAGATCCTTCACATAATGAGGACTCTATTATTCCTAATAAGGAATCTTCAAATTTATTATGCCTTTGATCTCTGATGATAATTAAGGCTGATGTATTTAAACATAATCTTGTAAGAAGCTTTAAACCTACTTGGATAATTTCTAAATACATAAATTTATATGATTGCTTATGAATATTAATAAGCTTTTGTGATAACAAAATTAACGAATCATATCCTCCTTTTAGAGGGATTGTGATAGACTTAATTTAATTGTGGTGATGATAGTCAAAACAAGTAGATCGCGTGAATAAAAAACTGAAGATAGTTTAAAGCAGTAGTTAGTATAAAACCAGTAGTTCCTCTATCGCTTTTACAAAACCAGTACTCTTCGAGTACTTACCCGCTTAGAGAAACAGAAGCAGAACTTGACTTTCACTGAATCAGAACCAATCGATCTTATATTAAATGTTACCGTCACTCTACCAAGTACGATTAAATGCTTCATTAATGCTGAACAAAGTCATTTAATACGCCTTACCTATTTTGGTATAAAACAAGACTGATTATTTTGAAGCATTTTTGCAGGAACTCTTTTAGGCAATAAAGCTGATTTTATCAGAAGTCTAAGAAGCCGTTTTTATTTATAGACGTTGGATTCATGACTTCTATAAATACACGAGATCAACGACGTTTATAAGTTACCAAAAACTACGAGCTTATTCTCTAACATACGAACGTTGATTTGAGCACTCAGATTTTCTTATCATCTTTAAAGCTAAATATACAGAAAAGCAGCACACGCTTCACTTAAGTTATCTGATCTTTTGAGATCATATTGTGCTGACTGTTTCTTACTCTCTCTACAATCATTATCGAGTTATTATATCTTTGAGAAGAGTTTGTTATATGGAAAAGAGTCTTTTCCAGAACTTTATTGTATTCGTATTATCGTGTTGAGAAACTAAGAGTTTCAGTAGGCGAAGGATAAGTCCTGCTGAAGCAGGTGTGTACAAGGTCACCTAGAATTATACAAATGTGGGTTCCTAAAGGACTGATAAGGATTGGACCCAAATAGATTGGGTACCAGATACTAAAATTTGTGTTTTCAGGAACATGAGAAGAAAGCCAAAATCAGTAGCTCCACATGGTATCTGGACAGTGGATGTTCCAGACACCTGACTGGACAGAAAAATCTACTATCAGAATTAATGAGTTGTACTGGACCAAAGATAACATTTGGAGATAACTCAAAAGGTAAAACCGTGGGTAAGGGTAAGATTATCAATGGTAACATTACTATCAATGATGTACTATTAGTTGAAAATCTTTGCTACAACTTGATGAACATTATTCAACTGTGTGATAATGGTTAATCTGTGGCTTTTCAGAAGCACACATGCAAGTTAAAAATGCTGATGAGTCTACTGTATTAACTGGAAAAAGAGAAGGCAACACATACAAAGTTTCTTGGAATTTAGATCCTATTAATGTTCCTACGTGTTTAGTTGACTCTCTTAGTGATAAACATTGGCTATGGCACAAGAGATTGAATCCCCTGAACTTCAAGTCAATCAACAATCTTAAGAAGCAGAATATAGTTGATGGTTTGCCTGATATTAATTTTGTTAAGAATCATGTTTGTTCAGCATGTCAACTTGGCAAGCAGGTGAGATCTAGCTTCATGAACAAAGGTAGTAAATCAACTTCAAGGTGTTTGGAATTATTAAGTAATATTTCTTGCTGGAAAAGATCAAACCAGTAGTCTCCTGATAAAGCTTCTGAAAAAGATTCAAAATGAAAAATCTATTTTTGTAATTAAAATCAGAAGTGATCGGGGAAATGAGTTTACTAACAAGATTCTTGAGTTATATTTGAATGAACAGGGCATTCATCATGAATATTCAGCTGCTAGAACGCCTCAACAGAATGGAGTAGCTGAGAGAAGAAACAGAACTCTTAAAGAAGCTGCTAGAACAATGCTAGCAGATGCAGACATCTCTCAGCGCTTCTGGGCAGAAGCAATCAACACAGCATGCTACACACAAACTAGAACCATGATCAAAAAAAGGCACAATCAGACTCCATATGAGATATGGAAAGGGAGTAAGCCTAATGTATCTTATTTTCATGTATTTGGTTGCAGATGCTTTGTTCACAATAACTGTAAAAATTATTTGTCTGCATTTGACTCGAAATCAGATGCTGGATTATTTCTTGGTTATTCAGCAGTAAGCAAAGCTTTCAGAATTTTCAATAATAGAACTCTTAATGTTGAAGAATCTGTTCATGTTGTTTTTGATGAAGATAGCATTGCTCCTGGAATTTCAAATGTGTCAAATCTAAGTAACATGTTAGACAGGATTCATCTGAAACTGGATAGTGAAGATGATGCAGAACCTAGTGTTAAAGATGCTCAAAATCCAGAACCAGAAATTCCTCTGGTAGAACCAATTGTTCATACACAAGATTTACCAGAACCAGAAGTGAACATTCCAGAACCTGCTACTGCTCCAGCTGAACTTATTTCGAATACATCAAATCAGGAAGAAATCTCTTTAAAGCCTTTTGTTTGGAGGAAATCCCATCCTCCATCTTTGGTTATTGGTAATCCTGCAGCCCCATTAAGAACCAGAAGGAAAATGATTAATGAATATATGCATGCTGCCTTTATCTTCTAGGATGAACCAAAGAAAATTGAAGAATCTCTTCTGGATCCCAATTGGATCGAAGCTATGCAAGAGGAGCTGAATCAATTTAAAAGAATTGAAGTGTGGTTTCTTGTACCCAGACCATCTCATCAAGCCATTATTGGAACTCGGTGGGTATTTAGAAACAAGATAAATGAAGAAGGCACTGTGGCCAAAAATAAAGCAAGACTGGTAGCTCAAGGTTTCAAACAAGAAGAAGGAATAGACTATGATGAAACCTATGCACCAGTAGCAAGGCTTGAAGCGATCAGAATATTTTTAGCCTTTGTTGCTTTCAACAATATCAAAGTTTATCAGATGGAGGTAAAAAGCGCATTCCTAAATGGTCTACTGCAAGAAGAGTTCTACGTTGAACAACCTCCAGGTTTTATCGACCATTTCTTACCTCATCATGTATTTAAATTACACAAAGCCATGTATGGTTTAAAGCAGGTACCTAGAGCATGGTATGACACTCTATCACAATTTCTTGTCAATCATGATTTTACAATTGGCACAGTAGATAAGACTCTATTTACCCTAGTTAAAAATAAACACATTCTGTTAGTACAGATTTATGTTGATGACATTATTTTTGGGTCAACTAACCCTAAATTATGTGCAAAGTTTGCTAAGTTAATGCATGATCAGTTTGAAATGAGCATGATGGAAGAATTAACATTCTTCTAGGATTATAGATCAAGCAACTTGATACTTGAATTTAATAAATCAAGCTAAGTTTACCAAGGAGCTACTGAAAAAGTTTGGCATGGAAGCATGCTCTGCTGCTTCCACTCCAATGAGCTCATCCACTAAACTTGATAAGAATGATAGTTGAATTCCAGTAGAGGTAACTCAATATCGTGGTCTTATTGGTTCTCTGTTATATCTTACTGCCAGTAGACCTGATATTATATTTGCTGTTTGTATTTGTGCAAGATTTCAATCTAACCCTAAGCAGTCACATTATATTACTACTAAACGTATTCTGAAGTACTTAAAGAGAACTCAAAATGTCGGCTTATGGTATCCTAATGATTCATCTTTTAATCTTATTGGATATTCAGATGTTGATTATGTAGGTTGTAAACTAGACAGTAAAGGCACAAGTGGTTAATGTCAATTTCTTGGTAATAGGCTGATCTTCTGGTTTAGTAAAAAACAGACTTCCATAGTTACGTCTACTGCAGAAGCAGAATACCTCGCTGCTGGAAGCTGCTGTTCTCAAATGTTGTGGATGCAACAACAGCTTAAAGACTATGGACTTCATGCTTCTGAATCACCCATATTCTGTGACAATACCAGTGCTATAGCAATCATGCAAAATCCAATACTTCATTCCAGAACAAAGCACATAGATATCAGACACCATTTCATTAGAGATCATGTGCAGAAGAAGGACATTCTTCTGGAATACGTTTCTACTGATCAACAACCACCAGACATCTTTACAAAGCCACTGCCTGAGAATAAGTTTTCTTATTTTCGAAATTATCTTGGTTTAGTTGATTTAAATTAAGTATATTGTTGCTATCAGTCTTTTAATTGCTGTCAGATATTTGTTAATCATCTAATATCAGTGAGTTCATAAGAAAAAGAGACAATTTGTGGTAACTACTGTTATTTTATTAAGAATGAAATCGACGCCTTACAACTTGATTCAAACTTCTTTCTACACCATATTGCCACATTCTAATCCAGTTATTCAAATAATGACTTCTGATATTCCGTAAGTTTTCAGAATTGTTGAAAAGGTCAAGCCACTCCCACTCTCTTGACAGCAGCAAGTGGTCCAGCACATCATCTTTGACAAGATCGGATATGTGATCAACTCGAGCAAGCCTCTTGAATCTTCTTGCAAGTGACCTCTGTTTAGCAGAAGCAGGAAACTCTCCAGTATTGATTGTTTGGAGGTCATGAACAATAGTCCAAATGGACATAACCTCGTCAAAAATGAAGTCTTCTGCACCTCGTTTTAATTCTTGCAGAAGTTGGGGTGTCCATGAAGGATGAGGAACATGAGTGCTGCTTTCACAATCCATTGGAATACTATTGTCATTATAAGCAGAAGTCATCTTTCTTTATTAATAAGATTTGAGGAAGACGAGGAGTCATCGAGCATTAAATTCTCTCAGACTAAGTTTTTCTCACTCTTCCTTCTGTTTATTTCTTGTTACTTGTTTATTCGCTTATTTGCATTAAGCAAAAGCAGTAGATAAATAGAAATATGACAAAATGGAATATTTCATTCATAAAACCAGATGCATTACATTATCCTATCTATTACATTGTGTTGATATCAGCAGCTTGAAGTACTGCAAAGTACTTCAGCAGGAACCTAACTAAATGTTACTGGAATCCCCTCGCTTTGCGTGATCGTGGTTGTTGAACGGGATTATCCCGCAACTTAGTCCTAACAAAAACGAACAATCTAACTGATTGTTCATATTACAGGCCAATGAATTTCTTCCAAGACTTCATAACTTGAAAAAGGATGTCTTCAGACATCATCTTACGAGAAGCTGGAAAGTGTCCTTGCATTTTCTTTGCTGAATCAGTCTCTGGAGAAGACTCCGAGAGCATACTTGCATCATCCATTTGTGTTTTGTTATTATTTGAGTACTTATTTTAACTTGTAAGATTGCAAGTACTTATATAGAGTCTTGGAGAAGCTAAAGAGACGCCCTACCGGTCACATCTTGCACGAATATCAAGAGTCATCTATCATTCTCTCAGATATCGTATCTTTTGCATTTATTACTTGCATTAATTGAGGGGGAATATTTATTTATTCTGTCTTTTCCTTTTCCGTGCTTTATCAGAAGCAGAAGACGGTTTGTCTTTTCGATAAAACAACGTGTCTACTGGTTTTTATTCATATGCTGAAAATATTTCAGCACTTCATAACTTCCAGTAGATATTATCATAAGACGACAAACTCTCTTCTGATTTTTGTAGTAACCGCTTTGGACAGCCCGCCTTTTATTTTTACCTTTTAAAATTTTGGCGTATCTGACACCCATTGTTCAACTTTTCAAATATTCAACCGCAAAGATATTGACACGTGTCCTTATGTTTCACTAACGGCTGTACATGTTTGAATATTAACTGCCTCTTTCATCTCATTTCATTTTTACGCTTTCAGACTTTTGATCTACAACTGCCGCTTTCTCTTGCTCTCATCTATTCTACAGGTTCTACTTTATTATTATCTTGATTGCAGAAATAGCCGGAGCATACACACTCAATGCCTATCAAGTTAACTTTGCTTCTGTGTTGACTATCAAGGACAAAAATCTAGTCAACATGTTCAAAGTCCTCGAGAAATCTGGACTTAGACGGTTTGTGGAAGCACCAGCAGTTATCTACAAAATTGCTCTTTTGGAATTCTATGCGAAAGCTAAGGTTGTCGAAGGGAAAATTGTCTATTCCCAAGGAGATGTATCTATCACAATTTATGTTGCTCTTCTGGGATCGACCTTCTTCCTCCCATGCTCAGGGATTTCAAATTTTTCTGATATGTCTAAGGAGGAGATGTCAGCTGCCCTCGTTACGTACTCGGCTTTTGGAGAGGAACTCTCTCCTTCTTGCTTCAAGAAGATACTCAAGATGGAATACCAGGTGCTTGCTTATATAGTTGCTAAAGCACTGTTGGTCAAAGCCGGTACTTTTGACAAGCTAACCAAGGAGAAAGTCCAAGTGATGCTGTCCATCACCTCTGACTTCAAAGTGGATTGGAGTTCATTCATGTTTCGAATCATGAAGGATATAGTGTTAAGAAAAAGTTCTGGCTTTGCTGTTTGTGGGGACCCGGACGCTAATTCATGTCTTAATCATTATTAATGTCAATTTATACAATTAAGAAAAGTGGGACTAAATTTTTTTTTCTTTTTAAATATGATTGCGGAAACGTAATAGTAATATATCTGATATACATGTCAATATAAAAGTACAAGTCATGTACTCCATGTCTCTATCTCAACTAGGTTCAACATCTATACATCCAGTGCTGAATCCTATTCTGCTTCTGGGCCCGGATCTTCACGCTAACTAAAATCTCTCATCCTCTTCCTGATCCTGTCCCACCTGTTGTCAAGCACACATACAAACAAGACAACAGCCGGATAACTCCGGTGAGAATTACATTCCCAGTATAAATCATGTATACATGCATTTCATATAAAAATATATACAAGCATGAAACAGATAGTCATAACATGTATCAAAATCAGAAACATGAATCAATACAAACTCCGAATCACACTCCGTGATTCTTAGACTCTGACTCGACTCATCCTAATCTAGGGATCCCGATCTGATTAAGAACATACACCCACCTACACTCCCGATCGGGGTGGTGGTACATTCTTATTCACGGACTTTGGCTCTTTCCATATCGAACATCAGTAATAGAAGAAACTCCAATTCTATCCACTTTGATATAACCAAACGTCCGGTGTCTTGACTTATCCGTCACAGACTTTGGCACTGTCGCCAAATCATTATCCTGTGACAATGTGCAATGTGCACTCCTGTCACGAGATCAATAGTCTACGACTAGGCGTATCCGCCTATAACTCAATACATAAATCAATAAATCAAAGATATCAATTTTATTCAATTGCAATTATCAATGCAATAAAGTAAAGTATGTGATTTTGGGAAACTCAATTCATGTCAACTCGAGTTGTGCAATCCCGCATCAACATCAATTTATACCTTTCTCTTCTCGGTTTGAAGAAGTCGAAGTCTCGAAGTCAAATCTGTCCATATCCAATCTGAAATGACAATATCGAATAGACTGTGTCAATATACAGCTCAATTCAAGGTCTGTTCTGATCACTACGCAATCAAGACATAATCTAATCAATGTCAATGATACAACGATACAATCTCAATCAAACGAATCTGACTAATATCAATCTACTGATGTTTCGACGACATAACAATACAATCTCAATAACTCTGTCAATTTCAACAGCACAGATATAATAACACGGCTCATAATCTCAACTCTGTACAATCTCGTAATACCGGCGATACAATATCAGTATATACGAGTTAACAACTCATCTGATCCAAGTTTGAATAATATCAATATACCCAGCGATACAGTATCAATCAAATATCAATCCCAACATCTCATAATTGATGACAACACAATTCTGATATCAAATCAGTCTAATCACAATCAAATCAACTTTGAAAATTCATAACAATTACATAACCATTCTGTTCTTCGATCCGATTTCGGTTATACAATGTCTGATATCGCAAGAACAACATATATGGATCATACTTGATTCTGGCAGTATCATAATTTCAAATCATCACAAAACATAAGAAAACTTACGCCCAGTTGTAGCCTGCGTCGATAGGAACACTGTACTGAAGTCGGATTCAAAATCAGATGGACGGATCAAAATATAAAGGCGTAAGGATTTTCTGTGCTTCCTCCTCGTTTCTTTCTTCAATTTCTGAAGGAAATGAATGAAAGATTCATATATATATATATATATATATCCATTTGCATGTTAAGCTACGTGTCACATTTTTCTTCAATCCTGCTTGGCGCTCGGGCGGTCATAAATTTCCGCCCGGGCGCTTAAAACGTACCACCCGGGCGCGGGGTGTTCTGCCCTCACGATTAATCATTGGCGCTCGGGCGGTCATAAACTACAGCCCGGGCGCCACATCTTCTGTCCGATGCATGTTTTGTTGAACATTGGCGCTCGGGCTGTAAGGCTTGATAATTTTATTACCGTAATCTGAAATGATTTGGTGATAATTGAGGTGATTATAGATGGAAAGGATTAGATCGGAAAAGACAGAAGAAAACACGAATTATGTGCGAGGACAGAACACCTTGCACATATGCGCGACAAGGAACCGCGCATAAGCGTGCCAGTGGCAGAAGACCTCGCGCATATGCGCGATAAGTGTGCGCGCATATGCGCGAGCTGTGCGGTAAGCCTCAGGGAAGTCCAAAGAAGTGGGCGCATATGCGCCGATTGGGTATGCCGAGACAGTAGGTCTCGCACATATGCGCGGCGATGGTGCGCGCATATGCGCGAGCTGCCGAGACACAAGCGCCAAGACTCGAAGGTCTCGCGCATATGCGCCGACGGTGGTCGCGCATATGCGCGAGACGTGCAGCATGAATATTGAGCCACGTTTTCTTTTCATGCATTGGGATATATATATTGTTAATACTCAGCATTTCACACACAAAAATCGAAGGAAATCCTCAAAAAATCCCTTCAAACTTCACCTTGGGTTTCAAGGGAGGATCTTGTGGAATCCGGCCGTCCGAATTTGAATCCGAGTACAATACCGAGTTCCTAGCGATGACAGCTACAACAAGACGTAAGTTTTATTGAATTTTGATATCGTTTGAAATATGATATTGGGGGAATTATGATTTGACTGATATATTGTGTTCTGGGTATACTGATCAGTATGTAATTGAAGTCAGATCGAAGAGCAGACTGATTATATAATTGTTATTATTTTTAGAGTTGATATGATCAAAATTATACAGATTTGCGATTTTTATCTGTGATTATTGAAGATTATGATTCATATTAATATCGATTATGAGTTGTGGTATTATATCTGTGATGTTGAGATTGACGGGGTTATCGAGACTGTATTGTTATGCCGTCGAAACATCAGTAGATTGATTTTGATCAGATTCAGTATTGATTGAGATTGTATCATGATATCATTGATATGGATCAGATTATGTTTGATTTTAGTATTGATCAGAACAGGTCTTGAATTGAGTTATACATTGATACAGTGTATTCGATATTGTTATTGCCAGATTGATTTGACAGGTAGTGAGTTCGAGACTTCGACAGAGTCAGATCGATAGAACGAAACGAAAGGTATAAATTATTGTTGATGCGGGATTGCACAACCCGAGTTAGATTTGACTTGAGTTTGCCAAAATCACATACTGAATGATTATTGCATTTGATATTTGCAATGCTTAATATTGATATGCTTAGTCTATTGGTCTATAGCAAAGCATGAGTTAGAGTTGGACAGATCGGCCTAGTCTTTGGCAGAACCGCCATGGCAGAACCGCCAAGTTACTAGACTTTTGGATATATATCGATAGACTGAGGAGAAGACCGATTCCTATTGTAGATCTTCAATATAGACAGCCAAAGTCTGGGACTAAGAACGTACCACCATCTAGCTGGGGTAAAGTAGATGGGAGAACGTTGCGTTCTTATTCAGATCGGGATCCCTAGATTAGGATGAGCCGAGTCAGAGTCTATGAGTCACAGAGTGTGATTCAGAGTTTGTATTGATTCATGTTTCTGATTTTGATACATGTTATGATTATTTGTTTCATGCTGTTATATCTGTTTATATGAAATGCATGTATACATGATTTATACTGGGAATGTAATTCTCACCGGAGTTATCCGGCTGTTCTCTTGTTTGTATGTGTGCATGACAACAGGTGCAACATGATCAGGATCAAGAAGAGGATGAGATATTTTAGTTAGCGTGGAGATCCGGGCCCAGAAGCAGAATAGGATTCAGCACTGGATATATAGTCGTTGAACCTAGTTGAGATAGAGACATGTAGTACATGTTTGTACTTTGACTTTGACATGCATATCAGATAGATTAATGTTACATTTCCGCATTTATAATTTAAAAAGAAAAAAAAATTAGTCTCACTTTTCTTAATTGTTATATTTGACATTAATAATGATTAAAACATGAATTAGCGTCCGGGTCACCACAGTAGGTGATATCAGAGCGATTGATCCTTTAGACTGAGATAAGAGCTAGTGAGCGGGGTAGAATGAGTTTGCTTTCTTTGCTTTTGATTGATAGCATGATTTACTTCTTTAATACATGTTTACCTGTTTATCTGATTTGATTGGGAATATGTATTATTTGAAAATGAATCAGAACCGATTCTTGATCAGCAGTAAGATGATCAGAGGAGGACTGAAACCTGTTTGTTGTATTTGGTTACTAATTCTTTTGGTAATCAGATATACCTCCTCGAAATAATTCGAGAACCGGGTAGTACTTTGAGTTATCAGATGGATGTGTCAGAAATCCCGATGGAAATAAAGTTGAAGAGGTTTCAGTCGTTTCAACCGCCGATTCTGAAGCGTACTGAGACATTTGATGACTGTGAGAGTTGGCTGACTGATATTGAAATGCTGTTTGATTCACTTGATTATTCAGATAAACGCCGAGTTAGATTAATTGGGCACCAGTTACACGAGGTCGCAAAGAGTTGGTGGATCGCAACCAAGGAAGCCTTGGAACAGCATGGTACCGTGATTACGTGGAAAATCTTTAAAGCTGAGTTTCATAAAAGATTTCTCCCAGTATCGTACCAACAAGATAAGAATACTGATAGGATTGTTGGGATCAATTAGGGGGGTAATCGTTGAGCTAAAATAGCTCGGTTCTTGAAATATTGAACACCGATGAATTAAATCGATTTTGGTGTTCAAACCAAGCGGAAAATACTCGAAATAATCTTTCGTAGAAACCGAATAAATATTTTGTAAACCATTTAAAATATATGCACATTGAATGAGTTAAAATATTCAGTTGAAGCATTTTATCAAACACTTGGTATACAATATTTTGGTATTTGAAGAAGACATAAAATGCTTCAACAATGCATCTTTAAAAACAGTGAAAATGATAAGTAAATGCAATAAACAAATAGACACGAATTTGTTTATGGATGTTCGGAGATTTCAAACACTCCTACGTCATCCCTTCTTCCCCTTGGGAAGGATCCACTAGAAGACTTTGATTTATACAACTACTTGTACAAACCCATTCCGGAAGGGCAGCACCCAACTAGAACTCCTAGCACTCAAGATTGTAGGCAGCACCTCACAATCAGCATATTGTTTAATGTCTCATATGCAAAGACTACATACACAAGTTTATTGTCTTTGTGCAAGACTCACTCAACTAATCTTTGAAGTTCAACTCTCTTGTATATGTGTGAGTGATTGTGTGTGAGGAATTTATCATTTACAGTGTATATCTCAAATGTATCCTCACACAAGGGCTTGTGCTCTCAACTAGCTGATATCTTCATGCTAACTGCCCATGCTTTGAATCCACTTCAAAAGCTGTCGTTTGATCTTCAATATGTTGTATTTATAGGCTCCAACACTAATATATACGTTAAACACAGGAATATGACCGTTGAAAAGTTTTTGTACTGTTTCTGGAATTGCAACGGTCAAATTCGTCTTGCTGGACATTTTCTCGACTGGTCAACTTAGGTCAACTGGTCAACTCAACTGGTCAACCAGTTCAACTGGTTCATGTAACGCCCCGAAAATTTTAAGGTCCACGCAAACCACGTGCATGCAATTATTAAATTCTTGTATTTTAATTAAATGTTTTAATTGCATTAATTAATTATGTTTTGCATAATTGCATGTTTAAAATGTATTATTCTACATTATTGCATTAAAATGTATTTTTAAAGGTTATTCAAGTTGCGATCGAGGAACGGAACCGAGGGCTGAAAAATAGAAAAATTTTTTATTAAATAATTGTTTTTAATTATTTAAAATATGGTTGATACTTTTTAGTATGTTTGAAAATAAAGGGGTTTTGAGGTGATTTTAAACGCCGGGACGTAAATTTTATCGGTGTTGATTTTTCAACTAAAATACGAACTTTTGGGCAACCCGGCTAGTAAATTCACATATTTAATTAATGGAAAACTTTGTTATTATTTTATTAAATCCTAATTAAAGCTAATGGGCTTAAATTTTGTGGCTTAATAGGCCTAAAGCCTACTTAGTAAATAAATTAGTATATAAAGTATTAATTGATCACAAAACCCTACACTTGCTACTCAAACAATCGGCCACTCAATTTATTTTCTGAAAAACTCTCCCCCAACCCCACAAACCCACGGCACACACCAAAACAAGCAAAAGGGAAGTTTTGCAAATTGAAGGAAAATTCACTCAAGGTTTCTCGTCGCCGTTCTTCGCTTCGTCAACGAATATTCGTGCGTTAAAAACGCAAAGACACGCCATAAATCTCCTTTTCTCATCTATCGCACCATATTACATGTTTTAATTATGTTTGCATGGAAAATATGTTGATCTTTTATGTATTTTCGTTTTTAGTCCATATCATGTCAAAAAACTCATGTTTTCATGATCCAAACTTATGATAAATTTGCATTAAGGGGCTGCCATGTTAGGGGCTTCATAGGGGATGTTTTTCCACTGGATTTAGAGTCCTTAAGGGCATGATCAAGGGCTGGACAGGACCATGTATCATAAGAAACGAAAATTTAGAGTCCTAGTGGGCTGGGACTCTTCGGCTAGGGTTCATTAGGACTCTCGGTGGCTTGCTGCTATTAATATCGCGACCAAGAGACTACAGGGGAGGGTACAAGGGTCATAAAGTGTTTGTGCAAGGGTAGGAAGCAACTGAGTAAGGGGCTGCACGGTGGAGGAACCCGAGAGGCTAGCCGCGGCCGAGCGCAAGGAAGAGAACCAAGCATGTCTTCGTGCATGGCTCATGAGGACTGATCTCAGAGGGTCATAGAGGGTTCAGGTAGGGTTCTAGGAGGGTCTAACAGGGTCTGGATTAATTGATTAAGGGCTGGAACCAAAATAGGAGGAGTTAGAGTCCTATTAGGACTAGAACACCCATGCAGAAATATCAGCAGCTGTAGGGGCGGGTTCCAGGGATTTTGTGGGCTTGAATTGAGTTCAATAAGGCTTAGTTATGTTTTAGTATGCTTTGGTTAAAGTTTGGTAAGGTTTGGAGAAGTTTCGAGTCCATACGAGTCAAAATCGGGAAGTACGTCTATGTTTAAAAACGAATTGGGAAACACATAGTTTAGGCTTTATAAAATTATGAAAAATTATATTTAAGCTTAAATAATTATTATAAGTCTAAATTTTTGATTTAGGAATTTTATATTAAGGTTTGGTTTAATTCGGGATTAAAATGCATTAATACGTCACATTTAAAGATTAATTTAAAAGTTATCGAATTAAGCTAAATAAACATATGAGAAAATTCATGTAAGCTTAAATAATTATTTGGAACATGTTAGAGTCAATGAAATTAAGAAAAAGTCAAATTTGAGGAATTTTACGTCTAGGGGTAAAACGATCTTTTTACACCTAAAAATTAGTAAACGTCATGGCAGTGCCCTAAATTCTGTTTTTATGATATTATGATTATTTTTAAATGTTTATGAAATGTTCATGATTAAATTATGATTTTTAAATGTTTAAGGGATTTTATGATTTAAGGAAGACATTTAAAAGACATGTTGCATGCTTGGTTTCAAAAACAAAATGTTATGTTATGCATGATTTTTATAAAGTGATGAGAATGTAAATGTTGAAGGAAGTGAAGTGATTGTGACTAATTCGTTAATGGTGGCGACGTCGTGAGAGTTATGGTCCCAGTGGGAGCCCGACGATTGTGTTTCCATCATTACGAATATGTGGTAACGGTTATGTGGTAACGGTTTTGTGGTAACGATAAGAGTGAGAATGTCGTGAGAGGAAAAGGCCCAGAGGGAGCCCATTTATGGGAAAAGGCCCCAGAGGGAGCCCCGACGATCGTATTTCTATTCGATCATGATAGGCCAAGGCTCAGTTGACCGGTGAGAGTGTCGCTGATGTTCCCGCCGCCCAGTACTGCGGTTTCATGTAGATGGATCCATCGATTTTCATGTCATGTTGAGGAAAGTCACAATTAACGATCTGAATTCAACAAAGGAAAAGGAAAATGTTCATGATCATGTTAAAGGTTTTATGTCATGTAATGTTGAGGAAAAAAGAAATTCATGTTTGCATATTATGAAAATGTTTATGCTTAAGTTGATGCATCATTATGAAAATATTTCTATTTAAAGTTTATGCATCATGAAAATATTTATGAAAATGGTCATGTTTGAAGTTTTTGCATCTTCACGAAAATGATATTTTAAGTACAAGTATTTTTCACCGTTATATGTTGACTGTATTACGTATTACTTGTTATAAAGATTATGGTGTGTTGAGTCTTTAGACTCACTAGGTGTGATGGATGCAGATGAGGTTGAGGGAGGACTTGACGGATGATTTGACTGGACTGATAGCGCACACAACCCGAGGACCAGCGCTTCTATTTTTCCGCATTTACATTTATGATTCATGATTTAAGATAAAAATTTTTAAGACTATTTATTTATGCTTTTGAGGGATTTTTGAGAGGTTTAGTATGGGCTTTACTTTTCAAATTATTGCTTTTTAGGTTTGATAAACAGAAGACGGTATCAGTTTTATGACTATTTCACTTGATTTTTTAAAATGCTAGTTGGTTGATGATTTATTTTAAGAAGCAAAATATTTTATAAAAATATTTTCATGAGGTTTATGTGTATGGCTGAAAATTGAGTGTTTATAAAAAAAAATTTTCTAGTACTTTTAAAGCAATAAAAAGGGCAAGACGTTTCAGTTCAGTTGGTCTGGTTCAACTGGTCTTCAGCTGGTCTGGTTCAGTTTCAGTTGGTCAGCAGCTGGTTCAGTTCAGTTGGTTGGTCAGCTGGTCAGCAGTTGGTTCAGTTTCAGCTCGTGTGCTGAAATCAGCCTAGCTGATTTCAGTTTGTGCAGAACCAGTAACTTCATCGTCATTTATCAGCATCTTAAGCTTTGATTCAGACTTTGACTTCTGAAGATGATTTGTAGATCATCGTCTTATATTTCTAACTCATACTGAATCACTTCATTTCGATAACCGAGCTGAGAGATATGACCAAAATACCGCAGCTGCTCAAACACAACTGAGTGCTATTTTCGTGTGATCAGTTTGGTAATTGAGCGATCAGTTAGACCATGATAAGATCCGATTTTGCCCAACTGACGTGAAATACGATTTGTTCCAAATTGAGTTTTATAATCAGTCCAGTTGGCGGATTGTCATTTGGATAATCCAGTTGAGAGATATCATCAAAATACCGAAGCTCGCCATAAATTCAGTTTGTGCAAAATTCAGTTTCAGCTTGCTTCTTGTGTTTGCAACTTCACACTTGAGTAAATATGTTAGAAACACAATAACAAGTTTTGTTAACATCAAAATCAAGATTGCGAACTTGAAAAGTTCCAACAATCTCCCCCTTTTTGATGAACACAAAACTTGGATAAACAATCAACTCAACTAACATATTTCTCTTTCTTTTTGTGTGAATTAAAAAATCATATTTTCAAAACATTTTAAACAAAATTTTCTCCCCCTCAATATTTAAAAATAATAACTCCATTAAAATTACAATGAGTTCTCCTCGTGTGAAATCAGTTGAGCTGAAATCAAATGCATATTGGCTAGATGATTCTTTTGCTGCATCATTAGCCATCAAGCACTTTACTTCCTCATCATCACTAGAACTGCATGAGCTTTCTGGTTCCGACTCTTCACTGTCAGTTTCTGCCCATTTAGATTTGTTCAGCTAAGAGTACCTCATGTTTCTTTCTGAAGATCTTCTTATCTTCCTTGGGTCTTCTTTTGCGTTCATATGATTTCTTTCTTGTGTCAGTTGAGCCTTGACTGTCCTTCTTGGGTTTAGGACAATCAGCAATGAAGTGACCTGATTTGCCACAGTTATAGCAGGCATTTGGTTCATCTTTGGAATTGTTCCTTTGGTATGGCTTCTGGAAGTTCCCTTGATTCTTTCTCATGAACATTCCGAATTTTTTGATGAATAATGACATTGCATCATTACTCAACTGATCAGCAGATTTTTTGACTGAACTGATTTGTCCAGTTCTGATAGCAGCTAGAGGAGTTGTGGCCGCAGAGGTAGATGGTTCTCCTTCTCTGGTCTGCAGCTCAAACTCTTAAGCCTTTAAATCAACAAACAAATCATGAAGTTCAATCTGATTCAGATCTTTGGACTCCCTCATTGCCATGGTCTTGACATCCCATTCCTTGGGAAGACCTCTCATTACTTTTAGTGCAATTTCTTTATTGGTATACACTTTTCCAAGTGCATTTAACTCATTGATGATACTGCTCTCTCTTTCATCACACTCGTGCATTGATTCTCCTGCTTTCATTTTGATGTTATCAAACTCTTGAACAGCAACAGAAAGTTTATTTTCTTTGGTTTGATCATTTCCTTCACACACCTGGATCAGCTTTTCCCAAATTTCTTTGGCTGTTTTACACATCTTTATTTTGCTGAAAGTTACTTTGTCCAGCGTTTTGTACAGAATGTCTTTAGCCACATTGTCAAGATTTGCTTTTCTTTTGTCTTTAGTTGTCCATTCATCTCTGGGCTTTTCTATTCTTTGTGGTGCCCCTTCTGTTATGGCAACTGTTGTATTTGCTTTTAGAATCTTCATGGGTCCATCAGTTATGACATACCACATGTCATCATCTTGTGCAGCCAAATGAGCCTGCATTCTGATTTTCCAATCATCAAATTCTTCTCTGGAGAACATGGGAATTTTGTTGAATGAAGTCATGCTGGCAAGTTTTTAGATCAAAAGTATTCAAAAACAAGATTCAACCGCTCTAATACCACTTGATAGGATCGATTAACGTATCAAGAATGTTTAGAAGGGGGGGTTGAATAAACACTCACAATTAAAACTGATATTTTCGAATTTTGAGTTCAGTTTGGTGACAAACTGATTCTCGAAATCTTGTTGGTCAATGACAATCAGTTAAACTAAAGTAGTTGCGTAAAATAACTGACTGAAAGATAGAATACGAAACTGAAATAAAATAGGCAAGGGTTGTTTCTGGATGTTCGGAGAATTTAATTACTCCTACGTCACCCCTTCTATCTCAAGGATAGGATATCAACTAAAAGACTTTGATCAAATACAAGAATTGTACTGACCCACTTCAGTTTGGACTTAACACTGCCAAAATTGAAACTCTTAGTATTATAGAATGTTCTCAGTGCGTAACTGATCTTAGCATTATCGAATTTCAATGATTATTACAACTTGCTAATGAGCTCAAATTGTAGCCTTAACTGCTACGAATATATCAAGTAAGATTGAGCTGAGATTTTGACAGAGTGACAGCAAGCTTTTTGAATAGTGTTGACTCTCTCTTTTCTTCAGCTGTTCTTCTGTCATATTTATAAGCTTCTTTTCTCCAACGATAACTTGAGATGAATTTGAATCTTTGTATCCGTTGATTTCTACTTGATTATTCCTTGGACATTGTTTGCTTCAGTTATTGTGATGCGACGTCTTAATTGCTTTCGCCGAAATGCGTTTTTCTAAGCTGTATTGATTGAAGTGCGGTGTTGCAATCTTCTATGTCTCTTGACGGTGATTGTTCTTTCCCGAGATATGTTCAGTTGAAGGGTGCTTAGCATACGGCTGAATATATCAACTGATCAGTTTCCAACTGATCAGTCAGTTGATTTCAGTTATTAAGTCCAGTTGCTGAGTTCAGTTTACTCGATCAGTTTGTTCGTATTTTCAGTTGATTCATATTTTGTCAAACGCCGGAATTTAGTTTCCAACAAATACAGAGTTTGTCAACTTGAAACAGGGCCAACTGAATATTGAAGAATATGTGGCAAAATTCTCTACTTTACTACGTTTTGCTTCTCATGTGGCTGGGGATGATAAAGCTGTAGTTGATCAGCGGATTGAATCCTGAGATATCTGCATTGGTAAATGTGGAACAACCCCATTATTTTGCTGATGCCTGGAACCGGGCAAAAAGAGCTGAGGCAAGTTTAATTCAACAGCGAGGACAGTCGTATGTTGCGCAATCACAGGACCAACCCCAACTTCCAGCTCAATTCCTGCCATCTCTGTCTAGATTTGATAGTGGCAGTACTAGTGGTGGAAAGAAAGAATTCCTGAAAACTCGCAAGAAACAGTTTAAAAAATTAGGGAGCGGTTCAACTAGCTCCAGTGGTTCTAGCCAAAGTTACACCAGGGTTTATTGTGGCACTTGTGGAGGAAGACATTCCACAGAGCAATGCCGAGGGGTGTTCGGTATTTGCCGAATCTGCAGACAATCAGGACACTTTGCTAGAGTTTGTCCACAGCGAGGTGCCCAAGAATTCCAGGGAGCAGAATCATCTAGATCAGTGGCTCAGACAGATATACGATTATCTGCCATTCACTCCTTCCAGACACCACCAACGACTCCTCAGTCACAGTTAGGGCCAAGAGGAAGCCAGACAGGTAGCCAACCTCCTATACAGTAGGCCAGAGTGTTGCCTTGACCAAGGAACAGGCCCAGAGCTCATCTGAGAAGATGGTTACAGGTAATTGTTTCATGTATGGTTATTTTGCATATGTATTGATAGATACTAATGCATTCCATCCGATTATTCTTAAATGAATTGCATTGATATATGCGTTGTCTATTGAGTTATTATATGCTGTAGTAGTGATCTCTTTTCTGTTGGGGAGAGGTATTGTATCAGTGACATCTGTTAGATCTTATATGCTACAGTATGACAGATATGAGATTGAGTTAGATTATATTGTACTTGGGTTGTCCGATTTCGATTTTATTATCGGTAATGATATGTTGATCAAGTATAAAGTTACCGTTGATTTTTCCAGAAGATTGAAAGATTCAGATAGATATGATTGATGAACGGAAATTACGGTAAGAATTCTAGATTTAGAATTACTTGGATATGAACGATGTTGAGGACTCGATTTTTATGGAAAGGAACAGAGGGATTCCTTATGCATTCAGTTGATTACTAAAATCGAGTTTATCATTGGCTGATTTGCCACTAGTATATGAAATTTCAGATGTTTTCTCAATTGGAATTTCAGAGTTGCTTCCAGTCAGAAAGATAGATTCTAGCATTGAATGAATGCAAGGTACTATTCTTATTCCTAGAACACAGTACAGAATGATACCGATTAAATTGAAAGACTTGAAAGACCAGTTAGAAGATTTCTAGCCGAGAGTTACATTTGATTGAGTATTTCTATTTGGGATGCTTCAGCTATGTTTGTGGGTTGATGAA
Source organism: Primulina tabacum (assembly GCF_025594145.1). Classification (NCBI taxonomy): domain Eukaryota; kingdom Viridiplantae; phylum Streptophyta; class Magnoliopsida; order Lamiales; family Gesneriaceae; genus Primulina; species Primulina tabacum. The sequence goes on along the minus strand of NC_134556.1, from coordinate 24,684,648 downwards.
CCGTGTGTTCAGAAGTATTCTGATGATTTTATGCTCGTTTTATCAATGATATCCTGAGATATTTGAAGCATATGACTGATCAGATCGAACATTTGAAAATTTCATTGAATATTCTGAGAATTGAAATGTGGTATACAGAAACTGCTGAAATGTGCATCTTGATTGAGACAGATTGTATTCAGGGTTTGTGATATCTTAAGATGATATATCTGTTGATTCTAGTACAGTAAAGCTGTGATCAGTTGACTGAGACCGATAGTATTGTCAGAAAGTACTGTTTTATGAGTTTAGCGGATCAGTATCGATGAGTGATGTTTTGAATCTGATTGAATATTGCTGTTGTTCTGAATCCGTATTTGAAACAGATAGTAAACAGTGAAGAATTTATATTGTACAGTCCGAACCAGAGCTGATTTTGAGAATTAAAGCAGTTTGGAAAGTTGATCAGAATGTTCAGAACTCGATATTGACATCAAAACAGAGTATCGATCAGAATCAGGTTTGTGACAGTGTGTTATATGCGAGTAACCGTCTTATTATACTGAATATTTCAGATTTGAAGCGACAAATATTGTCAGAATGTACAGTAGTCGATTCCGTAATCGTTCTGATGGCAGAAAAATGTACAGTGATTTGAAAAGAAAGTTTTTGAGAAAAACAGATGAAATCAGATATTACAGAATTTGTATCGAAATGTCTGAAATGCCAGCAGGTAAAGACAGAAAGATAGAAAACCCGGGAATTATTATAGAGCTTATTTATTCCTGAATGGAAAGGGGATCACATTTCCATGGATTTTGTGACGAAGCTACCGAAATCCTCTCGAGGTTGAGATGTGATTGGGTCGTGATGGACAGATTGACCGAATCTTTATGTTTCATTTGTACAAGATGACGTACAGACATGACCAGATGACAGAAATTTATCTCAGAGAAGTAGTCAGATTGTATAGAGTGCCGAAGTCGAGTGCTTCAGACTGTGATCTTCGGTTGCTTCGCACTTTGGAGCAGAGTTGCAGCAGGCTCTAGGTATGAGGTTATACCTGAGTACCGCATATCATCCACAAACTGACGGACAGTCAGAGTGGACTATCCAGGCACTAGAGGATGTGCTTAGGGCGATAGTACTTGATTTTAGCACTAGTTGGCAGGATTTATTGTCATGTCGTGAATTTTCGTACAACAACAGCTATTCAACGAGTACTGAAAAAACATCGTTTGAAGTATTGTACGATAAGAAGTACATATTACCTTCTGTATTAGAATGATATCTCTGAGGTTTCTGAGATTGGGCTTGATATGATCAGAGATATGACTGAAGAAGTGAAGCTGATTCAGAGAAAAGTGAAGACATCTCAGAATAGACAGATTGAATATGCCAACGTAAGATGATAACCGTTGGTATTTGATATAAGAGATTGAATATTGAATTGATTTAACTTAGACAGATTTAATGGCAGATCACGATGTTGATTTGTTATGAGCTGTTAATTGGGATATACGGATGTTGTATAGCCAGTATGTTGATATTGATTTTTATCAGAGTTACTTCGAGTTATGTTATGATATTATATTTCTTGAATTATTATTCCAGATTGAAATCAGAATCAGTAAAAGAAAGATAATTCAGAATGAAGACTATTCTGCTAGTGAAAGTTCAATAGAGTTGTTAGAATATCGAAGAAGCTATTTGGAAGATAGAATCCAAGATGAGACAGAGATTCCAGAATTGATTTATTGAGGTGAGTTTTCTGTTAGCTTCTGTATATACCTCCTTTGGTATCTGCTTTGATATCTGACTCTATTGCCTGTGATTTCGAAATTGATTACCTGTGATTTCGGGGACGAAATCGTATCTTGGGGTTGAGAAATGTAAGGCCCGAGAATTTTATTATCGTAATCTGAAATGATTTGGTGATAATTGAGGTGATTATAGATTGAAAGGATCAGATCGGAAAAGATGGAAGAAAACACGAATTATGTGCGAGGACAAAACACCTCGCGCATATGCGCGACAAGGAACCGCGCATATGCGTGCCAGTGGCAGAAGACCTCGCGCATATGCGCGATAAGTGTGCGCGCATATGCGCGTGCTGTGTGGTAAGCCTAAGGGAAGTCCAGAGAAGTGGGCGCATATGCGCCGATTGGGGCGCGCATATGCGCGAGTGGTGATATGCCGAGACCGTAGGTCTCGCGCATATGCGCGACGATGGTGCGCGCATATGCGCGAGCTGCCGAGACTCGAAGATCTCGCGCATATGCGCCGACGGTGGTCGCGCATATGCGCGAGACGTGCAGCATGAATATTGAGCCACGTTTTCTTGTCATGTATTGGGATATATATATTGTTAATACTCAGCATTTCACACGCAAAAATCGAATGAAATCCTCTGAAAATCCCTTCAAACTTCACCTTGGGTTTCAAGTTAGGATTTTGTGGAATCCGGCCGTCCGAATTTGAATCCGAGTACAGTACCGAGTTCCTAGCGACAATTGCTACAACAGGACGTAAGTTTTATTTAATTCTGATATCGTTTGAAATTATGATATTGGAGGAATTATGATTTGACTGATATATTGTGTTATGGGTATACTGATCAGTATATAATTGAAGTCAGATCGAAGAACAGACTGATTATATAATTGTTATGTTTTCTAGAGTTGATATGATCAAGATTATACAGATTTGCGATTGTTATCTGTGATTATTGAAGATTATGATTCGTATTAATATCGATTATGAGTTGTGGTATTATATCTGTGATCTTGAGATTGACGGGGTTACCGAGACTGTATTGTTATGCCGTCGAAACATCAGTAGATTGATTTTGATCAGATTCAGTATTGATTGAGATTGTATCATGATATCATTGATATGGATCAGATTATGTTTGATTTGAGTATTGATCAGAACAGGTCTTGAATTAAGTTATACATTGATACAGTGTATTCGATATTGTTATTGCCAGATTGTTTTGACAGGCAGTGAGTTCGAGACTTCGACAGAGCCAGATCGATAGAACGAAACGAAAGGTATAAATTAATGTTGATGCGGGATTGCACAACCCGAGTTAGATTTGACTTGAGTTTGCCAAAATCACATACTGAATGATTATTGCATTTGATATTTGCAATGCTTAATATTGATATGCTTAGTCTATTGGTCTATAGCAAAGCATGAGTTAGAGTTGGACAGATCCGCCTAGTCTTTGGCAGAACCGCCAAGTCACTAGACTTTTGGATATATATCGATAGACTGAGGAGAAGACCGAATCCTATTGCAGATCTTCAGTACAGACAGCCAAAGTCTGGGACTAAGAACGTACCACCATCTAGCTGGGGTAAAGTAGATGGGAGAACGTTGCGTTCTTATTTAAATCGGGATCCCTAGATTAGGATGAGTCGAGTCAGAGTCTAAGAGTCACAGAGTGTGATTCAGAGTTTGTATTGATTCATGTTTCTGATTTTGATACATGTTATGAATATTTGTTTCATGTTGTTATATCTGTTTTTATGAAATGCATGTATACATGATTTATATTGGGAATGTAATTCTCACCGGAGTTATCCGGCTGTTGTTTTGTTTGTATGTGTGCATGACAACAGGTGCAACATGATCAGGATCAAGAAGAGGATGAGATATTTTAGTTAGCGTGGAGATCCGGGCCCAGAAGCAGAATAAGATTCAGCACTGGATATATAGTCGTTGAACCTAGTTGAGATAGAGACATATAGTACATGTTTGTACTTTGACTTTGACATGTATATCAGATAGATTACTATTACGTTTCCGCATTTATAATTTAAAAAGAAAAAAAAATTAGTCCCACTTCTCTTAATTGTTATATTTTACATTAATAATGATTAAGACATGAATTAGCGTCCGGGTCACCACAGCAGGTGGTATCAGAGCGATAGATCCTTTAGACTGAGATAGGAGCTAGTGAGCGGGGTAGAATGAGTTTTCTTTCTTTGCTTTTGATTGCTAGCATGATTTACTGTTTTAATACATGTTTACCTGTTTATCTGATTTGATTGGGAATATGTATTATTTGAAAATGAATCAGAACCGATTCTTGATCAGCAGTAAGATGATCAGAGGAGGACTGAAACAGGTTTGTTGTATTTGGTTACTAATTCTTTTGGTAATCAGATATACCTCCTCAAAAAATTCGAGAACCGGGTAGTACTTTGAGTTATCAGATGAATGTGTCAGGAACCCCGATGGAAATAAAATTGAAGAGGTTTCAGTCGTTTCAACCGTCGATTCTGAAGCGTACTGAGACATTTGATGAGTGTGAGAGTTGGCTGACTGATATTGAAGTGCTATTTGATTCACTTGATTACTCAGATGAACGCCGAGTTAGATTAATTGGGCACCAGTTACACGAGGTCGCAAAGAGTTGGTGGATCGCAACCAAGGAAGCCTTGGAACAGCATGGTACCGTGATTACGTGGAAAATCTTTAAAGCTGAGTTTCATAAAATATGTAACGACCATGGTCATTAAGTTGAATTCACCTTCCCATTTTAATTCACAAAGTATCAGTGATTCGAATATTATAGTAAACCACAATAATCCTCAACTTATTAACATACCAACGTTAATATGCAGCAATAAGAATAAGAACAAAAAACTCGGTCAGCTAAGGAATGAGGCATTTCAAATTCTCATTCAAAGCTTCACTTGTAACTCTCATTTTAATGTATGTTATGGCACCTTATAAACTCCCCTTTATTGTCTAGCAAACCCACATTTTTACCTTTGAAAAATATCAGAAATAAGCTACTGAAATCGTGAGTAGCAGCAAGAATAAGAGCAAAACCAACGGCAATAAGGAGTGAAGGAAACAATTCAAACCCATTCAAATTCTTGACTTGTAACTCTCCACTAAATACAATTCAAGACCCATTTAACATTCCCTTGTAACATTCACCTTCAATACCTAGCATTCCATCACCATCACCTTCGAAATACATCAGAAAAATACCAGCTAGAATCGTGTAGCAGCAGCCGAAAAACAAAGAAGGAAATCCAACTCGGTTCCGTCGCGTCGTATTGTCGTTTTGATTTGTTTTCTTCAAAACAAATTCCAGGCATGTATATACTATTTCTTTGCTCTTCAATCAAGTCATACTAGATATTTTTAAGCAGTATATGTTCATGAATCCAACAACATAACGAAAATGACAGCAACTTTTCAAGGAAAAAACTGTACAGAATTTCTTGGTTCTTTTGTTCTTGACTACACGGTTTTGCTGATCTTTGTTGCTTTCAGGGAGTTGCTCGGTTCCAGGCACACATGGCTGCTTCTACGCATAATTTAGAATATGTTAGGGTGTTTTTGGGTCAGTTGTATCAGTCCATACACTCAGGAACGAAGCAATGACAACAACTTTACATAAGCTGCAGAAAAGAGTCACAATTTTCTCTCCTTGAGTTGTTTGAGGGGTGTTCGAATCTTGGCTGTCCTAGAGACTGTAGCCATGGTTAGAAAACTCCCTTAACATGTCTCGGACGTGACCAAGGTGTCCTTTCCAAGCTTGGTACACGGATTCTTCAGAATTTCACAACAACAACACAAATGCATTTCGGTTTCTTCAAATTATGTGTATATGCCCTTTCGGTTTTTGGATGTTGTGTGGATTATGGTTGGCTCCTAGCCTGTAGCCATGGTTCATACAACACTCCATAATGTCTAGATCAAGCCATGGTCGATGAAATGGCCATTGGAACGACACATGACAGCAAAACAATGCAATACTTCACAATACACAGATTTAGGTGCTCTCGGTTGGTACTTTTGTTGTCCTATTTGTTTGTTCGAGTTGTGGGTGACTTTTAGCCTTTAGCCATGGTCCAAGCCATGCCTTAGGATGTTGGTAAGAGTCTCTGGTTGTTGGTTCAAGCCCATGGCCATTTGTTTCAGAGATATAGCTCACGCACACACAGCAGCTAACGCTGAAATTCTGTTTTTTTGACAGCAACTTTAGGTTGCGGTTTTTGGGGTGGTTTGAGTTCTCGGTTGGCTTTTAGCCCATAACCTTGGACTGGACAGTATCCAAATGAGTTAGTAAAGTCATGTTTTTGGCCGTTCGTGATTTGGTTGAGTTTAGAGGTCGTACGAGAATTTACGGTGAAAGGTGCCAAAATGACTCTCGAAAGTGTGTTTTATATTTTTGGATTCCTTTCACCCATTTTCGTATTTACAGTTCTTATGCATATTTTTCAGTATGTTTGGGGTATTTTTAATCATGGTTAAACGTCGGTTTAAGGTTGGTTCGGATTGGTACGATACCATGATTAAAAATCAAGTGGTTGGTCCTAATAGTCTCACTTTTGGTTCTATTATTGAGGGTTGGTTCTATTGTCATGTTTAAGTCAAAATAATATTATTTGCATGTATCACATATTAGAGTTAAGTCGCAGCAAGCCTGGGGGCGATCCAACTCATCCGGTAAAAATAAGGTTAATAATTATATTACGTGCATAAAAATATAAAATGTTTATTTTTGAGATATATGCTATATGTCTTGTGGCCACCTTATGCTTATGGGTTTGGAAGTCGGTAGGCGAACCGAGGACCTCTCCGCCCGGTGACTTACGACCGGTTTATGATTATGTATGGGTACGGACATCCAGTCCAAGGGTTGTGATTGATCTCTACCGCCCAGTATACTGTGGTTTAGTCTGATCAGGCGCTTACGTTATGTTATGGGCCACTAGCTTAGAAACATTATCTATACCAGAAAAATTATGATATGTTATGACAGAGCTCTATTGAGCAAAGCTTTTACGCATGATTTTCAGATATGCACGTAGTTATAATTATTAATGATACGATTTTCACCGTACGCTTTACGATACTTTATTTTTACGTTGCATGCGATTTTATGATATATTTACTTGTTATTCACGATATATACATGTTGAGTCTTTAGACTCACTAGACTTGATTGTTGTAGGTATTGATGAGATCGAGACCGCGGGTGGAGACCAGTGAGCGATCTTGGGACAGCAGTAGTAAACCCGAGGACCTCATGATTTAATTTATGCACCTTTTATCATTCAAACTCGATTTTAACATGTTGGATTATTTTTTTAAAATACTGTTTGAAATACTATGTTGACTTCCGCTGTTATTTTAAGGTTATGTTATTTACATGTTTATTTTTTAAATTGGGCAAGATATTTATTTATTTAGAAAAATTTTAATAATTCCGCAAAATTATGAATACAAAATACGGGCCTTTACAGTTGGTATCAGAGCCTATGATCTTGTAAAGGGTTGTACTACTACTGCTCTCGAGAAGCTCATGAAGTCACGTCTTCGGTCTGTTAGTTTTACGATTACGCATTTATTTTAAAGCTTGAAATATTTTTACATCATGATTGCATGAAAGATTTTATGTCAAGATTACGATTATGCATTATTTATTTAAATTTAAAAAAATAGTGGAATTATGCATGTTGGTTACGTATGGGTTATAATTATGGAACAGCATGCCTCCTAGACGTTGTGTTGGACGCCCGAGAGGTGATGATGAGCGCCGTCATGAGGACGGTGAGGATCAGAGACAAGGGGAGAACGAGGAGAGAGATTTACCACCACCCCCTCCACCAGAGATGAATGCCCAGATGCTAGCTGGGATGACTCAGTTCTTCGCACAGTTTGCGGGGAACAATGCAGTGGGAGCCAGACAGACGGGGCCGGAGGCTATATATGAGTGGTTCATGAAGATGCGACCCAAGGAGTTCTTAGGGACGTCTGATCCTATGGCTACCGAGGGCTGGATTAAGTCCCTTGAGGTTATTTTCGAGTTCATGGGGCTTGAAGATGGAGATAGGGTTTGATGTGCGACCTATCTGTTCGGAGGAGACGCTCGCCTATGGTGGGAAGGAGCATCAGTGGCTTTGAATTTGACTACTTTGAGCTGGGCGCGCTTCACAGAGGTATTATATTCTAAATATTTTACTGAAGAGGTGCGTTCGAGGTTGACCACGGAGTTCATGACCCTGAGGCAGGGAGACTTGACGGTTACGGAGTTCATCCGTAAGTTCGAGAGGGGATGTCATTTTGTACCCCTAATTGCTAATGATGCTGGAGCCAAATTGAGGCATTTTCTGAATGGTCTGCGGTCGATCTTGCGCCGAGATGTTAGGGTGGCTGGCCCTACTACCTATGATGTTGCCGTTTCCAGAGCTCTAGCGGCAGAGCAAGACCAGAATGATATTGAGCGCGATCGGCAGGGTAAGCGACCATTTCAGGCACCACACCGTCCTCCTCAGCAGCAACACCAGAATAAGAGACAGTTCCACGGTCCACCCAGGAATAGAGGGCCGTAGCAGGGACGAGCAGTCCCGAGGACAGTGGAGTACCCAGTCTGTGCCAAGTGCTCACGTCGTCATGCTGGGACTTGTATGTATGGTTCGGGAAAGTGTTACAAATGTGGTAGTACCGACCACATATTGAAGAATTTCCCTCAGAAGAATCTGCCTACCCAAGGCAGAGTTTTTGCTCTACATGCTGCGGAGACTAACCCAGAGACGATGCTCATGACAGGTATCCTAAATCCTTAAGTTGTATTTGAAGTTTAATGTTTTGGGTTAAGATTTTGAACTTAGAATTTATGATAGGATTGCATGTTCTAATCAGTGTTAGCTACGGGAATTTAGGCTAGAAGAACTTTGACCTTTGCATGTCTATAAGCATAGTTCTTGTAAAACTATTGGGTTTAGCATAATATTCCAATCTTTCAGGGAGAATCTTTATAGCCGGTTCAGCTACGAAAGCCTTGATAGATTCAGGGGCTACTCATTCGTTCATTTCAGAAACCTTTGCAAATTCTCTCAAGATCAAATCAATTGGGCTAGACATAGCGTATTCAGTAGCATTGCCTTCTGGAGAGGAGTTGACAGCTACTAATGTGATCCGAGATATAGACCTTGAACTTCATGGTAATCTTGTGTATGCGGATCTGATCGTTCTGCTGATGCCAGAATTTGATATCATTCTAGGGATGGATTGGCTACTGAGGAACCGAGTTTTGATTGACTTCCAGCGGAGATCTGTTCTAGTCCGACCGCCTGGGATGGAACAATTCTTATTCGAGCCAGACATGTATTTTAATTTACCGCGTATGATATCTTGCGTCCAGGCTAGGAAACTCATGCATCGAGGGTGCCGAGCATTTTTAGCTACTCTTGTTTCTGTTCCCAAGAAGCCCAAACAGTCAGCATCCGATGTTCCTATTGTCCGAGACTTTCTAGACGTTTTCCCTGATGATGTCTCTGGTTTACCACCGGTGCGAGAAGTGGAATTTTCTATTGAGCTTATGCCAGGTACTACACCGATATCGAAAGCACCATACCGATTAGCACCGACAGAGATGGCAGAACTCAAGAAACAGATTCAGGAAATTCTTGACAAGGAGTTCATTCGCCCGAGCTTTTCACCATGGGGCACACCGGTCTTATTTGTGAAGAAAAAAGATGGTTCGATGAGGCTCTGCATTGATTATCGGGAGTTGAACAGGGTTACAGTGAAGAACAAATACCCACTCCCGAGGATTGAAGATTTATTTGACCAGTAGCAGGGAGCTTCAGTATTCTCCAAGATTGATCTGCGTTCTGGTTATCATCAGCTGAGAGTGAAAGACGCCGATGTTCTCAAGACTGCTTTTAGGACTCGGTATGGCCACTTCGAGTTTCTTGTGATGCCGTTTGGTTTGACGAATGCGCCAGCGATCTTCATGGATCTCATGAATCGCGTATTCCAGCCGTATCTTGATCAGTTCGTGATAGTATTCATAGATGATATTCTCATCTACTCAAAGAATCAAGAGGATCACAGCAGACATCTGACCACAGTATTGCAGACCTTACAAAAGCATAAGCTATTCGCGAAGTTCAGCAAATGCGAGTTCTGGTTAGAGAAAGTGGCGTTCTTAGGCCACGTCGTTTCTAGCAGCGGTATTGAGGTAGACCCGGCGAAAGTTGCAGCAGTCAGAGATTGGGTTGTGCCGCAAAATGCATCAGAGATCCGTAGTTTCCTGGGGCTAGCGGGATTCTATCGGAAGTTTATTCGGGGATTCTCCTCCATCGCAGTTCCACTCACATCATTGACGAAGAAGAATGTCAAGTATGTGTGGAGCGAGGAATGTCAGAAGAGCTTCGATACATTGAATCAAGCTCTTATTTCAGCGCCAGTGTAGGCCATGCCTTCAGGACCCAGAGATTTTGTTCTGTATACCGATGCTTCGAAACTCGGGCTAGGTGCAGTATTGAAGCAGCATGGGAAGGTGATAGCATATGCTTCTCGTCAGTTGAAGACTCATGAGAAGAATTATCCTACCCATGATATAGAGTTGGCAGCCGTAGTATTTGCATTGAAGATTTGGAGGCACTATTTGTACGGAGAGAAGTGTCAGATCTTCACCGACCACAAAAGTCTCAAATACTTCTTTACACAGAAAGAGTTGAATATGCGGTAGAGGCGTTGGTTGGAGCTAGTGAAGGACTATGACTGTGACATTAGCTATCATCCTGGCAAAGCTAATGTAGTTGCAGACGCGTTGAACAGGAAAGTCGCAGGGATGGCTCATTTGGTGGTTTCGAGACCTCTTCAGTTTGAGATGCAGAGGTTTGATTTAGAGAAATATCCTCGAGGTAGAGTTCCTCGTCTATCTACTTTGACGATTCAGTCTTCTCTCCTAGACCGTATTCGCAGTGAGTGAGCAGACGAGCAGTTGGCTAAGTGGAGACAGAGAGATGAAGCCAAGGGCAGTATCTTGTACACAGTTAGAGATGGTATTGCCAGATATCGAGACAGAATATGGGTTCCTAACAACGATTCTATTCGAGCAGATATTTTAGCTAAGGCCCATATGTCGTCGTACTCTATTCATCCTGGGAGTACGAAGATGTACAAAGACCTGCAGTTATTATATTGGTGGCCAGGAATGAAGAGAGATATCAGACGATTTGTATCCGAGTGTCTGACATGTCAGCTAGTGAAAGCGGAACATCAGAGACCAGCAGGTTTGCTCAAGCCTCTTCCTATTCCCGAGTGGAAGTGGGAGAATGTCACCATGGACTTCGTTGTTGGTCTGCCGAAGTCAGTCAGAGGGTCAAATGCTATATGGGTGATTGTCGATCGTCTTACGAAATCAGCTCATTTCTTGCCTATTAAGACGAATTTCTTCATGATCCAGTATGCAGAGTTATATATCCGTGAGATCGTCAGACTTCATGGTATTCCCGTTTCTATCGTGTCTGACCGAGATCCTAGATTCACTTCATCATTTTGGAAAAGTCTACATTCAGCTATGGGTACGAAGTTGTTGTTTAGCACGGCTTTTCACCCACAGACAGATGGTCAGTCCGAGAGAGTTATCCAGATTTTGGAGGATCTTCTTCGTGCATGTGTTCTCGATTTCTCCGGGAGTTGGGAATCAAAGCTACCATTGGTGGAGTTTACCTATAACAACAGTTTTCAGTCGTCTATAGGTATGGCTCCATATGAAGCACTGTACAGTCGTAAGTGTAGATCGCCTATTCATTGGGATGAAGTAGGGGAGAGAGCAGAATTGGGTCCGGAGATTGTGCAGCAGGCTGCTGATCTGGAGTTTGCTGTTGGTGACCATGTTTTCGTGAAGATTGCACCGATGAAAGGTGTCATGCGGTTCGGGAAGAAAGGAAAGCTCAGTCCGAGATTCATTGGACCATTTGAGATCCTCGACAGAGTTGGGACATTAGCTTATCGTGTTGCTCTTCCGCCGAATCTGGCCGGAGTACACAACGTGTTTCACGTCTCCATGTTGAGGAAGTATATGGCAAATCCATCGCATGTCTTGAACTTTGAACCGTTGCAGCTCACTCCGAACCTGACTTATGAGGAAAGACCAGTGCAAATATTAGACAGGCAAGAGAAAAAGATTCGGAACAAAATTGTCAAGCTAGTGAATGTGGGGACCCGGGCTCTAACTCAATTTTTTTCGGGATTAATCGGATCTTTATTCAAAAATGTGGGTCAAAATTTTGCTTTTTAATTCAAATGTATATAAACTGCACAAGATAGTTTTTCATTTTATTTCAATAAATATAATTACATGTCTTGTTCTAATACATTCATATAAACCAGTGTTTAATACAAACTACAACCACAAGTAGTACAAGTCTAGTAAGAAACAATTTGTAATCTTCTGCGCCCGAAGTCACCACGCTATCTCGAACTCATCTCTGTCGTGACCCAGATGCTGCCCCACCTGTTGTTATGCACACATACAGACATAACAACAGTCGGAAACTCCGGTGAGAACAAATCCCAGTATAAAACATGTATGCATGCTAATACATAATCATAAATCATGCATGAAAGCAATAACAATGGGTTCCATAGTCTATGAAACCAATCTATATAAGCATGCAATTCAAATCAAATCATGTCTTGACTCGACTCGACTTTACTCTAGGGATCCCGGTGTGAATAAGACGTCACTGTCTGTCACCTACCCTCCCAATCGGGGTAACTGTACGTCTTATTCCTAGACTTTGGCCATGTCTGTATCGAATGTCTACAATCGGATTGAATCTGATCCGAAGCGTCGATACCACCGAACGTCTAGTTTGGCAAGTCTGCCAATGACTCTCCTATCTCAAATGCTCGAATATAACTCTATAAACAAGGCATCATCATATCAAGAGATTTAAATATAATTCTATAGACAAATCAAAATCATATCAAAAGAAAGACAACAATTCTAGTATGTGATTTGGTTGGGAAACTCAAATTGAATCTCATTTGAGTTGTGTCTTCCCCAAACAAAACATGAATTATACCTTCTTGTCGTTCGTAGCAGTCGAAGTCTCGTTGTCGAATCTGTCAATATCAATCTGAAATGACATATTCAAGATGCATTCTATCAATCTCTAACTCAATTCAATACCCATACAGATCAATATTCAATCTCTGTATATTTCAACGGCATAACGGCGTAATCTTGCGATACCGGTCATCTCAAACATCAATAATCATAACAATAACTCATAATCATCACTAATATGTTCCTTAACCTCAAAATCTGTAAAATCTCATTCATATATGTGCTGAAAAATAATAACAATATCATAAGATGTCCGTTCTTCAATCCGGTTGCGAATATACGTTGCTTATAATCTCAATAACATCTAATAATAATCATATCTGATTTCTTCCAATATCTCAACTTCAAAACATGTTGAAATGTAGAAATACTTACATCCTTTTGTAGATGATAACAAGAGGAGTACGGAACCGAAGTCGGATCGAAATTCGGGTGGCTCGATCTTTCGCAATTCAAAATCTAAGCTATAATGAGAGTTGAGGAATTCTGAACCTTGCTCTCGTTCCTTGCAGCTGAAGAATGAAGAAATGAAGGACAAATCATATATATATCTTGCATGTTAAGGGGCAAGTGTCATATTTTTCAAGTAACACGTATGACCGCGGGTGCGGTAGTTCATGAACCGCGGCTGCGCTCAAGCTTCGGCAGTTCATCCAAATTTGCATAAGCGTCGACCGCGGGTGCAGTCAGTTCTGCACCGCGGGTGCGGTGTCATTTTTGTAAATAATTTCCAACTCTCTGTCCATCAACCGCGGGTGCACTCTTTCTTGGACCGCGGGTGCGGTGACCCTACTGTAAAAATGACCAATTTTCTGTCCATGCACCGCGGGTGCGGTATCTTCCATGGTGCGGGTGCGGTCTGCCCTTCATTCAAAATTCTAATTTTTCATGTGTCTCCTTCCCCCATCTCATTACATGTCATGCATTCTCATATCTTTAAATATCGCATCAATGAAGACTAATAAATCTCAGGCCTTACATTTCTCCCCATCTAAGAAATGATTTCGTCCTCGAAATCGCAGGCCATCAATCATATCATAAATGAAAAACAATATAATCAAAAGCTGAATAAATACTCACATTATGTAAACAACTCGGGATATCTCTGTCTCATATCTGCTTCTATTTCCCAAGTCGCTTCTTCATTGCCATGACGACTCCACTGGACTTTCACTAGTGGAATAGTCTTCGTTCTGAGCTGTTTTTCTTTCCGATCGAGAATCTGTATCGGTTGCTCATTATAACTCAAAGTCTGATCAAGCTCAGCTTCGTCAGGCTGGATGACATGAGAAGCATCAGGCATATATCTAAGCAGCATCGATACATGAAATACGTCATGTATTCCAGATAGAGAAAAAGGAAGAGCAAGTCGATATGCTCGATCACCAATCTTTTAAAGAATCTCGTACGGACCGATGTATCTAGGGGACAACTTTCCGCGTTTGCCAAATCTGACAACGCCTCTGAAAGGAGAAATTTTCAAAAACACTCTGTCTCCTTGTTCAAATACTAGCGATCTACGTCTAATATTGGCATACTTGGCTTGCCTATCCTGTGCTGTCTTCATCCTCTTCTGAATGATCTTCACTTTCTCAGTCATTTCACGTATCATATCAGGTCCTAGTTCTGGTTCCTCAGATACATCATCCCAGTACAACGGAGATCTGCACTTCTTGCCATATAATGCCTCAAACGGTGCCATCTCGATACTCGTCTGATAGCTGTTGTTGTACGAGAATTCACACAAAGGTAGTGAATCTTGCCAACTAGTGCCAAAATCTAGCACGACAGCTCGTAACATGTCCTCTAAAGTCTAGATAGTCCGCTCTGACTGTCCATCTGTCTGGGGATGATAGGCAGTACTCAGGTGCAATGTCGTACCTAAAGCCTTCTGCAAACTGTGCCAAAAGTGTGAAGTGAATCGTGGATCACGATCTGATAGGATAGACTTCGGCACACCATGCAATCTAACTACTTCTCTAATATAGGTCTCGGCCATCTGATCGTGTCTGTATGTCATTCTGTATGGAATAAAACAAGCCGATTTGGTCAATCTGTCAATAATGACCCAAATCGCGTCACAGCCCCGGGATGATCGAGGTAACTTTGTCACGAAATCCATGGAAATGTGATCCCATTTCCACTCTGGAATAGACAAACTCTGAAGTAAACCTCCGGGCTTCTTTCTCTCAGCTTTCACCTGTTGGCAATTTAAACACTTAGACACAAATTCGGCAATGTCTGACTTCATCTGTTTCCACCAGAACTGTGTCTTTAGATCATTGTACATCTTTCTGCCACCAGGATGAATACTGAACCGACTACAGTGCGCTTCTGACATAATTTGTTGTTTCAAGTCTGAAACATCTGGCACTACAAGACGGTTATTCACATACAGAACATAATCATGTACCCGATATTCAGACTAATGTCCTGATCTGACCATCTGAATCGACTTCTGAACATTCTGGTCTGTTCTCTGCGCTTCTTTGATTCTCTTAATCAAGTCTGGCTCAACTTGAATCGTAGCAAGTTGTAGCGATCTACTATCTGTATCAAATGCTAAACCAGACAAATAACAATCTTTAACTAAATTCGAAACACCAATCGTCGATAAGGATAGGGCACATAACTTTCGACTCAAGGCATCTGCTGCTGCATTTGACTTCCCTGGATAGTACTTGATCTCGCAATCAAAATCTTTCAACAAATCGAGCCATCTACACTGTCTCATATTCAATTCTGATTGAGAAAACAGGTACTTCAGGCTCTTGTGATTGGAGTAGATCTCAAATTTCTCGCCATAAAGATAGTGACGCCAGATCTTCAATGCAAAAACAATAGCCGCCAATTCAAGATCATGAATTGGATATCGGGTCTCGTGTGGCTTCAGCTGTCTAGAGGCATATGCGATTACATGTCCTCGCTGCATAAGAACACATCCTAACCCTCTGTGAGATGCATCACAATATACAACGAAATCGCCAGTACCTGAAGGAATCATCAAGACAGGTGCACTGGTCAGCCTCTTCTTCAACTCTAGAAAGCTAGACTCACAATCCTCAGACCACACAAACGGTGCATTCTTCTGTGTCAACTGGGTAATCGGTTTCGCAATACTGGAGAAATTTTTAATGAATCGTCTATAGTATCCTGCCAGACCCATGAAACTGCATATCTCTGGCACAGAAGTTGGTCTCGGCCAACTAGTTACCGCTTCCACTTTACTCGGATCAACAGAAACACCGTCTCCAGATACGATATGACCCAAGAAGACAACCTGTCTCAGCCAAAACTCACACTTTGACAGTTTAGCAAATAATCTTTCATTTCTCAATGTTTGCAACACAATTCTCAAATGATCGGCGTGCTCAGTCATACTCTTGGAATACACCAAAATATCATCGATAAAAACAATCACAAACTCATCTAAATACCTCTGAAAGACACGGTTCATCAACCCCATAAACACCGCTGGAGCATTCGTTAAACCAAAAGGCATGACAACAAACTCATAATGTCCATACCTGGTTCGGAATGCTGTCTTCGGTATATCAACATCTCGAACTCTGAGCTGGTGATAACCCGATCGCAAATCAAACTTGTAATAGATAAAAGATCCCTGCAACTGATCAAATAGGTTGTCGATACGAGGCAAAGGATACTTGTTCATTATCGTTGCCTTATTCAGTTGCAGATAGTCGATACACAATCTCATCGAACCGTCTTTCTTTTGTACAAAAAGTACCGGAGCGCCCCAAGGAGACACACTCGGTCTAATGTATCCCTTGGTCAGAAGATCTTCTAATTGTGCTTTCAATTCTTTCAACTCTATTGGCGCCATCCTATACGGAGCTCGAGATATAGGAACAGTACCCGGCACGAGATCTATGCTGAAATCTATCTCTCGGGCTGGGGGTAACCCTGGGATCTCATCTGGAAATACATCTGCAAACTCTCGTACTACTGGCAAATCTGCCAATGCCGGGCTCGATTTCTGTAGGTCTACAGAATAAATAAGGAACCCCTCTGCTCCTTTCTGCAGCAATCTACTCATAGTCAAAGCAGACACTAAGGGAATCCGAGATCTGGAACCCTTACCATAGAATTTCCATTCTTCTGTCATTTCAGGTCTGAATCTGACAATCTTGTGAAAACAGTCTACGGTGGCTCTGTACTTAGTTAACATGTCAATCCCGACAATACAATCAAAATCAGATAAGCCAAGTACGACACAGTCTAAATCAATCTCATGTCCCTCAAACTGTAGTATACAATGTCTAACTGAAGTCACAGATATCAAACCACTTTCCAACGGAGAAGAAATAGACACTACAGTCGACAATGACTCAACAGGCAATGCATATGTCAATGCAAAACGTTCTGATATGAATGTATGTGATGCACCTGTATCTATCAATACATATGCAGGATAACCGCAAAGAAAACAGTTACCTGCAATCACATCGTCTGGTGCATCTTGGGCTTGCTCTTCCGTCAATGCAAACACCTGAGCTTATTGTCTGGGAGGTTGGCTCACTGTCTAGCCACCTCTGGCTCTAGGCTGAGACCGTGTAGGCGTGGGCTGGAAGGAATGGACAGACGAAGCTTGCCTCTCGGGCTGAGTCACTGATACTGATGACCCTGAACTCTGAAATCTCTGTGCACCTCTCTAGGGACAGACTCTGGCGAAATGTACCTGTTGCTTACATATGTTACATCTGCCCATCACTCCCTGACACTGTTCTGTGGCATGTCGGCCTCCACAAGTAGTGCAATACACACCTGTCACATCTGTACTCTGGCCAGGACCTCTCTGTCTTGACCCACTGGAGCTCGACGAATTGCTCCCTGATCTCTTGAACTGCTTACCCTTAACTTTCAAAAAATCCTTCTTGCCACTACTACTGCTTCCACTATCAAATCGAGGAGGAGGGGGTGGAAACTGGGCGATGGGCTGTGGCGGTCTCTGACTCTGAGCACTATAGGAAGCTCCTCGCTGCCTAATCAAGCCAGCCTCTGCTCCTTTTGTTCGGTTCAGTGCATCAGAAAAGGTGTTAGGTCGTCCCGTATTCACCAAAGTAAAAATGTAAGGATTTAAACTATTGATGAATTGATCGGCGACCGCTTCGTCATTTTCTGCCGCGTGTGGCGCAAATCGGAGCAAAGAAGAAAACTTGGCAACATACTCTTCTATGTTCCACTGCCCCTGTCTCAAGTTGGCAAATTCGGCTCCTTTGTCTTTTCGATAGGAGACTGGAAAGAAACGTTGATAAAATTCATCTTTAAATACTTTCCAAGTAATATCGATACCTCTATGCTCCAGGGCTCGTTTCGTTGTAAGCCACCAACTTTTTGCCACTTCGTGTAATTGATGCCCAATCAACTTCATTCTCCGTTCGTCTGTATAAGCCAGAGATTCAAACAACATCAATATATCGTCTAACCAGCTCTCACAATCCACTGCATTTTCTGTGCCCTTCAAGGTAGGTGGATGGAATGATTGAAACCTCTTCAACAAAGTCTCCATTGGTGTCGCAGTAACATCCATCTGAGTACCTGACGTACTACCTTGTTCTAGCACTTGACCTGCAGCTGGTTGTGATATTCTTCTAGGCGGCATATCTGATTATCAAACAGATTAGTACACAGTCTATACAATCTGTCTTAGTCCTCCTCTGATCATATACCTCTGATCCAGAATCGGTTCTGATTCAGTCTTTACAAGTACATGCAGTAAATCAATTCAGATAACAATACAACATGTAATAGGGAAAGCAATAAATCATGCTAGCACATCAAAAGCAAGGAAGGAGACTCGATCTACCCCGCTCATTCTATTCTATCTCAGTCTATAGAACCTACGGCTCTGATACCACCTGTTGTGGGGACCCGGGCTCTAACTCAATTTTTTCCGGGATTAATCGGATCTTTATTCAAAAATGTGGGTCAAAATTTTGCTTTTTAATTCAAATGTTTATAAACAGCACAAGATAGTTCTTCATTTTATTTCAATAAATATAATTACATGTCTTGTTCTAATACATTCATATAAACCAGTGTTTAATACAAACTACAACCACAAGTAGTACAAGTCTAGTAAGAAACAATTTGTAATCTTCTGCGCCCGAAGTCACCACGCTATCTCGAACTCATCTCTGTCGTGACCCAGATCCTACCCCACCTGTTGTTATGCACACATACAGACATAACAACAGTCGGAAACTCCGGTGAGAACAAATCCCAGTATAAAACATGTATGCATGCTAATACATAATCATAAATCATGCATGAAAGCAATAACAATGGGTTCCATAGTCTATGAAACCAATCTATATAAGCATGCAATTCAAATCAAATCATGTCTTGACTCAACTCGACTTTAATCTAGGGATCCCGGTGTGAATAAGACGTCACTGTCTGTAACCTACCCTCCCAATCGGGGTAACTGTACGTCTTATTCCTAGACTTCGGCCATGTCTGTATCGAATGTCTACAATCGGATTGAATCTGATCCGAAGCGTCGATACCACCGAATGTCTAGTTTGGCAAGTCTGCCAATGACTCTCCTATCTCAAATGCTTGAATATAACTCTATAAACAAGGCATCATCATATCAAGAGATTTAAATATAATTCTATAGACAAATCAAAATCATATCAAAAGATAGACAACAATTCTAGTATGTGATTTGGTTGGGAAACTCAAATTGAATCTCATTTGAGTTGTGTCTTCCCCAAACAAAACATGAATTATACCTTCTTGTCGTTCGTAGCAGTCGAAGTCTCGTTGTCGAATCTGTCAATATCAATCTGAAATGACATATTCAATATGCATTCTCTCAATCTCTAACTCAATTCAATACACATACGGATCAATTTTCAATCTCGGTATATTTCAACGGCATAACGGCGTAATCTTGCGATACCGGTCATCTCAAACATCAATAATCATAACAATAACTCATAATCATCACTAATATGTTCCTCAACCTCAAAATCTGTAAAATCTCATTCATATATGTGCTGAAAAATAATAACAATATCATAAGATGTCCGTTCTTCAATCCGGTTGCGAATATACGTTGCTTATAATCTCAATAACATCTAATAATAATCATATTTGATTTCTTCCAATATCTCAACTTCAAAACATGTTGAAATGTAGAAATACTTACATCATTTTGTAGATGATAACAAGAGGAGTACGGAACCGAAGTCGAATCGAAATTCGGGTGGCTCGATCTTTCGCAATTCAAAATCTAAGCTATAATGAGAGTTGAGAAATTCTGAACCTTGCTCTCGTTCCTTGCAGCTGAAGAATGAAGAAATGAAGTACAAATCATATATATATCTTGCATGTTAAGGGGCAAGTGTCATATTTTTCAAGTAACACGTATGACCGCGGGTGCGGTAGTTCATGAACCGCGGCAGCGCTCAAGCTTCGGCACTCCATCCAAATTTGCATAAACGTCGACCGCGTGTGCGGTCAGTTCTGCACCGCGGGTGCGGTGTCATTTCTGTAAATAATTTTCAACTCTCTGTCCATCAACTGCGGGTTCACTCTTTCTTGGACCGCGGGTGCGGTGACCCTACTGTAAAAATGACCAATTTTCTGTCCATGCACCGCGGGTGCGGTATCTTCCATGGTGCGGGTGCGGTCTGCCCTTCATTCAAAATTCTAATTTTTCATGTCTCTCCTTCCCCATCTCATTACATGTCATGCATTCTCATATCTTTAAATATCGCATCAATGAAGACTAATAAATCTCAGGCCTTACAGTGAAAGTCAAGTGGCTCAATCATTCGGAGGAGGAAGCTACGTGAGAATCTGAGCCGGAGATGAGGAGTCGTTATCCCGAGTTATTCGGTAAGTTTTAATTTCGGGGACGAAATTTCTTTTAAGGGGGGTAGAGTTGTAGAACCCGAAAATCAGATTACGTATAAGCCATGCATAATTGCTACTATTTAAATTAAAAATGAATATTTTATATAAATATGAAGTGTTTGATTTATTTTAATAATTTTAAGTCATGATTATTTATTTTAAAGGTAGATGTTTAGTTTTATCTTTTCAAGATAAATACGAGAGGTCGGACCGGAGTTTGGAGATTTAATATAAGATTAATAATAAGAAAATATTCCTAAATTTGATTTAAGTCAAGGAATAATTTAATTTGAAGAAAAAAGAATGTTTTAGGATTTATTAAATTAATTAGAGCTGAGTCATTAAATAAATTCTTTTGGGTGCCATATTTAATTAAAGCTTAAATTAAAATGTGTAAATAAATGAGCATGAATTAATCTAGGTATAATATATATTCAAGAAATTAAACATAGCATTTAAATAATTAAATTTTAAAACATGCAATACCATGCAAGAAGTAGTAATAATATTTGGTCAAGACAATTCAAAAGTGTAGTAAATTCATTCAAGTCACCCCAATGGTCATTAAGTTGAATTCACCTTCCCATTTTAATTCACAAAGTATCAGTAATTCGAATATTATAGTAAACCACAATAATCCTCAACTTATTACCTAACATACCAACGTTAATATGCAGCAATAAGAATAAGAACAAAAAACTCGGTCAGCTAAGGAATGAGGCATTTCAAATTCTCATTCAAAGCTTCACTTGTAACTCTCATTTTAATGTATGTTATGGCACCTTATAAACTCCCCTTTATTGTCTAGCAAACCCACATTTTTACCTTTGAAAAATATCAGAAATAAGCTACTGAAATCGTGAGTAGCAGCAAGAATAAGAGCAAAACCAACGGCAATAAGGAGTGAAGGAAACAATTCAAACCCATTCAAATTCTTGACTTGTAACTCTCCACTAAATACAATTCAAGACCCATTTAACATTCCCTTGTAACATTCACCTTCAATACCTAGCATTCCATCACCATCACCTTCGAAATACATCAGAAAAATACCAGCTAGAATCGTGTAGCAGCAGCCGAAAAACAAAGAAGGAAATCCAACTCGGTTCCGTCGCGTCGTATTGTCGTTTTGATTTGTTTTCTTCAAAACAAATTCCAGGCATGTATATACTATTTCTTTGCTCTTCAATCAAGTCATACTAGATATTTTTAAGCAGTATATGTTCATGAATCCAACAACATAACGAAAATGACAGCAACTTTTCAAGGAAAAAGCTGTACAGAATTTCTTGGTTCTTTTGTTCTTGACTACACGGTTTTGCTGATCTTTGTTGCTTTCAGGGAGCTGCTCGGTTCCAGGCACACATGGCTGCTTCTAGGCATAATTTAGAATATTTTAGGGTGTTTTTGGGTCAGTTGTTTCAGTCCATACACTCAGGAACGAAGCAATGACAACAACTTTACATAAGCTGCAGAAATGAGTCACAATTTTCTCTCCTCGAGTTGTTTGAGGGGTGTTCGAATCTTGGCTATCCTAGGGACTGTAGCCATGGTTAGAACACTCCCTTAACATGTCTAGGACGTGACCAAGGTGTCCTTTCCAAGCTTGGTACACGGATCCTTCAGAATTTCACAACAACAACACAAATGCATTTCGGTTTCTTCAAATTCTGTGTATATGCCCTTTCGGTTTTTGGATGTTGTGTGGATTATGGTTGGCTCCTAGCCTGTAGCCATGGTTCATACAATACTCCATAATGTCTAGATCGAGCCATGGTCGATGAAATGGCCATTGGAACGACACATGACAGCAAAACAATGCAATACTTCACAATACACAGATTTAGGTGCTCTCGGTTGGTACTTTTGTTGTCCTATTTGTTTGTTCGAGTTGTGGGTGACTTTTAGCCTTTAGCCATGGTCCAAGCCATGCCTTAGGATGTTGGTAAGAGTCTCTGGTCGTTGGTTCAAGCCCATGGCCATTTGTTTCAGAGATATAGCTCACGCACACACAGCAGCTAACGCTGAAATTCTGTTTTTTTGACAGCAACTTTAGGTTGCGGTTTTTGGGGTGGTTTGAGTTCTCGGTTGGCTTTTAGCCCATAACCTTGGACTGGACAGTATCCAAATGAGTTAGGAAAGTCGTGTTTTTGGCCGTTCGTGATTTGGTTGAGTTTAGAGGTCGTACGAGAATTTACGGTGAAAGGTGCCAAAATGACTCTCGAAAGAGTGTTTTATATTTTTGGATTCCTTTCACCCATTTTCGTGTTTTACAGTTCTTATGCATATTTTTCAGTATGTTTGGGGTATTTTTAATCATGGTTAAACGTCGGTTTAAGGTTTGTTCGGATTGGTACGATACCATGATTAAAAATCAAGTGGTTGGTCCTAATAGTCTCACTTTTGGTTCTATTATTGAGGGTTGGTTCTATTGTCAAGTTTAAGTCAAGATAATATTATTTGCATGTGTCACATATTAGAGTTAAGTCGCAGCAAGCCTGGGGGCGATCCAACTCATCCGGTAAAAATAAGGTTATAATTATATTACGTGCATAAAAATATAAAATGTTTATTTTTGAGATATATGCTATATGTCTTGTGGCCACCTTATGCTTATGGGTTTGGAAGTCGGTAGGCGCAACCGAGGACCTCTCCGCCCGATGACTTACGAACGATTTATGATTATGTATGGGTACGGACATCCAGTCCAAGGGCTGTGATTGATCTCTACCGCCTAGTATACTGTGGTTTAATACGATCAGGCGCTTACGTTATGTTATGGGCCACCAGCTTAGAAACATTATCTCTACCAGAAAAATTATGATATGTTATGACAGAGCTCTATTGAGCAAAGCTTTTACGCATGATTTTCAGATATGCACGTAGTTATAATTATTCATGATGCGATTTTCACCGTACGCTTTACGATACTTTATTTTTACGTTGCATGCGATTTTATGATATATTTACTTGTTATTCACGATATATACATGTTGAGTCTTTAGACTCACTAGACTTGATTGTTGTAGGTATTGATGAGGTCGAGACCGCGGACGGAGACCAGTGAGCGATCTTGGGACAGCAGTAGTAAACCCGAGGACCTCATGATTTAATTTATGCAACTTTTATCATTCAAACTCGATTTTAACATGTTGGATTATTTTTTTAAATTACTGTTTGAAATACTATGTTGACTTCCGCTGTTATTTTAAGATTTTGTTATTTACATGTTTATTTTATAAATTGGGCAAGATATTTATTTATTTAGAAAAATTTTAATAATTTCGCAAAATTATGAATACGAAATACGGGCCTTTACAAAAGATTTCTCCCAGTATCGTACCAACAAGATAAGAATACAGAGTTTGTCAACTTGAAACAGGGCCAACTGAATTTTGAAGAATATGTGGCAAAATTCTCTACTTTACTATGTTTTGCTCCTCATGTGGCTGGGGATGATAAAGCTATAGTTGATCAGTTTATCAGCGGATTGAATCCTTAGATATCTGCATTGGTAAATGTGGAACGACCCCATTATTTTGCTGATGCCTCGAACCGGGCAAAAAGAGCTGAGGCAAGTTTAATCCAACAGCGAGGACAGTCGTATGTTGCGCAATCACAGGACCAACCTCAACTTCCAGCTCAATTCCTGCCATCTCTATCTAGATTTGATAGTTGCAGTACTAGTGGTGGAAAGAAAGAATTCCTGAAAACTCGCAAGAAACAGTTTAAAAAATTAGGGAGCGGTTCAGCTAGCTCCAGTGGTTCTAGCCAAAGTTACACCGGGGTTTATTGCGGCACTTGTGGAGGAAGACATTGCACAGAGCAATGCCGAGGGGTGTTCGGTAGTTGCCGAATCTGCAGACAATCAGGACACTTTGCTGGAGTTTGTCCACAGCGAGGTGCCCAAGAATTCCAGGGAGCAGAATCATCTAGATCAGTGGCTCAGACAGATAGACGAGTATCTGCCATTCACTCCTTCCAGACACCACCAACGACTCCTCAGTCACAGTTAGGGCCAGGAGGAAGCCAGACAGGTAGCCAACCTCCTAGACAGTAGGCCAGAGTGTTGCCTTGACCAAGGAACAGGCCCAGAGCTCATCTGAGAAGATGGTGACAGGTAATTTTTCATGTATGGTTATTTTGCATATGTATTGATAGATACTAATGCATTCCATCCGATTATTTTTAAATGAATTGCATTGATATATGCGTTGTCTACTGAGTTATTATATGCTGTAGTAGTGATCTCTTTTCTGTTGGGGAGAGGTCTTGTATCAGTGACATCTGTTAGATCTTATATGCTACAGTATGACAGATATGAGATTGAGTTAGATTATATTGTACTTGGGTTGTCCGATTTCGATTTTATTATCGGTAATGATATGTTGATCAAGTACAAAGTTACCGTTGATTTTTCCAGAAGATTGAAAGATTCAAATAGATATGATTGATCAACGGAAATTACGGTAAGAATTCTAGATTTAGAATTACTTGGATATGAACGATGTTGAGGACTCGATTTTTATGGAAAGGAACAGAGGGATTCCTTATGCATTCAGTTGATTACTGAAATTGAGTTTATCATTGGCTGATTTGCTTGTAGTATATGAAATTTCAGATGTTTTCTCAATTGGAATTTCAGAGTTGCTTCCAGTCAGAAAGATAGATTCTAGCATTGAATGAATGCAAGGTACTATTCTTATTTCTAGAACACAGTACAGAATGATACCGATTAAATTGAAAGACTTGAAAGACCAGTTAGAAGATTTCTAGCCGAGAGTTACATTTGACTGAGTATTTCTATTTGGGATGCTTCAGCTATGTTTGTGGGTTGATGAACCGTGTGTTCAGAAGTATTCTGATGATTTTATGCTCGTTTTATCTATGATATCCTGAGATATTTGAAGCATATGACTGATCAGATCGAACATTTGAAAATTTCATTGAATATTCTGAGAATTGAAATGTGGTATATAGAAACTGTTGAAATGTGCATCTTGATTGAGACAGATTGTATTCAGGGTTTGTGATATCTTAAGATGATATATCTGTTGATTCTAGTACAGTAAAGCTGTGATCAGTTGACTGAGACCGATAGTATTGTCAGAAAGTACTGTTTTATGAGTTTAGCGGATCAGTATCGATGAGTGATGTTTTGAATCTGATTGAATATTGCTGTTGTTCTGAATCTGTATTTGAAACAGATAGTCAACAGTGAAGAATTTATATTGTACAGTCCGAACCAGAGCTGATTTTGAGAATTAAAGCAGTTCGGAAAGTTGATCAG
The DNA here is from genome assembly GCF_025594145.1 of Primulina tabacum. Lineage (NCBI taxonomy): Eukaryota > Viridiplantae > Streptophyta > Magnoliopsida > Lamiales > Gesneriaceae > Primulina > Primulina tabacum. Next base: position 24,658,588 of record NC_134556.1, on the reverse strand, counting down.
AATGTTTAGAACTCGATATTGATATCAAAACAGAGTATCGATCAGAATATCAGGTTTGTGACAGTGTGTTATATGCGAGTAACCGTCTTATTATACTGAATATTTCAGATTTGAAGCGACAAATATTGTCAGAATGTACAGTAGTCGATTCCGTAATCGTTCTGATGGCAGAAAAATGTACAGTGATTTGAAAAGATAGTTTTTGAGAAAAACAGATGAAATCAGATATTACAGAATTTGTATCGAAATGTCTGAAATGCCAGCAGGTAAAGACAGAAAGATAGAAAACCGGGGAATTATTATAGAGCTTATTTATTCCTGAATGGAAAGGGGATCACATTTCCATGAATTTTGTGACGAAGCTACCGAAATCCTCCCGAGGTTGAGATGTGATTGGGTCGTGATGGACAGATTGACCGAATCTTTATGTTTCATTTGTACAAGATGACGTACAGACATGACCAGATGACAGAAATTTATGTCAGAGAAATAGTCAGATTGTATAGAGTGCCGAAGTCGAGTGCTTCAGACTGTGATCTTCGGTTGCTTCGCACTTTGGAGTTGAGTTGCAGCAGGCTCTAGGTATGAGGTTATACCTAAGTACCACATATCATCCACAGACTGACGTACAGTCAGAGCGGACTATCCAGGCACTAGAGGATATGCTTAGGGCGATAGTACTTGATTTTAGCACTAGTTGGCAGGATTTATTGTCATGTCGTGAATTTTCGTACAACAACAGCTAATTCAACGAGTACTGAAAAAATATCGTTTGAAGTATTGTACTGATAAGAAGTACAGATTACCTTCTGTATTAGAATGATATCTCTGAGGTTTCTGAGATTGGGCCTGATATGATCAGAGATATGACTGAAGAAGTGAAGATGATTCAGAGAAAAGTGAAGACAACTCAGAATAGACAGATTGAATATGCCAATGTAAGACGATAACCGTTGGTATTTGATATAAGAGATTGAATATTGAATTGATTTAACTTAGACAGATTTAATGGCAGATCACGATGTTGATTTGTTATGAGCTGTTGATTGGAATATACGGATGTTGTATAGCCAGTATGTTGAGATTGATTTTTATCAGAGTTACTTCGAGTTATGTTATGATATTATATTTCTTGAATTATTATTCCAGATTGAAATCAGAATCAGTAAAAGAAAGATAATTCAAAATGAAGACTATTCTGCTAGTGAAAGTTCAATAGAGTTGTTAGAATATCGATAAAGCTATTTGGAAGATAGAATCCAAGATGAGACAGAGATTCCAGAATTGTTTTATTGAGGTGAGTTTTCTGTTAGCTTCTGTATATACCTCCTTTGGTATCTGCTTTGATATCTGACTCTATTGCATGTGATTTCGGAATTGATTACCTGTGATTTCGGGGACGAAATTGTATCTTAGGGGAGAGAAATGTAAGGCCCGAGAATTTTATTACCGTAATTTGAAATGATTTGGTGATAATTGAGGTGATTATAGATGGAAAGGATTAGATCGGAAAAGACGGAAGAAAACACGAATTATGTGCGAGGACAGAACACCTCGCGCATATGCGCGACAAGGAACCGCGCATATGCGTGCCAGTGGCAGAAGACCTCGCGCATATGCGCGATAAGTGTGCGCGCATATGCGCGAGCTGTGCGGTAAGCCTAAGGGAAGTCCAGAGAAGTGGGCGCATATGCGCCGATTGGGGCGCGCATATGCGCGAGTGATGATATGCCGAGACAGTAGGCCTCGCGCATATGCGCGGCGATGGTGCGCGCATATGCGCGAGCTTCCGAGACACAAGCACCGAGACTCGAAGGTCTCGCGCATATGCGCCGACGGTGGTCGCGCATATGCGCGAGACGTGCAGCATGAATATTGAGCCACATTTTCTTGTCATGTATTGGGATATATATATTGTTAATACTCAGCATTTCACACGCAAAAATCGAAGGAAATCCTCTGAAAAACCCTTCAAACTTCACCTTGGGTTTCAAGTTAGGATTTTGTGGAATCCGGCCGTCCGAATTTGAATCCGAGTACATTACCGAGTTCCTAGCGACGACCGCTACGACAGGACGTAAGTTTTATTGAATTCTGATATCGTTTGAAATTATGATATTGGGGTAATTATGATTTGATTGATATATTGTGTTCTGGGTATACTGATCAGTATATAATTGAAGTCAGATCGAAGAACACACTGATTATATAATTGTTATGATTTTTAGAGTTGATATGATCAAGATTATACAAATTTGCGATTGTTATCTGTGATTATTGAAGATTATGATTCGTATTAATATCGATTATTTGTTGTGGTATTATATCTGTGATGTTGAGATTGACGAGGTTACCGAGACTGTATTGTTATGCCGTCGAAACATCAATAGATTGATTTTGATCAGATTCAGTATTGATTGAGATTGTATCATGATATCATTGATATGGATCAGATTATGTTTGATTTGAGTATTGATCAGAACTGGTCTTGAATTGAGTTATACATTGATACAGTGTATTCGATATTGTTATTGCCAGATTGATTTGACAGGCAGTGAGTTCGAGACTTCGACAGAGCCAGATCGATAGAACGAAACGAAAGGTATAAATTAATGTTGATGCGGGATTGCACAACCCGTGTTAGATTTGACTTGAGTTTCCCAAAATCACATACTAAATGATTATTGCATTTGATATTTGCAATGCTTAATATTGATATGCTTAGTCTATTGGTCTATAGCAAAGCATGAGTTAGAGTTGGACAGATCCGCCTAGTCTTTGGCAGAACCCCCAAGTCACTAGACTTTTGGATATATATCGATAGACTGAGGAGAAGACCGACTCCTATTGCAGATCTTCAATATAGACAGCCAAAGTATGGGACTAAGAACGTACCACCATCTAGCTGGGGTAAAGTAGATGGGAGAACGTTATGTTCTTATTCAGATCGAGATCCCTAGATTAGGATGAGTCGAGTCAGAGTCTAAGAGTCACAGAGTGTGATTCAGAGTTTGTATTGATTCATGTTTCTGATTTTGATACAGGTTATGAATATTTGTTTCATGCTGTTATATCTATTTATATGAAATGCATGTATACATGATTTATACTGGGAATGTAATTCTCACCGGAGTTATCCGACTGTTGTCTTGTTTGTATGTGTGCATGACAACAGGTGGGACATGATCAGGATCAGGAAGAGGATGAGAGATTTTAGTTAGCGTGGAGATCCAGGCCCAGAAGCAGAATAGGATTCAGCACTGGATAAATAGTCGTTGAACCTAGTTGAGATAGAGACATGTAGTATATGATTGTACTTTGACTTTGACATGTATATCAGATAGATTAATGTTACATTTCCGCATTTATAATTTAAAAAGAAAAAAAAATTAGTCCCACTTTTCTTAATTGTTATATTTGACATTAATAATTATTAAGACATGAATTAGCGTCCGGGTCACCACACGGGCGGTCAAAAACTACCGCTCGTGCGCCAATAGTTCTGTCCAAAACTTGTACAATTCATATGCTTTGCCCAAATCTGATCTCGGAATGGCCCGGCTATAATTACATCAGTTCATAATCAACAAATCATATCATATTACAATAATCAAATTCTCGGGCATTACATTTCTCCCCATCTAAGATACGATTTCGTCCTCGAAATCACAGGCAATCAACTCCGATATCAAATCAGATACCAAGGGAGGTGTATACAGAAGCCAACAGAAAACTCACCTCAATAAAACAATTCTGGAATCTTTATCTCATCTCAGATTCTATCTTCAAAATAGCTTCCTTGATGCCCTAACTATTCCCTTGAATTTTCAACAATGGAATAGTCTTTATTCGGAAGTATCTTTCTTCTATTGATTCCGATTCTCATCAATCAACAGCTCATAAACAATCAACATCAACAGCTGTTATCCATCTGTTTAATTCCAGTTAATTCAATATTCAGCCTTCTGCCTTAAATATCAATGGTCATCTTCTGACGTTGGCATATTTAATCTGTCTATTCTGAGCTGTCTTCATTTCTTCTAAATCAGCTTCACTTTTCAGTCACATCTCTAATCATATCAGGTCCAATCTCAGGAACCTCAGAGATATAATCTCGATAAAGAGGGAATCTGCACTTCTTACCGTACAACGTTTCAAATGGTGCCACCTTGATACTTGTCTGATAGATGTTGTTTTACGAAAACTCAAGACATGACATAAATCCTGCCCACTAGTGCTAAAATCAAGCACTACAACTCTAAGCATATTTCCCAAAATCCGGAGAATCCACTCTAACTGTCCGTCAGTCGGTGAATGATATGCAATACTCAGATATAATCTTGTACCCAACTCTTACTGTACACTTTGCCAAACGTGCAAAGTCAACCAAATCCTAGAGGAATGCAGTAGCTTCATCACGATATCCCTGGAAATGTAATCCTATTTCCATTCAAGAATCGACAAGCTATATAACCAATCTCCTGGTTTCTTTCTTTCTGTCTTCATATATCCACAGTTCAGACGTTGCAGTACAAACTCATGTTAGAGTAGGTGCCCGTCGAGCCAAGTGTTGGCCGAGTGTTCACAATGAAACTCTATGTACAAACGATCTTTATTTTAATAATATTTGAAATTATTATTTTGGGACATCTTAATCTGTATACCCATGCTAGTTGCATAGATAAAGCCCTTGAATATACAAATAGTAGAAAGAATATGAGATGCTCATATGATGTGAGTACCATGTTTCATTGGTAGGGTACATTGTGATGTCCGAGCATACAGATAGGTGCTCCTGGTAGAGTGCACTGAACAACCCTTCATAAAGGACTTTCCAAGTGGTTCTCACTTATCGAGTGGAAACGTCCTGGTTTATGGTTGTACACCATTAGTCCTTATGACCCGGGACAACAATGAGACTCTATGTGCTAGCATTACACTTTGACTTGTTTATCGACTCTCAAGGGGTCATCAGGTGGCAAGGTTGGGTGTTTTGTCGAAACATATAGGAGTCGATGCATTGTAGTCGGGGATTCACCACTTACCTTCGGGTATGGATATCCTATGTGTATGTAGTATGACATCTCTGATCAGAGTATGGTGGTAATTATGAAAGGGGTTTCATAGATTACACCATCGATGCAACTACAACATGACACATAGTATCGATTCATTGACAACTCTCGATATACCAATGGTTGTCGAATCGGTCGGGATATATGAGTTGAAGGGACCGTACTGTACGCTAACCATAATTGAATGGTTCTTGCAGGCACTATCATTTGATACCTAGGGAATCATGTAAGCGATGCTGCTAGGCATTTAACATGATTGGTTGGGTATTATCAGACTTGAGTTCTGACGTTCTTATTATCAAGGAGTTGAAAAGTAAGAATGAAGCAATTGGGGTATGCTCGTATAAGGACATGTTTAGTCCGAATCACATGGAGATGTGAACCCACGGCTAGTTGTATCATTGAACCTTTGAGGGTCACACAAGTGCTAACTTTTTAGATCCCGTTGAGAAGTAAAAATAGTTCAATGTGTTGAACGGCTTATAAAGGAGTTTATAAGCGTAAGGAAAAATAGAAGTATGACTTCCATAAGGAGAATGTAACTTTTAATTTGAGGAAGTGTTCTTAAATTAAAAGTTGGCCAAATAAATAATGTATTTGAAAATTGTGATTTTCATAAACATTGTTATGGACTTAATAAATTTAATTCAAGTGTTGAATTAATTAAACACTAGTGGACCTAGTAGAGTCCAAATAATTAAATTAATTCAGGTGTTGAATTAATTAAAAAACATTGGGTCTTGTAGAGTCCAATTAGAAATAATAATTAAACTAGTGGACTTGAGTAATATCAAGTAAAGTTTAAATGGACTCAAATGTGTTTGAGACATTTAAATAAACGTCCATGGGCCTTGTAATTGTTATAAGTCCAAATAGAATTGCATGCATGGGAGATGAAAGGTTGGGAGACAACTTTTTCAATGTCCAAGGCATGACATGCTTTTGGGACACCACAACCTTTTTAAAAAACAAAGAAAATTCTCCCCTTCTCTCCTTGGACATGGCTTGGACAAAAATTAGCTCATTTTTCTCCACCATTTTTGCTTCTTCACTTGTTGATGAAAGCACACACTTCTCAAAGAAAAATGCTCTAATTTTTCTAGTGCATAATTAGAGTGTATCTACCTTGTTAGTGGTGGATCTAATTTGAAGAAAGGAGTCCAAAAGAAAGGTGAAGCTTGTAGATTGTCATCCTTGAAGAGCTTAGTTGTTTATCAACTAAGTTGGAGCCATTACATCAATCTCAAGAGATTGATAGGTAAAAATCTCTAACACCCTATGTATGACATTTCGTGTTTTGTATTTGCTACACACTATAATTGAGGTGTTCGGTTTTTTCTTGCTAAAAATTAATTTTTTGAAACTTCCGTTGCGCATTCGGACACCTAAAACCGATCCCCTTTCAAGTGGTATCAGAGCTAAGGATACTATTTTGTATAGCATTTACATAATATTGTATTGAGGTCGATTTCTAACCGCATGAAATGAGTTTTTGCAACAAAAATCAAGGCCGTCTTTGGGGAAATTTTGGGCAGCAAGTTGCTGCCGATTTCGAGCAGCTCGAGCTGCCCGAGGGGCTGCCCATTTCGGGCAGCAAGGGCAGCCCGAGGGGCTGCCCAAACACCCCATGTTTTTAAAAAAAAAAATTTTTTTGTTGGCCGGAATCCGGCGACGACAATGACGACTAGGGTTTTCAAAAGTGTTTTGGATTATCAAAGTGTCATGAGCCTTGATGTTGTTGGGCCATTAGATGGCTAACATATTTGGGAAATTTAAATGGGCCAAAATGTTTTTGGTGAAAAATGATTTTTTTTGGGCCCTTAAGTTTAAATTTACAAAAGTTGCTAATATTATCTCATGAAATAAATAATTTAAGTTGGGCTTTAATTATTTATAGTAAACGGTGATTTACAAGAAATTCGGTTATAAATAAATTAATTAGAAAGTAGACAAAGGAGTTTGTATACTTTGTTAATTTAGTTTATAATCGTGGCGGTTAGTGATTGGATCAAGATATATAATATTGGATCAATTAATTATTGTGATAATTAATTGATGGTGTATGATATGTGATATTATGCATGAAGGATGATCAAAAGCCCAAGTCCAATTTGCTAGGTGTATGCTAGGATATTTTGTGTTGAATGATTGTAATAATTATCAAATTTAAAGTGGCTTGGTTTATGGCCCGTTTCCACCTCATGAGATGTATCCCTATTTGCAATGGATATTTATTTGTAAATATTAGTATAGTGGAAGATTAAGATTGGAAGATGGTGGCCTTGATGATTATGAAGATCGAAGACATGTAAATATTGGAAGCTTATGTAATAGTTGCATTTGCATCCCATGCATTTCCCTAGGATTGGACCTAGGCCCATGCTTAGCTCACACGGGCCATTAGTATTGGGGCGATTGATCATCCTTGTTTTGTTTACTATTTATAATATATGCATGATATGTTATAAATAATGAGTATGTGCGTTATTATTATGATAATAACAAAGTTGCATGAATCCGGCAAACATACGATCAAACATGGCGAGCTTTTAAATAAAATTAATGATGAGACCTTTCAAAAGTAAAAACCCTCATTTTGAATAAGATTCAAAATTAATATCAAGCCCGAAAAGGGGAATTATAAAGTTGTTTATAATTTCCATGTCTTCCATCGACAATGGGTGAATGATGAACGCTACCCGTGCTCGGAGCTCGGCTCATATTATTGGGGGAGCCCTGGGTGGCGGAAAGCTGTGACATCCATTGACATGGTGACGTGAACTACGTGGAACTCCCATGATTTTGGCTCATATTATCGAGGGAACTCATGGCGACCGTCCATTAAGGTTCAACATCGATGGGTAAGGCTTGACACGTAAAGATGAACGACGTCATATTATTGGATCCTAATCAAACGTGAGACAAAAGTTTACGTAGAAGGTTGCATGGAGATGCAATTGAAAACTACCTTTTAGGAATTGTGATTGGCTGATATTATTCGGGATCATAATTCGCTAATTGGACCTTGCGTACCTACTGAGTAAAGGAGTTTTCCGTTTTCACTAGAGGGTTGTGAAAGATGTCAAAACAGTGGGAGTAAAAAAATTTATGAAGTAAAAGTCCATACTTCATATCTTACTAAATATTTTAAAATAGTCATTAACATTTATCTGTTTTACTTATCAATACTTTTTGACAATGTCTTCGATTCGCAATCCGCTATCTGTAATACTCGACAAACACGTATTAACCGGACCTAATTACCTCAATTGGCTAAGAAATCTGAAAATCGTCTTGAATTCGGAAAGGATAGCGTATACACTTACTAAGTCGTCCCCTGTTGAGGCTCCGACTGACTGCACTCCTGAGGAATTACAGACTTACAAGGAATGGTGTGACCATGACTTGAAAGCCAAGTGTTATATGCAGGCTTCTATGAAAGATGAGAAGTCGGTTCTTTATGTGGGCTCTTCATCTGGTATGAAGACTGGTCCACCTGGGAAGGGAAAGAAGCGTTCTTTCCAACGCCACAAGAAGAATGTGCCCTTGAAGAGTCAAGCTCCGAATCCCGTTGTGGCAGCCACACCAGTAAAGGCTGACAAGACTGCTGATATTTGTCATCACTGCAAAAGGCCTGGACATTGGAGGCGTAACTGCAGAGAATATCTTGCCCAGAAGAGTTCTGGAAACGGTATGTTCTATATTGAAGTAAACATTTCAATTAACTCTACTTCTTTGGTATTGGATACCGGCTGTCGCTCACATCGCTGTAATGATTTATAAAGGACGGGAAGAAGTAGGAGACTTAGGGAAGGTGAGACCTTTTTGAGGTTGGGCAATGGAGCAAGAGTTGCTGCCAAGGCCGTGGAAATGTTTATTTATTGTTGAACAATGATTTTAATTTGATTTTAAGAGATGTTTTGTTTGTACCTGATTTGGTAAAAAAACATTGTTTCCATTTCTATGCTTGATAAAAATCGATATTATTGTTTATTTAGCAAAGATGTTTGCAATATTTACAAGAATGAATGTTTAATTGGTACTGGAGAACTTGAAAACGATCTCTAAACCTTAAAATTGAAAGATATTCCACTAAACAATGTCCAAGCAATAACAACAACAAACAAGCGAAAACTAGATACTCTAAATTTGGCACAATTATGGCATGCTCGATTAGGACATATTTTACTAAGAAGGATGAACAAGCTAGTGGGAGTGGGCATGTTTGATATGTCTGATATTAATGCTCTCACGACTTGTGAATCCTGTCTAAAAGGAAAGATGACCGAAATTCCCTTTAAGGGCCACGTGGAGCGAGCCAAAGGGTTATTGGATTTGATCCATACCGATGTGTGCGGCCCGCTTAGCTTCACCACTAAGCATGGACATGCCTACTTCATCACCTTTACCGATGACTTTTCGAGGTACGGGTATGTGTATTTGATGAAATACAAGTCTGAAGTCTTTGAAAGGTTCAAAGAATTCAGAAGTGATGTAGAGAAACAGTTGGGACGAAGCATCAAGACAATTCGATCGGATCGAGGTGGTGAGTACTTGAGTGCCGAGTTCCAAGAGTATCTTAGGGAGAATGAGATTCTCTTGTAATGGACTCCGCCTGCTACACCACAGTTGAATGGTGTTTCGGAGCGCTGTAACCGGACTTTGATGGACATGGTTCGGTCTATGATGGGGTTCACGGAGTTGCCGCCATCCTTTTGGGGATATGCGCTTGAGACAGCGGCACTGTTGTTAAACAATGTCCATTCAAAGGCAGTTGACAAGACACCATATGAGATATGGATGGGTAAGCCTCCCAAATATTCTTATCTTAGAATATGGGGGTGCCCTGCTTATGTGAAGCAGGCAGTGGGAGATAAATTGGATAGTCGATCCATTTTATGTTACTTTGTGGGATATCCAAGGAATTCTGTTGGATATTATTTCTATCATCCACAAGTAAACAAAGGTGTTTGTTTCTAGGAATACAACCTTTTTGGAAAAGAAATTTCTATTGGATAGAAAATGGGAGATGATAGAACTCGAAGAGGTTCGAGAGACACCCACAATTATAGAACCCACACTCGAAGAGCCAAGAGAGGAGGTACAAGCTCCTAGAAGATCCGAGAGAGTCTCGAGACCACCTATGAGGTATGGTCTGCTTCTTGAAGAGGGCCATGATGAGCCTAACCATGGATGTGATCCAAGGACCTTCAAAGAAGCGTTATCTGATGCCGATTCATCCAAGTGGCTTGAAGCAATGGAATCTGAGATGAATTCCATGCATTCGAACCAAGTGTGGAATCTCGTGGATCCACCTGAGGGAATTGTTCCCATAGGGTGTAAATGGATTTACAAGAGGAAACTTGGGGTGGATGGGAAGGTATTGACCTTCAAGGCGCGATTGGTGGCAAAAGGATATACTCAAAGACAAGGAGTTGACTTTGAGAAAACCTTTTCTCCAGTTGCAATGTTCAAGTCCATAAGGATATTGCTAGCCATAGCTGCATGGTATGACTATGAGATATGGCAGATGGATGTCAAGACAGCATTTCTTAATGGGATATTAAGGAAGAGATTTACATGTCTCAACCCGAAGGGTTTACATCTGTCGGAAGTGAGCATATGGTATGCAAACTTCAAAGATCTATTTATGGTCTAAAGGAGGCATCTAGGAGTTGGAACCTTAGATTCGATAGTACAATCAAAGAGTTTGGTTTTACTAAGAATCCTGAGGAACCCTGTGTGTATAAGAAGGTCAGTGGGAATGCTGTGACATTCCTGGTGCTGTATGTTGATGACATTCTACTCATTGGGAATAATGTAGGAATGTTGCAATCAACTAAGATATGGTTATCGAGTAAGTTCTCGATGCAGGACTTGGGTGAAGCATCTTTTGTATTGGGAATACAGATCTACAGAGATAGATCAAGAAGATTGCTTGGTCTCACCCAGTCCACATACATTGATACCATCGTGAAGAGGTTCTCGATGGATGAGTCCAAAAGAGGACATCTACCAATGTGTCATGGCGTGTCCCTATCCAAGTCTATGTCTCCCAAGACTGATGCAGAGATAGAGGCGATGACACGCAATCCATATGCATCTGCGATTGGTAGCATCATGTATGGGATGATATCTACACGTCCTGACGTGGCTTTCGCACTAAGTGTAGTGAGTAGATATCAATCAAACCCCGGTCTTCCACATTGGAAAGCCGTGAAAGACATCCTCAAGTATTTGAGAAGGACCAATAAGTTGTTCTTGGTCTATGGGGGTGGGGAACTGAAATTGGAAGGCTATACCGACTCTAGCTTCCAAAGCGATATCGATGACTCGAAGTCAACCTCTAGGTTCGTATTCATGCTCAATGGTGTTGCTGTCTCTTGGAAGAGTTCCATGCAAGACAGTACTGCGGATTCCACCACTGAAGCCGAATACATTGCTGCATCAGATGCAGCAAAGGAGGCTGTTTGGATAAGAAATTTCGTCCAAGAGTTGGACGTCGTTCCTATGGAGTTGCTCCTGTCCCGGTGTTGTGTGACAACACGGGAGCTATAGCTCAAGCAAAGGAGCCAAGGTCTCATCAGAAGTCCAAACATGTATTGAGAAAGTACCACATCCTCCGAGAGATTGTGGAAAGAGGAGAAGTCTCGATTGACAAAGCCTTTACCTGGACCATTATTCGAGAAGCATCGCGAATCGATGGGTTTGAAGCATATGGGTAGTTGGCTCTAGTGCAAGTGGGAGATTGTTAGAGTAGGTGCCCGTCGAGCCAAGTGTTGGCCGAGTGTTCACAATGAAACTCTATGTATAAACGATCTTTATTTTAATAATATTTGAAATTATTATTTTGGCACATCTTTATCTGTATACCCATGCTAGTTGCATAGATAAAGCCCTTGAATATACAAATAGTAGAAAGAATATGAGATGCTCATATGATGAGTATCATGAAACTCATATTTGTAATACTGTATATTCTAAAAAGTTCCTAGTCGATTCAGCCGCCGCTAAGAAGGATATAGGCTGCTCGAGTTTGAGACTAGTATCTGCGATGTGAGTACCATGTTTCATTGGTATGGGACATTGTGATGTCCGAGCATACAGATAGGTGCTCCTGGTAGAGTGCACTGAACAACCCTCCATAAAGGACTTTTCAAGTGGTTCTCACTTATCGAGTGGAAACGTCCTGGTTTATGGTTGTACACCATTAGTCCTTATGACTCGGGACAACATTGAGACTCTATGTGCTAGCATTACACTTTGACTTGTTTACCGACTCTCAAGGGGTCATCAGGTGGCAAGGTTGGATGTTTTGTCGAAACATATAGGAGTCGATGCATTGTAGTCGGGGATTCACCGCTTACCTTCCGGAATGGATATCCTATGTGTATGTAGTATGAAATCTCTGATCAGATTATGATGGTAATTATGAAAGGGGTTTCATAGATTACACCATCGATGCAACTACAACATGACATATAGTATTGATTCATTGACAACTCTCGATATACCAATGATTGTCGAATCGGTCGGGATATATGAGTTGAAGGGACCGTACTGTACGCTAACCATAATTGAATGGTTCTTGCAGGCACTATCATTTGATACCTAGGGAATCATGTAAGCAATGCTGCTAGGCGTTTAACATGATTGGTTGGGTACTATCAGACTTGAGTTCTGACGTTCTTATTATCAAGGAGTTGATAAGTAAGAATGGAGCAATTGGGGTATGCTCGTATAAGGACATGTTTAGTCCGAATCACATGGAGATGTGAACCCACGGCTAGTTGTATCATTGAACCTTTGAGGGTCACACAAGTGCTAACTTTTTAGATCCCGTTGAGAAGTAAAATAGTTCAATGTGTTGAACGGCTTATAAAGGAGTTTATAAGCGTAAGGAAAAATAGAAGTATGACTTCTATAAGGAGAATGTAACTTTTAATTTGAGGAAGTGTTCGTAAATTAAAAGTTGTCCAGATAAATAATGTATTTGAAAATTGTCATTTTCATACATTATTATAGACTTAATAAAATTAATTCAAGTATTGAATTAATTAAACTCTAGTGGACCTAGTAGAGTCCAAATAATTAAATTAATTCAGGTGTTGAATTAATTAAAAAACATTGGGTCTTGTAGAGTCCAATTAGAAATAATAATTAAACTAGTGGACTTGAGTAATATCAAGTAAAGTTTAAATGGACTCAAATGTGTTTGAGACATTTAAATAAACGTCCATGGGCCTTGTAATTGTTACAAGTCCAAATAGAATTGCATGCATGGGAGATGAAAGGTTGGGAGACAACTTTTTCAATGTCCAAGGCATGACATGCTTTTGGGACACCACAACCTTTTTAAAAAACAAAGAAAATTCTCCCCTTCTCTCCTTGGACATGGCTTGGACAAAAATTAGCTCATTTTTCTCCACCATTTTTGCTTCTTCACTTGTTGATGAAAGCACACACTTCTCAAAGAAAAATGCTCTAATTTTTCTAGTGTATAATTAGAGTGTATCTACCTTGTTAGTGGTGGATCTAATTTGAAGAAAGGAGTCCAAAAGAAAGGTGAAGCTTGTAGATTGTCATCCTTGAAGAGCTTAGTTGTTTATCAACTAAGTTGGAGCCATTACATCAATCTCAAGAGATTGATAGGTAAAAATCTCTAACACCCTATGTATGACATTTCGTGTTTTGTATTTGCTACACACTATAGTTGAGGTGTTCGGTTTTTCTTGCTAAAAATTAATTTTTTGAAACTTCCGTTGCGCATTCGGACACCTAAAATCGATCCCCTTTCAACTTAACCATATCTAATCTCATCTGTTTCAATTAAAACTATCTTTTCAATCATCAGAATAGATATTGCATTAATTATTGTGCACTTCAGACAATACTTGTCATTTCAGATCTGAAGTATTCGGCACACAAACGATGATTAACATATAACACACTATCATAAACTTGTTATTCTGATCGATGCCCTGCTCTAATGTCGATATTTATCTCTGAACATCCTGATCAACTTTCTGAACTGCTTTACTTCTTAAAATCAGCTCTGGTTCAGACTGTACAATATAAATTCCCCACTGTTTACTATCTGTTTCAAACACGGATTCATATCTGTTTCAAACACGGAGTCAGAACAACAGCAATATTCAATCAGATTCAAACATCACTGATCGATATTGATCTGCTGAACTCATAAAACGGTAATTTCTGACAATATTATCGGTCTCAGCCAACTGATCGCGGTCTCAACTGCGCTAGAATCAATCAGTATACTATCTTCGAATATTAACTACCCTGAATACAATATATCTCAGTCAAGATTCACAATTCAACAGTTTCTGTGTACCACTTTCCAGTTCTCAGAATATTCAATATAGTACTCAGATATTTAACAGAATCAGTCATATTCTTCGAATATATCAGAATATCATAGATCAACAAATCAGAGAATCATCAAAATATTCTGAACACCGAGTTTATCAGTTCATAAACATTACTGAAGCAATCCCAAAGAGAAACACTCACTCCGATGTAACTCTCAGGCCGTAAATCCTTTAACTGATCTTTCAATTCTTTCAATTCGATCAGTATCATTCGACATGAAGTTCTAAAATAATAACAGTACCTGATATCGAGTCAAGGCTGAAATCAATCTTCCTGATTAAAGGCAAACCCGGAAGCTTATCTGGGACAACTTTAGCAACGCTCCTGTCACTGGCAAATCAGTCAATGATACGCTCCATCCCAGTAAATCAACTAAATACATAAGGAACCACTCCGTTCCTTTCGATAATCATTGAGTCATGAACATCACATATATCAAAGGTATTCCAAATCCAGAATCCTTACCATACAATATTCATTCTTCGGCCATTTCAAGTCCGAATCTTACCATTTCCTGGAACTCGTCTGCGATAGCTCTGTACTTGGCCAATACATCAATATCAAGAATGTAGTCACAATCAGACAATACAAGTACACACCAGCTGTGGGGACCCGGGCTCTAACTCAATTCTTTTTGGGATTAACTGGATATTTGTTAGAAACTGTGGGTCGTAAAAAAAAAAAATTCTTTTAAACATTGTATCAAATGTATATAGATCATACACAACAACATCTTTATTCATTCTAGCATAAATAGATACAAGTCTTGTTCTATTTCCATCATACAAACTAGAGTTCACAACATACTACATATTAAAAGTAAACATTCCTAGTTCCTCTTCTTGGCCCGTGATCTCAATGCTATCTCGTCCTCTCATCTCTATCTCGACCCAGATCCTGTCCCACCTGTCGTTATGCACACATACAGACACAACAACAGCCGGATACTCCGGTGAGAACAAATCCCAGTATAAAACATGTATACATGCATATCATGCAAGGGAATCCAAACCATAATACATGAATATACAAAATAAAACATGAACATACTATCATGAATGAAATCAATAACAACATGTTTCACATAGTCTACGAAACATGAGCAATAGAAAACAATCAACTAAAAATCCAACTCATATCTTGGGCTTGACTCTTGTCTAATTCTAGGGATCTCGGTGTGAATAAGATGTAACAGATCTCCCACCTACTCTCCCATTCGGGGTGGCGTTACATCTTATTCCTAGACTTCGGTCCTGACTGTATTGAATATCTACAATCGGATTGATTCTGATCCGAAGCGTCGATACCACCGGAACGTCTAGCTATTTGGAGAATCTACCAAATGACTCACCTATCTTAAAGGCTTGAATATGAATCTATAAACAAGGCACAACATATCAAAGTATAACCAACAATCTAGTATGTGATTTTGTTGGGAAACTCAAATTGAATCTCATTTGAGTTGTGTCTTCCCAAATCAAACATGAATTATACCTTTCTTGTTAAACCTTTATCGATGTCGAGGTCTCGAAGTCGAAGTGAGGCACGATCAATCTGAAATGGAAACATTCAATAGATACAAGATCGACATTCAACTCAACCAATACATGTACGTAGCAATATTCATTCTCGGTACATTTCGACGGCATAACGACGTGATCTTGTAATACCAAATCAACTCAATATCAATACTCCATATCAATAACTCATAACCACCATCATATACACTTCAAACTCTGAAATTCTGCATAAGCTCATACATATATATGCTGGAAATTCATAACAATTGCATACGATAACATTTCTTCGATCCGACTACGAATAAACGTTCACTATAAGCACAAGAACATATAATAGCCATCAAAATCTGATGTCCCCAATATCTCAACTTAAAGAATATGTTGAAAGTTAACAATACTTACATCCTCTTGTAGCCTTTGATGCAAGGAGCACAAATATGAACTTGAATTGAAATTTTGATGGTTAAATCTTGAGTAATCACAATTCAAAGATGGAATGAAACTTGAGGGAATTTTCTGAAGCTTGCTCCCCCTTTCTCTCGGTTCTTAGGCTAGACTAGAAAGGAAATGAAGACACATATATCATCTATGCATGGCAAGGGACAAGTGTCCTTTTTTTTCCTACATGTCTCGCGCATATGCGCGACACCATATGCGCGAGACCTACGGGTCTCGGAAATGTCCATTTCAACACCTCGCGCATATGCGCGCCTCATCTTGCGCATATGCGCGAGGTCTTCTGGACCCCTCGCGCATGTGCACCAATGGTTCTGGAAATTGTGCGCATATGCGCCGGGCTGGTGGCGCATATGCGCGAGAGCTCATCTCGCACATAATTTGCATCTACCTTCTCGTATCTTCCGGTCCGATACAATGCGTCTATAATCACCTTAATTATCAACAAAACAAGTTTGATTATGATAACCGAATTCTCGGGCCTTACACCAGCTAACCCAATCTCATTCTCATCTCACTGCAGTATACAATGTTTTACAGAATTCACTGATATCAAAACTCTTCCCAAAAGGTAATGAGACAAATATTACAGTAGATACGGACTCAATAGATAAAGCATATATCAATGCAATTCATTCAGAAATCATTTACAAGATGTAATAATATTTCTCAATATATATATACGCAGAATAATCATAAAAGATCAATTACCTGCCACTATATCCTCAAGTGCATCCTGGATCCATTCCTCGGTTACTACCACCACTCTGGCTTCCTGCTGACCCTGGTTGGGACTGAGTAGAGGGTGGTTGGAAAAAGCGAACCACAGAAGATTATCTATCGATCTGAGTCACGGATCCAGATGATTCTGCTCTCTGGAATCTTCGGAAACCTCTCTGTGGACAAACTCTAGCAAAGTGTCCTTGCTATTTGCAAATGTTGCAACTACTATACACTCCTTGGCATTGCTCTGTGAGATGTCTTCCTCCACAGGTTCTACAATAGACCCCGGTATAACTCGGGCTAGAACTACTGGAGTTAGATGAACCGCTCCCTAACTTCTTGAACTGCTTCTTTCGAGCTTTCAACTATTCTTTCTTCCCAATACTACTACTACCAACCTCCAATTTCAAAGGGGATTGCAGGAATTGGACTGGAGATTGTTGCTGTTTCTGAGATTGGATCACATGTAGCCTTTCTTGTTGTCGAATCAAACTTGCCTCGGCTCTCTTTGCTCTATTCAAGGCGTCAGAAAAAGTATAGGGTCGCTCCACATTTACCAATGCAAGTATTCAAGGATTCAATCCATTGATAAACCGGTCAGTTACAACTTCATCATTCCCAGCCGCAGGAGATGCAAAACGTAGCAAAGTAGAGAATTTAGTAACATATTCTTCAATGTTTAGCTGACCCTGTTTCAAATTTTCAAACTCTGCCCTCTTGTCCTCTCGATTCGAACCCGGGAAAAACCTTTTATAGAATTCAACTTTAAAAATTTTCCACGTAATCACTGTACCATGCTGTTCTAGGGCTTCTTTGGTTGCAATCCACCAACTCTTTGCGACTTTCCGTAACTGGTGCCTAATCAGTTTAACTCTCCGTTCGTCTGGGTACTCAAGTGAATCAAATAGCATCTCGATATCGTCAAGCCAACTCTCACAATCATTCGTTGTCTCAATACCCCACAGAATCGGCGGTTGAAATGACTGAAACCTCATCAACTGTGTTTCCATCAAAGTTTCGGACACATCCATCTGATTAGTCACCCTACTACTTCGTTCTGAATTCTTCGAGGAGGGATATCTGATGATCACAAGAGTTAGCAATCACATGAGACAAATCCGTCTCAGTCCCTTTCTGATCAGCTTACCTCTGATCAAGAATTGGTTCTGATTCATTCTCAAATAATACACATTACCAAATCAACTCAGATATTCAGGTAACATGTATCTTCAAAAACAGTAAACACATATTGCAATATTAACATATACAATGTAATTCAGCATTATAATAAATCACATGCTAGCAATCATATGCAAGGAAAGAAAACTCATTCTACCCCGCTCACTAGCTTCTATCTCAGTCTCAAGAACCTACAGTTCTAGACCTATTGCTCTGATACCACCTGCTGTGGGGACCCGAACGCTAGTTCATGTCTTAATCATTATTAATGTCAATTTATACAATTAAGAAAAGTGGGATTAAAATTTTTTTTCTTTTTAAATATGAATGCGGAAATGTAATAGTAATCTATCTGATATACATGTCAATATAAAAGTACAAGTCGAGTACTCCATGTCTCTATCTCAACTAGGTTCAACATCTATACATCCAGTGCTGAATCCTTTCTTCTTCTGGGCCCGGATCTCCACGCTAACTAAAATCTTTCATCCTCTTCCTGATCATGATCCTGTCCCAACTGTTGTCAAGCACACATACAAATAAGACAACAGCCGGTTAACTCTGGTGAGAATTACATTCCCAGTATAAATCATGTATACATGCATTTCATATAAACAGATATACAAGCATGAAACAGATAATCATAACATGTATCAAAATCAGAAACATGAATCAATACAAACTCCGAATCACACTCCGTTATTCTTAGACTCTGACTCCACTCATCCTAATATAGGGATCCCGATCTGAATAAGAACATACACCCACCTACACTCCCGATCGGGGTGGTGGTACATTCTTATTCACGGACTTTGGCTCTTTCCATATCGAACATCAGTAATAGAAGAAACTCCAATTCTATCCACTTCGATATAACCAAACGTCAAGTGTCTTGACCTATCCGTCATAGACTTTGGCACTGTCGCCAAATCACTATCCTGTGACAATGTGCAATGTGCCCGCGATGATTCCATCACTATTAGGCACTCCTGTCACGAGATCAATCGTCTACGACTAGGCGTATCCGCCTTTAACTCAATACATAAATCAATAAATCAAAGATATCAATTTTATTCAATTGCAAATATCAATACAATAAAGTAAAGTATGTGGTTTTGGGAAACTCAAGTCATGTCAACTCGAGTTGTGCAATCCCGCATCAACATCAATTTATACCTTTCTCTTCTCGGTTTGAAGAAGTCGAAGTCTCGAAGTCAAATCTGTCCATATCCAATCTGAAATGACAATATCGAATAGACTGTGTCAATATGCAGCTCAATTCAAGGCCTGTTCTGATCAATACGCAATCAAGACATAATCTGATCAATGTCAACGATACAACGATACAATCTCAATCAAACGAATCTGACTAATATGAATTTACTGATGTTTCGACGACATAACAATACAATCTCAATAACCCTATCAATTTCAACATCACAGATATAATAACACGGCTCATAATCTCAACTCTGTACAATCTCGTAATACCGGCGATACAATATCAGTGTATACGAGTTAACAACTCATCTGATCCAAGTCTGAATAATATCAATATACCCAGCGATACAGTATCAATCAAATATCAATCCCAACATCTCATAATTGATGACAACACAATTCTGATATCAAATCGGTCTAATCACAATCAAATCAACTCTGAAAATTCATAACAATTACATAACCGGTCTGTTCTTCGATCCGATTTCGGTTATACAATGTCTGATATCACAAGAACAACATATATGGATCATACTTGATTCTGGCAGTATCATAATTTCAAATCATCACAAAACATAAGAAAACTTATGCCCAGTTGTAGCCTGCGTCGATAGGAACACTGTACTGAAGTCGGATTCAAAATCAGACGGACGGATCAAAATATAAAGGAGTAAGGATTTTCTGTGCTTCCTCCTCGTTTCTTTCTTCAATTTCTGAAGGAAATGAATGAAAGATTCATATATATATATATCCATTTGCATGTTAAGATACGTGTCACATTTTTCTTCAATCCTGCTTGGCGCTCGGGGGGTCATAAATTTCAGCCCGGGCGCTTGCTCGGCGCTCGGGCGGTTAAAACGTACCACTCGGGCGCGGGGTGTTCTGCCCTCATGATTAATCATTGGCGCTCGGGCGGTCATAAACTACCGCCCGGGCGCCACATCTTCTGTCCGAAGCATGTTTTGTTGAACATTGGCGCTCGGGCGGTCAAAAACTACCGCTCGTGCGCCAATAGTTCTGTCCAAAACTTGTACAATTCATATGCTTTGCCCAAATCTGATCTCGGAATGGCCCGGCTATAATTACATCAGTTCATAATCAACAAATCATATCAGATTACAATAATCAAATTCTCGGGCATTACACTGTTCAAATCAGCAAGATGCTGAAAGATGCTGGTTTTCCTCTTACTACTAATCAGGATGTATCTTACGTCACAATGGCTGATGCTGACAATGTGCTTGCGCTAAGGCCAAAGCCGAATGTGCCTGAGTTCATTGCTTTGAAGAAGGAAGTGGGAGATGCTCAAACTAAGGCACACGGACCTCAGAAGAAGATAAAGAGAAAAAAGAGTGGTTATCTCCACTGATTTTGACAAAACAGTATCTGTGGAGTCAGCTGCTCGTGCCAAGGCATCTCTACTAGCCACTACTAGCAAGAAGAAGGCTCGCATTGTTGTTCGCATCAAGAAAACAGTTGCAATCACTGATTTAGACATTGTACCTTGAGACAAGTGTTTCCAGAAGCCACCTCTTCTTTGCCAGAATCAGTCACTGCCTCTAGACCAGAACCTACTTCTACTGCAATCACTTCATCTACTACTCCGATTTTTAGACCGACTTCTGGAGTTGTCATTTGGGAATCCACCGCAGGGTCTTCTGCTTTTAGACCAGTGATGCCTATATCATCTTCTGATAAAGGCAAAGGAAAACTTGCTGAAGAATCACAATCTCATGGCACCAAATAATCTGTTTTCACTAGTGTTGATCTTCACACAGAGGAAATTGAGACAACTGCCAATGAAGACATGAAGTTCTTCGACGAATGGCATAAGGTTCGGGTTTTTTATCCTCTCTCATATTTCAGGACAAAAGGTACCTTTGGAAGAATAATGAAGTATGATGAGAAAGTTTTTGAACTTGCCAGAACTGATAATGTGATGGAAGCAATGAGCAGGCAAAGCTTTATTCTTGAGCAACTGAAGCAACAGATGTTGAAATATGTCTTAAAGACTCTTCAGTCTAATTTCAGCTCTATGATTCCTACTGCTACTCAAGATCAGCATGTCATTCGCATTCTGACTGATCGATTAAAAATAATGAATGAACAACTTCTTGCTCAAGAACAGGCCTTTGGAGAATCTGTACAATATTCAGTAGGTTTCATTCCAATCTTTACTCAGACTAAGCCATTTGAGGAACAGACTACAGCTTCACCAAAAGCTAAGGTCTCCAGTACTCCTGCATCACCTAAGCGGCCTACTCAATCTTCGTCTCTTATTTCTGTTCGAGAATTGGCTTCGGTGGATGAAGTCATTGAATCCATTGTTATTACTGCCTCCGCTACACCAGAAGCAGTTCAGGCTGAAGATGTGGTCCAACCAGTGGTCCAAGCAGCAATCCAACCAACAGTTCAACCAGCAGACCTACCCATGGCAAAATCAGATGCTGCTCAATCTCAATAATTGCCAAATCTAGGGATTTTCTCTGCTGAACATCGAGTGGCAATGGAAACTATTTTGATTGATCCATATTTATCCATTCCAGCCACCGAACAACTGGAAGCCTTGGCAGATGCAGAACAACAAGGAAGTGCAGCGACTGAACCATCTACTGCTGCTGAAAGAACCTCTTCTAAACAGCCCGTTGCAATTTCTACTGCTCCTACAGAACTTCTCCCTTCTACTGCACTGATTGTCCATCCTGAAGACTCCCCGACTCATATTGCTCAAGTTGCTCATCTTGCTGAAATCAAGCAACGTTTTCTAGCTAGAAGCCCCTCCCCAGAAGAAGAGCACTTTAATCTTGAGTTTCAGATCGAAACGCTGAGGTGATCTATTTATAGAATTTCCGACATCGTCAAGCAGTTATCTTTTAATCATGCTGGTGAGGTCAGTGCCACCGACTTTTTCCGCAAACGCATAATGAATTATGTCCTTAACATGGCAGAATCATTGTCAAAGCTTGAGGTTGAATATGATCTCTTCCGGAAAAATGTCTTGGCAAGTCATACTAACCTCGTGCTCGGTCAAACTGATGTTCTTCGTACTATCTCTGCTCATGACTCGTCTCTTCAATCCATCTCAACTCAAATTGCGGCTATTGACTCCAAGATCGAAACTATCAACGACAAGATTGAGTCTCAATCTCAATCAATTCAAGCTCTAAATTAACAAGTTTCGAATCAAACGCCAATTCTGGAGATACTGCATACTGGCCTTATTACTCTTACTGAACGAGTGGACTTCTTACTTACTCGAGTTCAAACGTTTGATGCCAAAAAGGGGGATACAGAAGGCAGACCAGAAGCAGAAAGAAGAATGACAGAAGGAGGTCATCACGCAGAATCATCTTTTAGAAACCAAGATCCTCAGGATGAGGATACCTTGTTCCGAGACATTGGAACAGATGATAAAAACTCCTTAACTCTTTTTGAACTCTAATTTACCGTTTATTTTCTTATCAATTGCTTTTAAAGGCTATCTGCTTTTATATTCATCTTTACTAACTTCTAGGTTTTGGCATCACCGCAAAGGGGGAAATTGATAGACTTAATTTAATTGTGGCGATGATAGTCAAAACCAGTAGATCGCGTGAATAAAAACCTGAAGATAATTTAAAACAGTAGTTAGTATAAAACCAGTAGTTCCTCTCTCGCTTTTACAAAAGCAGTACTCTTCGAGTACTTATCCGCTTAGAGAAACAGAAGCAGAACTTGACTTTCACAGAATCAGAACCAATCGATCTTATATTAAATGTTACCGTTACTCTATCAAGTACGAGTATTAAATGCTTCATTAATGCTGAACAAAGTCATTTAATACGCCTTACCTATTTTGGTATATAAAACAAGACAGATTGTTTTGAAGCCTTTTTGCAGGAACTCTTTTAGGCAATAAAGCTGATTTTATCAGAAGTCAAAGAAGCCGTTTTTATTTATAGACGTTGGATTCAAGACTTCTATAAATACACGAGATCAACGATGTTTATAAGTTACCAAAAACTACGAGCTTATTCTCTAACATACGAACGTTGATCTGAGCACTCAAACTTTTTATCATCTTTAAAGCTCAATATACAGAAAAGCAGCACACGCTTCACTTAAGTTATCTGATCTTTTGAGATCATATTGTGCTGACTGTTTCTTACTCTCTCTACAACCATTATCGAGTTATTATTTCTTTGAGAAGAGTTTGTTATCTGGAAAATAGTCTTTTCCAGAACTTTGTTATATTCGTATTATCGTGTTGAGAAACTAAGAGTTTCAGTAGGTGAAGGATAAGTCCTGCTGAAGTGGGTGTGTACAAGTGTTGTACTGTAAAAACCAAATTCTTTTAGTGATACCTTCTGGAAACAGAAGAAGGGGAAACGTAGAAGATTTCATCTTCGAACTTCCATAAAAAACCATTGTCTACTGCTTACTGTTTTATCTTTATACACCCTTAAACCATCAGATCGTTTCCGCACTATGTGGTCTGCTGGATATACACGTGAACAAGATTTGCTATAATCTCTAACAGTAAGATTTTCTCTTAGTAAATGATCTTATTATCTTGTCCATAAGGAATTCAAGTAGATACTCTCAAGGATTTATTCTTACCTTACCCTTCAGGTTTTACAGGCTTTATGGATACCTGACTTAAGGATTTCTCCCGGGTAGAGCTACCTTCTTTCCTTTTGAACAAGATTGTATGATCTCTTTAACTTATAAGAATTTCTTCAGTAAATGGCTCTAATACCACTTACGCAGCGAGGATTGGGCTTTGTTTTTCAAAAGCTTTTAAAGATTGCTTTAATCTTCTTAGGTTTGGTATAACAAACCAAATTTTAAAGATTGGATTGATGTCTGAATTTTTGAGTTGATTCTCAGCAAAGGAAATATGATTCTTTGTAGATTTGATTTTCTTTTTTAATTTTTTCAAATAATTTTCTTCTTGAGGCATGATATAATCAATATGAGGATTGAAGATATACTCAAATTCATAACTCATAAAATACTTACATGATTATGGTTATTGAAGATTCTTGAAGATGAAAGATAAACAATACTTCGGGAGAGAGACAAGCTTTTGGAGGAGAATATAAAAATTTTATTGCGTAAAATGTTTCGTACCGAATATAAGAGACTGAATCCCTTTAAATTGCAATAGACCTTACACTATTCAACATGACATAATATTCTATTATAGTAGATATACTATTCATCCACTATATGACATGACTTAAAGCTTAACAACAATAATTTACATGACAACGACTACACTCAATTATTACAATACAATTATATGAAATGAATTCCACTTATAACAATAATTATGCATGTTGGTTACGTGATTTGGACGCTGTGTACAGTTATGCCTTCGAGACGTGTTGTTCCCATGAATGGGGAAGAGGAGATACCTCGACCACCTCCATATGTTACTACTCGGGTACTAGAGGGGATGGCTCGATTATTGGATCTATTATTGGAGCACCACACTGGAAATGCTTACAAGGGGCGACAGGATCGTGTATATGTGCAGTTCAGGAGGATGGACCCTAAAACTTTGCTGGTACTATAGATCGATTTTGTTGTTTAGAGATGGATCCGATATTTAGAGGTAATCTTCCGATATGTGAATATGGCTAACGCTGACAGGGTTCGTTGTGTCATATAAATTCTGAAAGATGATACTTCTTTATGGTGGGAAGGGGCTGAAAGAGGAGTTAATCTGAATAACCTGACTTGGGAAGAGATCAAGATGATTTTATATGAGAAGTACTTCATCGCAGACATCAGGTCGAGGCTGAAGATGGAGTTTATGAGTCTCCGACAGGGAGACTTGTCTATGGCTGAGTTCGTCAAGAAGTTTGATAAATTGTGTCATTTTGTGCCCATAATCGCCAATTTTGCTGCTGAGAAATTGAGACATTTTTTGGATGTTCTTAGGCCCACTATCCGTCGTGACGTACTATTAGCAGCTGCCCCAAGGACTGACGAGAAGCAGCTATCCGAAGAATATAATCACCAGCACTATGACAAGTGCATGTGGGACACTGGAAAGTGCTTTAAGTTTGGAGGAGATGTGCACAAATCCAGTGATTGTCCAAAGCTAAAGCAACATGTGACTGGTCAAGCGTATGTGATGCATGCTGAGCAGGAATAATTAGACACTACGCTTATCATAGGTATTCCCGCTAATTTAGCATTTTATGTCTCTTTATTTCTTGAATTGCTAAGTATGGATGCTAGGATTAATTTGATGTGTATTGGACTTGATGATTTAGCATTGTATGTCTCGCATTTTGCAAAAGTTAGGAAAGAATTTTCGAACAAGAGCTTATGGGCATGAATTATAGGAGATCGAGAGCTTAGGGGCTGAATTCTAATTAATTAGAAAAATTTAAATATTAAATTGCATAATTCGGAAACTTTAAGAACTTAAGGGCACTAAATTTGAGATTTTTTAAGCGTAATATGAATAATCCAGGAACCATAGGGCTTAAATTGTGAATTTCAGAGAATTGAAGGGCGGTACCCAAATTTTCAGAAATTATGGGGTTATTTTTGTAAATTTTCAAAAATGAATAGGGATCTTTTTGGAATAATTCAAAAACTGGAGCGCTTAAATGATAGGAAATTTTCAAATTTTTTGTCTTGATTGGATATGATGATGTTCACATAGGCACGATATTTATATCGGGTGTAGCCACCTACAATTTGCGAGATTCTGGAACTGCATACTCGTTTATATCTGAATCCTTTGTGAAGCGATTGGCAATTGTACCTAAGAACATGGAATTGGGTGTTAAAGTTAAAGTGCCGTCAGGCTAAGAGTTGTCATGTACCATCATGATGAAGGATGTGGAGCTTAGGTTGCATAAGAATATCGTACGAGCAGTGTGTTGCTGATGCCTGAGTTCGATAATATTTTGGGAATGGATTGGTTAACGCTGAATGGAGCTTCAATTGATTTCCATCAGAGGTCGATGTCTATCAGACCACCCAATGGGAAATCATTTATCTTCGAGGCATTGAAGGATAGTCAAATGTCCTACATCATTTCTTGTATTTGTGAAAAAAAGATTATGCGAAGAGGCTGCCAGGGTTTTCTTTCCAGTATCATTTCCATACCTGATATTTTCAGCCAGTTGATTGAAGATGTAGAGGCTGTCACGGACTTTCCGGACGTATTCCCTGATGATGTTGCTGGCATCCCACCTGAGAGAGAGGTGGAATTCTCCATGAGTTGTTGCCAGGTGCAGTGCCAATCTCTAAGGCACCATGTTTTTTAGCACCTATAGAGATGAAGGAGCTTAAAGACCAGATTCAGGAGCTTCTAGATAAGGGAGTCATTCGCCATAGCTTCTCTCCTTGGGGCGCACCGGTATTGTTTGTGAAGAAGAAGGATGGGAGTATGAGACTCTGCATCGATTATTGGGAGCTGAACAAGGTGACAGTGAAGAACAAATATCCTTTGCCAAGAACTGAATATCTATTCGATCAGTTGCAAGGTGCTTCAATATTCTCGAATATATATCTTCGATCTGGATACCATCAGTTGAGGGTAAAAGAAGCAGATGTGCATAAGACTGCTTTCAGGACTCATTGCGGACATTATGAATACCTAGTGATGCCCTTTCGATTGACGAATGCCCCAACGATGTTCATGGATCTCATGAATTGTGCATTTCAGTAGTATCTTGATCAGTTCATTATCGTATTCATAGACGATATTTTGATCTATTTGTGTAATGCCCGAGATTTTGATTATTGCAATCTGAAATGATTCATTGATTAATTGATGTGATTATAGGCTGAACGGATCAGACGGGGGAAACCGGAAAGAAGTTTGGATTATGTGCGAGGAAAAGACATTGCGCATATGCGCGAGGCAGGCAGAGCACCTCGCGCAAATGCGCGACATGAATCCGCGCATGTGCGCGAGGGTACCCGAGAGTTGTGAAGAATGGAAAAGGGCCTCACGCATATGTGCCGATTGAGGGCGCGCATATGCGCGAGTCACCATGATGCTACGCGCCGAGACATTATGTCTTGCGCATATGCGCCGAAGAGGGTCGCGCATATGCGCGAGACGTGCAGTTTGAAGAAATGTGCCATATGGCTTTGGCATGCAAATATATACGTACAAATCTTTCATTCCTCCCTCAGAATCAGCAAGAGTCGAGAAATTGTTGCCAGAAATCCTTACGCCTTTTATTTTAGGAATTTGAAGTTTGCGGAAGATCCGTCCGTCAGAATTTCAATCCGACTTCAATACTGTGCTCCTAGTGACACAGGCTTTCTATAGACGTAAGTTTTGTTACGTTTTGTTATCAGTTGAAATTATGGTATTTCCAGAATCAGATAAGATTCATATATGATGTTCTTGACATTTTAGACATCGTAGAATTGAAGTCAGATTGAGAAACAGATTGATTATGGAATTTCTACGATTTTTCAGATTATATTGATTGATATTGGACAGATTTGGATTGTTGATTGATTACAGATTGTATTGGATATTGGTTATGGATTGTAATTAATATCTGTTGAGATTGTGCTGACGGGAATATCGGGATTATGCCGTTATGCCATTAATTTTGAATTAAATCCAGATTGATCAGATTGGTATTGATTTGAGTAGTATATTGATATGGTACTATTGATATTGTCATTGCCAGATTGAGTGTTGAGAGACTTTGAATTCCAGAGAGGAACGTCGTCAGAACTACAATAAAAGAAAGGTATAAGTCAATGTGGTACCGGGAGAACGACTCGAGTATGATATACTTGAGTTTCCCTAAATCACATACTTATTGTTATTGTGTGCATTGATTTGAATTGATATGCTTGTTCTATTGATTTATAGAAAGCATGTATTAGACGAGTATTAGACGAGTGATCTTGTGACTTAAGTGCCAGATAGTGATGGAATCGTCACTGGAACATTGCACATTGTCACAGGATAGGGATTTGGCGAAAGTGCCAAAGTCTGTGACGGATAGGTCAAGACACCGGATGTTTGGTTATATCGAAGTGGATAGAATTGAAATTTCTTCTATTACTGATATTCGATATGGAATACCAACGTCTGGAAACCGGGATCCCTAGACTAGGATTGAGTCTAGTCTTAAACGTGGAGTTACAAGTCTGATTGACGATTTTATTTTGGTTATATTTCAGATTTTGATACATGTTACTGATATCTGTTACATGCTTTTACATTGTTTATATGACTGCATGTTTCGTTGATTTATACTGGGATGTATTTCTCACCGGAGTTATCCGGCTGTTGTCGTGTTTGCATGTGTGCATGAAAACAGGTGGGACAGGTTCAGGATCGAGAAGATAAAGAGAGATCGTGGTTAGAGTGGAGACTACGGACCTTGATTAGAGATAGGGTTTGAACACTTGATATGTAGTTGTTAAACCTTATTTTGGATTGATTGTATATAGTATAAGACTTGTACTTTACTTTCGATGTATATAATCGAATGAATTCCATTACATTCCGCATTTGATATTTGTATATAAAAAAAATTTAGACCCTGTTTATTGTAATTGATTAAATTGTCCCAATGATGATTAAGAATTTGATTAGCGTCCGGGTCCCCACAATTTGAGTAGCAGAGAGGAGCATAGTCAGCACCTGAAAATACATTACAAACACTGCAGGATCGAAAATTGTCAGAGGTCGACAGGGATGCTCAAAATCGCCTCACTAAGTCAGCACATTTTTTGCCAATAAAGACGAACTTCTCCATGACACAATATTCGGAGCTGTATATTCAAGAGATAGTCATATTACATGGAATCCCAGTTTCTATAGTGTCTGATAGAGACACGAGATTTATTTTGTCTTTCTGGAAGATCTGCATTCTGCTATGGGAACTAAGCTATTGTTCAGTATAACATTTCATCCTCAAACAGATGGTCAGTCAAAGGTTGTGATACAGATTTTAGAAGACTTACTCCGAGCATGTGTAATCGATTTTTAGGGAAGTTGGGAGCTGAAGTTACCTATAGTGGAGTTCACCTATAACAACAGTTTCTAGTCATCTATAGGAATGGCTATATATGAGGCACTCCATGGAAGAAAGGAAATACAGATAGCCTATTATTTGGGATGAGGTAAGAGAGAAGGCTGCGGAATAAGGTGATAAAGATGGTCAAAGTCAACTGGCTGAATCACTCGAAGGAAGAATCTACTTGGGAGACCGAGACTGATATGAGGAGTCCATACCGAAGTTGTTGGATGATTCAAAATTTCGAAGACAAAATTTATTTAAGGGGGAGAGGAGTAGTAATGTCCAAAATCTGGTTATGTAAACCGCATGCATGAAAATTTTTAAAATTGCTAAATTATTTTAATTAAATGATTTTGTATGCATGAAATTTTGAATATGACTAAATGATTAATTTGTGTATTTTGCATGATTTCATAATTAAGGATCTTCAAGCGAATATTTGATGCTTGGCCGAGAAAAGGAGATCGGTGATGACTAAGATAAAAGTATTTTTATATAATTATTTTAAAGGCTCGAAAATATGCCTAAATAAGATTTAAATTATCTAAAAATGCTAGGATTCAAATTATTTCACGAGTCGAGTCTTATTTTTATTTTAGAATTATTTTTTAAAATAAAGTAAGTTCACCACCCCTTTTACGATGGATCTCTCACATATCATCCATGACACAGTCAAATCACATCCTTCAAAATCCTTTCTTTTTCTTCCGTTTATATAATAAGTACCATTTCCTCGAAAATCCTAAAATTAACATGCCCCGACATTTCAAAGAATAATTAAAACATCTTTACATAATAAACTTTTCCTACGTTGAAATTACGTTATAAAATCATAAATTTACTTATGAATCAAAATTATTTTTTGGGTTATCGAATTTGCTCGGAATGTTGCCAAAAACCTCTAAACTTTACATTCCCTGATTTTATACTTTCGACTTCTACCCGAGTCCTTTCTAATCCATCTTGTAAATTAATTTACATCCTCTAACGTCACTAAGCTTGCTGGAACAACCATCGACTTGACGACGAACGACTCCACCCAATCCTCGTTTCAACCCATACACGTTTATCCTTCTCTCTAACTCCTCCCGACTCGAACAAGGACACAACCAGGCCTTACGCACCTTCCTTAGACACATACCAACCCCTGGAACGAGCCCCTCAACATCTCATCATATGCTGAAAATACCTAAAATCTAGCCACAAGCCACTGCACCTACCCGCACACTGTGCGACTCGAGCTTTATGCGCTGACCCTTGCACTCCACGTAACCCCTCCCGACTTCAGCCCTTAACCAAAACCTTAGGTACTCCTCAAACCCGATCAAGCCCCTATGTAGCCCTTCTCCAGCTACAAGATGTTGTCCGACCATGAACCGAAGGTGAAGCTCGAAGGGGTCGAAGTCGAGCAGCCCCTAGGTGACCACGCATGTGTGCAGCTACTGTGGTACGCCTCCCAGCCCTTTGGCTCGACTTCCAGATGACTAAGACCTTGTAAAATTATACGTATGTCACCTAAACATCCCTCCCAAGCGTCCCCTATAGCACCAACATTCCTTTGCATCAATAACTGTCCAAAACATTCATTAAAACTTTGATACGATGTATAATGCGTTACAACTTTATAAAGCCGAAGCCATTTTGCATCTTTTTTTTACGGATATGGATACTTCAGGAAGTTATACAGGGGCGTCCTGCCATAGACGTTGTTCGTGCAAAAAACATTAAACATGCATAATATAGTTTAAATGGTGTGAAAAGAAGGATTTAGAACGTCCATTTATGTTGAAAACGCTCAAAAAATGAATGTCGGTGCGGTAGAGCGTCGGTGACGAACGGAGGACAATTTCTATTTTTATTCTCGACAAAATCGACATGAGAACCTACCGTAGGGTGCAAGGGATTAGATTGTTCGTTGCTGGAAAGAAGCACAAGGGAGATAAATCGAAGAACTCCCTTGGCAAGTGAAAGTCGTGCGCCCGTTGATGGTACGTGAATTATGTGCGTGTGTGTGCAAGGTGTGGTTTAGGCTTTATTTATAAATAAAAAGACTTTTCTAAACTAAATTGATGGCCTAATTTAAACCTAGTTTTTAAATAATTAATTAGGCCCATAAAATTAATAAAATCATTAGGCCTCAAATTAAAATATTTAAAAACACTTATTTCCAAAACCCCATATAAATTACATAAATTCCTTGCTCCAACTAATTAATTTAAATTTGATCCCAAAAATACTAAAAATATTAAATCATTTAAAATAAATAGTTTCTTAAATAAAAAATAAAAATAAAAATTTAACTTTTAAATTTTTAACATCTTAATAGTCTCTGGTCCTCTGTCCCCAACCGACCACCGATATTCGCTTGAAAATTTTTAAATTATGAAATCAAGAAAAACTACACAATTAATCATTTAGTCATTAAAAATATATCATTCATGCATTCAAAATTATTTGATTGAAATAATTTAATAATTTTTATGCATACGGTTTACGTAATCGGAACACCAAAAAAAAAAGACGAAATCAACATCTCCAAATGCATTATCTATAAGACAAACCCTAATTGCCATGCCCGGAATTTACACCCTAAATCTTCTCCCAAAAAAATAAATATAAAGTGTATGAGACCTGATTTTCTACGCCATCGGGTCTAGGAATGCTTGTCGGAAGTTTGCCTCAGCAATTTAGAAGAAAAACACACGGTTGGCAAGGAGAAATTGCTCGCTGCTTTAGAAAGAAAATTCCATTGGGTATAAAGGAGAGATATCTCCAAAATCTCTTAACTATCTCTCTGTTTTAAGGAAAGATGTCGTCGTTGGAGTAAAGATACGACGAACTATGTCTTAAAATACTAATACTTTAATATTTGCGGAAATTTTTGAATTTTCTTATTAAATAATTTATTATAAATATAAGTCGTAAAATAAATCACGGCACAACGCATACTAAAATAAAATTAATATTAAAACTCCATTATTATAAATACCACAACCATAAAATCCCAATTTAAAAACATCGACCATAATTTGAAAGTGTAAGGTCCAAAATGCGATAACGTAATCCAACTGCTTGTAAATCTAGAGAAAATGAAAAATGACTAATTAAATGGGTTTTATTGCATAAATTAGATATGGTGTGCATGTTTACATGTTTGAAATATAGTCTTCTACATGAATGCATAAAAAAATGTGTTTTAAAGGTTATTCAAGATGCGATCGAGGAACGGAGACCGGGACCATATGTGGGAAAATATTTTTATTAAATAATTATTTTTTATTGTTTAATGGGTGGTGTATTTTAATGGAATTTTTGAAAATAAAGTGTTTTTACGCATCGAGCCGTATTTTAAACCGGTAATCAATTTTCCATGAAAATATAGACTTTTTGAGAACTCGGCTAACATTTTCACAAACTTTCCTTAACAAAATATTTTTAATATTATCTAAGAGGCCTATTATACTAGGTTAATGAGCCTAAGCTTGCACCTTGTATTTTATTTAATAAATAAGGGCCTAAAACCCTAACCTAAACCCATCAAATACACGCCCAAAGCTTCCAAGCCACATAAGGACTCTCCATCAGCCAAGACACGCACACATGAAATTTTTTAAGAAAATTCACGCAAGGTTTGAAGAAAAATTCAGCAAGCTTCTCCCCCGTCTCTCCGCCAACGTCCCTCGCACCACAAGATGATTTTCATGCTTATAAAGGCAAGCCTTAATCTTCTTTCAAACATCTTTCATATCATATTATGCGTATTTAATTATCCTTGCATGAAAGATGCACCCTTTGTATTTTTGTTTTTATGGCTATACATGCACAAAACTAGCGTTTTCTTTTTTTAAAACTCTTGTTAATTGTGCATAAAGCAGCTGCCATCATAGGGCTATGGGAAGGGATAAACTTCAGAGGGTTTAAGGGCCTAGAAAATGTTGCATAAGGGCTGGACATGGAGGGCAATAAGGTGAACGAAAAATTGGACAAAAAGGGGCTAGGGTGTTCAACTTTTGGGAAAATTAGAAATGGGCTGTGCAAGGGCTTTCAAGGAAAGGGGCTGGGCTCATGAGGGTCCTAGCCATGATCCATGGTGGTCCAAGGATGGCGGGATGGTTTAGAGAGGAGAAGCGCTCGGCTAGGGGCCATCGAACCCGTGCGTGCGATAGGTGGAGGGCGGATGGTGCACGTTCACGTGCATGGGCCGTAGAGGCTGGTCTAAGGGGAACCTAAAGAGGTCGTTCTAGGTTCTAGGAGGATTGTTCACAGTCAGGTCCACTCGGTTAGGGTCTAGGTTCGAAGGATTT
Organism: Primulina tabacum; assembly: GCF_025594145.1. Taxonomy (NCBI): domain Eukaryota; kingdom Viridiplantae; phylum Streptophyta; class Magnoliopsida; order Lamiales; family Gesneriaceae; genus Primulina; species Primulina tabacum. The sequence goes on along the minus strand of NC_134556.1, from coordinate 24,624,707 downwards.
GAGGTTGGCTCAAGCTAGGGTTCGATCAAGTTAGGGAAGTAAATTCAGTAGCTGCTCTAGGATTGTTTGAGGGTCTTAATTGGCTTGATTTGAGATGTATAAGGTATGGTTAGGTGTTAATCAGCTTTGGTTCAAGTTTGGTTAAGTTTCGAGTTAATTCGAGTTAAAACCGGGATGTACGTCTAAGCTTTAAATACGAATTGATAAATTAGTCGAAGAGCTTAAGTTTACGTCTAAGAAATATTTATGGGTGTATTTTAAGGTGTTATGTTAAGTTTGGATGGATTTGGGTTGTCGTTTTAATGTCTAAGGATAAATTAGGAAAGTTAGGGTTTCAGGGGCAAAACAGTCATTTTACACCCGAAAAATGTTAGACGTCCTGGCAGTGCCCTGAATGCTGTAATGAATGTTAAAATGTTTGTTTCAAATCTGTATGGAATTTTGTGATGAAACGTTAATACTAAAAGACATGTTGCATGCTTGGTTTAAAAGAAAAATGATTTATATATGCATGAATTTTTATAAGTGATGAAAATATGAAAGGTTGAAGTAGATGAATTGATTGTGACTAATATTATGATATGATGATATGTAAGGCTAAGGCTCAGTTGACGGATGAGAGTGTCGCTGATGTCCTTGCCAACAGGTACCGTGGTTATACGTAGATGGACCCATCGACATACAGCTAATATGAAATGTTAGGATCGATTAGGGGGGGTAATCGTTGAGCTACAATAGCTCGGTTCTTGAAATATTGAACATCGATGAATTAAATCGAGTTTGGTGTTCAACCAAGCGAAAAATGCTCGAAATAATCTTTCGCAGAAACTGATTAAATATTTTGTAAAGCATTTAAAATATATGCAAGTTGAATGAGTAAAAATATTTTGGTTGAAGCATTTTATCAAACACTTGGTATGTACTAATTTTGTATTTGAAGAAACACATAAAATGCTTCGACAATGCATCTTTAGAACAATGGAAATGATAAGTAAATGCAATAAACTAATAGACACGAATTTGTTTATGGATGTTCGGAGACTTCAAATGCTCTTAGGTCACCCCTTCTTCCCATTGGGAAGGATTCACTAGAAAATTTTGATTTATACAACTCTTTATACAAACTCACTCAGCTAGGACTTACTCACTGCCTAAACTGAACTCCTAGCTTTCAAGATTGTAGGCAGCACCTCACAATCAGCATATTGTTTAATGTCTCATATGCAAAGACTACAAACACATTGTTTTACGTCTTTGTGTGAAGACTCACTCAACTAATATTTGAAGTTCAACTCTCTTGTATATGTGTGAGTGATTGTGTGTGATGAATTTATCTTTTACAGTGTACATCTCAAATGTATCCTCACACAAGGGCTTGTGCTTTCAACTAGCTGATATTCACAATTCGGTATAATCTCAATCAAATCAAATCTGGAAAATGATAACAATTGCATACGCTGTCTGTTCTTTGATCCGGTTTCGATTACACAATTATCACAATCTCAAGAACACATAATAACAATCATATCATGATTCCTTCAAAAATATATTTTCGAACCAGGCTGAAAAGAAATAAAACTTACATATTTTTGAAGCTCTTGACAAGAGAAGCACGAAACTCAACTCGGATCGAAAATCGGAAGGTCAAATCTTGCACAATTCAAATTCTAAAATATGAAAGCTTGAAGGTTCTTCTATGAAATTCACGATTCTCCATTGTATTATCCATTCTGAATCGAGGTTGAAGAGATATATACATGTCTCCATGCATGGCAAGACAAGTGGCACAAGTTCATACATTACTGCTCGCGCATATGCGCGCCCTGTCTTCGCGCATATGCGCGAGACCTACTGTCTCGGCACATAACCAATTCTTCTGCTCGCGCATATGTGCATCCCGTCTTCGCGCATATGCGCGAGACCTACTGTCTCGGCACTTCTGCATTTCACATGCTCGCGCATATGCGCACCTAGTCTCGCGCATATGAGCAAGGTCTTCTGCCTCGGCACTTGCTTCTCGAGCATATGCGCACCTCGTCTCCGCGCATGTGCGCGATACCTACTGGATTTCACACCTACAATACTCATGCTTTTCCAAATTTGATCTCGGAGTGATCATTCTATAATCACATCAATTTATAAATAAATAATCTCGGATTAACAGGACAAAATCTCGGGCATTATAATTCTCCCCCTCTAAGATCTGATTTCGTCCTCGAAATCACAGGCAATCAAATCACATACAAGAAGGAGATATACAGAACCTAGTTAAGAAACTCACATTAATGAAATAAATCAGGAAACTTCTGTCTCATGTTTGATTCAGTTTCCCAAGTAGTTTCTTCAATGCCATGATGACTCCACTGAACTTTCACAAGCGGAATAGTCTTTGTTTTGAGCTGCTTTTCTTTACGATCTAGAATCTGGATCGGTTTCTAAAAATAACACAGAGTTTCATCAAGTTCTGCCTCGTCTGGCTGAAGAACATGAGAAGCATCAGGAAGATATTTCCGCAGCATAGATACATAAAAGACATCATGTATACCAGATAGAGAAGGAGAAATAGCGAGTCGATAGACAGGAGTACCTATCTTCTCCAGAATCTCATACGGCCCAATATAACGTGGAGATAGTTTTTCTTTCTTGCCAAATCTGACAATGCCTCTGGAAGGAGAAATCTTCAAAAATACTCTGTCTCCTTGTTCAAATTCTAACGGTCGACGTCGAATATTAGCATATTTGGCCTGTCTATCTTGAGCTGTCTTCATTCTCTGCTGAATCAGCTTCACTTTCTCAGTCATATCTCGAATCATATCAGGTCCAAGTTCAGGTACCTCAGATATCTCATCCCAATAAAGAGGGGATCTGCACTTCTGGCCATACAATGCTTCAAACGGAGCCATCTCTATACTCGTCTGATAGTTGATGTTGTACAAAAATTCACAAAGTAGCAAAGAATCTTGCCAACTAGTGCCAAAGTCTAGCACTACAGCTCTCAGCATATCTTCCAATGTCTGGATAGTCCACTCTGACTGTCCATTTGTCTGAGGATGATATGCAGTACTCAAATGTAATTTTGTACCTAGAGCTTGTTGCAAATTGTGCCAAAAGTGTGAAGTAAATCGAGGATCACGATCTGATACAATCGACTTAGGCACACCATGCAATCTGACTACTTCTCTGACATAAATCTCTGCCATCTGGTCATATCTGTACGTCATTCTGTAAGGAATAAAACATGCTGATTTGGTTAATCTGTCAATAATAACCCAAATCGCATCGCAACCTCGGGAGGATCATGGTAGCTTCGTAACAAAATCCATGGAAATGTGATCTCATTTCTATTCTGGAATAGATAAGCTATGCAACAAACTTCCTGGTTTCTTCCTTTCTGCTTTCACCTGTTGGCAATTTAAACATTTGGATACAAACTCTACAATGTCTGCTTTCATCTGTTTCCACCAAAACTGTTTCTTCAAATCATTGTACATTTTTCTGCCACCAGAATGAATACTGAAACGACTACAGTGCGCTTCTATCAAAATCTGATGTTTCAAGTCTGAAACATCTGGCACAACAAGTCGATTATTCACATATAACACATCATCACGAACCTGATATTCTGATTGATGCCCTGATCTGACCATCAAAATCGAGTTCTGAACATTCTGGTCAACTTTCTGTGCTTCTTTAATTTGAAAAATCAACTCTGGTTCAACTTGAATGGCATAAAGTCTCAGAGGTTGACAATCTGTCTCAGATACTAATCCAGAAAGACAGCAATCTTCAATCAAATTCGAAACACCAATCGTCGATAAGGATAAAGAACATACCTTTCGACTCAGTGCATCAGCTGCTGCATTTGACTTCCCCGGATAATATTTGATTTCACAATCAAAATCTTTCAATAAATCAAGCCATCTACGTTGCCTCATATTCAATTCTGACTGTGAAAAGAGATATTTCAAACTTTTGTGATCAGAATAAATTTCGAATTTCTCACCATATAGGTAGTGTCGCCAGATCTTCAATGCAAATACAATGGCAGCCAATTCAAGATCATGAATCGGGTAGCGAGTCTCATGTGGTTTCAATTGTCTCGAGGCATAAGCAATAACATGTCCTCGCTGCATCAAAACACAACATATAACTCTGTGAGAAGCATCACAATAAACAACAAAATCACCAGTACCTGATGGAATAGTCAACACAGGAGCACTGGTTAATCTCTTCTTCAACTCCAGAAAACTGGATTCACAAGCTTCTGACCAAACAAATGGTGCATTCTTCTGAGTCAACTGAGTAATCGGCTTAGCAATACTGGAGAAATCTTTAATAAATCGACGATAGTATCCTGCTAAACCCATAAAATTGCGTATCTCTGGCACTGATGTCGGTCTAGGCCAACTGATCACTGCCTCAACTTTGCTAGGATCAACAGAAATACCATCTCCAGATATAATATGTCCCAAAAATATCACTTGTTTCAGCCAAAACTCACATTTAGACAGCTTTGCATACAATTTCTCAGTTCTCGGAATCTTCAATACAGTTCTCAAATGCTCAGCATGATCAATCATATTCTTTGAATAAATCAGAATATCATCAATAAAGATAATCACAAAGTCATCAAGATATCTCTGAAATATACGGTTCATCAAACCCATAAATACAGCTGGAGCATTCGTTAAACCAAATGGCATGGCTATAAATTCATAATGGAAATACCTGGTTCTGAAAGCTGTCTTCAATATATCAGAATCTCTGACTCTCAGCTGATGATATCCAGATCCCAGATCGATCTTGGAATAAACAGAAGAACCCTGCAACTGATCAAATAAATCGTCAATACGAGGCAAGGATATTTATTCTTTATTGTAGCCTTGTTCAATTGCCGATAGTCAATGCAGAGTCTCATTGAACTGTCTTTATTTCTAACAAATAATACTGGAGTGCCCCATGGAGAGACACTCAATCTAATGTACCCCTTAGCTAGTAAATCTTCTAGCTGATCTTTCAATTCTTTCACTTCAATCGGTGCCATTCTGTATGGAGTTTAAGAAATAGGAATAGTACCTGGTATCAATTCAATGCTGAAGTATATTTCTCGGATTGGAGGCAAACCCGGAATTTCATCTGGAAAGACGTCAGAAAACTCACATACTACTGGCAAATCTAGCCAATGACGGGCTCGATTTCAGTACATCTACTGAATACACAAGGAATCCCTCTACTCCTTTATGTAATAATCAAGTCATAGATAAAGCAGATATCAAAGGAATTCGAGCTCTGGAACCCTTACCGTAAAATTTCCATTCATTAGCCATTTCAGGTCTAAGTCTTACAATTTTCTGGAAACAATCTACGGTAGCTCTGTACTTGGTCAGCATATCAATACCGATAATGCAGTCGAAATCAGACAAACCGAGTACAATACAATCTAGCTCAATTTCATTCCCATCATACTGGAGTATACAATGTTTAACAGACTTCACTGATGTAAGACCTCTCCCCAAAGGTGAAGAGACAGATACTACAGCAGATAATGACTCAACAGGCAAATCATGCATTAATGCAAATCGCTCAAAAATAAACATATGGGATGCACCCGTATCAATCAATACATAAGCAGAGTACCCACAAAGAGAACAGTTACCTACAACAACATCATCAGGTGCTTCCTGAGCCTATTCTTCAGTCAATGCAAATACTCTGGCATGCTGTCTCGGAGGCTGGCTCACATTCTGGCTTCCTCCTGGCCTTGGCTGTGACTGAGTAGTAGGGGGCTGGAAAGAGTGAACAACGTATGATCGTCTATCAGTCTGAGCCACTGATCCAGATGATTCTGCTCCCTGGGATCAATGAGAAATTCGCTGTGGACAGACTCTGGAAAAATTTCCTTGCTGTCGACAGATATTGCAACTACCAAACACTCATTGGCATTGCTCTGTGGGATGTTTTCCTCCACAAGTTCTGCAATAAACCCCTGTATAACTCTGGTTTTGTCGTGAACCACTGGAGCTAGATGAACTACTACCAGACTTCTTAAACTATTTTCCTCGAGCTTTTAGATTATCTTTCTTTCCACTGCTGCTACCACCACTATCAAATCTGGGAGGGTGTTGGTGGAACTGAGTTGAGGGTTGTTGTTGTTTTTGTGGCTGGGCAACATACGAAGCTCCTTTCTGCCTGATCAGGCCTGCTTCTGCATCTTTTGCTCTGTTCAAAGCATCAGCAAAATTATTCGGTCGCCCGGCATTTACCAGCGTAAAAATCTCGGGATTCAACCCATTAATAAACTGATCAGCCACGGCTTCATCATTCTCAGCAACATGAGGAGCAAATCGTAGCAATGTAGAGAATTTGGCCACATATTCTTCAATATTCAAATGACCTTGTCTCAGATTAGCAAACTCTGCACCCTTGTCTTTTCTGTACAATATTGGGAAGAATCGTTGATAAAACTCAGCTTTAAAGATCTTCCAAGTAATGACTGTACCTCGATGTTCCAAAGCCCTCTTGGTTGTGAGCCACCAATTCTTTGCAACGTCATGTAATTGATGTCCAATCAATCTAACTCTTCGTTCATCGGTATAATCAAGTGAATCAAATAGCATCCCAATGTGATCAAGCCAACTTTCACAGTCAATAGAATTCTCTGTGCCCTTCAAAGTCGGCGGTTTAAACTACAGAAATCTCTTCAGTAATTTTTCCATTGGTGTCGCTGTAACATCCATCGGATTTGTAGAAGTACTACCCTGTTCTGGGATTCTTCGAGGAGGCATATCTGATTATCAAAAGGATTAGTAACCAAATATAATAAATCTGTTTCAGTCCTCCTCTAATTATTATATCTCTGATCAAGAATCGGTTCTGATTCATTCTTTCAATAATACACGTTTCCAATCAAATCAGATAATCAGGTAAACATGTATTTTCAAAGCAATGCAACATATTGTCATACTGTGATGCTAGCATTACAAAAGCAGGAAAGAAAACTCAATCTACCTCGCTCACTCGCTTCTATCTCAGACTAAGGAACATACAGCTCTGATACCACCTAGTGTTGAACACCTTATAAACAAGTGTACAAATTTCCATAACAAGTAGGTCCCATCTCATTCAAATTACAAGATCAAGTTTAATATCTACAACATAATCTAAAGTACAAGTCTTGTTCAAAAGCTAGTCATAACAAACCAATGTTCATCCACTACACACTAGGGTTCAACAACTACATATCAAGTGTTGGAAGCCCAATCTACTTCTAGGCCCGGATCTCCACTCTAATCTCGATCGTCAAGTTTTCTCGACTCAAATCCTTTCCCACATGTTGTTATGCATACATACAAACACAAAAAAAGCCGGATAACTCCGGTGAGAAATATATTCCCAGTATAAACAATGAATACATGTCTTTCATATAAACATATATAAAAGCATAGAACAGTTATCAATAACATGTATCATAATCTGAAAAACATGAATCGATGTAAAACTGTAAATCAAACTCTTTGACTCTTAATTTCTGACTCGACTCTTATCTAGGGATCCCGGTTCGAATAAGAACGCAACAGTCTTCCACCTACTCTTCCCAGCTAGATGGTTGAACGTTCTTATTCCCAGACATTGGGTCTCTATATCGAATCTCTACAATAGGAGTCGATCTACTCCTAAGCACATCGATATACACCAAATGTCCGGTGACTTGGCACCTCTTCCAAAGACTCTATACATGCTTAGCTATAAATCAATAGACTAAGCATATCAATCTCATGAATTGCAAATATCAAAGCAATTACAATAAAGTATGTGGTTTTGGGAAAACTCAAGCTATCTCTTACTCGAGTCGTATCTTTCCGGTTTAACATTGCTTTATACCTTTCTTTTCGTACATCAATCTGGTCAACGAAATCAAACATCAATCTGGATCTGTTCAGTCTTCGAAGCCTTTAATACCAACTCTGGAATCACATATTCGAGAAGTACAATATCAATATACGACTCAAAGCAATACTGGATATGATCAGAACTCAATCTAATTCTGTTTCGACGGCATAACAGCACAATCTCAATATATCCAGCAACTTAATATCAATAGATATCAATCCCAACTCATAATCACTAACAAACAAGCTGATATTCGCAATTCTATATAATGTCAGTCAAATCAAATTTGAAAAATGATAACAATTGCATACGGTGTCTGTTTTTTGATCCGGTATCGATTATACAATTATCACAATCTCAGGAACACATAATAACAATCATATCATGATTCCTTCAACAATATATTTTCGAACTAGGCTGAAAAGAAATAAAACTTACATACTTTTGAAGCTCTTGACAAGAGAAGCTTGGAACTCAACTCGGATAAAAAATCGGACGGTCGGATCTTGCACAATTCAAATTCTAAACTATGACAGCTTGAAGGTTCTTCTATGGAATTCTCGATTCTCCACTGTATTCTCCATTCTGAATTGAGGTTGAAGAGCTATATACATGTCTCCATGCATGGCAAGACAAGTGGCACAAGTTCATACATTACTGTTCGCACATATGCGCGCCTTGTCTTCGCGCATATGCGCGAGACCTACTATCTCGGCACATAACCAATTCTTATGCATGCGCATATGCGCGTCCCGTCTTCGCGCATATGCGCGAGACCTACTGTCTCGGCACTTCTGCATTTCACATGCTCGCGCATATGCGCGCCTAGTCTCGTGCATGTGCACGAGGTCTTCTACCTCGACACTTGCTTCTCGTGCATATGCGCGCCTCATCTCCGTGCATGTGCGCGATACCTACTGGATTTCACACCTACAATACTCATGTTTTTCCAAATTTTGTTTCGGAGTGATCCTTCTATAATCACATCAATTTATAAATAAATAATCTCGGATTAACAGGACAAAATCTCGGGCATTACATCTGCAGCTGGTTCAGTTCAGTTGGTCTAGTTCAGTTTCAGTTGGTTTGCTGAAATCAGCCTAACTGATTTCCGTTTGCCCAGAACCAGTAGCTTCATCGTTATTTATCAGTATCTTATACTTCAATTCAGACTTTGACTTCTGAAGATGATTTGTAAATCTTTGTCTTATCTTTCCAACCCATATTGAATCGCTTCATTTTGATAATTGAGCTGAGAGATACGACCAAAATACCGCAACTGCTCAAACCCAACTGATTGCTGTTTTCGTGTGATCAGTTTGGTAATTCAGTGATCGGTTAGACCATGACAAATTCCGATTTTTCCTAATTGACGTGAAATACAACTTAATCCAAATTGAGTTTTCTGATCGGTCGAGTTGGCGGATTGTAATTTGGATCATCCAGCTGGGAGATATCATCAAAAAACTGAAGCTTGCCAGAAAATTAGTTTGTGCAGAATTCAGTTTCGGTTTGCTTCTTGTGTTTGCAACTTCACACATGATTAAATATGTTAGAAACACAATAACAAGTTTTGTTAACATCAAAATCAAGATTGCGATCATGAAAGTCACAATTTAGGACATGAATTCAATAAAAGGGAAAAATATACCTATATGATGAGAAGGAAAAAAGTATATGATGAAAGAAAAATGTTTAAGTTTATGCATATTCATGAAAAGTTATCTACAACTTTGCATGAATACCTAAAAAATTCATTAAGATGATTATATTGTGCAAATATCAAAAGGATGACATATTTACTTTACTATGACCAGCTTATAGTAAACAAATCATAACTATTTCAATATTTAACCAACTGAGGTGAACCAAAAGGCCATATTCATCTACAGACAATTCTCTACATGTTTACTGTTTTGAGAAAAGTCGAGTTCGGAGATTAAAGTCGTGGATCATAGCATTCAAAGAAGGGTCATGGAATTGAATTTGGAGGAAACAAAAACTACTATTACAACTACATGACATTAATCAAATTTTTGACATTTTCTCTCATTTGGCCTATAAATAGTGGCTTTGTGTTAGTTTGAGGAGTATCATATCCTATTGTAAAATAAAGTGTGTGTGTATTAGTGTGGAAATAAAAGTTTTAAGCTCCAATATATTTTTCTTCACTTTCCCAACTATGAGTGATGATTTTAGTGTTGATCAAAAGTAAGCTCATGGCAAGCTAATATAATATGTCAAGGTGAAAAGAATGAATTCTTGGTGAAATAAGATTGTTTATATTTTGCATATTCTTTCTATATTTCTTTTCATTTAGCTAAATTTTTTTTATTGTATATATAAAAATGAATTATTTGTTATTATCAATTTACATCAAATGCTTGATACCATTGAAGTGGTTATCTTGATTTGTTGTTTAATTTTGACACAATAAATATTTCATCAATTATTATTATTATTATTATTATTATTATTATTATTATTATTATTATTATTATATCTATATATATATATTTAAAACATATATTTATATTTAAAACATATATTTCATTTAAAGGATAGCGTGGCTCTGCCGGTTGTTCTAAATGCAATATTATGATTTAATACTAACATCAGACAACTAACATTTAGTTTATTGCAATTAACATTTACCTTATTGCATCTAACTTTTACTTCCCGTAACTAACTTTTATTTTTCGCATCTAACTTTTACTTTACAACAACAAACTTTTATTTTTCGCATCTAACTTTTAATTTACCTCAACTAACTTATTAAATCATATATTTCATTTAGTCAATAGCGTGGCTCTGTCGGTTATTTTAAATGAAATATAATGATTTAATTTAACATTTACTTTATGAAATTTTATATTTATACAGTCATATTTATAATCATAGGTACCATATATAAAATATCGATTAATTCAAATTTTTCTTGGAACCTTTATTTATGGTGGTTTCCTTCGTTTTACTCTTAGTTAAACAATATTACATAAACCAAAAATAAATCCTTGAGCCTTGACAAAATTTATGATTTGTAAACTTCATTCTTGCATTTGGTAAATTATAAATTAATAAATTTAAATTTAAAATAACCTCTCTGTGGATCGATTTCATACTTACGAAATATATTACTTGCAGACAACCTACACTTGGGTGAATTATAATTTAAGTACTAGCAGACATGTAAGGCCAATGCTCTGTTGATGGGTGAGAGTGTCGATGATGTCCCCTCTTCCTGGTAGCAGGGTAATACGTAAGATTGATCAATCGACAAACCGCTGATACGAAAATAACAATTAATGATCTGAATTCATCTAAGCGGAAAACGTATATGTATATGTATATGATGAAAGGAAAATTTTATGATAAAAGGAAAAGTATACGATGAAAGAAAACGATTAAGTTTACGCATGTCATGAAAAAGCTATTTTTATTAAAATTATTTTCACTGTTGCATGTGGATGTATACGTATTACTTGTTACTATGGTTAAGGCTTGCTTAGTCAATAGACTCACTAGACGTAAATGATGCAGGTGAACATTTTGATATTGAGACAGGAGGGTTGAATGACAAAACTAGATGGATGGATGATGCACTAACCCGAGAACCTATGTTTTTTTAGTTTTTCCGCACAGTTATGCTTTTACATTACTTTAAATATTTTCATGACGTTTAGTAGTAAGAGTGGTTTTTGAGAGGATTTACGACGTTTATGCTGTTTTTGAAAAATGTTAGTTTTAGACTTGGTTCGATGTTTACGATTTTACGACATTTACTACAGTTACTGTATTTTGAGTAAAATAGATGGCGATTTATTTTAATGGTGTAAAAAGTATATATGTGTGTGTGTGTTCGGCCAAAGGATTGACTATTTTTTTTAAAAATAAATTTCTAGTATATTTAAAAAAAAACGATTTAGAGATTGATTAATGTTATAAAAAATGGTTAAAAAACAGAAAAAAATAAAATATATCTAAAAATGTACATTAATATTTGTTCTGCATAGAAAATAATATCGTACTTCGGAATTCAAACAATAGGTACATAATGAATGAGACAAAATTTCAATAAAAGTATACATATCTACTTATATTAAAGCGTGCAGTTGAGCAAATTGGCCAGTTTTGGTCTGGTACCAGGTAACGCCCTCAACACGTGTCATGAGCCTGTTCCTCCACCACGTCACATACAAGGAAGGGACATCATCACGTGGGATGGGCTCTTCTCACCACAACACACACCTGCGGGTTACAGGTTACAGTTTCGATTTGTTTCCTTCTTCTATCTTCGTTTTCCTTTTCTTCCTTTGTTTTGAAGCCTTTGTTCTCTCCATCGCAACAGAGAAGAGCCGGCAACAAAGTGTGTCTACTCCGTTCTTTGCTTCTCGGGTTCGCTTTTCTCCTGCTTCTGTTTGGGGTTTCCGCTTTTTCCTCTCCACCACGCCTGCGTTCTCCTCCTGATTCTGTTCGTGGTTTCGACTTTCTTCTCTCCACCGCTCGGATTTTGTCGCTGTTCGGGGTAAGTATTATTACCGAAATTTTATTTTTTCTAGGTGTGTTGGTTTTTTTTGGATGAAAATTAAGGTTTAGATGGGGTTTCTCGGTTTATGTACTTGTTTTCTTTTTTTGGGAGCATTTATTTAATTATTTTTCAATACAAATATTGTGGGTGTTGCTCTTAGGTATACGAATTGGAGACCAAGCTATTTGCAAGAAACCAACATTCTTGGGAATGCATTGAAAGGCTTTGATGGATTTCTTACTTAATCGAAGAATACATCTAAGTAAACAACTTTATGCCATACCAGGTGCCATTAAATTTGTATTTAAATCCGTTGGCCTGGTAACGCAAAAATACCAGGTACAATAGCACGTGGGATGGGTTGTTCTCTCCATCACAACATCGAACTGTAGTTTACAGTGAGGGTTTGTTGCCTTCTTCCCTCTCTGTATTCCTCTTGTCTTCTTTTGTTTTGAAGCCTTGCTTTTCGGCTTCCCACCATTTTACCGACCAAAGCCCAACAAAAAACATTTGCTTGATGTGTTATCCACCAAATACGGTCACATGAAAAATAAAAAAGCAACTCTTGACGTTTTTGGTACCCGGGGTTCTATTAGCATCAAGAAATGTGAGCAAGAACGAGCTCCGTCCCATATTTGCTTTCATTTATTCACTATCCCTCCCTCCTACCTTGCCCATAATTTTTTTTCCTCAATCTTCATATTCATGTAAGTTTTTTCAAATATTTTTTGTTCGACCGCTCTTATTCACCTTAAAGATTATTTTGTTCTTTAGTTATTGTGGTTAGGTAATGTGTGAACCGGTCTTTACGAATTCTTGTTATTGAAATTTGGCTATTAAAATTTAAAATTGCAACTGTGGTGGTGGTGGTGGTGGTGGTGGTGGTGGTGGTGGTGGTATTTAGGTATATTTCAATGAATGAGCTTATTATAAGAAGTGAATTAATCTTGATGAGGGAAAACCGTCGAACCCATTATTTCTCACATTGTAAAACGAACTTTATATTACTTAAATATAGTTTCTACTCATATTCTGGTGTTTAGCTGATTTGGTAACTTTTTGCGGTAGAATGGATATCATACTTTGACTGTAGCAATCCATTTTCCAATTTAGTGTCTACCATGAATATAACCGAGTATGGTCCAAGTACTCTCACATCCTACTCTGGTTTTCTCTTTACATTTTTACATCTGAGTCCATGTTTTCAAGTCCTTGGTACTGATGGCTTCGTTAAATTCTCTTCAAGAAAGCTGAATAGATTCTTCTTCATCATTGTAGTGAAAACAACAGTTCCCAAGAATTGTGAAAGCCTCAATATTTACGTGGTCTCAAATATTTTATGTGACATCTCTAATCTCTATTTTTAAAGGTGATTCATGAAAAAAGTTGATCCAATAAGAATATTTGAACATCTTGACCTGGTTTGTTGTTTGTTAGGCTCTTTTTTCAGACATTAATATCACTAATACTTTCTGAATTATTTAACCTTAAGGTCAAAATGCACAAGAGGCCTTTTTTCTTGATGAGAGTGTCACATTTCAAGCTGGTGGTGATGGCAGCTACTTTTTCACAGAATGTTATTGGGAGGCACCACAGTTGTATGTGAGGAGAAGAACAATCAAGGCAAATTTATTAAATTTTGGAACTGGATCTGGGTGCTATGAAGAAAATCAAGAAAATCGCAATGAAAGTTTCCCCAGTGGCGGAGCTCACATTATTCCTTCTTCTAAAACGTTTGTGATCTAAAGTGTTCTTTCTTTGACAATTTTTTGTTAGCAGTGACATTATTTATAGGAAAAGGCCTTGTGAAGTTGATGGCACAATTGGATAAAATCTTGAAAAAAACTCATTCTTCTGAAAATAGTCTCTTTACCGAATTATACTAGATGTTTAATGGATTGTTTCCAGGAAGTGAAGTATCTATTTTGTTAAGACTTAATTTAATTGTTGTGATGAGAGTCAAAACAAGTAGGCCGTGATAGTAAAATCAGAAGACAATATAAAAGCAGAAGCACTCGTATTGTTTAAACAGAAGCAGTACTTATCGAGTACTGAACGTCTTATAAAAACAGAAACTTAGCTTAAGCAGGAAAAAAAACTTAACGTCTTACATTTGATAGTTACAAGTCTTAAATGTTACCTTTAATTTACCTAGTACTATTATTAATTACATCATTTAATGATGTACGAAGTCATTTAAAGCACCTCACTAGTTTTGGTATAAAATAAAGACTGATTATTCTGAAGCTTTCTGTAGGACCCTTTTTCGGTGATAAAGCTGATTCACTCAAAGTCAAGAAGTCGTTTTGTTTATAGACATTGGATTCAAGGTTTCTATATATAAAAGGATCAATCCAATATAGAAAACAACGCTTAACATTATCAAAGAACACATTCCATATCCAACGTTGTTTTGAGCAATCAAGAACTACTACTTATCTTCAAGCTCAAAATACGGAAAAGCAGCACACTCTTTATAGAAATTATCAGATCTTCTGAGATCATCTTGTACTGCTGTTTCGTTATCTCTTCACAAGCTATTCATTTTACTACATCTTATTGAGAAGAGTCTGTAATTTGGAAAAGAGTCTTTTCCAGAAATTTTTTGTATTCATCTTTTTGTGTGTGAAACTAAGAGTTTCAGTAGGCAAAGGATAAGTCCTACTGAAGTGTGTGTGTACAAGAGTTGTACTGTCAAAAACAAAGTCTTTTAGTGATACCTTTTGGAAACAGAAGAAGGGGAGACGTAGAAGATTTCATCTTCGAACTTCCAGAAACAACCACTGTCTAATGCCTACTTTTTCATTGTTTTAATCCTATACCATCATATCGTTTCCGCACTTATTTATTGTGATCTACTGGATATATATTCGAATCAGGTAAGCTATAATCTCTAACAGGATTCTAGCACATTTGCAAAAACATCAAAGAAATGAATGATTTTATTCACCCCCCTCTAAACTCTATATTGATCCCCAACAAGTGGTATCAGTGTAACGTCCCGAAAATTTAAAGGTCCACGTAAACCACATGCATGCAATTATTAAATTTTCTTGTGTTTTAATTACTTGTTTTAATTGCATAAATTAATTGTGTTGTGCATAATTACATGTTTAAAATATATTTTTCTACATGATTGCATTAAAATGTACTTTAAGGGTTATTTGAGTTGCGATCGAGGAACGGAGACCGATGGCTGAAAAATAGAAAATGTTTTTATTAAATAATTGTTTTTAATTATTAAAATTAAGGGTGATGCTTTTTCTTATTTTTAAAAAGATGGGGTTTAGAGGTGATTTTATACGCCAGGGCGTAATTTTTATCGGTGTTGGATTTTCAACAAAAAAGCAAACGTTTTGCCAACCCGGCTAATAAATTCACAAAATTATTTAAACAAAATAATTTTTATATTTTAATTAAACTTCAATCAAGCATTAATGGGCCTAATTACATTCTTAATAAGCTTAAGCTTGGATTAGTGTTTGATTAAACTATTTATTGTGATAAACACTCCCCATTAACCCTTGAATTCACGCCACACACCTCACCAATTCTCCTCAATCTACACGGCACACGCACACACCATATTCAAGAGGAAAATTCGAAGCTTGCAAGGAATTTCTAACCAAGGTCGTTCGTCTCCGTTCTTCGCAATCGTCAACGGTTTTTCGTGCATTTAAAACGCAAAGTCACGCCATATTTCTTTCCTTCAAACATCTATCACACCATAGTATTTTATTTAATTGAACTTTTCATGAAAAACAAGTGACACTTTGAAGTATTTTCGTTTCTATGCAATACATGAAAGTTTAAGCATGATTTTGGATTCAAACTTTTGTTGTTCACATGTAATAAGGGATGCCATGATTAGGGGATGTCTAGGGGATGTTTTTACATGAAAATAAGGGTCCCAAGAACACACATGCACGCTGCACATGAAATCGTTACAAGCATGAACCAACTTGCTGTCATAGGGAAGAAGGTTTCGGTTTTGGGGGTTTGATGGCTTGGCTTGGGCAGGGGTTGGGCTACGGCTTGGCTATGGTCCATGAGGGGTCAGGGGAAGAGTCCTAACCATGCTAGGACTTGGAAACCAGGGGCTGGGAGGAGTCCTTGACAACAAGGACTCCACCCGAGAGAAAGCCCATGGGGCTGCGCAGGTTTCAGAAGAAGGTGCGGGGAGGAGGAGCTCGGCTAGGGGGCTTGGGCTAGGCTAGGTTAGGTCCTTAGGGTCCTAGAAGGGTGCTAGAGAGGTTGGTTCAGGGCTTGGTTGGGTTGGCTAGGTCCTATCAACAGAAACATGGAGTCCATGCTAGGTGGGTTTCTCGGCCATTCATGCTTCTTGATAAGTACAATTTATTGCATTTTTATTACTTGTTTTTAACTTGTAATTTTATGATTCTTGAGCAGGTTTTATGTGATTTTTTATTGTTTTTGTTGTTGTAGTTTTGTAGCTTAGAATAAGAGTTTGGAGTAGTAAAGTGTTGAATTGAAAAGTGCAAAAGATCAAAATTACAGAAGCTGCAGCGCACCCGCGGTGAAGCAGTGCACCCGCGCAAAAATCCATACCGCACCTGCGCTGGCACACCAGAACCAACACCGCACCCATGCTCCTTGCAAAACAGAATCCGAAAATCTGTATTTTTGTGTGCTGCGCATGAAAGTCCAAGATTGGTGTGCTACGAATTGAGGCTTGTCTGGACTATAAAAAGACATCATTTACTTACCATCTAGGGTATAGGGGAGCCAAGGGAACAGTGGAGGCTGCTGCTAGAAGATTGAAGACTCAAGTTGATCAAGTTCTTTTGGGAAATCTGCTGCACAACTCCGGGGACGGATTCAGCACTTCAAACTCTTGTTCTAAGTTCTTCTTTCTTTTATTTTTCATTTGATATGTCTTGTTTAAGAACTATGTTTTGTTGTTTTATTTGTGTTATTATGACCTAATTTTTACTTCTAGAGGAAAGATGGAACAAAACTAGAAACCATGTGTTATAATTTATGAGCTAATCTATTTAAGTTCTTCATATTGTTCATTTGTATTTTTCTAATCTTAATGCTTTCAATTTATTGGTCATAATTTGAATGATTTATATGTTTAAAAATTATCACTCGGAAGAGGAAATTATAAACAAGAAATGGGAAAAATACATCAATGGTATTTATAGATTTCGGGAGTTCCTATAATACTATTGAAGCTCACAGAGAATCTAGTGCTTGTTGTGTTATTTAATTGTAGACTGTTGATGGGAACGTTGCAATCTATTTTTAGATAACTAATATCTACTTAACACTCGGGAGAGAGAGTAGACAATTATAGGATTCTTGGCTAATGAATAAGAAGGATTTTTATAACATAGCTACAAGAAATTACACATGGTGGACAGTTGCGTGAAATCGTACCTCTAGATTTTTTATTCCATTGTTACTTGCTATAAATTGGTGTTACATTTAAATCCATTTTCAATTTAGTTATTCTTGCAAACAAATCTTTTAATTGATTATTCTAAATAAAGTCGAGACTATTTTAATCACAAGTACTAATATACATTATATGCACATTCCTCGTGGGATCGACACGTGTACTCGAAAATATATTTTACTATAACTTGACGTCGTGCGCTTGCGAGCAATCAAGAAAACACGCAACAAGTTTTTGGCGCCGTTGCCGGGGATGTTTATTTTAAATTTATATTTGTATTGTTACCAAAATTAGTTTAGATTTTAATCTAGAGCTGCTTTTATTGTATTACATTAAGCATTGATTTGTTTCTTATCCTTGTTTGACAGTGCATGCGAAGATCGAAAAATCTTGACTTGCTTATCTTTGATCCCGAGATCGAAAGAACCACAAGAAGATTAAGAAAGGCAAGAAGAGAAGCGATTCAAACAATGGCTGACAACAGAGATAACGAAAATCCACTCCCTGCAATACCCATCAGAGATCATTTTAGGCCAGTACAAAATGCTCATTATTCGGGCATAGCACGAGGGACTATTAATGCAAACAACTTTGAGCTCAAGCCCGCATTTATAAACATGGTTCAACAGAACCAATTTGGGGGAGCCGCTACTGCAGATCCTCATCTACATCTCAGAACATTCCTTGAAATCACTGACACGGTAAAGATAAATGGTGTTCCTGATGATATAATTCGATTGTGCTTGTTTCCTTTTTCTCTTAGGGACCAAGCAAGAGGATGGCTCTAATCGCTTCCTTTGGGGAGTATCACTACATTAAAAGAGTTAGCAACCAAGTTCCTTGCTAAATATTTTCCACCTGCGAAGTATGCACAATTGAAGATTGAGATAAGTACTTTTAGGCAGACTGACTTTGAGCAATTATATGAGGCATGGGAACGGCATAAGGAGTTGTTGAGGAGGCACTGTGGATGCAGCAGCTGGTGGCACGATATTTGCCAAATCACCTGATCAAGCATATGATTTGCTTGAACAGATGACCATTAACAGTTATCAGTGGCCGTCTGAGAGGTCAGGAGTAAAGAAACCAGCTGGAATTTATGCCGTAAATCCTATTACATCACTGACCACACAAGTTTCAGCTTTAACAACTCAAATTGCAGCTATGAATAAAGCTAGTACACCAGAGGTTGAAAATGCATCGGTTGTTATTGAAGAACCACATATTCCTGATGAGGCGCATTATATCAACAATAGGAATTTTGGTGGATACGGAGGATATCGAGGTAACTCTCCCCCTAACACTTATCATCCAGGTTTGAGAAATCATGAAAATTTTTCATATGCTAATAATAAGAATGTGTTGAATCCTCCACCGGGGTTCAATACATTGAAGGGGGAAGGAAACCCTTCACTTGAGGATCTAGTTGGGACATTTGTTGCTGAATCTAGTAAAAGGATGGCTAGGACTGAATCTCGTCTTGATGGCATGGAAACTCACATGGGAAATATGGGTGCCACAATGAAATAATTGGAGACACAGATTGGACAGTTGGCTAATGCATTGAGAGATCAAAATAGAGGTCAATTCCCAAGTAATACTGAAGTGAATCCAAAGGAGCAATGCAAAGCTGTAACTTTGAGAAGTGGCAGAGAACTTGAGGTTAAAAAATCCAAAGAGAATGAGGAAAATGATAAGAGAGTTGAAGAAGATGAATGTGAAAATGGAAAAGAGAACAAGGTTGAGGAGTCTCTGATTGAAACTGAAGTTGAACGGATTCCTATATTGAAACCGACTCTTCCATACCCACAGAGATTTAGGAAGAAGATTATTGATGATCAATTTGCAAAATTTTTGGAGATTTTCAAGAAGATTCACATCAACATTCCATTTGCTGATGCTTTAGAGCAAATGCCAAACTATGCAAAGTTAATCAAAGATGTGATGTCAAAAAAGAGGAAGTTGCAAGAGTTCGATACAGTGAAGTTGACCGAAGAGTGCAGTGCCATTCTCCAAAAGAAGTTACCACAAAAACTAAAAGATCCAGGGAGTTTTACTATTCCTTGTATTATTGGTAGTACTCAAGTTAATAAAGCTTTATGTGATCTTGGAGGGAGTATTAATCTTATGGCATTTTCTGTTTATAGGGACTTGGAGCTTGGGGAGGTAAAACCAACCTCTATAACTTTGCAACTTGCAGATAGGTCACTCACCTATCCCCGTGGAATTGTTGAAGATGTTTTGGTAAAAGTTGACAAGTTTATCTTCCCTGCTGATTTCGTAATACTTGATATGGAGGAAGATCAAGATGCTCCATTGATTTTTGGGCGACCCTTCTTAGCCACTGGAAAAGCATTGATAGATGTACACAAAGGAGAATTCACCTTGAGAGTTGGTGGGGAAGCTGTGATATTCAACATCTATAAGGCTATTAAAGGTAACGACGAGATGAGTACTTGTAAAAGTATTGATATAATTGACTCTTGTGTTGCTGAGATTGGTATAGGTCATACAACAGAAGATCCATTAGAAAGATGCCTTTCTAGTACTGTCAGTAGAGTTGATGATGATGATTGGGAACTGAGAGAGCAACTTTTAGCTCTTGAAGAGTTGCCAAAGGTGAAGGAAGCCGCACAGGAGAAGTTGGAAGAAGAAAAATGTTCAGAGATAATACCTTCATCCCATGTTTTGAAGGAATTGCCAAGCCATCTTTGCTATGCTTTCTTGGGTGAGAAGTCGACATATCCTGTAATTATCTCTTCCTCTCTTACTTTAGATGAAAAAGAGAAATTGTTGAGAGTGTTGAGGAAATTTAAAACTGTATTTGGGTGGTCGATTTATGATATCACGGGGATTAGTCCCACCATATGCATGCATAGGATTTTAATGGAAGAGTCATACGCTCCTTATGTAGATCATCAGAGAAGGCTAAATCCAGTCATGAAAGAGGTAGTAAAAAATGAAGTTTTGAAATTGTTAAATGCTGGAGTTATATATGCTATTTCTGACAGCAGTTGGGTGTCTCCTGTGCAAGTAGTGCCTACAAAGGGATGGAATGACTGTGGTAAATAATGAAAATGATGAATTAATATCTACTTGTACTGTGACTGGATGGCGAGTATGTATTGATTATAGGAAGTTGAACAATGCCATATGTAAAGATCATTTTCCATTACTTTTTATTGATCAAATGGTTGATAGACTTACTGGTTATTATCGCTACTGTTTTTTAGATGGTTATTCAGGTTATAACCAGATTGCTATAGCACCAGAGGATCAAGAGAAGACAACATTCACGTGCCCCTATGGAACGTTTGCCTTTAGGAGGATGTCTTTTGGGCTATGCAATGCACCTGCTACTTTTCAGAGATGTATGATGTCCGTATTTGCAGACATGGTGGAAGACATCATGGAAGTCTTCATGGATGATTTCTCGGTATTTGGCTCTTCATTTGATCACTGTTTACATAACCTTTCCCTCGTTTTGCAAAGATGTCAAGAAACGAACTTAGTTTTTAATTGGGAGAAGTGTCATTTTATGGTCCAAGAGGGTATTGTTCTTGGACATAAAGTGTCTTCAAAGGGATTAGAGGTAGACAGAGCCAAAGTAGTTGCAATTGAAAAGCTTCCACCACCGAAGAACATCAAAGGGTAATAGGAGTTTCTTAGGACACGCCGGGTTTTATCGTAGATTTATCAATGATTTTTCTAAGATTACTAAACCTTTGTGTAATTTGCTTGAAAAAGAATCCACTTTTATTTTTGATGATGATTGTCTGCAGGCATTTGAGAAGATCAAGAAGGCATTGGTGACAGCACCAATCATGATAGTACCATATTGGAAGGAGTCCTTCGAGTTGATGTGCGATGCTAGTGATTATGCAGTAGGTGTGGTGTTGGGCCAAAAGCGTGATAAATTTTTAGATCAATCTACTATGCAAGTCGAACCATGGATGTTGCACAGCAAAATTACACAACTACTGAAAAGGATATACTTGCAGTAGTGTTTGCATTTGACAAGTTTAGATCATACTTGGTCGGCACAAAGGTAATTGTTTTCACTGACCATGCAGCTATTCGATAGCTATTTGCCAAGAAGGATGCAAAACCACGCTTGATAAGGTGGATTTTATTACTCCAAGAGTTTGATTTTGAAGTGAAGGATAGGAAGGGGTGTGAAAATCAAGTGGCTGACCACTTGTCACGGCTCGAACTTGAAGATAAAATAGATGAAGAAACCATAAAAGAAGCATTGCCAGATGAACAGCTGTTTGAGGTAAATGCTATACTTTCTTGGTTTGCTGATATAGCTAATTTCTTGTCTTGTGATACTCTCCCTCCAGATTTGAGTTATCACCAAAAGAAGAAGTTCTTTCACGATGCAAAGTTTTACCTATGGGATGATCCATACGTCTTCAAGAGATGTGCTGATCAGATGATTAGAAGATGCGTACCAGAGGAAGAAGCGAAAGTTATTCTTGAACAATGCCACTCTTCACCATATGGTGGTCACTTTGGAGCATCAAGAACAGCAGCAAAGGTATTACAGTCTGATTTTTATTGGCCTACTTTGTTCAAAGATAGTTATACCTTAGCCAAGTCATATGATAGATGCCAAAGGGTTGGCAATATTTCTAGACGCCATGAGTTCCCATTAACCAATATTTTGGAATTTGAACTTTTTGATGTTTGGGGTATTGACTTCATGGGACCATTCCCATCTTCTTTTGGTCAATCTTATATTTTGCTTGCTGTGGATTATGTGTCAAAATGGGTGGAAGCAATTGCCACCAATACTAATGATGCTCGAGTGGTTGCTAAGTTTGTCCACAGGAAAATCTTCACAAGATTTGGGACACCAAGAGCCATAATTAGTGACGAAGGTACACATTTTTGTAACAAAATCTTTAACTCACTTTTGGCTAAATATGATGTGAAGCATAAGGTGACCCTGGCATATCACCCACAAGAAAATGGACAAGCCGAAGTATCCAACCGGGAGATTAAGCAGATATTGGAGAAAACAATGAAGACAAACCAGAAGGATTGGGCACTAAAGCTGGATGATGCCTTATGGGCGTACAGAACGGCTTACAAGACACCTATTGGGATGTCACCTTATAGCGGCTATTGCAGTTGAATGAGATGGAGGAGTTCAGAAATGAGGCTTACGAGAACGCAAAGATCTACAAGGAGAAGACCAAGAAGTGGCACGACAACCATATCTTGCATAGAAATTTCGATCCCGGACAACAAGTACTGTTGTTCAATTCATGCCTCAAACTATTTCCTGGTAAGCTAAAATCAAGATGGTCGGGGCCATTTACAATAGAATCAGTCCAACCATATGGAGCCATTGAGCTAAAGTGTAATGACGGAAGAACGTTTAAAGTAAATGGTCAACAGATCAAGCATTATTATGGGACTGAAGTACGGCATCTTGACAACATTCCTTTGGGCGGATCAACTTGATGTAGACTAATGGCAGTCGGGCTGACGATGTTAAACCAAGCGCTTTTTGGGAGGCAACCCAAATTTTTGTTTCTTCATTGCATTTCGTTTTTGGTTTTACTTTTATTCTTGTATTTTTATTGTTTGATTATGTAATTTTTTGGTTTAGTGTGTTCTTGTATTCCCCCAAATCTTATGAATATCTATTGTGTTTTTCAGGACTAACAATTAGAGGAGAAAACAATTTCAAAGAGTGCACCTGCGGTCCGTTATTGAGCGCGTCGGCGTTGGTTTTACAGAGACTACACCGCACCCGCGGTATTTTTACAACGCCAATGCGGTGTTTGCTTTATGAAGAATGAAAATTTCCAGTAGGTGAAGCGCACCCGCGGCCTATTTTGTAGTGCATCCGCGATAGGTTTCCAGAACCCACACCGCACCCGCGGTCCCTGAAGGTTGAAAAGAAAAAAATTCCTGTAGCTACACCGCACCCGCGGTAAGCTACGCACCGCACCCACGGTCCCTAAAGGTTGAAAAGAAAAAAAATTCCAGTAGCTACACCGCACCCGCGGTAAGCAAAGCACCGCACCCGCGGTCGATGTTTTTAAATTCTGAAACAGGCACACATTGGACATAACGAAAAACAATTCTCCTCCACCTCTCCTTCACTTCGAAATACTCACTCAAGAACACATTCCACACTCGATTTTTTCTCCCAAATACACATTTCCTACTCCACACATTCATACCTTCAATCATTTCATCCAATATCCATCTTCATTCCACAAAAATCAACACCAAACCTAGGTTTTGAAAGGGGGCTCAAAAGTTTCACCAAGAATTGATTGGGGCTTTGATTTTGTTCTTCCAAGAACCATTTCAACACTCAAGGTGAGCAAATCTATACTACATTTGCTTTGAAATTCGAAATTATTGGTGCTATTGGCTATGAAAGAACAAAATTAAATTTTAGTGGAGTGCATTCTTGACATTGTTGATTGGAGTTGATTGGATTAATGTGTATATTGTTGAGTTGTAATTATTGTGATTAATAAGTTTGGGGGAGTGAAAGAATCATCAAGATTAGTAAATTGGATTGAAGGGGTATTTGGTGCGTTGAAAGTGTTCGACAAAATGCCTCCAAGAAAGAAACAATCAAAGGGTGCATCCTCATCTGCGAATTATGATGCACACAAGTTCTGGGATGAAAAGATGGAGGAAAATTATGCTAAAATTCTGAATAAGAGCATTGTGAAAGAGAGGGGATTTGACCTGAGCTTCCCACGAACCGAGATTGGATTAATGCTTACTGGTAGGCATTGGGAGGAGTTTGGCAAGACACCAGAGGATGCGGTTATTTCGTTGGTATGAGAATTTTATGCTAACCTTAAGGTTAAGCATGATCACTTGAAAGTTTTGGTGCGAGGAAAAATGGTGGCTTTTGATTCTCATACCATCAACACGATGTATGATATCCTTCCAGTCATGCATGATGAATATGAAGAATATCAGACCGAGGAAGTTGATTATGATAACATTCTTCAAACTATTTGCATTGAGGGAGCGGAGTGGCGAATGAGAGACAATGTACATTTAAGCCTAGCTAAATCTGATCTGAAAAATGTTGCCAAAGATTGATATTCCTTCATTTCGGCTAGGATTAAGCCTACTGACCATACTACTACGTCATCAAGGAGAGGGCAATCCTGACTTTTTGCATCTTAACGGGAAAGACGATTGATTTAGGTCATTTGCTTCAGAACTCAATGCTAGATTATGCAAAAGGTAACTCTCCTAGTGGACTCCTCCACCCTTCTCTTATCACAGACCTATGCCATTATGCGGGTGTGACTTGGGCAGCAAATGAAGAATTGTTGAAACCAAAAAATGTCATTGTGGTAATTCAACCACATAGGTCACTGACATCTGATCAACAAGATACACGTGAAGCTCAGAGAGAATTCAACCGAAGAGCTGCTGAAAGACGTGCTCATGCTCAGGCCCAACAACAACGAACACAACCGCAACCAAGAAATGTGCGAGATAGATTAACTCATTTGGAAAAGGAGATGCGCCAACAACGCCAAGACATGGACGCGTTTCGGTTTAGGACCGATACATTCATGGATTATATGATGGATTTCACGTCTGTCTTGGCTCAACAATTTCCATCAGCTTCCATATCTGGTAATCCATTTCCACAACCTCCGCAATGGCCGCCCGCATATGATCCGCCAGAGTATCACCCACCACAAGAAAGAGCAGATGATGAGGATGGCGATGACCACTGACGGTCATTGCCCGAGGTATGTGTATTCCCCTAACTTTAATGATCATTTACATCGAGGGCGATGCACATATTTAAGTTTGGGGGAGATGTTATTTATATTTGCTTGTGTGTTTGTAGTGTCATTTAGTTTTATTTGAGTGTTTTATTTACTTTTGAGTTATTTTCTTGTGTGTTTGTAGTGTCATAGTTATGAAAATTTTTGAAATGGCCAATGATGAACAAAATTTGTGTATTTGAAGAAATGTCATGTATTTCATTCATGTTCACCAATCAATTGAAAAAAAAAATTTAGAGAACAATCATGACATTTGGTAAGTTTGAGACTTATAATTTCTAAACAACTCTGTGATTTTAATTTAATATTGATATAAATTTTTGCAAACATATATATGATTGAGGCAATATTTGATTTTATTTGGGCCTATTTATATTGTTCATAAATATTCATTTGAAGCCTTCTTGAGCCTATATGAGAAAAGAATTGTGTTCTTGAAATTTCTTGGAAACCAAGCACTTTTCTTTTGAATATATATATATTTGGTTGATGCATTGAGACACTATTTTTCACGATAATTAGATTCTACTCTGTGTTGGTGAATTGAGATTTTGTCTAGAACTATCCAAACAACACTCGAGGAGAAATACAGACAACTTATGATTTAGGAATGATTTAGGTGATTTTTTTGGATCGATTGAGCCTTTCAAGCCACCAAATAAAAATAATTTATCATTTGTCACCTCTTTGTGGCTTATATGAATTCGAATGGCACACGTAAATATGTGTAAAAGACCCCCATTCGATATCCTTTCAAATATCCCACATTTACCACTCCGTTGAATATTTTAAACATTAATTTCCTACCTTCTCAAGGGAGTAAGAATTCAAAGGATCAAAGAAATTGAAATTCTCCTACAAAAGAAAAGAAAAATGAATGATGTTTCATTGAAGAAGTTGGAGAAAAATGGGAGAAAAAGAGAAGAAATGAATAAAAAAAAATTGGAGATAAAAGAAAAAGTGGAGTTTGCAAAAGAGATAAAAATTCAACTTACTTCCCTTATTTGAATTCCAAATCTTCATTTGTAGCCATGAGCCAAGGCCTAACATTACAAGCATTGAAAATCATATTGACCAAGTCATAGTTGTCCAATATACTAGTGGAGAGTGATTGGGAGGATCAAGCCTATGGACAATTGACAAACACTTACATTGAGTACGAATCTTAATCAACTTTACACACCTCACATCATCAAATATTTATTGGGTACTCCTTTCTTGAATGAATATTGCTTTGAACCCAATTTTTTAACGAAAAATACCTCTTGATTGTGTTTGTAAAAATTGAAATCAATTGAGAATATTTTGAAACATGAGTTGAAGAGAATAGAAGTTTAGAAAATTAACCGATTTCATGATTATATCCGAATAAAAAAATTGATTGGATAGTTTTGATTGGTCATATATTGAATAATGAATGCATGAAGAGTTAATTAAATTATCTTGAGGCCAAGTTCTTTAAAGTATTTCATGACTTGTTTGTTTGTATTGTTTTGTTTTGCTCGAGACTAGCAAAATCCTAAGTTTGGGGGAGTTTGATAAGTACAATTTATTGCATTTTTATTACTTGTTTTTAACTTTGAATTTTATGATTCTTGAGCAGGTTTTATGTGGTTTGTTATTGTTTTTGTTGTTGTAATTTGGTAGCTTAGAATAAGAGCTTGGAGTAGAAAAGTGTTGAATTGGAAAGTGCAAAAGATCAAAATTACAGAAGCTGCAGCGCACCCGCGCTTATACATACACCGCACCCGCAGTGAAGCAGTGCACCCGCGCAAAAATCCATACCGCACCTGCGCTGGCACACCAGAACCAACACCGCACCCGCGGTGTCCTCTTGACCGCACCCGCACTCCTTGCAAAACAGAATCCGAAAAATCTTTATTTTTGTGTGCTGCGCATGAAAGTCCAAGATATTGGTGTGCTACGAATTGAGGCTTGGCTTGTCTGGACTATAAAAAGACATCATTTACTTATCATCTAGGGTATTGGGGAGCCAAGGAAAGAATGGAGGCTGCTGCTAGAAGATTGAAGACTCAAGTTCATCAAGTTCTTTTGGGAAATCTGCTGCACAACTCCGGGGATAGAATCAGCACTTCAAACTCTTGTTCTAAGTTCTTCTTTCTTTATTTTTCATTTGATATGTCTTGTTTTAGAACTATGTTTTGTTGTTTTACTTGTGTTATTATGAACTAATTTTTATTTCTAGAGGAAAGATGGAACAAAACTAGAAACCATGTGTTATAATTTATGAGCTAATCTATTTAAGTTTTTCGTATTGTTCATTTGTATTTTTCTAATCTTAATTCTTTCAATTTATTGGCCATAATTTGAATGATTTATATGTTTACAAATTATCACTCGGAAGAGGAAATTATAAACAAGAAAGGGGAAAAATACATCAATGGTTTTTATAGATTTCGGGGGTTCCTATAATGCTATTGAAGCCCATAGAGAATCTAGTGCTTGTTGTGTTATTTAATTGTAGACTGTTGATGGGAATGTTGCAATCTATTTTTAGATAACTAATATATATTTAACACTCGGGAGAGGGAGTAGACAATTATAGGATTTTTGGCTAATGAATAAGAAGGATTTTTATAACATAGCTACAAGAAATTACACATGGTGGACAGTTGCGTGAAATCGGACCTCTAGATCTTTTATTCCATTGTTACTTGCTATAAATTGGTGTTATATTTAAATCCATTTTCAATTTAGTTATTCTTGCAAACAAATCTTTTAATTGATTATTCTAAATAAAATCGAGACTATTTTAATCACAAGTACTAATATACATTTATATACTTATTCCTCGGGGGATCGACACTTGTACTCGAAAATACATTTTACTATAACTTGACGTCGTGCGCTTGCGAGCAATCAAGAAAACACGCAACACTGCTGCTGGTGGAGCTTTTGTTTTGGTGCTTGGGGTTGGTCTGGGCTTGGTCTGGGCGTGGTCCAGGGTGGTTAGGATCAGGATGGGTCGAGTGGTTAGCAGCTGGTAGTGTCCTAGAGGGAGAAGGAGTCATATTGTCCAAGGGAAGGCTCACCCACACACAAGCACAGATTTTGGGGTCAAGTTCCAGCACGTTTCGAGCGGGCCAGGGCTGGTTTTACGGGATGGGCTTGGTCATTAGGGTACCTAGGTGGGTTGGCTAGGTTTTGGCTCAAGGTGGCTTTGGCGTGGCTCGAGTAAATTGGGAGATGACTCGGCGGGTTCGTTAGTGTGTCCAAAACAAAAATTAAAGAAAGAAAAATATATCCATGGGTCCATGGGGGTGGCTCATGACTTGAAAGAGTAGAATAAATAATAAAAATGCTTTGTTTAAAATTTGGGGTCAAAATAACGAGTTTTGGATTTATCCGGGATTTTATCGCCGCACGAAACGTTAATTAACGATTTAATTGAAACACCTAGTTTTATGCGGAATAAAATTATGAAAAATTAGGTTTCAACTTAAATAATTATTAAAAGTGTAAGTTTTTAATTTGAGAATTTTATATTAAGGTTTGGTTTAATTCGGGATTAAAACGTATTAATACGTCACATCTAAAGAATAAATTAAAAGTTCTCGATTTAAACCAAATAAAAATATGAGAAAATTCTTGTAAGCTTAAATAATTATTTGGGACATGTTAGAGTCAATTAAATTAAGAAAATCTCAAAAACGTCAAATTTTATGTCCAGCGGTAAAACGATCATTTTACACCTAGAAATTAGTACACGTCATGGCAGTGTCCTGATTGTTGTTTTATATGCTAATATAATTATTTCAAATGTGTATGAATTTTTATGACATGGATTTTAAATATTTACGATTTATTATGTCAAAATGTTGTTTTATATAGTTATGATTTAATATGTTAAAATGTCTATTTTAAATGTTTATGATTTAAATGCATATTTTAAATGTTTATGATGTTGAAATGTTTTATTTAAAGGATTTGTGGATTTTATATGTTGAAGGGTTTCTTTTAAAAATGTTATGTATTTTTACGAGGAAACGATAACGTTAAAAGATAGATTGCATACTTGTCTTTAAAAGAAAATGATAATAAATGCATGATTTTTATTAAGTGATGAGAATATGAAACATTGAAGGAAGTGAAGTAATTGTGACTAATACGATGATATGTTGGAGATATCGTGAGGGCTATGGTCCTAGTGGGAGCCCGACAATCGTTTTTCCTTGGATACAGATATGTAGATGTATATGATGACATGTTAATACGTAAGGCCAAGGTCCAGTTGACCGGTGAGAGTGTTGCTGGTGTTCCCCGCCGCCCAGTACTGTGGTTACATGTAGATGGATCCATCGCCCAACACGTAGACGTAGACGTAGATGAACACGAAAGTCACAATTAACGATCTGAATTCAATGAAAGGAAAAAAGAATACGTGTATGTTGATGATAATATGAATACGAATATGTTGAGGATGACATGAATATGTTTATGAAAATGTTTATGAACAAGGATTATGAAAATGTTTTTACAGTTTATGCATCATGGAAATGTTTATGAAAATGGTTATGTTTAAAGTTTATGCATCTTCATGAAACGATATTTTAAGTACAAGTATTTTTCACTGTTGTATTTTATCTGTATATGTATTACGTTGTTATCAAGATTATGGTGTGTTGAGTCTTTAGACTCACTAGGTGTGATTGATACAGGTGATTATGATGATTAAGTTTATGGAGGCCTTGATGGTTGATCTGACTGGACTGAAGGTGCACATAACCCGAGGACCGACGCTAGTTTCCGCACTAGTTTATGATTATGATTTATGTTAAAAGATATTTTAGGATGGTATATTTATGAGTGATTTTTGAGAGATTATAGTATGGGCTATACTTTTCAAATAATGTTTTTGGGTTGATAAAATAGTTGGTTGTTTTACTTTTAAAATGATTCCAAAATATTTTATGATTCGGCCGAAAGCTATGTGAGGTTTTTTAAAAAAAATTATTTAGCAGCGTTTTAAGAAAACGATTAAGCAGACGTTTCAATCAGAGCGGGTCATTCTTGTTTTGAAAATCTACAACAGAAATGGCACATTTCAGCAAAGTCCCTATGTTCTCAAAAGATGATTTTAATGATTGGAAGATCAGGATGAAAGCCCATCTTGCATCCCAAGAAGATGACATTTGGTTTGTCATCACAGATGGTCCCTTAAAAATTCTAAAGCCTAATATAGCTATTGCTTGACAAAAAGACCTTCAGCAAAATCAAAATGTGTCCTACAGCAAAAGAGATTTGGGAAAAACTCATACAAATCTGTGAAGGAAATGAACAGACAAAGGAAAACAAGCTTTCTGTGGCAATGCAAATGTTTGAAAATCTCAAGATGAAAGCTGGAGAAACTCTAAGCGAGTTTGATGAGCGGTTCAGCAGCTTCGTAAATGAACTGGCAGCTTTGGGAAAGGAACATGGCAATAGAGAAGTGGCACTCAAAGTGACAAGAGCTTTACCCAGGGAATGGGACGTAAAGACAATGGTTATGGGAGTCTCAAAAGATATGAACAAGTTAGAGCTACATGACTTGTTTGCAGACTTGAAAGCTTATGAGTTTGAACTGGAAGTAAGAAGTGGAGAAAAGCCCTTGTTGAATCCACCTACCAAGGCTCTTGCAGCTACCGCTACTGGTACTGCTACAGTTGTTCCAAGTGTATCACCTGCGGTTGTTATTGAAAGAACATCTGACAAGACTGCTGAACAAATCAGCAATGATGCAATGTCCCTCTTTGTGAAGAAATTTTCCAGATTCATGAATAAGAATCATCGAGCATACCAAAATCCTAACCAAAACTTTAAGAAGGATTCACCACCTGGTGATATGGCATGCTTCAACTGTGGAAAAATCGGACATTTTATTGCAGACTGCCCGAAATCTAAGAAGGATGACCAAAAAAAGAAGGAGTACAAGCGTAACGATAAGAAATCCAGAAGAGACCGCAAAGCAATGATCGCTGAAGAAAGTAAATCAAAATGGGCAGATTTTAGCTCTGAGTCTTCTGACTCAGATAGCCATTCCAGCGATAGTGATGAAGAAGAAATCAAATGTCTCATGGCAAATACTGAATCAGCCTCGACATCTGGAGAGGTATTTGATTTCGACTCTGATGAATTAACACGAAACGAGTTAGTTAAAGCATTGTATGACATGGTAGAAGAGTACTCAAAACTTTCTCAGTCATTCGAGGAAGTTAAAATTGAAAATAAAAGCTTGAAAGATCAAATCAGTAAGTTCCCTTGCTTGCAGAGTAAATGAAGATTGCCAGACGATGATGTCTGAAAATCAAAAGCTATCAATACTGGTGAATGCATGGGATAAGTCTTCTGTTTCATTAGAAAATATGCAAGAATTACAGAATCAATCTGGAGGCAGGAGTGGTCTCGGATTCAGCAATAATGAAAGCACTTTTGAAACAAGTACAAAGCCAAAACTAGATATGAGAAAAGGAAAATACATTCACTTTGTTAAGTCCAGTGTGGTACAAGAACCAGAGTATCGACTGTTCAAATTGAAAGGTGTAACGTCCCGAAAATTTTAAGTCCACGCAAACCACATGTATGCAATTATTAAATTCCCTTGTATTTTAATTAAATATTTTAATTACATGAATTAATTATGTTGTGCATATTTACATTTTTAAAAAATATTTTTCTACATTGTTGCATTAAAATGTATTTTTAAAGGTTATTCGAGTTGCGATCGAGGAACGGAGACCGAGGGCTGGAAAAAAAAAAGAAAATATTTTTATTAAATAATTGTTTTTAATTATTTAAAATATGGGTGATGCTTTTTATTATTTTTGAAAATAAGGGGTTTTGAGGTGATTTTATACGCCGGGACGTAATTTTTATCGGTGTTGAATTTTCAACAAAAATACGAACTTTTTGGCAACCCGGCTATTAAATTCACAATCTTATTTTAAACAAAACTATTATCATATTTTAACTAAATTCTACTTAAGATTTAATGGGCCTAAATTATGCTTATTAGGCATAAAGTCTTGTTAAGAAGATATTTAACTATAAAATATGTAAACGCTCCCCCAAACCTACACACTTGCACGCCTCAAATCTGAAAAAAAAAATATTCTCTCCCAAAGCTCTCAAAACACACGGCACACTCACACAAATTGAAGAGGCAAAAATCGAGAAAAGCTTAAGGAATTCAAGCCAAGGTTCTTGCCCCGTTCTTCGTCATCGACAACGAATAATCATGCGTATAAAACGCAAAGGCACGCCATATTCTCCTTTTTCTCATCCATCACATCATAATATTTGTTTAAATATGTTTGCATGAAAAATTAAGTGAGGCTTTCAAATAATCTTGTTTATGCATCATAGGTGGAATTTAAAGCATGATTTTTGTTCCAAAACTTGTTTAATATGTCCATAAAGGGACTTGCCATGAATTAGGAAAGGATCAAGGGTGTCTTACACGAGTTTAAAGTAGTCTTAGACACACAGCGAAACTTGCTGCACGCACGAGAGAACAAGCTGGAACCAATTTTCTGTTTTGGTGAAGGTGTTGCTCGTTTTTGGGTAAAGCTTAGCATGGCTTGGTTCGGCTGGGGCCAGGGCTAGCTACGATCAGGTATGAGTCGAGTGAAGAGTCCTAGACACACTAGGACTCGAGACCAGCGGCTGGGGAGGAGTCCTAGCAAGGTAGGACTCCACCCGAGAATTTGATAGGGAAGTGCGCAGGTGATCAGCTGGTGCAGGGCGGAAGTTGCTCGGCCAGGGGGCTCTGGGCTGGGCTAGGCTAGGTCTTTAGGGTTCTAAGAGGGTGAATAAGGGTCTGAGCCAGGGCTGGTGCGGCCTGGTTGGTGGCTGGTCGAGTGGGAACGTGAGGGAAGCATGGCAGCTGTGCTACGCGGGAGGTTGCTGTCAGCTTCAGGTGTTTGCTGCGCGGGTTCAGGGCTTGGGCTAGGTCCGGGCTGGGTCTGGGCGTGGTCTAGGGGCAGTAAGGTTCATGGATGGTCGGTGGTTAGATGGCTTGACGAGTCCTAAGGCAACTAGGAGTCCTAGATAAGCTAGAAAGCACTCACGCACATACACATGCAATCTGGTCTGTGGTCCAGCAGGTTTTTGAGCAAGCATGAGCCGGGCTTTTGGGCTGGGCTTGGTCAAGAGGGTCCTTAGGTGGGTTGGCTAGGGTTTGGTTCAAGGTGGCTAGGACGCGGCTCGAGTAAATTGGGAGATGGCTCTGTGGGTTCGTTGATGTGTCAAAAACGAAAATTAAAAGGCTAAAATTAAACCCATGGGTCCACGGGGGTGGCTCATGACATGGAAGGGTAGAATAAATCATAAAAATGCTATGATTAAAATTTGGGATCAAAATAATGAGTTTTGGATTTATTCGGGATTTAATTGCCGCATGAAACGCTAATTAACGAGTTAATTGAAACGCCTAGTTTTATGCTTTATAAAATTAAGGAAAATTATATTTGAGCTTGAATAATTATTAAAAGGCTAAGTTTTTTAATTTGGGAATTTTATATTAAGGTTTGGTTTAATTCGAGATTAAAAAGCGTTAATATGTCTTATTTAAAGATTAATTTAAAAGTCATCAATTTATGCTAAATAAAAATATGAGAAAATTCAAGTAAGCTTAAATAATTATTTGGGACATGTTAGAGTCAATGTAATCAAGAAAAATTCATAATCGAGGAATTTTACGTCCAGGGGTAAAACAGTCTTTTTACACCTAGAAATTAGTAAACGTCATGGCAGTGCTCTAAATGCTATTTTTATGATATTATGATTACTTTTAAATGTTTATGAAATGTTCATGATTAAATTATGATTTTTAAATGTCCATGGATTTTTATGATTTAAGGTTGACATTTAAAATACATAATGCATGCTTGGTTTCAAAAAAAAATTATATGTTATGCATGATTTTTAAAGTGATGAGAATGTTAAACGTTGAAGGAAGTGAAGTATTGTGGCTATTGAGGTAACGGTATGTGATAACGGTAAGAATGGAATATCGTGAGGGGAAAAGGCCCCAGAGGGAGCCCATTTATGGGAAAAGGCCCTAGAGGAAACCCCGACGATCGTATTTCTATTCGAAAGAGGATAGGCCAAGGCCCAGTTGACCGGTGAGAGTGTTGCTGGTGTCCCCCGCCGTCCAGTACTGCGGTTTCATGTAGATGGATCCATCGACTTTTTGAGGTTTGAGGAAAGTCACAATTAACGATCTGAATTCAACAAAGGAAAAGGAAAAGAAAAAATGTTTATGATCATGAAAAAGCTTTTATGTTATGTCATATTGAGGAAAAAGAAAGGAAAAGGTTAAGGTTTATGTGATGCATGTCATGAAAATGTTTATGCTTAAAGTTGATGCATCATCATGAAAATGTTTCTATTTAAAGTTCATGCATCATAAAAAGATTTATGAAAATGTTCATGTTTGAAGTTTATGGAGCTTCATAAAAACGATATTTTAAGTATAAGTATTTTCACTGTTGCATGTGATTTTATACGTATTATTTGTTATAAAGATTATGGTGTGTTGAGTCTTTAGACTCACTAGGTGTGATGGATGCAGGTGAGTTTGAGGGAGGACTTGATGGGTGATTTTGACTGGACTGAAGGTGCACACAAACCGAGGACCAGCGCTTCTACTTTTTCGCATTTAAGATTTATGATTCATGATTTACGTTAAAGATTTTAAGACTTTTTATTCATGTTTTGAGAGGTTTTTGAGAGATTATAGTATGGGCTTTATTTCTCAATTATAAAGTTGGTTGTTTTATTTTAAAATGAGGTCCAAAATATTTTATGTAATTTTTGGTGGTTCGGTCGATGCTAGGGAGGTTAAAAAAAATTCTAGTACTTTTAAAGCAATAAAAAGGGCAGACGTTTCAAAAGGTTTGTAGATCATACGAACAAAAGTAGACATTATGGTCTGGGTTATGTTGAACCTAAGAGAGGAGTCCATCAGAGTGCTGGATCTAGTAGAGGATTCAACTCAGGAGGACAACCCTATATGAAGGTTAGAAACTACCAGTACTATAATTGTAGACCAGTTCAGAAGAGATACAGTCCAGACGATAAAAATAGAAGGGAAGAACAACATCCTAAAATGCATTCTATTAGAAATAATAGACCTTCTGTTGCATGCACCTCTAGAGATACGCGAAGTACAAGATCACCTAGAATTGTACAAATGTGGGTTCCTAAAGGACTGATAAGGCTTGGACCCAAATAGATTGGGTACCAGTTACTAAAATTT
The DNA here is from genome assembly GCF_025594145.1 of Primulina tabacum. NCBI lineage: Eukaryota > Viridiplantae > Streptophyta > Magnoliopsida > Lamiales > Gesneriaceae > Primulina > Primulina tabacum. Next base: position 24,588,813 of record NC_134556.1, on the reverse strand, counting down.
GTGTTTGCAGGAACAGGAGAGGAAAGCCAAGATAAGCAGCTCTACATGGTATCTGGACAGTGGATGTTCCAGACATATGACTGGACAAAAGAGTCTACTTTTAGAAATAATGAGTTGTAATGGACCAAAGATAACTTTTGGGGACAACTCAAAAGGTAAAACCGTGGGTAATGGTAAGATTATCCATGGTAATATCATTATAAATGAAGTCATCTTGGTTGAAAATATTTGTTACAATTTAATTAGTATTAGTGAACTGTGCGATAATGGTTACTCAGTAGCTTTTCGTAAGCACACATGCACAGTTAAAGATGCTAATGAGTCTATAGTCTAAACCGGTATAAGAGAAGGCAATACTTACAAAGTATCATAGAACAAAGATCATGTTAATGTTCCTACATGTTTAGTTGCCTCCCTAAGTGATAAACATTGGCTATGGGACAAGAGATTGAATCATCTTAACTTCAAGTCAATCAATAATCTCAAGAAGCAGAACAGAGCTGATGTTTTACCTGATATTAGTTTCGTTTTGAATCATGTATGTTCTGCATGTCAACTTGGCAAACAAGTAAGATCTAGCTTGAAGAATAAAGGTAGTAAATCAACATCAAGATGTATGGAATTATTGCACATGGACTTGTTTGGTCCAATCCCTATCATGAGCTTAGTGGGAATGAAATATACTCTTGTTGTTGTTGATGACTTTTCTAGATTTACTTGGGTAATATTTCTTGCTGGAAAAGATAAAACCAGTGGCCACCTGATCAAGCTTCTGAAAAAAATTCAAAATGAAAAATCAGTTTCTGTCATAAAAATCAGAGGTGATCGGGGCACTGAATTTATTAACAAATTTCTTGAGTTATATTTGGATGAACATGGTATTCATCATGAATATTCAGCTGCCAGAACGCCTCAACAAAATTGAGTAGCTGAGAGGAGAAACAGAACTCTTAAAGAAGCTGCCAAAACAATGCTAGCAGATGCAGACATCTCTCAGCGCTTCTGGGCAGAAGCTATCAACACAGCGTGTTACACACAAAACAGAACCATGATCAACAAGAGGCATAATCAGACTCCATATGAGATATGAAAAGGGAGTAAGACTAATGTATCATATTTTCATGTGTTTGGTTGCAGATGTTTCGTGCATAATAATGGTAAAAATTATTTATCTGCATTTGATTCAAAATCAGATGCTGGACTTTTTCTTTGATATTCAGCAGTAAGAAAAGCATATAGAATTTTGAACAATAGAACTCTTAACGTTAAAGAATCTATTCATGTTGTCTTTGATGAAGATAGCAGTGTTCCTGGAATTTCTAATATGTCAAATCTAAGTAACAGATTAGACATAATTCATCTGGAACTGGATAGTGAAGATGATGCAGAACCAAGTGTCAAAGATGCTCAAAATTCAGAACCAGACATTCCTCTGGTAGAACCAGTTGTTCAGACACATGATGTACCAGAACTAGCAGCTGACATTCCAGAACCTACCACTGCTTTACCTGAGCTTGATCCAAATCCATTAAATCAGGAAGAAATCCCTCTAAACCCTTTTGTTTGGAGAAAATCACACCCTCCATATTTTGTTATTGGAAATATAGCAGCTCCATTAAGAAACAAAAGACAAATGATAAATGAATATAATGCATGCTGCTTTTATTTCTCAGGATGAACCAAAGAACATTGAAGAAGCTCTTCTGGATCCCAGTTGGATTGAAGCTATGCAAGAAGAGCTGAATCAATTTAAAAGAAATGAAGTGTGGTTTCTTGTACCTATACCATCTCATCAAGCAGTTATTAGAAATCGGTAGGTATTTAGAAACAAACTAAATGAAGAAGGTACTGTTGTTAGAAATAAAGCAATACTGGTGGCTCAAGGTTTCAGACAAGAAGAAGGAACAGATTATGATGTGACATATGCACCGGTAGCAAGGCTTGAAGCAATCATAATATTCTTAGCCTTTGCTGCTTTCAAGAACTTCAAGTTTATCAGATGGATGTAAAAAGTGCCTTCCTAAATGTTCTACTGCTAGAAAAAGTTTACATTGAACAACCCCCAGGTTTTATTGATCATTTCTTACTGCATCATGTCCTTAAACTACACAAAGCCTTGTATGGTTTGAAACAGGGACCTAGGTCTTCGTATGACACTCTTTCAAAATTTCTTGTCAATCATGATTTTACAATCGGCACCGTATACAAGACTTTATTCACTTTAGTTAAAAATAAGCACATTCTATTAGTACAAGTTTATGTTGATGACATTATCTTTGGGTCAGCTAACCCCAAGTTGTGTGAAAAGTTTGCTAAGATAATTCAGGAACAATTCGAAATGGGCATGATGGGAGAATTTACATTCTTCCTAGGACTGCAGATTAAGCAACTCGATACAGGAATCTTCATAAATCAGGCTAAGTACACAAAAGAACTACTGAAAAAGTTTGGCATGGAAACATGCTCTGCTGCTTCCACTCCAATGAGTTCATCTACTAAGCTTGATAAAGATGAAAGTGAATTTCAGTAGAGGTAACTCAGTATCGTGGTCTTATTGGCTCATTGTTATATCTTACTGCCAGTAGACCTGATATTATGTTTGTTGTTTTTATTTGTGCAAGATTTCAGTCTAACCCTAAGCAATCTCATTTTATTGCTGCAAAACGAATTCTGAAATATTTGAATAGTACTCAAAATGTCAGCTTATGGTATCCCAAGGATTCTTCTTTCAATCTTATTGGATATTCAGTTACTAACTATGCAAGTTGCAAATTGGATAGAAAAAGCACAAGTGGTTTTTGTCAATTTCTTGGTGATAGGTTGATCTCCTGGTTCAGTAAAAACAGACTTTCATACCCACGTCTACTGCAGAAGCAGAATACATTGCTGCTGGAAGTTGCTGCTCTCAATTACTTTGGATGCAACAACAACTCAATGACTATGGAGTTCAAGCCTTTGAATCACCTATATTTTGTAACAATACCAGTGCCATAGCAATTACGCACAATCCAGTACTTCATTCTAGAACAAAGCACATTGACATCATACACCATTTTATTAGAGATCATGTGCAGAAGAAGGACATTCGTCTGGAATTTGTCCATACTGTTCAACAAGCAGCAGATATCTTTACAAAACCTCTGCCTGAGAATAAGTTTTCTTATTTTCATAATGTTCTTGGTTTAATTGATTTGTCATAACTACTGATTACTATTTTGTATGCATTAAGTAGAAACAGTAGATAACAAGAAGTATGACAAAATGAACTGAGTCATTCATAAAATCAGATGCGTTACAATAGATAAGCAGTTACAATTGTTGATATCAACAATACTGAGACTTACAACAGAAACCGTAACAAGAACCTACTAGAATCACCCCCCTCTCTTTGCATGATCGTGGTTTGTGAACGGGATGATTCCGCAGTTTAAACCTAATAATATAGAATAATCTAACTGATTATTCAGCTTAAGATCCAGAAGTTGGCTCCAGGTCTTCATATTTTTCAGAACGATGTCTTCAAACTTCTTTTTATGAGACGCCAGAAGTTGTCTTTGAAACTCCCCTGGTGTATCCGACTCCGGAGAAGACTCAGATGTATTGCTTGCACTGTCCATTTGTTAAGTGACTAAAATGATTTAATTTGTGTGTTTGCAAGGTATTCATATTTATACTTGGGGAAGTTGAAGAGTCACTTGACAATTCATCTCCTGCACGAATATCAAGAGTCATCTGTCATTCCCTCAGATCTCAAATCTTCGCATTTAATATTGTTTATTTGCATTAATTTAGGGGGAATATTGTTTTAGTTATGACTAATATTTATGTGCCACGTCAAAAACAGAAGGAGATTTGTCCTTTCGATAAAACGTGTCTGATGTATTTTATCAAAGTGCTGGATATATTTCAGTACTTTATGACTTCCAGTAGATATTATCATAAAACGACAAATCTTCTTCTGATTTTCTTTTAGTAACCGCTTTGGACAGCCCGCCTTTTATTCACTTTTAAAATTTTTAAATCATTGTCTTACCTGCCTCTTTTCATTCAACTTTTCAAAATCTCACCGTAAACATATTGACACGTGTCCCTATGTTTACACTGACAGCTGTACATTTTGAATTTAACCACATCTTCTCTCTCTTATTTCACTTTAAAGATTTCAGACTATTGCATACTTGATACTGCTTTCTCTCGCATTTCTCTTTACTACACAATCTACTTCGAATCCTTTTCAATTGCAGAAAATGGCTGGAGCTTATACACTCAATGCTTACCAAGTCATCTTTGCGCCAGTTCTCACAATCAAGGAGGAAAACCTTGTTAAAATGTTCAAGACCATTGAGAAATCTGGTCTTCGAAATTTCTGGAAGCACAGACAATCATTTACAAGACCACCCTCCTGATTTCTATGCCAAGGCAACCATTGAGGATGGAAAGATCAAATACTCTCAGGGAGATGCATCCATAATCATTGATGCTGCACTTCTGGGCTCAACTTTCTTTCTTCCATTCTCAGGTAATTTTGAATGCTCAGTTATTACTAAGGAGGAGATGTTTACTGCTCTTACCACATTCTCAGCTTCTGGAGAGGAACTCTTTCCCTCTTGCTTTAAGAAGCTTTTGAAAATGGAGTACCAAGTACTCGCCGATATTGTGGCAAAGACACTTCTGGTCAAAGCTGGTACTTCTGATAAACTGACCAAAGAAAAGGTTCAAGTGATGATGGCCATCACTTCTGAAGCTAAAGTGTATTGGAGTCGTTTTTTGTTCAAGATTATGAAGGACATGATTGTAAGGAAGGGCACTGGTTTTGATGTTCAAATCAACAAAATGTTGAAGGATGCCGGTTTTCCATTTACACCGGAACAAGATGGATCATATGTCACAATGGTCGATGCTGACAACATACTTGCTTTAAGGCCAAAGCCAACTGTAGCTGAATTTGTTGCCCTCAAGAAGGAGATTGGTGATGTTCAAACTGAGGCTCCAGAACCTCAGAAGAAAGTCATGAGGAAGAGAATTGTTGTCCTTGACTGATTCAGATAAAACCATATCTGAGGAATCTGCTGCTCCCACCAAAGCCTCACTCCCAGCCACTCCGGCTAAAAAAAACAAAGAACCACCATCTGCATCAAGAAGACAGCAGCCATCGCTGATCTTGACACTGTCTCGTTAAGACAAGTTTTTCCACAGTCACCTCGACCAAACCAGTACCTATCCCCTCCTCAAAACCAGCAGCCATCCCTACTGCAACCACTTCGACCTCTTTTCAGACTCTCAGACCCTCATCTGGAATTGTTATTAGAGAACCTGCTGCAGGGTCTTCAGCGTTTAGACATGTGCAACCTGCCTCCTCATCAGACAAAGGCAAAGGAAAACTCATTGAAGAACCCAAAATTCATGGCGCCAAATCATCTGTTCAAATAGCGTTTGATCTTCACATGGATGAAATAGAGAAATTTGCGAGTGAGGACATTATTTACTTCGATGATTGGCTCAAGATTAGAGTTTTCCACCCAATCACATTTTTAAGAACTCCATGTTCTTACGGAAAAATGGTGAGAAGCGGGTCTTTGCTTCTGATAAGACCAAAAATATGATTGAGACAATTAACAAAAGAAGTTACATTCTTGATCAGCTCAAGCATCAAAAGCTGGATTCTATTTGGAAGACTTTAAAGTCAAATTTTGATTCTGAGAATCCTACTGCTATTCAAGATCAAGATGTAATACAACTTTTGTCTTATCAGTTGAGATTGATGGATAAGCAACTTCTTGCTCAGGAACAAGTTTTTGTTCAACCCCTGCAGTACATAGTAGGCCTTGTCCCAGACATTTTCAAGATTAAGCCAGTTGAGGAAAAGACTGCAGCTCCTTCTGAAGCCAAAGTCTCCAGTACTCCTGCATCTCCGACTTTGCCTAGTAAATCATGATATATGTTCATGACTTGGCTTCTGTTGATGAAGTCATTCAGTCAATTGTTCATGCTGCTACTGCACTAAATGTTTCTCAGGCTGTTGACATGGTCCTAGAAGGACATCCAGAAGCTCAACCAGCAGTACAATAAATGAAAGAATCAGATGCTGCTCCTTCATATTAACTGCCAGATCTGGATAAATTTTCTGCTGAACATCAAGCAGAAATGGAAGCTCTGTTAGAGGTCCCATCTGAATCAAATCCAGTTGTTGAGCCCATGGAAACCACCGACACAGCTGCTGATTTGCATCAACTAGAAGAAAGAGCAGCACTTGAACAATCTACTGCTCCAGAAGACACTTCTGCAGAACCAGCTACAGCTCCCCCTTCTGCTCAACCGGAAGCTGTTCCTTCTACTGCACTGATTTTCCCTCCATCTGGTTCTGCTACTCACATTTCTCATATTGCAGATATCAGGCAGCGTCTTCAAGAAAGACCCCCCTCCCCAAAAGAAGAGTTTAATCTTGAATTTGAGATAGATGTTCTGAAAAGAAATCTTGACAATCTATCGGAGATAGTGAAACAGTTATCCCGTGAACATGCTGGTGAAGTTAGTGCTACCAAATTCTTCCGCGACCGCATCTCTAAAGAAATCATTCGCACGACAGAATCAATAGTCAAATTGAATGTTAAAACCAGCAGATTCAGGCAACCTGTTTTCACAAATCAAAGCAACATCTTGCTCGGTCAAGCTGAGATAACTAAAATTGACTCTGATCATGATTCATCAATTATCTCAGTCTCCAACAATGTTGCAGCTATAGATTCGAAACTCGAACTTATTGATGCCAAGATTGAGTCTCAATCTCAATCTCTTAATGCTCTTGATGTACGAGTTTCTAATCAAGCACCATATCTAGAGATGCTGAATAATGGAATTCTAAATCTTACTGGCTGATTAGATGACTTGCTCTCTCGTATTGATGCAAAAAAGGGGGAATCAGAAGGCAGAACTGGAGATGACAGACATCATGCAGAATCTTCTTTCATAAATCAAGATCTTCAGGATGAGGAAACTATGTTAAGAGATATTGGAACCACTGATTAAACTCTTTTGTTTATTTACTTATCAATTATCTTGTTATTAACTCTATCTGCTTTATGATATAACTGTTGTTTTTCATATTTACTAACATCTAGGTTTTTGCATCACCACAAAGGGAGAAATTGTTATACTTAATTTAATTGTGGTGATGAGAGTCAAAACCAGTAGGCCTTGATAGTAAAATCAGAAGAACTCGTATCGTTTAAACAGAAGCAGTACTTATCGAGTACTGAAAGACATATAAAAACAGAAGCAGAACTTAGCTTAAGCAGAAAGCAGAACTTAACGTCTTTCATTTGATAGTTACAAGTCTTACATGTTACCGTTATTTTACCTAGTACTAGTATTAGTTGAAACGAACTCGATTTTTTTTTCCTAATCTTAAATCATAAATTATAAATTACTAAATAATTTAACATAATCATGAATCATAATAATTTAACAATTTAAAATCTCAAGTGCATAAAATAAAATCCTAAATCATCGACAAACCAAAATTCCTAAATCGACTTTTAAAAAGATCAACTAACAATAAAAATAAAGCATAAAATATCTCTAATAAAAATCATTAACATAATCTTTAAATCCTTAATCTAATAAGCTAGTGCGGAAACATAAAGGCTCTCGGGTGTGTACTGCTGCACTCGATCCACTCCAGCATCAGCACCTCCCATAAATCATCCAAACCTGCATCATATAAACCTAGTGAGTCTAAAGACTCAACACGTTCTAAACATGAATAACAAATAATAAATATACATTCACATGCATTAAAATCATATTTTACTTAAAATAGCTTTTGGACATAAATAAATCATAAGTCGTAAAATCATTTTAAAATAACTTTAAGCATAAATAAATCCTTCAAAAATCATTTAAAATAAGCTTTGAGAATAAATAAATAATTTTAAAAATAGCTTTAATCCCCATCATAAATCATATATCATAAGAATCGTCGGGGTGTGCACTAGGCTCCACCATGGCCCATGGGGGTGTGCACTAGGCTCCACCATGGAAATACGATCGTCGGGGTTCCCTCGGGGGCCTTTTCCCACAAGCGGGTTCCCCCTAGGGCCTTTTCACATAAATGAGTTCCCTCTAGGGACCTTTTCCCCTCACGAAATCACCATAAAATCATATATCATTAATCATATCTATTGTCACAGTCAATTCACATCCCTCAAAATATTTTCATTTTCTTTTAAAGTCATAAAATAGCATAAGTTTCAAAAATAGCATTTGACAACATTAAAATTTCATAGCTTGCCATAAATCATACAAATACAAATTATCATCAAAATCATCATTTTAAATCATATAATATCATTTAACATGCGTTGTAATCCTTCGGGACGCTGCCAAGCTTTTTCGTATTTTTCTAAGTGTAAAATTACCTTTTTGCCCCTGGACGTAAAAATCTCGATTTTATCTTTTTCTCACATTTAGTTACATGGGATTATTCTAAATAATTATTTAAGTTTAAATATAATTTTTCATAATTTTATAAAGTATAAAACTAGGCTTTTCAATTAATTCTTTAATTAATGTTTCGTGCGGCGATTAAATCCGGGATAATTCCAAAACTCATTATTTTGATCCCAAATTTTAAACATAACATTTTTATTATTTATTCTACCCTTTCAAATCATGAGCCTCACCCATGGACCCATGGTTCTAATTTTTCTTTTATTATTTTCGAATTTGACACATTAATGAACCCACCGAGCCATCTCTTCCAATTTACTCGAGCCACGCCCGAGCCACCTCAAGCCAAACCTGAGCCAACCCACCTAGGCACCCTACTGACCAAGCCCAGCCCAAAGAAACCAGCCCTAGCTTGCCCAAACCCGGCTGGAACCGAACACAAAATCTGTACATGGAAAGAAACTCACGCCTATGAACTCCTAGCCCACTAGGACTCTTCCAGCCGAGCCACCCCCCAGCCAACCTGACCCTAACCATCCCTGACCAATCCCAGGCCCAGCCCATACCAGCCCACGCCCTAGAACCCAGCAGCGAAGCTCCTGAAGCCAAGGATAGCAACCTGCGCGTACACCCTGCTGCCACGCTCACGTTTTTCATGAGCCAGGAGCCAACCGAGCCACCTCCTAGGCCCAGACTTTCCTACCCTATCTAGACCTTCCTAATGCACCCTCTAGACAACCTAGCCCGCGCCCCTACCGAGCCGCAACCCCCTTGCACTGCAGCTGTTCGGGAGTTACCTGGGGAGAGTCCCAACTTTCGTGGACTCTTCCCCAGCCTGAACCACGAGTCCTAGCCATGCTAGAACTCTTTCTAGGACCTAGCCACGACCCTTAGGACCCAACCCCCTGCCTTGGTCGAGCCCCAAGACATCATGCAAAGAAACGAGCCCCTTGAACCCCAATAAGCATACACACACTTTGTTCTTAAAAAGAAACTCTCGGCCCTTCTGTTCTTTCTTGTGTCCTATGGTTTCAGCCTTATTTCCTTCAATATTCATCATGTTCCTTCAATATTTCAATCATATAACATCCTACCTTGGCAGCGTATCGTTGGATTCAAAAACAGTTTTTCATAAAAACGTAAAAACGTCGTATAAACGTTCTACCGTAAAAATTATCGAATACCTATTTTTTCATGCAAAAACAATTAAATCATGCATAATATGATTTGTATGATGTTTTAAAAGAGTTTAGAAATGCGGCTTTGCGTTTATAACGCTCGAATATACGATCTTCGGCGAGGGTGCGACGTTAGGCGACCGGACGACGAAGAACACAAGCTTTTATCCTCTAGATATTTTCGAAAATATGTTGGTGTGTGTGAGGAGTGCACGGCTGCTGATGGAGGTAAATTGTGAGGTTTTGAAGACCTAATACCCTTATTTATAAATTAATTAACATACTAATGGGCTTTGATTTTGGGCTTGCATGCTTAAGGGTAATTGGACCTACTTAAATTAATTAAATTGGGCTCAATATCACTTAGTTAATTAAATAATAAAAGTTTATAAAAAAAATTTCCATAAAATAATATTTATTATCTTTGAAAATTCGTTGTTTGCCCAAAATCGGTTTCCCGAGAAAAATCGAGCTCGACTCGTAAAATAAATTCGAACTCCAACATTTTTAGAAAAATTAAATCATTTTTAACCATATTAGGAAGCCTTGTCATTATTTAAATAAAAATACATACTCTTGTCTTGGTCGTCTCCGATCTCCTTTTCCCTGCCTATTATCGAATATTCGGGTAAAATCCTTAATTTCATGAAATCATGTCTTTTTATCATTTAATTATGCAATCGTACATTTAATCATATAATAAATATCATGCTAGCATTAAAAGCAATTAAATAAAACAATTAAGTAATAAAAATAATTTTTCATGCATGAGGTTTACGTGGACTGATTTTTCGGACGTTACATTAGTTACACCATTTAATGTTGTACGAAGTCATTTAAAGCACCTTGCTAGTTTTGGTATAAAACAAAGACTGATTATTCTGAAGCTTTCTGCAGGACCCTTTTTCGGTGATAAAGCTGATTCACTCAGAGTCAAGAAGCTGTTTTGTTTATAGACGTTGGATTCAAGGTTTCTATTTATAAAAGGATCAAACCAATATAGAAAACAACGCTTATCATTATCAAAGAACACATTCCATATCCAACGTTGTTTTGAGCAATCAAGAACTACTACTTATCTTCAAGCTCAACAGACGGAGAAACATCACACTCTTTATAGCTATTATCAGATCTTCTGAGATCATCTTGTGCTGCTATTTCGTTATCTGTTCACAAGCTATTCACTTTACTAAATTTTATTGAGAAGAATTTGTAATATGGAAAAGAGTCTGACCGACGATTTCGGTTGGAAATAAATTTAGCAAGCGGACTAGGTCAAGTAATAGTATTTGGAGATGAGTCCAGGTATCGTACCCACAGAGATCGATGTTTAATTACTAGAATATGAATTATTTTTCCTAATTTAGGCAAATAAAATTCAAATGATGGGAGATAAATTAATTAAAAATAAATAACACGATTTAAATAAATTAACTAAAGCAAAATTAATCCAAACTATTAATTTAGACGAAAATTCAAATTATTTAAAAACGACTAAGGCGCACAACGGTACCGAGACAACTTATAATCTACGTAATTCATATTCAATAAATTAATTATTTGATTCACGACGTAATTCCCAAAATTATTTATTAAACGATTCCTCGAATTAATAAACCTAATGAAATCTAACAGTCCAATTATTCCTAACTGAATTTAATTAGATTCAACCGCATTAGATCGCTGTGAAATTCCAGTTTTTCAACCTAAAATCGCACACTGAAATCGAATACTATTTCTAGTCAATTTAACCATGTATTGATTGATGTGTGAAGCAAATATTAATCTATCGCCTTCCGGTTTTAGATTAACCAACAAATATTCAATTTAATTGGCTAGATTAAAAGAACACGTGATAAACGACATCAATCAATGAATAAAATAAATAATCTAATTGAATAAAACTCAAAACATCAAAAAATAATATGTCTCGGCCCTACCATGGCCTTAGTCTATAAAAATCTACTCCATAAACTTAAAATAAAATTCAAAAGCAGTGTTTAAATTCAATGAAGAGAACATAGTTAAGAAAGAAGGAAAGAATTCTCAGTGATTCGTAGCGTGTGCGTGGAATTCCTCTTGCTTCTTTTCCTTCTTCCGCGCTGATGCTACTTCAGAGTAGCTTCTGTTCTACTCTCTTCCGCGGTCTTCTGCGCTTCTTTCTTCCTGTACGTTATGCACTTCCGCCTCTCTCTTCCGCGCTCTGTCTTTTTTTTTTTCTGTTACGTTCTGCTCTCCTTCTTTTGTACGCTTCTGCCTTCACTCTTAATAGGCCTCCTTCTTCCTCTCATTCTTAGCCCATGTCAAATAAATAAAGTGATAAGATATTTATCAAGATTCACATAGATTTTTCAAGATTTCAATATCATCAAGGAATAAAAAAATTTTATTTCCTTTCTTTTGATATTTTTTTCTTTGAAGTCTTGTAAATTCATCTTTTATTCCAAATTTAATCATTTTTCTCTTTTATTCAAATCTACAATTATTATTCAATTAAGCACATAATTAGGGATAAAAATATCAGATAAGGGCAAATATTATTAAATCAAATCCCTAAAATCTTTTTTGAAGATTTGGCCTTATCAACCCCCCCACACTTAGCATTTGTTCGTTCTCGAGCAAATCAAAAGAATAAAAATATTATGAAGGAATATTCAATGATTCACCACAACAAATGACACAATCAACACTTTTCAACCTACCAAATTCCGTCACACTCAATCAAAAGATCACACTTCGAAAATCGTAAAATTCACTTTCGTTGCAACTTTAAAACTCAAGCATTCATTAGAAAAGATCAAGATAATGAGACGTGTGTAGTGTGAAAGTCAAAACTCATATTTCTCAAAGGTGTTTTAGTTCAAGGAGTGCTCATATTTTCTGAATTTGTTTTATATAAAGAAACTCTCCATAAGCTTGTCTTTCATACCTTTCTCCACTAAATGTTGGAGGAATATGACCCGGTCAATAGGTCTTTTTAAGTTTATAACGTTAGGCCACGGCTCACGACTACAATAAAGGTAGGGAATTCAAAATGAGAGAAAATAAACAAGTTAATCATATAGCGCACTCTTTCATCTCGTATCTTCCTTCCCTTATGGAATTTCATCATTCATCCACCTATCTTTTTCATCTTCCTTGTACTTTCATTCATATTCCCCCATATTTTGTTTCTCTTCCTCCAGTTTTTTTTTCGATTTTCAACAACATTCCCTTTTAGGTTTTTCAATCACCACATCATACAACATTCATTCCTCCTCCTTTTTCTTTTATATATATCTTTTCATCAATCCCTTTCTCATTCTTCATGATTTTTTCAAACTCCTCCAATTTTTCTTATCAATCAGCACATGAGAGTTATTGAAAAAATTTTAAAGCACTAAAGAGTTTATTTCTCTCAAAATTAAGGTAGAGGAATAGTGTATGAGCTAAAATTGGGTAGTTGATGTGGGATTTTGAAGGAATACGAATGTGGGCTAATTGTATGTCTTTGACACACTCCATTCGATTTATTAGGCTCAAAAGGGAATACTAGGGATATGAATGATGCATTGGGTAGGCTCGAAAGGCTCAAACGGTCCAAAGATCGCCTAAATCATCCCTAAGTCATTCTCCTCCGTATTTTCGCCTCGAAAGATAATCAGACAAGTTCTAGATTGTTTCTTTTCTTTCTCTTTTTTTTCGATTTTTTTTTAGCTCACCTTTTACCAATTCACGATTAATTCATATAAGTATGACTCAAAGTGCATATATGATGTCTCAAACATGATACAAAACTAGTTTGTGCTCAAATCCTTCGGCTACAACTACAACTCATCTCAATCAATTCTAGGTGTGATGTAATTTCTTGAGTGTTCAAAAATCTAGAAAGTCAATTAGTGTATCATGTAATCACTAGAGCGGTTTCTCAAAGAATAAACCAAAAAAAATTTTCATGCTCAAGGATTAATCATTTAAGCGCATGCTAAGTGTTGTTTAATAATTCCCCCCACACTTAAGATTTACACTGTCATCAGTGTCATGCCATTCAAAAAGAATATAGAATTTGGATGTAGAATAGTAAGAGAACACTTCCCTGGCAGTGTGCTTTAATATCCTTGGAGTACAACATGGGGATGGTAGAATTCCTCAGTGCTGGCAATCTCTTATTTCAACAGTTTAGCTTTTCCAGAGTCTACGTCATCTTACTTCATTCCAATATCCCTACACACACCAAAATCACAGAGGATTAAACTAACAAAATGAAAAAAAAGTAATAAAATGAAACTAAATAAAATAAATCACGGGGTTGCCTCCCAGCAAGCGCTAAATTCATTGTCTATAGCTTGACTACGGAGAAACATCCATCAAATAGCGGCTTCCGCCCATAGTAAATATTATACAATATTACATATGGGTCTTGATTATATGTGCCCTCAAGCTTGGCATGATATTGACATTGCACGCTCGTCGCTCCAACAACACTCGGCAAAGACTGATTAATAGGGGAAGAACAATCTAATCTATGATAAAGCTCGTAGAGGATGTAATATTCTTGAGTTTACGTTGATGGAAATAAATAATCTGCTGGTGGAATATATGTTAAGACCATATATGAGTTCAAATCCTTGACTTGTGTTCTTCTACATCTTCCAACTTCTCTTCTGCCTCATCTTCGCATAGGAATTCCTCGAAGAATTCTTCTTCCTTCAAAAACAAATATTTTAAATGAGGAGGAAGTGGTTTGAGTTCGAGGAATTGGGGTTCTTCTATGGAAGGTTTAAGTGATTTTGGAATATGTCCAAGCTCCCCAATCTTCGAATTCAACGATCTTGGCAAAGGCTTTGATCCCTCCAAATAGTTCATACATTCCTCCACCTCTTCTCTGTCTGATTCCGTGGACTTTGGGTTCACCAAAAGCTTTTCCAGTGGGTCTTCAATCAAAGTATCCTGCACACTACACTCAACAATATCATCAATAGCATCTATTCTATAACAATCAGAAGATCCAGAATATTTCATACTACGAAAGACATTAAAAGTTACCTTCTCATCATTCAACCTCAAAACTAGCTCACCTTTTTGCACATCTATGAGAGCTCTTCCAGTAGCTAAGAAAGGACGAACTAAAATTAGGGGGATCTCACGATCCTCCTCCATGTCTAGCACAACAAAATCAACTGGAAATATAAATTTATCAACCTTAACCAAAACATCCTCTATAACCCCTCTAGGATATTTAATAGACCTATCAGCAAGTTGAAGGGAAATAGTGGTTGGTTTAACTTCTCCAATCCCCAATTTCTCAAAGCAGGAATAAGGCATAAGATTTATGCTAGCACCAAGATCACACAATGCTTTGTTAAAATTAGAATTACCTATAGATGCAAGGAATGGAGAAACTACTTGGATCCTTAAGCTTTGGAGTTAATTTATTTTGCAAAATAGCTGAACATTCCTCAGAAAGCTTAACAGTTTCAAAATCAACAAGTTTCCTCTTTTTAGTCAAAATATCTTTCAAGAATTTAGCATAAGAAGGCATTTGAGCCAAAGCCTCTACAAAAGGAATATTTATGTGCAATTTCTTAAAAACTTCAAGAAATTTTGAAAATTGTTGATCCAATTGTAGTTGCCTTGCTCTTTGAGGAAAAAGAAGTGTATTAATATCAATATTATCATTATAATCAAATTCCTTACCTTTCTTACCTGTCTTCCGTGTAGTCTGAGTGTTCTGTTCCTTAGCATCTTCCATTTTTGGTTTCATTCCTCCATCATTCTTTGCCTCTATATCTGTAGAATTCTGCCTCTTTGGTTCCTCTTCCTCGGCCTTGATCACTGTACTCACTGCATTCACTCCTTTCGGATTTTTCTCAGTATCACTTGGTAGTGTTCCAAGGGGTCGATTTTCTAATTGATTCGCTATTTGACCCATTTGAGCATCCAACCTTCGTAAGATAGCATCATGATTCTGCAGTCTCGTCTCCATCCCCACAACATGTTTCATCATAAAATCCTCATAAATTGGTCTTTGATCTTCTTGCTTGAATCCTGGAGGTGCTGCGGGTACCAATAATCCTTGTTGTCTCACTTGTTGAGGAATGGACAGTGAAGGAATATGTGTTGGATTAAGGTAATTCTCCGTATTCTTCCAAGACAAATTAGGGTATTCTTCCATCCTGGATTGTATGTGGAGCTGTATGGATTGGATTACTGTATCCATTGATTCCCCACAAAATTCACTGCTTCTTCATCAAAGATGGGTTGTTCCTCGATGAATATTCCTTGGACCTGATTTGCTTGATTTGATTTCAGCTGAGAGAATTGATGGGCCAACCCATCAGTCTTAGCAGTAAGTGCATTCAAGACATCCATTTCAAGAACTCCGGCCTTTTTTCTCGTTTAATATCTGGCCAACCCGCACTATTTTCAGCCATATTTGAAATTATTTCAAGTGCAACTCGTGGAGTCTTCCTGTATAAGCTACCATTGGCTGCCGCATCTAGCATGGAACGCACAGAAGGATCAACTCCGTTATAGAAAATCTGAAATTGTTCGGATGAAGAGAAACCATGTTGAGGACACCTCCTCAACATCTTTCTAAATCTTCCCCAAGCTGTATGTAATGTCTCCCCATCCTTCTGGCGAAAAGATGAAATATCCATACGCAGTTGTGCTAGCTTGGTGGGTGGAAAATATTGATTCATGAACATTTCCACCAAACCATTCCATGTAGTAATAGAGCCAGCTGGTAGATCTCTAAGCCATTCTGCTGCTTCACCATGCAAAGAGAAAGGGAATAGTCTCAATCTTTTGGCATCCGTGCTCACTCCATTGAATTTGATTGTGTCACAGATAGATAGAAATCCCTCCAGATGTGCATTAGGATCCTCGGTCTGCGATCCTCCAAATCTCACTTGATATTGTATCATTTGAATGATGGATGGTTTCAACTCAAAATTATTTGCTTCCACAGTAGGACGAGTAATGCTAGAACCATAACCTCCAGTGGTTTGTCTAGTGAGATCATAGACAGTGCGATCATCCTCCTCGTTCTCCATTGCTTCAATCTCCGCTGTTTCAACTTTCTCCTCTTGTTTTAATTGTTCTTCCACGTCAAAGTCTGAGGATTTCTCCCTTTGTGCTCTACGTCTCCGTCGAAAATTATTCTCAATCTCTGGATCAAATGGCTCCAATTCTGTCCTTCCTTTAGCACGGCTCATGCACAGTAAGATAATCCCTTAAAATAAATAAACAAACTTTAAACGTACGAATATGCGTAAAATCAACAAAATTAAATAAAAACCTAATCTCAAGAAAATAATAAATCCTAATATTAAATAATTCAATCCCCGGCAAATGCGCCAAAAACTTGACCTGACGATTTCGGTTGGGAATAAATCTAGCAAGCGGACTAGGTCAAGTAATAGTATTTGGAGATGAGTCCACGTATCGTACCCACAGAGATCGATGTTTAATTACTAGAATATGAATTATTTTTCCTAATTTAGGCTAATAAAATTTAAATGATGGGAGATAAATTAATTAAAACTAAATAACACGATTTAAATAAATTAACTAAAGCAAAACTAATCCAAACTATTAATTTAGACGAAAATTCAAATTATTTAAAAACGACTAAGGCGCACAACGGTACCGAGACAACTTATAATCTACGTGTAAAATTCATATTCAATAAATTAATTATTTGATTCACGACGGAATTCCCAAAATTATTTATTAAACGATTCCTCGAATTAATAAACCTAATTAAATTTAACTGAAACGTCCTGCCCATTTTATTGCTTTAAAAGTACTAGAAATTTTATTTATTTTTTTTTAAAACCTCACATAGCATTCGGCCGAACCATAAAATCTCATAAAATATTTTTGACATCATTTTAAAATAAACAACCAACTAACATTTTTCTAAATCTAACAATGACATTTGAAAAGTATAGCCCATACTATAACCTCTCAAAAACCACTCATACTCATGATAAAAGTCATAAAATCTTTTAACATAAATCATAACATATATGCGGAAACTAGCGTCGGTCCTCGGGTCATGTGCACCTTCAGTCCAGTCGGATCAACCATCAAGACCTCCATTAGCATTATCATGATAACCTGCATTCATCACACCTAGTGAGTCTAAAGACTCAACACACCATAATCTTTATAACGAGTAATACGTAATACAGTCAACATATAACGGTGAAAAATATTTATACTTAAAATATCGTTTTCATGAAGATGCATAAACATAAACATTTTTGTAAACATTTTCATGATGCATAAAACTTTAAACATAAACATTTTCAAGACATGCAAACATGAATTTCCTTTTCCTCAACAAGACATGACATAAAACCTTAAACATAATCATGAACATTTTCCTTTTCCTTTGTTGAATTCAGATCGTTAATTGTGACTTTCCTCAACATGACATGACATGAAGATGGATCCATCTACGTGAAACCTCAGTACTGGGCGGCGTGGGACACCAGCAACACTCTCACCGGTCAACTGGGCCCTGGCCTAACATGATCCGAATAGAAATACGATCGTCGGGGCTCCCTCTGGGGCCTTCTCCCATGAATGGGCTCCCTCTGGGGCCTTCTCCCCTCACGATATTCCCATTCTTACCTCAAACCTCATAACCTCATAACCTCATATTTGTAATAATGGAAACACGATCGTCGGGCTCCCACTGGGACCATAACCCTCACGACGTCGCCATCATTAACGAATTAGTCACAATCACTTCACTTCCTTCAACATTTATATTCTCACCACTTTATAAAAATCATGCATAACATAACATTTTATTTTTGAAACCAAACATGCAACACATGTCTTTTAAATGTCTTCCTTAAATCATAAAAATCAAATAGACATTTTAAAAATCATAATTTAATCATGAACATTTCATAAACATTTAAAAATAATCGTAATATCATAAAAACAGTATTTAGGGCACTGCCATGACCTTTACTAATTTCCCGGTGTAAAAAGACCGTTTTACCCCTGGACTAAACATTTTACGTTTTCGACTTTTTTTCTTGATTTCATGACTCTAACATGTCCCAAATAATTATTTAAGCTTACTTGAATTTTTCCATAAATTTATTTGGCTTAAAACTTAGACTTTTTCAATTATCTTTTCTTAATTGTTTTAACGGTGTTTTAATCCTGAAAAATACCAAACTTTAATATAAAATTCCTAAATTCTAAATTTAGTCTTTTTATATTATTTTAGCCCTTATGGACCACGACTCGACCCCCGTGAGCCGTTTTCCAATTTTTCATTATTTAAAACACCCTATTTGACACCTAAACTTCGACCCCGAGCCAACTTTTGATTTTCTCGAGTTACCCCCGCACCATGTTGGTCCAAAACTTGCCCAACATCCTAAGTTAACCTACTGGACCATTATTTCACCAAGACACTAACCCAAACCATAAAAACGAGAACCTCCTAAGTGACCCTATGCTGGCCGAGACTTTCAACTTGCATGGACTCTATGTTTTGAGCACTTAGTGACCTAGCCGTCAGCCTAGCTCCCAAGACAACCCCCTGTACACCTTCCTAGGACCCTAATGAGTCACCCTAGCCTAACCCACGAGCCCTGGAACGATACCTTAAACCCTGCAAGCCACCCGAAGCCTGCACCCTTTTTGTGTCACTTCTCGGGTAGGAGTCCTTGCTTGCAAGGACTCCTCCCAGCCCCTCGAAACCAAGTCCTAGCGTGGCTAGGACTCTTCCCTTGCCCCTCACCAACACTAGCCAAGCCCTGGTCCCAGCCAATCCCAAGCCCAGTAGCAAATCCCATGAGCCGAGCCCCCTTCGATCACATGACAGAAACTAGGCAGCAGCTTGTTCTATTCTTATGTGCAGTCCATACGTGCGTTTTCTAGGACAATAGAACGTGTGTAAACCTTCCCTTCTCAATCTACCAGACCCTATATTGGCCCCTTACCAAGCCCCAGCATAGATAAGCCTTTAATTCCCTTAAACTGAAACCTCTTCCCACCATGACAGCAACTTACAACCTACTTATTCCTGTTCGTGTACAGTGATTTGGGTGTGTCTAAGACCCCTTGAAAACGTGAAAACATGCCCCCTTTTAATCCTATACATGGCAGCCCCTTACACAATATAAAAACATGATTTTGGAATCAAATAACACAAGTTTAACACCTATATACACATAGTTATGAAAATAAATTGGTGTGTCAAGTTTTCTTTCAAATTATGATCAAATAAATATTATGGTATGATAGATGTTTGAAAGAAAGAAATATGGCGTGTCTTTGCGTATTATACGCTCGAATAATCGTTGACGACGAAGAACGGGACGCAAACGTTGGCTTGTTTCTTCTTGCTACCTACGAAATCCTCAAGAAATCCTCTCTAATATGATTGTGTGTTGTGCCGTGAAGTGTAGGGTTGGGAGAGAGAGTTTTCAGATTTAAAACTTGAGTGGCCGAGACTTGGTTTGCAAGGTAGACTAGGTTTTGATTTGATTAATAAATTAAATATTAAACTAATCACTAATCTAGACTTTAGGCCTAATAAGACATTAAATTAGGCCTATTAGTCTATTTAGGATTTAAATAAAATATTAGCAATGTTTTTGTTTAATTAAGTTTGTGAATTTATTAGCCGGGTTGCCAAAAAGTTCGTATTTTAGTTGAAAATCCAACACCGATAAAATTTTCGTCCCGGCGTATAAAATCACTTCAAAACCCTTTATATTCAAAAATACTAAAAAGCATCGACCATCTTTTAAATAATTAAAAATAATTATTTAATAAAAATATTTTACGTTTTCTTCAGCCCTCGGTCTCCGTTCCTCGATCGCAACTCGAATAACCTTTTAAAAATATATTTTAATGCAACCATGTAGAAAAATATATTTTAAACATGTAAATATGCAAAACATAATTAATTAATGCAATTAAAACAATTAATTGAAATGGACAAAGAATTTAATACTTTGCGCATGTGGTTCGCGTGCACCTTCAAATTTTCGTGGCGTTACATTAACAGTCCAATTATTCCTAACTGAATTTAATTAGATTCAACCGCATTAGATCGCTGTGAAATTCCAGTTTTTCAACCTAAAGTCGCACACTGAAATCGAATACTATTTCTAGTCAATTTAACCATGTGTTGATTGATGTGTGAAGCAAATATTAATCTATCGCCTTCCGGTTTTAGATTAACCAAAAAATATTCAATTTAATTGGCCAGATTAAAAGAACACGTGATAAACGACATCAATCAATGAGTAAAATAAATAATCTAATTGAATAAAACTCAAAACATCAAAAAATAATATGTCTCGGCCCTATCATGGCCTTAATCTATAAAAATCTACTCCATAAACTTAAAATAAAATTCAAAAGCAGTGTTTAAATTCAATGAAGAGAACATAGTTAAGAAAGAAGGAAAGAATTCTCAGTGATTCGTAGCGTGTGCGTGGAATTCCTCTTGCTTTTTTTCCTTCTTCCGCGCTGATGCTACTTCACAGTAGCTTCTGTTCTACTCTCTTTCGCGGTCTTTTGCGCTTCTTTCTTCCTGTACGTTCTGCACTTCCGCCTCTCTCTTCCGCGCTCTGTCTTTTTTTTTTTTCCTGTTACGTTCTGATCTCCTTTTTGTACGCTTCTGCCTTCACTCTTAATGGGCCTCCTTCTTCCTTTCTTTCTAAGCCCATGTCAAATAAAGAAAGTGATAAGATATTTATCAAGATTCACATAGATTTTTCAAGATTTCAATATCATCAAGGAATAAAAATATTTTATTTCCTTTCTTTTGATATTTTTTTTTTGAAGTCTTGTAAATTCATCTTTTATTCCAAATTTAATCATTTTCCTCTTTTATTCAAATCTACAATTATTATTCAATTAAGCACATAATTAGGGATAAAAATATTAGATAAGGGCAAATATTATTAAATCAAATCCCTAAAATCTTTTCAAGATTTGGCCTTATCAGAGTCTTTTCCAGAACTTTGTTGTATTCGTCTTATTGTGTTGTGAAACTAAGAGTTTCAGTAGGCAAATGGTAAGTCATACTGAAGTGGGTGTGTACAAGAGTTGTACTGTAAAAACCAAATTCTTTTAGTGATACCTTCTGGAAACAGAAGAAGGGGAGACGTAGAAGATTTCATCTTCGAACTTCCAGAAACAACCACTGTCTACTGCCTACTGTTTCATTGTTTTCATCCTATACCAACAAATCGTTTCCGCACTTATTATTGTGATCTGCTGGATATACATTCGAACAAGATAAGCTATAATCTCAAACAAAATTCTAGCACATTTGCAAAAGCATCAAAGAAAGGAACAAGTTTATTCACTCTTTTCCCTCTAAACTCTATATCAATCCCCAACATATTTTTTCCTTCGTTTGCACCCGTTCTCATATACAAGCTCATTACAGGTTCTGAATCTTAATCGACTTAGAGTCTTTGTTCTACGTGCCGAAATAAAAGAATTTGTTGGCTAAAAGGAGGAGAAAAAATGGAATCAGGCTTTAGATTACTATATAAAAAATTTGATCCAATTAACGTATCATCTTACTTGGACAACTACAGAATCATCGCGATCCGGGACAAGTTTATTCCTACTGCAGAAATATTTGGTATCTTTTTGCTTTATTTTCTATTTTGTTTTTTTAGATTTATTTGAATATATGTAATATAATTATTGCTACGAAAGCTATATAATAGTTTTTTTAAGATTTATTTGAATATATGTTATATAGTTATTGCTACCAAAGCTATATAATAGTGTATATGTATAAATTAATCAATATTTGATTCGTTTAAATTCCTTGTTTTCCCGATTTTTTTATTTTGTTAGCCCGATTTGAAATACTAAAGTATGAATATTGTTATAACATAGAGTAAAAATTGATATACTCATAATACAAATAGTTTTTAAAAATACATTGTTAAATAAGATTTATACAAATATAAACACATAATTAATTATTATATAAAAACAATATAATTACTTATATATTAATCTATAAATGTGGGTAAGACACCTCAAAAATTGAGGTGTCCCTACCTAGTTTAAATAGAAATGGAATAATTAATCTGAAAGCTAAATCATTCTGACATCATGATGATATCATCATTTGACTGTTCCACCGTTCCAGATGGAGTTTTCTTGTTTGGACTTCTAGTTTTGTTACTGCTGATACGATTAAAAAGTAGTCAAATAAATGATATTTTATTTTTCCACGTATATGGTTATTGAAATTTAAGAAAATAATTTATAATATCGTTCAAAAATTTTAAATGGCATAATTTATATTAATAATTATCAAAAAAATTATAGTTAATAAATATAAAAGTTTTAATACTGTAGACAAATATATATTTGCATACAATATGTAAAAACTTTAGTTTAATTAAATTACATAAATAATTTCGATATAATAAATCCCGGAATATAAAAAAAAATAGAACTCACAAATAAGAAAAAATTGACAGGCCATAAACAAAGTGGGTTGAAAAACTTTATATATGATGATATTATATATTTTAATTTAAATATAAATTGTAATTTTCAGTATATTAAATTTGTGTATAAAATTAACTAGTGTGGAATAAAATTTCTATATATTCAATTTTTTTTATCATATCTTATTTTCATAAAAAATTTGGCGAAAAAGTTGGTATATATTGAAAATTAAAATTAATTAGTTTATTCCTTTTGTTTTTTTTTTCGAAAATACAAAAAATAAGTTGGCATGATTGACTCCTAGTTTGCGTACACACCTAAAAATCAATACCCGACACGCCATACAAACTCTCTCCATATATAGATACCACGCTTCCCTTTTCAGCGGAAGCCACAAAACACCAATAAGGAGAGGTTTTTGTATGATTTCTTTACATAAACTTCTGCAGGTGAATCTTCAGAAGCCCACAATTCCCAGGATCAGCAATATACAAAGAAAAACAATATCTTGTTCTTTGAGAAAAATCATGTCTTCTTCGGAAGAAAACTTGGGATTTTTGCAGCCGAGATTGGTTTCCATGAAATTGTTGGCCAAGTCACAGAGTGAGGGTGACGGCGCTGTAGCTAGAAGAAGCATTGGAAGGTACCATTTATTGATGTATTTTTTGTTTTGTATGTAAATTTTGTCTGATGGGCATTCATTTTTTTTAATTGAATTCCGGTGGTTTTTTTTCTGTTATTTGCTAGAATTTTCTATTTGGAAAAGCCCTGCTGGATTTTGTTTGATGTTATTTTCAAAATGATCTGAGATGTTATTTGGTGGGTATATTGGGTTATCAATGGTTTAAAGATATTGGTTTGGTTGGTATAATTTCAGGCAAGAATTGAAGTCTCTGGATCCATTCCTCATGCTGGATGAATTTTCAAGTAATATTTTATGATATGCTGCTGTTTTCCTTGCGTTGAATGACTAAGTTTATTCAATCAGTTAATTGAACCATTCAACAATCTTGATTTCATCGCCGTTTAGATTCATGGATTCAACTCGATGGTTTATCAAATCCAAGTTCGAGAATTTGAACATCTTCTTTCGATTCGGATCTTCTAAAATGTAGTCATTTGAAATGTATTGATATGAGCATTCTTTAGACTGATATTATTCCCACCTCAAATCCGAATTCATCGATCCGAATAGAGGTTTTGACTTCTATTTCATTTTCTTATCAGGAATCTGTTTTGTTTCCTAATTTCTGTAAATTTGATTCCACAGTTTCACCTCCTGCTGGATTTCCCGATCATCCACACCGTGGTAATTTGAAGCCTTTCAACATGTCTCAGATTTTATCATTTCGAAATTGTGAATAAATAATAATCTCAAGCTGTACGGCATTTTGCGTTACAGGTTTCGAGACCGTTACATATATGTTGCAGGTAACTTGGTTTGTCTAGACACCATATGTCGATGGTCTACTTGTTCTTTATGTGAATATCAAACTCAAAGTTGTCTTCTGCATATAGGGAGGTGTCACTCATCAAGATTTTGCTGGGCACAAGGGTACGATACATGAGGGCGATATTCAGGTAATATATAACGAATTCTAATGTTTGCTATCTAAGAAATATTTATCAGCCTAGTAATATTTGTTTCCCCTATTCAATATTGTGTGTTTTAAAATTTTCTTGAACGGAATCATGCAGTGGATGACAGCCGGGAGAGGCATCGTTCATTCGGAAATGCCTGCAGGGGATGGCCCAAACACTGGTCTGCAGCTGTGGATCAATCTCGCTTCCAAGAATAAAATGTAATTATCTTATTTCTTGGGATGTACATGAAGAGAACTAAATGTATTCACATTTTGAAGTTTGATGGTTGGACATTGCATTGAGACGGTGGTTCGAATTAGCAATACACTTCTTGAGTATGTTGGATTTGGTTGCATCAGTTAGTTGAGGGCAGTAGAATTACAAAAACCACACAAACAATGATCTGCATTTAATATAGCTTGACTCGTTAAATGTTATTTCTTTCGTTGAATCGTACTGGAAGATAATTGATATCTAGGACATATTTACAGAATTTGGCCAGTTTGCAGAGAGGTAAGAAAGAGCGGCCACATTTGGCTATCTGAGTAAAGTATGCATTCATGCATTGGCACATGTTTAGTTGTAGGAATGCAACTTGATATTGTTCTATTTTTCTGTATTAAGAGGTAAGAAATGTCCTAATGAATTAAAGAACTTGTTTACATTTTAACGACAATCCTCCTTGTTAATCTTCAGGATTGAACCGCGGTACCAAGAACTACTCGATAAAGAAATCCCAAGGGTGGAGAAAGATGGAGTTACCGTTAAAATTATTGCAGGGGAGTCAATGGGGGTCCAGTCTCTGGTATATACACAAACCCCGACAATGTTTCTCGACTTCGCCGTGAAACCAAATGCTCAATACCATCAAGTTATCCCCAAGTCATGGAATGCCTTCGTCTATGTACTCAAAGGTGAAGGAGTCTTTTGCACCCCAATTTCTCATCCTACATCCGCACACCATATACTCGTCTTGGGTCCTGGTGATGGCCTTAGCGTATGGAACAAATCTTCGATACCATTGAGGTTTATTTTGGTTGGTGGGCAGCCGCTCAACGAACCGGTAGCTCAACATGGTCCTTTTGTGATGAATTCACAAGCCGAAATCGAGAAGACCATCGAAGATTATTTCTATGGGAGGAATGGTTTCGAAAAGGCGAGGCATTGGAGATCTAAGTGAAAGATACTTGTGTTAGTCCATTCCTACCAGTCATAATCTTTACCACACACACAGTCTAGAAGAGATATATCCCACAACTATTGATTTAGTGCTAAAAATACATCATAGGGTTTGTTGCATTTATGTGATCTTTATTCTTGAAAGCAATATATTGCTATATTTTCCTTGTATTGGTCCATGTTTTGGAAATTGATCTCAATTTTAGTAAAATATATTTTTCTTCTTCAATTAAATCTTTTAGTACAAGAATATCGGCAAAACACTCATTAAAATTTTGGCGGGAAAAATATAATTATACTACTTGTGGACAACCTGCACTCTCAAGAGCAGGTTGTCCGCAAGTAGTATAATTCGATGAGTCCGAATATCGTATCCACAAGGAAGCTAAGTAATTACAAGTCCACTACAATGTCTTTTTGTTTTATTTTTTAATTTTAATTGTTTAAATTTTTAATTGTTCAAATTTTAATTTAAGCAGTTGAGATTAGAGGATCCACTCTTGATATTTTAATAAAGTTAACATTAATGAACATAATTGAAATCCACTTAATGGTTCCAATATATTAAATAATCATATTTATATTATTTTATATATTATTAGCTTATAAGTATATATTATATACCAAAACTTATAAATGTTGTCAAGTATTTATTGTACTATATATATATTTGTAAACACTAAATCAAGGTTCCCACTAAATGGTTGGTAATATCAAACTAACATTTAAATGGTACCAAGAAATTAATATTATGATATATTCATATATATTAAATCAAAACATCCACATTAAATGGTTGGTAATATCAAACTAACATTTAAATGGTTCCAAGAATTTAGTGTAACATATAGCAACTGTTAGGGATCGATATAGAGTTTAGAGGGGGGTGAATAAACTCGTTCCTTTGACGGTCGTTTTTGCAAAGGGTACTAAAATCCTGTTAGAGATTATAACTAATCTTGTTCAAGAGTAATTCCAGCATATCACAATAAATAGTTCGGAAACGATCTGATGGAGTACGGTGAAACACAATAAAATAGTAGGCAGTAGACAATGGTTGTTTATAGAAGTTCGAAGATAAAATCTTCTACGTCTCCCCTTCTTCTGTTTCCAAAAGATATCACTAAAAGACTTTGGCTTTTACAGTACAATACTTGTACACACCCACTTCAGCAAGACTTATCCTTCGTCTACTGAAACTCTTAGTTTCTCAACACGATAAAACAAATACAGCAAAGTTCTGGAAAAGACTCTTTTCCAGATTACAAACTCTTCTCAAAGATATAGTAATGTGAATATGATTGTAGAGAGAGTAAGAAACAGTCAGCACAATATGATCTCAAAAAGATCAGATAACTAATGTGAAGCGTGTGCTGCTTTTCTGTATATTGAGCTTTGAAGATGATAAGTAAGTCTGCGTGCTCAAATCGACGTTCGTATATATGAGAATGTAAACGTTGTTTCTGTGTTGGGTGACCTATAAACATCGTTGATCTTGTGTATTTATAGAAGTCTTGAATCACACGTCTATAAACAAAACGACTTCTTTGACTTCTGATAGAATCAGCTTTATTATCTAAAAAGGTTCCTGCAAAAAGTTTTAGAACAATCAGTCTTGTTTCATACCACATTTGGTAAAACGTATTAAATGACTTTGTTCAGCATTAATGATTCATTAATACTCGTACTTGGTAGAGTAACGGTAACATTTAATATAAGATCGATAGGTTCTGATTTAACAAAAGTCAAGTTCTGCTTCTGTTTTTCTAAGCCGATAAATACTCGAAGAGTACTGCTTTGTTAAGGCGATAGGAGAACTTCTGCTTTTATACTATCTTCTGGTTTACTAACGCGATCTACTGGTTTTGACTATCATCACCACAATTAAATTAAGTCTATCAATTTCCTCCTTTGCGGTGATGCCAAAACCTAGAAGTTAGTATGATGAAGAAACCTAGTTAAATCAGAAACAGATAGCAATTATAACCAAATAATTGAAAAGTAAATAAACAGTAAAGAAGAGTTCAAAAGAGTATTAATCCAAAAAGATTAATCATCAGTCCCAATATCTTTGAATAGTGCATCATCATCATCCTAGGGATCTTGGCTTCTGAAGGATGATTCTGCTTGATGATGTCCTCCCGATCTACCTTCGTCTGTCCTGCGTTCTACTGCTTCCCCTTTTTTGCATCAATGCGAGTAAGCAGTTCACCATTCGTCCAGATAGACTGATAATGCTATCATTCATCATCTCCAAAAATGGTACTTGATTCGAAACACGATCATTTAGGGCCTGAAGAGATTGAGATTGGGACTCAATCTTGGCGTCGATGGATCCCAGTTTCAAATTAGTAGCCTCCACTTTAGTTGAAATTGAGGGTAGAGATGACTCATGATCAGAGACAGTTCGTAGAACATCAGATTGACCAAGAACGATGTTGGCGTGACTAGACAAAACATTCTTCCTGAAAAGTTCGGATTCAACTTCAAGCTTAGCCAACGATTCTGCCATTTTAACGACAATGTTCGTTATGCGTTCTCGGAAGAATTTTGTGGCGTTGATTTCACCAGCATGTTCAAAGGATATCTGTTTGACGATCTCTGAAATTCGGCCAATATTTCGTTTCAATATGTCAATCTCAAATTCAAGATTAAAGCGCTCTTTGTCTGAAGATGGACTTCTTGCGAGCATACGTTCTGAGATTTCAGCAAGATGCGCAACATGAGCAATACGAGACAGTGAATCAGTAGGAAAGACAACTAAGGCAGTAGAGGAAACGAGATCTGTTGTGGCAGTAGTAACAACATTAGTCTGTCCAGCAGAAGATCCCTCAGCAGCAGCAGAGGGTTCAGGAAGTGCTCTTTCTTCTGGTTGTTCGGCTTCCATGGCCTCTAGTTGTTCAACTGCTGGAATTTGATCACTCAAGATGGCTACCATTTCTGCTTGATGTTCAGCAGAAAAAATCTCCAAATTTGGCAATGATTGAGATGGGGCAGCATCTGATTCTGCTAAATGGTGTTCTGCTAGGAGAGCTGCTGGTTGGACCAAGTCATCAGCCTGAGCTGATTCAGGTGCAGCAGAGACAGTAACAACGATAGATTGAATGACTCCATCCACTAAAGCCAATTCACGAACAGATAGAAGAGATGAAGACTGAGTAGGCTGCTTCGGAGATGCGGGAGTACTGGAGACCTTAGCTTCTGGTGGAGCTGTAGTCCTTTCCTCAACTGGCTTAGTCTGAGCAAAGTCTGGAATGAAGCCTACTGAATACGGTACAGATTCTCCAAATGTCTTTTCTTGAGCAAGAAGTTGCTCATTCATCATTCTCAAATGGTCAGATAGAATGTGGATCACATTCTGATCCTGAGCGGCAGTTGGAATCATAGCATCAAAATTAGACTGAAGAGTCTTCAAAACGGATTCCAGCTTTTGTCGTTTCAGCTGCTCAAGAATGAAACTTCGGCGTCTCACAGCTTCGATCACATTTTCAGTCTTGGCAAGTTCAAACACCGTTTCTTCATTCTTTACCATTTTATTGAATGCACCTCGTGTTTTGAAGAATGTGAGAGGATGGAAAACTCGAACTTTATGCCAATCATCAAAGAAAGTCATCCCTTCATTGGCAGATCTCTCAATCTCTTCCAAATGAAGATTAATACCAGTTAAAACAGATGATTTGGCGCCATGAAATTGTGGTTCTGCAACGAGTTTTCCTTTGCCTTTATCGGAAGATGAGGCAGGCATCACGGGTCGAAAAGCAGAAAATCCTTCAGAAGATTCACGAATAACAACTCCAGACGAGGGTCTGAAGGTCGGAGCAGTAGAAGAGGTGGTAGCAGAAGTAGCTGTTGGCTTAGTGACCGGAACAGATACTTGCAAAGAAGACGTGGCTTCTGGAAACATTTGTCTCAACGGGACATTGTCTAAATCAGAAATTGCTGCTGTTTTCTTAATGCGAAGCACCGTGCGAGCCTTCTTCTTGCTTGGGGTGGCAGGGACAGATGCTTGAGTAGGAGCAGCAGACTACTCAGAAACTGTTTTATCAGAATCAGTGGAGATAACCACTCTTTTTCTCTTGATCTTCTTCTGAATTCCTTGAACCTCAATCTGAGCATCTCCAATTTCTCTTTTAAGAGAAACAAATTCCGTCACAGATGGCTTTGGCCTCAAGGCGAGCACATTATCAGCATCGATCATTGTTACGTAAGAAGCGTCATGTTTAGTAGTGAAAGGAAAATCAGCATCCTTAAGCATTTTGCAGATCTGAACAGGAAAACCAGAACTCTTCCTCAAAACCATATCCTTCAGG
The DNA here is from genome assembly GCF_025594145.1 of Primulina tabacum. Lineage (NCBI taxonomy): Eukaryota > Viridiplantae > Streptophyta > Magnoliopsida > Lamiales > Gesneriaceae > Primulina > Primulina tabacum. The sequence continues at coordinate 24,558,656 of NC_134556.1, read as the reverse complement.
ATTCTAAACAAGAATCCACTCCAATCCACTTTAAATCCAGAAGTGATGGCCAACATCACTTGTACCTTCTCCTTAGTCAATTTGTCAAAAGTACCAGCTTTGACCAACAGTGCTTTTGCAACAATATCAGCAAGCACTTGGTATTCCATCTTTAGTAGCTTCTTTAAGCAAGAAGGAGAGAGTTCTTCTCCAGAAGCTGAGAAAGTAACGAGGACAGCTGACATCTCCTCCTTAGAAGTATCAGAAAAGTCCGAGATACCTGAGCATGGGAGGAAGAAGGTCGATCCCAATAGGACAGCATCGATTGAAATAGATACATCTCCCTGGGAATAGATGATTTTCCCTTCGTCAACTTTAGCTTTGGCATAAAATTCAAAGAGAGCTGTCTTGTAGATAACTGCTGGTGCTTCCAGAAACCTTCTAAGACCAGATTTCTCGATGGCTTTGAACATGTTGACCAGATTTTCGTCCTTGATTGTCAACACTAAAGCAAAATTAACTTGATAAGCATTGAGTTTGTAAGCTCCAGCCATTTTTCTGCAAGTAGAAATAAGTTCGAAGTAGATTTTGAAGTAGAATGTGAATATGAGAGAAAAAAGTAGCTAGTATGCGAAAGATCTGAAAGCATAAACGTAAAATGACTGAGAAAATACGGTTAAAGTCTAGAATGTACAGCCGTCAGTGAAACATAAGGACACGTGTCAATATGTTTACGGTTGAATTTGAAATGTTGAGCAGAGAGTGTCAGATACGCCAAAATTTTAAAAAGTAACTAAAATAGGCAGGCTGTCCAAAGCGGTTACTAAAAAAATATCAGAAGAGGGTTTGTCGTCTTATGATAATATCTACTGGAAGTTATGAAGTACTAAAATATTTTCAGCATCTTGATAAAAACCAGTAGACACAATGTTTTATCGAAAAGACAAACCTTCTTTTGCTTCTGATAAAGCACGGAAAAGGAAAAGGCAGAATAAAATAATATTCCCCCTCAATTAATGCAACTAATAAATGCAAAAGATACGATATCTGAGGGAATGATAGATGACTCTTGAAATTCGTGCAAGATGTGACCGGTTGGGACGTCTCTTTAGCTTCTCAATACTCTATATAAGTACCTGAATCTCACAAATAAGGTTATGTACACAAATAATAACAAATCACAAATGGATGATGCAAACATGCTTTCGGAGTCTTCTCCAGAGACTGATTCAGCAGATGAATTGCAAGGACCATTTCCAGCTTCTCGTAAGATGATGTCTGAAGACATCCTTTTTCAAGATATTAAGACTTGGAAGAAATTCCTTGGCCTGTATTATGAACAATCTGTTAGATTGTTCGTTCTTAGAATGAATAAGCTGCGGAATAACCCCTTTCAGCAACCACCATCACACGAAAAGAGGGGATTCCAGCATAGCTTAGTTAGGTTCCTGCTGAAGTACTTTACAGTACTTCAAACTGCTGATATCAACAAAATGTAATAGATAGGGCAATGTAATGCATCTGATTTTATGAATGAAATATTTCATTTTGTCATATCTCTGTTTATCTTTTGTTTTTTACTTAATGCAAATAAATAAATAAATAACAATAAATAAACAGAAGAAATGATGAGAAAAACTTAGTCTGGATAATTTAATGCACGATGACTCTTCGTCTTCCTCAAATCTTGTCTATAAAAGAAGATAACTTCTTCTCGTAATAAGATTAGAATTCCAATGGATTGTGAAAGCAGCACTCATGTTCCTCATCCTTTATGGACACCTCAACATTTGCAAGAATTAAAACAAGGTGCAGAAGACTTCATCTTTGCGGAGGTTATGTCCATTTGGACTAATGCTGGTTTAGAATGTGGCAAGATGCTGTAGAAAGAAGTCTGAATCAAGTTGTAAGACATCGATTTTATTCTCAATAAAATATCAGTAGTTGCCACAACTTGTCTCCTTTTTCTTATAAGCAAACTGCTATTAGTTGAGTAGCAGGCAACTTATAATAATCAACAAACTGATAGCAACAATATACTCAAGTTAAATCAATTAAACCAAGAACATTTCGAAAATAAGAAAACTTATTCTCAAGCAGAGGCTTTGTAAAGATATATGCTGCTTGTTGATCAGTAGAAACGTATTCCAGACGAATGTCCTTCTTCTGCACATGATCTATAATCAAATGATGTCTGATATCTATGTGGTTTGTTCTGGAATGAAGTACTGGATTTTGCGTGATTGCTATAGCACTGGTATTGTCACAGAAGATGGGTGATTCAGAAGCTTGAACTCCTTATTCTTTAAGTTGTTGTATCCAAAGAATTTGAGAGCAGCAACTTCCAGCAGCAAGATACTCTGCTTCTGCAGTAGACGTAGCTATGGAAGTCTGCTTTTTACTAAACCAGGAGATTAGCCTATCACCAAGCAATTGAAAAAAACCACTTGTGCTTTTTCTGTCTAATTTACAACCTGCATAATCAGCATCTGAATATCCAATAAGATTGAAAGAATGAATCATTAGGATACCATAAGCCAACATTTTGAGTGCCCTTCAAATATTTCAGTATGCGCTTAGCAGCAATGTAATGTGACTGCTTAGGGTTAGATTGAAATCTTGCACAAATGCAGACAGCAAACATAATATCAAGTCTATTGGCAGTAAGATATAACAATGAACCAATAAGACCACGATACTGAGTTACCTCTATTGAAATTCCATTTTCATCCTTGTCAAGTTTAGTAGATGAGCTCATAGGAGTAGAAGCATCAGAGCATGTTTCCATGCAAAACTTTTTCAGTAGTTCCTTAGTATACTTAGCTTGATTTAAGAAGATTCAAGTATCAAGTTGCTTGATCTGTAGTCCTAGGAAGAATGTTAATTCTCCCATCATGCTCATTTCAAATTGTTCCTGCATCAATTTGGAGAACTTTGCACACAATTTGGGGTTAGTTGACCCAAAGATAATGTCATCAACATAAATCTGTACTAACAGAATGTGCTTATTTTTAACTAAAGTGAACTAAGGTTTTATCTACTGTGCCGATAGTAAAATCATGATTAACAAGAAATTGTGAAAGTGTGTCATACCAAGCTCGAGGTGCCTGTTTTAAACCATACAGGGCTTTGTGTAATTTAAATACATGATTTGGTAAGAAATGATCGATAAAACCTGGAGGTTGTTCAACGTAGACCTCTTCTTGCAGTAGACCATTTAGAAAGGCGCTTTTCACGTCCATCTGATATACGTAGACCTCTTCTTGAATAGCTTCGATCCAACTGGGATCCAGAAGAGCTTCTTCAATTTTCATTGGTTCATCCTGAGAGATAAAGGCTGCATGCATATATTCATTAATCATTGCCTTCTGGTTCTTAATGGAGCTGCAGGATTACCAATAACCAAAGATGGAGGATGGGATTTCCTCCAAACAAAATGGTTTAAAGAAATTTCTTCCTAGTTTGATAGATTCGAATAAGGCTCAGCTAAAGCAGTAGCAAGTTCTAGGAATGTTCACTTCTGGTTCTGGTAAATCTTGTTTCTGAGCAATTGGTTCTACCAGAGGAATGTCTGGTTCTGGATTTTGAGCATCTTTAACACTAGGTTCTGCATCATCTTCATTATCCAATTCCAGATGAATCATGTCTAACCTGTTACTTAGATTTGACATGTTAGAAATTCAGGAGTACTGCTATCTTCATCAAAGACAACATGAATATATTCTTCAACATTAAGAGTTCTATTATTGAAAAAATTCTAAAGGCTTTGCTTACTGCTGAATATCCAAAAAATAGTCCAGCATCTGATTTTGAATCAAATGCAGGCAAATAATTTTTACCGTTATTGTGAACAAAACATCTGCAACCAAATACATGAAAATAAGATACGTTAGGCTTACTCTCTTTTCAGATCTCATATGGAGTCTGATTGTGCCTTTTGTTGATCATTGTTTTGTTCTGTGTATAGCATGCTGTGTTGATTGCTTCAGCCCAGAAGCGCTGAGAGATGTCTGCATCTTCTAGCATTGTTCTAGCGGCTTCTTTAAGAGTTCTGTTTCTCCTCTCAGCTACTGCATTCTGTTGAGGCATTCTGGACAGCTGAATATTCATGATGAATGCCATGTTCATCCAAGTATAATTCAAGAATCTTGTTAGTAAACTCAGTTCCCTGATCACTTCTGATTTTAGTGACAGAAATAGATTTTTCATTTTGAATCTTTTTCAGAAGCTTGACCAAGAGACTACTGGTTTGATCTTTTCCAGCAAGAAATATTACCCAAGTAAATCTAGAAAAGTTATCAACAACAACAAGTGTATATTTCATTCTCCCTAAGCTCATGATAGGGATTGGACCAAATAAGTCCATATGCAATAATTCCAAACACCTTGAAGTTGATTTACTACCTTTATTCTTGAAGCTAGATCTGACTTACTTTCCAAGTTGATATGCAGAACAAACATGATTCTTAACGAAGTTTATATCAAGCAAACCATCAACTATATTCTGCTTCTTGAGATTATTGATTGAATTGAAATTCAAATGATTCAATCTCTTATGCCATAGCCAATGTTTATCACTAAGAGAGGCAACTAAACACGTAGGAACATTAATATGATCTATATTCCATGAAACTTTGTATGTTATGCCTTCTCTTTTTCCAATTAATACAGTAAACTCATCAGCATTTTTAATTGTGCATATGTGCTTCTGAAAAGCCACAGAGTAACCATTATCACACAATTGACTGATGCTAATCAGGTTGTAATAAAGATTTTCAACCAATAGTATATCATTGATAGTAATGTTACCATGGATAATCTTACCCTTACCCACGGTTTTATATTTTGAGTTATCCCCAAATGTTATCTTTGGTCCAGTACAACTCATTAATTCTGATAGTCGATTTTTCTGTCCAGTCATGTATCTGGAACATCCACTGTCCAGATACCATGTGGAGCTGCTGATTTTGGCTTTCCTCTCCTGCTCCTGCAAACAAAAATTTTAGTATCTGATACTCAATCTATTTGGGTCCAAACCTTATCACTCCTTTAGGAACCCACATTTGTACAATTCTAAGTGACCTTGTACTTCGGGTATCCAAAGCGGTGTATGCAACAGAAGGTCTGCTATTTCTAACAGAATGCATCTTAGAATGTTGTTCTTCCCTTCTGTTTTTGTTGTCTGGTCTGTATCTCTTCTGAACAGGTCTAGAATTATAGTGCTGGTAGTTTTTAACCTTCATAGGGGTTTGTCCTCCTGAGTTGAATCCTCTGCTGGATCCAGAACTCTGGTTAACTCTTCCCTTAGGTTCAACATAACCCAGACCATAATGCTTCCTTCTGTTCGTCTGAACTACAGTCCTTTCAACTCGAACAGTTGGTACTTCAGGTTCATATACCACACTGGATTTGACAACGTGAATGAATTTCTCTTTGCCTTTATCCAGCTCTGGCTTAGTAATTTTTTCAGAAGTGCTTTCATTATTGCTGAATCCAAGACCACTCCTGTCAGCGGATTGCTTCTGCAATTCTTTCATCTTCTCTAAGGAAACAGAAGACTTGTTCCATGCATTTACCAAAACAGATAGATTCTAGTTTTCAGACCTCATTGTTTGGTAATCTGCATTCACTCTTTCATTCTCAGTTCTTAACTTACTCATCTCAACTTTTAAATCATTGCAGCTGTTCTCTTGCAAGCAAGTGAACTTGCTGACTTGATCTTTTAAGTCTTGATTTTCAATCTTAACTTCCTCGAATGATTGAGAAAGTCTTGAGTACTATTCCACCATGTCATGCAGTGCTTTAATTAAATCAGTTCGTGTAAATTCGTCAGAGTCAAATCAAGTACCTCTCCAGATGTCGAGGTTGGTTCAATATCTGCCATGAGACATTTGATCTCTTCTGCATCACTTTCGCTGGAATGAATTTCTGAGTCAGAAGACTCAAAGCTAGAATCCGCCCATTTAGATTTGCTTTCCTCAGCAATCATTGTTTTGCTGTCTCTTCTGAATTTCTTGTCATTCCTCTTGTATTCCTTTTTCTTCTGGTCATCCTTCTTGGGCTTTGGACAATCAGCAATAAAGTGACCGATCTTTCCACAGTTAAAGCACGCCATGTCACCAGGTTGTGAATCTTCTTAAAGTTCCGGTTAGGGCTTTGGTAGGCTCGGTGATTCTTCTTCATTAATCTGGAGAATTTCTTCACAAAGAGAGACATAGCATCATTGCTGATTTTTTAAGCAGTATTTTCATAAGTGCTCTCAATGATGGTAGCAGGTAATGCTTGCGGAACAACTACAGCAGCAGCAACAGCAGCAGCAGTAGTAGCAGCAAGAGCCTTGGTCGGTAGATTTGCTGAGAACTCTTCTCCGCTTCTCACTTCCAATTCGAACTCATAGGCTTTTAAGTCTGCAAAGAAGTTATGTAGCTCCGAATTGTTTAGATCATTAGAGACTCATAGCCATTGTTTTAACGTCCCATTCCATGGGTAAAGCTCTCATCACCTTGAGTGTTATTTCTCTGTTGCCATACTCTTTCCCAAGGGCTGCTAGTTCATTGACCAGGCTACTGAAAATCCGGATCTTCCAGTCATCAAAGTCTTCTTTTGAGAACATGGGAACCTTGCTGAAGTGTGCCATATCAGTTGTAAATATAGAACAAGAAAAATCTGCTCTGATACCACTTGTTGGGGATCGATATAGAGTTTAGAGGGGGATGAATATACTCACTCCTTTGACGGTCATTTTTGCAAATGGTGCTAGAATCCTGTTAGAGATTATAGCTAATCTTGTTCAAGAGTAATTCCAGCATATCACAATAAATAGTGCGAAAACGATCCGATGGAGTACGGTGAAATACAATAAAACAGTAGGCAGTAGACAATGGTTGTTTATGGAAGTTCGAAGATAAAATCTTCTACGTCTCCCCTTCTTCGGTTTCCAAAGGGTATCACTAAAAGACTTTGGTTTTTACAGTACAATACTTGTACACACCCACTTCAGCAAGACTTATCCTTCGCCTATTGAAACTCTTAGTTTCTCAACACGATAAAACGAATACAGCAAAGTTCTGGAAAAGACTCTTTTTCAGATTACAAACTCTTCTCAAAGATATAGTAATGTGAATATGATTGTAGAGAGAGTAAGAAACAGTCAGCACTATAAGATCTCAAAAAGATCAGATAACTAATGTGAAGCGTGTGCTGCTTTTCTGTATATTGAGCTTTGAAGATGATAAGTAAGTCTGAGTGCTCAAATCGACGTTCGTATATATGAGAATGTAAACGTTGTTTCGGTGTTGGGTGACCTATAAACGTCGTTGAACTTGTGTATTTATAGAAGTCTTGAATCCAACGTCTATAAACAAAACGGCTTCTTTGACTTCTGATAGAATCAGCTTTATTACCTAACAAGATTCCTGCAAAAAGTTTCAGAACAATCAGTATTGTTTCATACCACATTTGGTAAAACGTATTAAATGACTTTATTCAGCATTACTGATGCATTTAATACTCGTACTTGGTAGAGTAACGGTAACATTTAATATAAGATTGATAGGTTCTGATTTAACAAAAGTCAAGTTCTGCTTCTGTTTTTCTAAGCCGATAAGTACTCGAAGAGTACTGCTTTGTTAAGGCGATACGAGAACTTCTGCTTTTATACTATCTTCTGGTTTACTAACACGATCTACTGGTTTTGACTATCATCACCACAATTAAATTAATTCTATCAGCAATAATAAATCAAAACTCCCACTTATAAGTAGGGTATAATAATGCTTAAAGAAATAAATATATCATACACAATAAATAATGATTAAATAATATAAAACATAGATTATTACCTTTTAATAACCTTATTATCATACCAAGAGCTTTCACCTTTTCATCTCAACTTTGGGAAGTTAGCTACTCATTATTCAAAGTATAAAACTTTGAATATGAAATTAACATGATAATTATATTTAAATGAAGAAATAAAGGAAAAAAGAGAGAGAAATATTATGAACTTAAAGGTTTGTTCATAGAATGATGGATATCTCAATACATTACAATGCAACCCTATTTATAGCCAAATTTGGTGAGACATTCACAAATAAAATATTATATTTTTACACATAAGTCTTTATTGGTGTTCCAAGAAATTATGACATCAACCACATTCTCATCCGGATTTTCTTTTCCACATAAAACAAAACATGTAGATAATTGAGTTGTTTGAATTGTGGTATTTTTTTTTACCATTTTATCAAGTAATTCGAGAGATATGGTCAAAATGCGAGAGCATGGTAAAATTACCACTCCTTTGATAACTTTATTTGTTGCTTAATTTGATCCCAATTGTGAGAGGATTTTTTATCTCATGCTTGCCACCAATATTGTATATATTAACATCAACTTTCTACAGGTCCAAGAATCATCTTAATCTAATATGTTATCATAACAAAACTATGGGTCACAGCTGTAAGCAGAATAAACAGTAAAAACAATAATGACACACATGCATATAGATAGTAATGTGATTGTGGCTCACAATTTTCCTCTGGTTTTACGTCCAGAAACGACTTCAACGCCTTCTATGAGTCGATGATATGCTTCCCATCCAATTTTCTCATAAATTGGCAAACATGGTCGTTTTTAGTCGGATTTCCAAGACTATTACGATGACGCTCATCTTGGAATTGTTTCCATAAACGGAGAAGTTCAATATGCACGTGTCCTCTAGAATGCGTCTCAAGAGTCAATAAGATGTTATCTAAACACTCCATACTCAGCTCATTCTTAATGAAACCAATTTTATCTTCTCTATTATTGAAAACACATTTCAAAGATCTGCATCGTTTGTCACAAGTTCATCTTGCACACTTATGACAAACCCCTAACCTTTTGGCCCTTCGTTTTTTCGCATAAGTGCTTTTTCCTAATCCAGACATATACCGAATGAGCAATGACTGTTGAGCTTCTCCTCCTAATCGGACCTTAGCTTCTATTACAAGATGAATATCTTCTGGAATTTCATTTTGCATTAGCAATCTCAATCTTTCACATCTACCTGCATAAATTTTTCTTAGAGCATTTTTAGAAACTAGAGGGAAAATATTTACAAATTTTTGAGAGAATTGCATCCATTTTGAAAAGAAAAGAAATGATTTTTTTTTATTTTTGTATCAGCAATTTTGGGAAACTGATTTAACCGACTATGAGAGTCACGGAGTACTGTTATCCGCTATTTAACCGGAAAATAAAAAGATTAAGGAAACCTCAAATTAAAACAAACAAAATTAAATGCAACACAAAAACTCAAGGATCGGAAAGGGAAATAAACTCTTCTTAAAAGATTTCATTTTCTAAAAATGGTTTAAGTTTTTGTCCATTTACTTTAAAAACATCACCATTTTTAGGATTTTCAATGTCCACAGCTCCATAAGGATAAACATGTTTTACAACATATGAGCATGTCCATCTTAATCGTAATTTTCCTGGGAATATGTGAAGTCGATAATTATAAAGCAAAACTTTTTTTACCAATCTCAAATGATTTTCTAAGAATTGTTCTATCATGAAATGATTTGATTTTTGCTTTATAAATCCTTGAATTATCATATGCGTCATTTCTAAGTTCATCAAGTTCATTAAGTTGCAATTTGCGCAATTTAGTGATGTTTCAAAAGCTGTTCGATATGCCCAAAGTGCATCATTAAGTCGCATAGACCAATCTTTTCTATTTAAATTAACATTTTTTTCCAAAATTTGATTTATCTCCCTATTAGCTAATTCAACTTGTCCATTTGTTTGAGGATGATAAGGAGTAGTTACTTTGTGAGTAATACCATAATTTTTCATTAATGAAGCATATGATTTATTAACAAAGTGAATTCCCACATCACTTATCATGGCTCGAGTAATTCCAAATCTACTAAAAATAAAGTTATGTTTCTAGGGGTAAAACGGTCATTTTACACCTAAAACTTGTTAGACGTCCTGGCAGTTCCCTGAATGCTGTAAATAATGTTAATATGTTTATTTTAAATGTTTATGAAATCTTATGATGAAACGTTAACGCTAAAAGACGTGTTGCATGCTTGGTTTAGAATAAAAATGATTTATATATATATATATATATATATATATATATATACACACACACATATGCATGAATTTTTTTAAGTGACGAAAATATGAAACGTTGGAGGAGGTGATGTCATGATTGTGACTAATACGATGATACGATGATATGATTGAAGATATCGTGAGGGAAAAGACCCCAGAGGGAGCTTTTTTACTGGAGAAGACCCCGGAGAGAGCCCGACGACCATCCATTTAAAAGTGTCAAGGGAACAACTCAAGCTCTATTTCAACGCCTCTGTTTTACATGTTTCTACCGGGTTGTTGGGGAAAATTGTATAATTTAATATACACATACACGATTTAATTTTATTAAGCTATTATTATAAAATTGTATTAATTATTTAATATACGCACGCACGCACACACGCACGCACGCAAAAATTTATAAATTTTCTTATATTTCCTGACATAATTGTTATTTTTAATTTAATTTTTCATCTTTCCTTAAAATAAGCTTTTATATTATTATATTTAACTATTTACAATCAAATTTAAAATTTAAAATTTCAAAAAGGCCCCAGAGTGAGCCCGACGATCGTATTTCTATCGACATGATATGATGATATGTAAGGTCAAAACTAAATTGACGGGTGAGATTATCGCTGATGTCCCCGTCGCCCAGTATTGTGGTTACATGTAGATGGATGTATCGACCTTCAGCTGAAAAGAAAGTCACAATTAACGATCTGAATTCAATAAAAGGAAAACATATATGTATATGATGAGAAGGAAAATTTGTATGATGAAAGGAAAAATGTTTAAGTTTATGCATGTTCATGAAAAGCTATTTTAAGTAAAAGTATTTTCACTGTTGCATGTGGATGTATATGTATTACTTGTTATCATGGTTAAGGTTTGTTGCATCAATAGACTCACTAGGTGTGATCGATGCAGTGAGCATGATGTTAATGAGGGAGTTGATGGTTGATCTTATTGGACTGAAAGTGAACACAAACCCGAGGACCAGCGCTAGTTTTTCGCAAATAAATTACGTTTATGACTTACGTTATGACTTATGTTAAATGATTTAAGTTGTTTTTTTAGATTTTATGGCTTATGATGATTTTGAGAGGTTTTGGAGATGATGTTAGAATTAAGTTATTTTGAAAATGTTAAAGTTTGGATGATTGACTTTTTACAACTTTATGGTTGAATCACTTTCTTTTAGATCTTCAAATAATCTTTGGTTGATTTATTTTTAAATGATGCAAAAGGATTTTAAAATTGTACTTATATATAGGTATAGTACGGCCGAATTTTTTTTTAAAAAAATTTCTAGTATATTTTTAAGAAAAACGAGTAGTGGACATTTCACATAGCTTGAGAGAATATGTTAATAAATTAGTGAATTCTGTCAAAAGTATGACGTATGGTCTAGATTAGTTATTTGAAATAAACGAAGAGTAGTTGAACTACAATTTCTAACAAATTTATTCTCACTTGATTTTAAAATTTTCATTGATTTGATTTTATTGTCTTATTGAATTGTTATTATCTTCAAATTTTCAGTAGATAAATTCACATCAAATAATCATTTAACACTCACTAAAGAATAAATTTATGAAAATAATAATTGTGCATACAATCTATGTGGGAATGATATTTATACTCAGTACACTATTCTATAACTTTACTCGTGCACTTGCGATTATTTCGTGCAAAAAAGTTAAAAAATTTATTTTGATGATTTTTCAGTACCCCAGATCTCGAGAGATTTGAGGGAATTGATCTCAAATGATTGCCTATAGTGGACTCAACAAAGGCAGTAGAACTTTGTAGCACTATTAAAGAAGTAGTCAGCGCATTTTGTTGATGTTCCACTGTAGCAAACACGTCATGTTAAACCAAGGGCCTCAGGGTAGTGGTAGCAGAGTCCGGTGAAGACTCTCTAGGTTGAATACTCGAGGCAGGCATATCACTTGAGCTTGCAGTGTTGGATCTTGGTTTTCTATACGCCCAAACGCAGTGGAAGATTTAAAAATTTTATTTATTTTGACAATCAAAATATGATTTGCTTTGGACGTTCGTATGATTTTAACAAAAACATTCATAGGGCGTTAGAGTTTATACCTTTGGTGAATGATTCACACGGCTCCAACTATTCCGGGGTTAGCGGAGATAGCTCTTGGTGAATTCCCTACGAACTTTCTTCATATCCGCTTTCTTTGATCCTCCTATCAAGTCCACGACTAGATCGCTTGTTCCTCTTCCATATTGCACAAGAAAATTTGGAAGAAGTTTCTACGTTGAGATTGAACACGAAAAAAAATTCGACTTAATAATATAAGCCAAATTTTCTTTCAAATGTTTCAAGAGAAGCACTATGGAAGAGCCGAAAGTTTGTTGCCTCTTATCAAGCAAGTTTCGAATCCTTCCATTTAATAAGAATAAAATATTCTTATTATTTATTTAATCATCATTTACTTAAATAATTTAATTAATTAAGTAAACTAAATATTTGGAGGATCATGTTTGTGGATTCTCGAAAATCTCACAATCCAAATTAGTGGAAGCTCTCATTTTAGGTCAAAGAAAACTCAATAACCTAATTACCATAATTAACATTAATGAGCTTGATTAATTAATTGGGCTAGTCCAACTAATTTAATAAAGTAATCAAAATCCATTAACAACTTTAATTATTTAGTATGTTGGACTTGTACTCCTACAAGCTCATTAAACATAATTCCCACTATATTTAATTTAATATTTAATAAACCCAACTTTTGAGTTTAATAAATTAAATTAATTATAAATTCAACATTTGAATTTAAATTGTGAATTCAAATACTTGAATTTTATCACCTCCAAAATTTCATATTTAATAAACTCAACTTTTGAGTTTAATAAATTAAATTCTCAAATGTTATAAATTCAACTCCTTGAATTTATTCTCTCAATATTTCATAAATTCAACTTCTTGAATTTACTATCTCATAAATTCATCCCCTTGAATTTATTTTCTCAAAATTTAATTATCATAAATTCAACTCCTTGAATTTACTATAATAATGTATAAATTCAACTACTTGAATTTATTCTCTCTACGGGAACAAACGATCCAGTGCTTGTGTGACCCTCAATGGTTCAGGGATACAGTTAGCCGTGGGTTCACAACTCTTTGTGATTCAGGACATAATCCTTTATTCGGGCTTACCCTAGTTAGCCCCATTCTTTTCATCAACACCTTGATCAAGAATGTCAGAACTCATTTCTGATTGCACCCATCGGATCATGGTAAGAGCATCTAGTAGCATCGCCCCATGATCCCCTAGGTATCACTGATAGTGCCTGCAAGAACCAGTCGATTATGATTAACGTACACTACGGTCCCTTCATCTCATATATCCCGATCGAATCTACAACCATTGGTTCATCGAGGGTTGCATATTAATTCGATAACTATGTGATAACTATAATAGTGGCATCGCGTGTACTATTTTGAGAACTCCTTCTCTAACGTACATCTCATACTCTGGCCAGAGATTCCATGCACTATTATTTCATCAGATCACATAGGATATCCACACCCGTAGGTGAGCGGTGAATCCCCGACTACAATGCACTGGCTCTTATATGTGTCGCAACTGTACTCAACCTCGCCACCTGATGGCTCTCCTGGAGCCGGTAAACGAGTCAAAGCACAGCCCTAGTATATAGAGCCTCAGTGTTGTCCCGGGTCGTAAGGACTAATGGTGTACAATCATAACCACGGACTTATCCTCTCGATGAATGATAACCACTTGGAAAGTCCGATGGAGGTTTGTTCGGTATAATCATCATATGACTACCCATCTTCATGTTTGGACATCTCTATGCCCTTACCAAGAAACGCAGTACACAACATCACAGATGCTAGTCTCGAGCTCAAGCAGCCTTTATCCCTGTTTTAGGCGGCTGAATCGACTAGGAACGAATTTAGAATATGCAGTGTTTACAAATGAGTTTCAACATCGAATTACGATTCATTTGTATTAAAGCATAATTAAGGACTTTATTTATGCTGTTTGCATGGGTATACAGATAAAGTATAACAAGACCATAAAAAGTTAAATTATATTAAAATAAAGATTGCTTATTTCACTTGAGTCAATAAATTTCCTAGCCAACCGTTGGCTTGCAGGGCATCTACTCTAACAATCTCCCACTTGCCCTAGAGCCAACTACCCTTAATCCCATTGCTTCGCGATGCTTTTCAAACAATGGTCCTGGCAAGGGCTTTGTAAGTGGATCAGCAACATTATCTGCAGAGGGGACTCTTTCAACTGATATGTCTCCTCTTCCCACTATCTCCCGTATGATGTGGAACTTCCTCAGTACATGTTTGGATCGCTGATGAGACCTTGGTTCCTTTGCTTGCGCAACGACACCAGTGTTGTTCCAGTACAACGGGACTGGATCAACTCCATTAGGAATAACGCCCAACTCTTGGACAAAATTCCTCATCCAAACTACCACTTTAACTGCATCAGATGCAAGCAATATATTCAGCTTCAGTGGTGGAATCCGCAACGGTGTCTTACTTGGAACTTTTCCAAGAGACAGCTGCACCATTAAGCATGAATACAAAGCCAGAGGTCGATTTCGAATAATCTACGTCACATTGGAAGCTAGAATCAGTGTAGCCTTCCAATTTCAATTCTCCACCCCATAGACGATGAACAAGTTCTTAGTCCTTCTCAAGTACTTAAGAATATCTTTCACGACCTTCCAATACATTGGACCAGGGTTTGCTTGATATCTGCTTGTAACACTCAGAGCGTAAGCAACATCAGGACGTGTCGATATCATACCATACATGATACTACCAATAGCTGACGCATATGGAATACGTGTCATCATCTCTATCTCTTCATCTGTTTTGGGACACATAGCTTTAGATAGAGTAACATCATGACACATTGGTAAGTATCCTCTCTTGGACTCTTCCATAGAGAATCGCTTCAGAATGGTATCGATATAAGTGACTTGGGTGAGTCCTAGCATCCTTTTTGATCTATCTCTATAGATTTGTATTCCCAATACATAGGATGCTTCACACATGTCTTTCATGGAGAATTTACAGGCCAACCATACTTTAGTTGATTGCAATAATCCTACATCATTCTCAATGAGCAGGATATCATCAACATAAAGTACAAGGAATGTCACTACACTCCCACTAACCTTCTTGTACACGCACGGTTCCTCAGGATTCTTAGCAAAACCAAACTCTTTGATAGTGCTATCAAATCTGAGGTTCCAACTCCTTGATGCCTGCTTGAGACCATGTATTGATCTCTGAAGTTTGCATACCTTATGCTCACTTCCTACTGATGTGTATCCCTCAGGTTGAGACATATAAATTTCTTCTTTGATGTCTCCAATGAGGAATGCAGTCTTTACATCCATTTGCCATATCTCATAGTCATATCATGATGCTATGGCTAGTAGTAATCTAATGGACTTAAACATAGCAACTGGTGAAAAATTTCCTCATAGACACTACTTTCCCATTCGCCCCAAGCTTTCTTTTGTAGATCCATTTGCACCCTATAGGAACGATTCCCTCAGGTTGATCCACCAATGTCCAGACTTGGTTTGAATATATAGAGTCCATTTTTGACTGCATGGCTTCAAGCCATTTGGTTGAATCAGTATCAGATATTGCTTCTTTAAAGTTCATTGGATCATATCCAACACAAGACTCATCATGGTCTTGTTCATGAAGAAGCGTATGTCTTGCAGGTGGTTTAATAACCCTATCAGACCTTCTAGGAGCTTGTACTTCAACTACTGGTTCTTGGAAATGGGTTAACTTCTACAGTTGAGGGAGTATCTTGAATTTCTTCAAGTTCTATCATCTTCCCTTTTCTATCTAATAGAAATTCCTTTTCCAAAAAGGTGGCATTTCTTGAAACAAACAATTTTGCTTCATTGGGACGATAGAAATAATACCCAACAGAATTCTTTGGATATTCTACAAAGTAGCACAAAGTGGATGTACTATCCAATTTGTCTCCCACTGTCTGCTTCACGTAAGCAGGACATCCCCATATTCTCTCGTAAGAATATTTGGGAGTTTTTCCCATCCATATCTCATATGGTGTTTTATCAACTGCTTTAGCGTAGACATTATTCAACAACATTGCCGTAGTTTCAAGCGCGAAGCCCCAAAACGATGTAGGCAATTCAGTGAATCCCAACATGGATCGAACCATGTCCAACAAGGTTCGCTTACGACGTTCAAAAACACCATTCAATTGTGGTGTTGCTAGGTGGAGTCCACTGTGAGAGAATCCCATTCTCTTTTAGATAACCCAAAAAATCAGCACTTAAGTATTCTCCACCTCGATCAGATCGAAGTGCCTTAATACTTTTTTCAAGCTGATTTTCTACTTCAGATCTGAATTCTTTGAACTTTTCAAATGCTTCAGATTTGTATTTCATCAAATAAACGTACCCATACATCGAATGGTCATCAGTAAAGGTAATGAAGTAGGATTGCCCATATTCTGTGCTAACACTTAGCGGGCCACAAATGTCTGTGTGGACCAAATCCAGTAGACCATGCTCACGTTCCACGTTTCCATCGAATGGAGTCTTGGTCATTTTTTCTTTTAGACAGAACTCACAAGTAAGTAGAGATTTTATGTTTGACAAGTCAAACATATCTTCTCCCACTAGTTTGTGCATCCTTCTTTGGGAAATATGACCTATTCTAGCGTGCCATATTTGTGTGGGATTTGGATCATCTAACTTTCTTTTGGTTTTTGTTGAAATCATGTTTACTTGGACATTCAATTATCATTTCCAGAATATTTCTGGCACATATAATTTCTTATGCCCGGACTTCTTGCAGTGAAATAAATATGTTCCGACTTATCGGGCTTTGTAGGCCTTTTAAGTGTCCTTCAGAGTTTGCCTCTTATTGGGTTTGTTTTTTCTTGTGAGGGGCAGAACATTTCTTTCCCTTAACTTGTGGGCCATTTTTCGTCTGACAAGAGGCCCATAAGAAAAACAAAAATTTCATGTTTTATGGTGATATCATAAGTTATAAGCGTATTGAATAACTCTTCAAGGCTATCATCTATCTTATTCAATTCACCATAACCCTGTCAAATGAGGAAGAGAAAGACAACAAATTGATGTTATCTAGTAACTCGTTAGGAATCACATATTCCAGGCCCACCACATTCTTATTAAGCCCAGTCATATGTACACTATGTTCATGGACCAAAGCCCCATCTTACGTGCGTGTAGTCATGAGCTTTTAAAGGGGTGTTCATCACTGTACGAGTTTCATGTACCATACAACTCTTGCATGTTTATTCGAATGTCAGCAACATTCAACATTCCCTCAAACTGTCCCTACAGTTCATTTGACATAAAAGCGAGCATATTACACTTTAGCTTGCATACTATGGTCCTACCATCTTGCATGCTTTGTCAGTTCAGCAGGACTGACATTAGTGTGTATGTCATTTTCTCCGAATTTAGAACAATTTTTCCAACCAGTCTTGAAAATTAGATTCGGTTAGCTTGTTAATAACAAAAATCGATTACGTGACGAAATCGAAAATATACTGATATAGAAATAGAATAATGGTTGCTGATTATTTTAAAATAATTTTAAGATATAAAATATGAATTTTATTTTATAAATCTCCCTCCCACTATTTTGACATTTTCACCACCCTCTGATGAAAAAGAGAAATCATATTTTCTTAGTGGGCACGTAGAGTCCAATTAGCCAATTATAATCCCGAATAATATCAGCCAATTATAATTTCTAAAAGGTAGAATCCAATTGCATCCCTATGCAACCTCCGCGTGTTTTGCCTCACGTTTAATAAAGACCCAATAATATGACGCCGTTTATTTTCGCGTGTCAAACCGACCCATCAATATTGAATTGTAGTAGACGGTCGCCATGAGTTCCCCCAATATAGGAGCCGAAGTCATAGGAGTTCCACTCAATTCACATCATATGTCCGGTGGAAGTCACAGCTTTCCGGCGTCCAGGCCTCCCCAATAATATGAGCCAGACACTGTCTGCGGGTAGCGATCAACATGCAACCACGGTTGATGGAAGGCAAGGAAAAATTAAAATCTTTTAATTTTTACTTTTTCGGTTTGATATAAATTTTGAATCATATTCAAAATAAGGGATTTTAATTTTAAAATTGTCTCATCATTTTAAATTTTTTTTTAAATCGCGTGCCATGATTGTATGTTTGCCGGATCCATGCAACTATATTATCTAATAATATACATACATGCATACTACTATATATCGCATATATTATAATATGACATTCAACAATAAATAAGGATGATCGATCGCCAACACTATTAGATCCATGTGAGCCAAACATGGATCCAGGTCCAAAACCTAGGTGAATGCAGGGATGCAAATGCAATTATTACAAGAGCTTCCAATATTTTACATGTCTTCATCTCGTTCATCGGGCCCACCATCTTCCAGTCTTGATCTCCCACTATTTCTAATAATTACATTTAAATAGCCATGACACATAAGGGATACATCTCATGGGGTGGGAACGGGTCATAAACCAGGCCCACTTTAATAATATCAAATATTAAAAAAAACGAATAAAACAGTAAAATATCCTAACATACACCTAACACATTGGTCAAGGCTCTCGATTTCATCCTTCATGTATTTAATATCAAATATTAACATCAATTTAATTAAACAATTTAATTAATTGATAAATCATATATCTAATAATTTTATCACTAACCACCACAATTATTAAAGAATTTAATAAATTAAATAAACTCCTTTATTTAATTTCCAATTAAATCAATAATAATTGATTTCTTGTAAAACTCATTTTACCATAAATAATTAAAATCACATTCTAATTATTTATTTTACAAGAAAATTATTAATTTTCTAAAAATCAATCTTTCAAAATAAAAATTGAACCAATTTCTAAAAAATATCAATTTTACCCAAAAATTTTAAAATTCAGAAAATTGCACCATAGGCCCAAACAATTCAGGCATAACATCCAGTACGGTTCCTGAGACGATCCCGGGCAGCCGCCCTCGCTGCCCGAACGTTTCGGGCAGCGGCAGCGGCCCTGTGCGCGCGCACAAGGCGCGCTGGCGCGCCGACGCCGCGCGCGGGCGGTATGCGCAGGCGTCCGGCGCCTGCGCTTGCGCGTTGCGCGCTGCCGTGCGCGGCCCTGCGCGCACGGACTTCCCGAAACAGTTCCGGGCAGATTTAAAAAAAATTTTTTTTTTGTTTTTTGAAAAAAATAATTTTTCATGGTGTTACAATTTTCTGAAAAATTTTCTTGTGTGGTTAGAAATAAATTATTTAATATCAAACCATACGATTTAGAAAAACCTTGGCTCTGATACCACTGTTGGATCTTGGTTTTCTATACGCCCAAACGCAGCGGAAGATTTAAAAATTTTATTTATTTTGACAATCAAAATATGATTTGCTTTGGACGCTCGTATGGTTTTAACAAAAACATTCATAGGGCGTTAGAGTTTATACCTTTGGTGAATGATTCACACGGCTCCAACTATTCCGGGGTTAGCGGAGATAGCTCTTGGTGAATTCCCTACGAACTTTCTTTATATCTGCTTTCTTTGATTCTCCTATCAAGTCCACGACTAAATCGCTTGTTCCTCTTCCAAATTGCACTAGAAAATTTGGAAGAAGTTTCTACGTTGTGATTGAACACGAAAAAAAATTCGACTCAATAATATAAGCTTAATTTTCTTTCAAATATTTCAAGAGAAGCACTATGGAAGAGCCGAAAGTTTGTTGCCTCTTATCAAGCAAGTTTCGAATCCTTCCATTTAATAAGAATAAAATATTCTTATTATTTATTTAATCATCATTTACTTAAATAATTTAATTAATTAAGTAAACTAAATATTTGGAGGATCATGTTTGTGGATTCTCGAAAATCTCACAATCCAAATTAGTGGATGCTCTCATTTTAGGTCAAAGAAAACTCAATAACCTAATTACCATAATTAACATTAATGGGCTTGATTAATTAATTGGGCTAGTCCAACTAATTTAATTAATTAATCAAAATCCATTAACAACTTTAATTATTTAGTATGTTGGACTTGTACTCCTACAAGCCCATTAAACATAATTCCCACTATATTTAATTTAATATTTAATAAACCCAACCTTTTATTTTAATAAATTAAATTAATTATAAATTCAACATTTGAATTTAAATTGTGAATTCAAATACTTGAATTTTATCACCTCCAAAATTTCATATTTAATAAACTCAACTTTTGAGTTTAATAAATTAAATTCTCAAATGTTATAAATTCAACTCCTTGAATTTATTCTCTCAATATTTCATAAATTCAACTTCTTGAATTTACTATCTCATAAATTCATCCCCTTGAATTTATTTTCTCAAAATTTAATTATCATAAATTCAACTCCTTGAATTTACTATAATAATGTATAAATTCAACTACTTGAATTTATTCTCTCTACGGGAACAAACGATCCAGTGCTTGTGTGACCCTCAATGGTTCAGGGATACAGCTAGCCGTGGGTTCACAACTCTTTGTGATTCAGGACATAATCCTTTATTCGGGCTTACCCTAGTTAGCCCCATTCTTTTCATCAACACCTTGATCAAGAATGTCAGAACTCATTTCTGATTGCACCCATCGGATCATGGTAAGAGCGTCTAGTAGCATCGCCCCATGATCCCCTAGGTATCACTGATAGTGCCTGCAAGAACCAGTCGATTATGATTAACGTACAGTACGGTCCCTTCATCTCATATATCCCGATCGAATCTACAACCATTGGTTCATCGAGGGTTGCATATTAATTCGATAACTATGTGATAACTATAATAGTGGCATCGCGTGTACTATTTTGAGAACTCCTTCTCTAACGTACATCTCATACTCTGGCCAGAGATTTCATGCACTATTATTTCATCAGATCACATAGGATATCCACACCCGTAGGTGAGCGGTGAATCCCCGACTACAATGCACTGGCTCCTATATGTGTCGCAACTGTACTCAACCTCGCCACCTGATGACTCTCCTGGAGCCGGTAAACGAGTCAAAGCACAGCCCTAGCATATAGAGCCTCAGTGTTGTCCCGGGTCGTAAGGACTAATGGTGTACAATCATAACCACGGACTTATCCTCTCGATGAATGATAACCACTTGGAAAGTCCGAGGGAGGGTTGTTCGGTATAATCATCATATGACTACCCATCTGCATGTTTGGACATCTCTATGCCCTTACCAAGAAACGCAGTACACAACATCACATATGCTAGTCTCGAGCTCAAGCAGCCTTTATCCCTGTTTTAGGCGGCTGAATCGACTAGGAACGAATTTAGAATATGCAGTGTTTACAAATGAGTTTCAACATCGAATTACGATTCATTTGTATTAAAGCATAATCAAGGACTTTATTTATGCTGTTTGCATGGGTATACAGATAAAGTATAACAAGACCATAAAAAGTTAAATTATATTAAAATAAAGATTGCTTATTTCACTTGAGTCAATAAATTCCCTAGCCAACCGTTGGCTTGCAGGGCATCTACTCTAACATGCAGGACTAAGGAAGCTGAAGTCATGATTTATATCACATTGAAGCCTTCTTGAAGCAAGATCCAGCAAAAAAAAAAGAGCTAAGTATTAACGTCTATAATCAGAACAAAGATAGACTACAGAAAGGTGTTACATCAAGTTTGTTAGGGATGAAGTATTAGTGTATTGAAATGACGAAGGGGAGATAAAACCATCTTTTTTTTAGGAGGATAGAATAGATATTGTTATTTTTTCCTGACACAAATTCTCACTGGGAAAGGCAACATAGCAATAAGGAATCTTGGATGAAGGTAAATTATTGTTATTTAATTTCATCAAAAATGCCCTAGAGATCCTCATTGTCTTGATCATGGAACTCATCATCTAGGGTAATTCCATGATACTCAGATGGAGTGGAAATTTGAATCACCAATCGGGACTAAGAGGATGGTGGAATGAGAGAGTAGATTGTGACTGGAAAGTTAAATTGTTCACCCAGCAAGATTAAAGCTATGTGAGGAGACAACTGAGCAACATGAAATATGTCGAAGTTCATGAAATTATGAAAATAACCACATTTGGAGAAACCATGTTGTCCCGTTCAATTTAGACAAAGGGTTGCGTTGGTTCCCCTAGTTAGTTCCTTAACTTGCCTGGCTCCACTACCATGCTACTTTCAACGTCAACAGCCCCATTAACAACCTCACTTACTTGAAACTGCTTTAACCTAGTCTTATTCTCCCTTTCTCCTCTCGGTTCCTCGAGTTGGTTTCCCGAGTGCACAACTCAACTAACCCACAACCTCCAATGTGGGTCTTGGATGTTGTGGACAAATTCTTTGTAGTTCCTGTAGCTTTCTCGGGATTTAATTCCTTGAGGCCCATAATTAAAAGGCTTAATGGATTAAATGATAAATTCGTTGGCCAAATTAATTCATAGGCCAAATAAATTCTCCCCAGCAGGTTGTTGTGTCATAAGGTGTTGGGTTAAGTCTCGCTGCTCGTACGTGTTGGTTCACGTAAGAGTGTGCGTACAAAAAAGTTATTCGACCTAATCATACCATGTAATACTTTTGTGTTATGAGTGATTTATTTAAGCTCACTTTTTCCGTTGATTTAAAATTCAATCAAGTAAAGCGTATTAAGTTCAATTATTTTATTTGTAGGCCCAATGGGTGAATACGTTTGCCCATAATACCATACATTGACATGATTTTCCCACAAGATGTTGGCCCAACCGACCAATTAATATACTGGGGAAAACATTTTCTCCTTGATCCTCAAGCCCAAAAAACGTTTGCACAAATAATATTGCGAGCATGCCAAGACAACTGATGTTTGAGTAGATGTCTTCGAATCTATCTGTTTGGTTGGGGATTTTATTATGGGTAAAAGATAGTCTTTATTTTAATATATTTGATACCCCCGTATCGGGGATGGGCCCGGCCTACTCTCGGTAGCCCAGATAGTTAGTGACCCAGCGTTCAGGAGCTCCTGGCAGGATATGTACTTGGAGGTCATCCGGGAGGTCATCCAGGCCGACCTCCCAAAACACCCGTAATCGAGGCAGAAAAGATAGGGCTGAGCTCCAAAGCCAAGCTCCCATGCCGAGCTCCCAAGAATTTCCGAGCCGACCTCCCATATGTTGTTGAAGCATCAATTGGACACATCCTGGCCGACCTCCCGATCCGATCTCCCGTAGGGTCTAAAGAGTGGACGGGCTCTTGCCTACAAGAGCTTATATTCAGACATTAAACGGGTAGCCCACGAAAATAAGGCCCAAGAAAGCTAGGCCCAGCAAGATCTAACCAAATCTGGCATAAGATCTAATCAAATATGGCACAAGATATACCCAAATCTTTTAAGATTTTGAGGATCTAAACCTACCAAATCAGGACTCTCTCGTTCTCCTATAAATATCAGGTTTCGTTCATTATTTATTCATTCATATATTCACATTCTCTCAGCACACACATTACTCTCTCAGTTTTCTGTTTTCTGACTTGAGCGTCTGAGGAGCTACGCCGGAACAACCTTCCGCCCCCTTCTAACACTCCAGTTTGTGCTTCCAGATTTCGAAGGACTGATCCGAGCTCCCCAAGCGAAGATCCGACCTCCCAGCTACCATCGCAGATTTCAGCAACATCAATTGGCGCCGTCCGTGGGAAATTATGAGCAAAGACATAGACATGTGGGGAAGAACAGGAAAAAGAATAGGCCCTAGGGGTGCCCAAGGAGGCCCTGGAGGTGATCATGGAGGCCCCGGAGGTGACCGAGGAGGAGAAGCGGCTGTTATCAATCTAGAGCAGCTGACCCAGCTGATTAACACATCTATAAATGAGGCCCTCCATCGAAATCGAACTCCATCACCGCCACTGCAACCACCTCACCCTCCTCCCCTTGGATACCTGGATGTGGTGTGGGGTGAAATCACGAGGTTGGGCAGACAATTAGGAGGCCGACCTCTCCCACAAGACAGGGAAAGTCCCCTCTCTCATGAAATACTGAACGAGGATCTCCCGCCCAACTTTCGTAAGCCGACTGTTAGAGATTAAGATGGGAGTACCGACCCCGAGGAACACTTGGGAAGGTTCAATAATGCTGCCCTGCTCCACAGATACTCAGACGGGGTGAAATGTCGGGTCTTCCTTACCACATTGGTAGGACCGGCTCAGAGGTGGTTCGATTTGCTGCCACCACGCTCCGTCACCAGCTTTCGGGAATTCAGTACTGTCTTTATGAACCAATATGCCACCAGCAAGAGACATTTGAAGACCTCCCTGGGTTTTTTCAATGTAAAGCAAGGTGACACGGACTCATTGAGGGATTTCATTAGACGGTTTAACAGCGCAGCCTTGGAGGTCCCCTCCGCAGCTACGGAGACCCTGGTAAATGCCTTCACGCAAGGTCTCCTGGGGGGACATTTTTTCAATTCCTTGGTGAAAAAGCCCCCTCAGAGCTATGATGAGCTCCTGAGCCGAGCTGAGAAATATGTGAACCTCGAGGATGCTCAAAGGCAGAGGCGTACGGAGGCAAATCGGGAGATAAAGACAAAGGAAAGGAAAAAGTAGAGCTGAGCAGGAAGAGGCCTGCTGAGAGATCAGAGGAACGAGGCCGAGGTCCTGGACCTTTTCCTTATGCCCCGTTGGCCATGAGCCTGCAAAGGGCCATGGAAATCTGTGAAGAAAGGAGGAAGTTAGAACGCCCCAAACAAGCTGAAAGGGGGCCACGTTTACCTCCCTCTGATAAGTTCTGTGAATTTCATCAAGAATACGGTCATATTATAAACGACTGTCAGAGAATAGGGGAAGAGGTGCAAAGGATCATGCAAAGATATCCTCACATGAAGAACTTCCTAGCCCGACGAGAAGGGAGATACCAAGACGACAGGAGAGGTCGAGGACCTCCCTGGGCGAATCAGAGACCTCCACCCAGAGAAAACCGACCCAACCCAGGGGGGCGGGCGGATCCTCAGGTTGAACAGATAGCGAATGACCCGACCCGAGGTATAATACACATGATATCTGGCGGTGCAACTGACAGGGATTTCGGGAGAGCTCGAAAAGCCCATGGTAGAAGATTTGAGAGCCTTGGGTTAGACCTCGCTCCCAAGTCTGACCCCAGCATCAGCTTCAGACCAGAGGACCTAAAAGGTGTTGTCGCACCTCACAACGATGCCCTGTTAGTAACTCTCACTGTCGCCAACTATGACGTGGCAAGAATCTTTGTCGACACCGGGAGCTCAGTCAACATTCTTTTCAAAAAGACCCTGGATCAAATGAAAGTGGAAGGGTTCGAGTTTGACCCCTTCTCAACACTTTATTTGGCTTCACAGGACATGCGGTACAAACCATTGGGCAGATCATGCTTCTCTTATCTTTGGGAACGGGACCACACCGCATCACCAAAATGACATGTTTTACTGTGGTGGACGCCCCTTCTTCGTACAATGGGATAATGGGTCGACCAGCCCTGGCTGACTTCCGGGCTGTGAGCTCCACTTACCATCAAAAGCTAAAATATCCTACAGGGAACCAAGTGGGAGTTGTTTGCGGGGACCAGAAGTCCTCGCGTCGTTGCTATGTGGATGAGGTAAAGGTTGAAGTGAAGAGGTCCCGAACTGAGGTGGGGATGATTGAAACTCCTCAAGGAATGATTTCCAAAAATGAGGCTCAACTCGTATCAGAGGAAGAACCCGAGATAGTGGAAGTAGGAGCCCAGCGGAACTTCAGGGTGGCGGCCGACCTGGACCCTGAAACTAAGAATGATTTGTTGGCTTGTTTAAAAGCTAATCTCGACGTGTTCGCCTGGTCCCCACAAGAGCTTCAAGGGGTCAGTCCAATGGTCATGGAACACCGCCTCAATATACTTCTTGAGGCTCGACCGGTCAAACAAAAGAAAAGACAATTTGGTCCCGAGAAAGACAAGATAATAAAGGAGCAGGTGGACGAGCTCCTCAGGGCAGGGAACATATGGGAGATCTTTTTCCCAACATGGTTTTCAAACGTTGTTCTGGTCCCTAAAAGCTCTGGAAAATGGAGGATGTGCGTCGACTTCAGAGATCTTAACAAAGCTTGCCCAAAAGATTGTTACACCCTACCGAGGATTGATCAATTGGTCGACTCCACCGCAGGTCATCAATACCTATGTCTAATGGATGCTTATCAGGGGTACCATCAGATACCCCTAGCAGAGGAAGACCAGGATAAAGTAAGCTTCATCACCTCCGAGGGAACATTCTGTTATGTTGTGATGCCCTTCGGGTTAAAAAATGCGGGAGCTACTTATCAAAGGCTCATCAACAGGGTTTTTTCAGCTCAGGTTGGGAGAAATGTGTAGGTATATGTGGATGATATTTTGGTGAAGTCCAAGAGTTCGGCCAACCTCATAGAAGACCTTCGTGAGACCTTTGCCACTCTGAGATCTTGTGGGTTAAAGCTGAATCCCCAGAAGTGCACCTTCGGGGTCAGGAGCGGGAAGTTTCTGGGGTATATGGTAACAGAAAGAGGAATCGAGGCCAACCCCGAAAAGGTAAAAGCCATTCAACCTATGTCACCTCCTGGGAATCTCCAGGAGGTCCAGAAGCTTGCCGGGAGAATCGCAGCTTTATCACGATTCATTTCAAGAGCAGCACACCTGAAGTCTGCCTTCTCTTCCGAGTTCTCAGGAAAGCTAAGAAGTTTGATTGGGATGAGGAATGCGTGAAGGCATTCGATGATTTGAAGAATTATTTGGCCGAGCTCCCCATACTAGCCAAGCCAGCTCCAGGAGAGCAGTTATATGTTTATCTCTCGGCCACGGAGGCAGCTGTAAGCTCAGTCTTGATCAAGCAAAAAGGAACCGAACAGAGTCCCGTATATTACATCTCTCACGCACTCAAAGGAGCGGAGCTCAGATATACTGTGGTCGAGAAACTTTGTAAGGTCCAAAATTAAGACGACGTAATCCAACTGCATGCGAATTAGGAAATTATAAAAAATGGAGTAATTAATTGATTTTAGTTGCTAATTAATTATGTGACGTACTTGTTTATATGCTAAATGAGATTTATTTTTCATCATACATAAAAAAAATGTATTTTGGGAATATTCAAGTGACGATCGAGGAACGGGGACCGAGGGCTGAAGAAAACGTAAAATATTTTTATTAAATAATTATTTTTAATTATTTAAAAGATGGTCGAAGCTTTTTAGTATTTTTGTGAAATTAAGGGTTTTGAGGTGATTTTATACGCCGGGGCGTAAATTTTATCGGTGTTGGTTTTTCAACTAAAATACGAACTTTTCGGCAACCCGGCTAATAAATTCACATATTTGCTAAAAGAAAAACTTTGTTAATATTTTAATTATGTCCTAATTAGACTAATGGGCCCTATTAGATGGCTTAATAGGCCTAATAAGCCTTGAAGGTGATTAAGTAGTATTTAAAGTATTAAAATATACTAAACCCTATTCTAGAACATAAAATAATCGGCCACCTAGTTTATTTTCTGAAAAACTCTTCCCATCACACACACACAAACCTCACGGCACTTTGAAGGATTTTTGGTAAGGGTTTTTCGAAGGCAACAAGCAAAGTAGAAGCCGTAGTCATCTCCCGTTCTTCGTCGTCAACGGATTTTCGAGCGTATAAAACGCAAAGGCACACCTTAATCTCCCTTTTCTCATCCATCATATCATAATATTGTTTAAATTATGTTTGCATGAAAAGCTTGAAGTTCATATATATATATTCAGAAATTTCGGTTGATTGCTTGTATGCATGAGGAAGTATGATTTTGAAACCCAATAGCTTGTTTATTGTTTAGTGAAGGGGCTGTCATGACATAGGGTATGATCAAGGGTGGTTTATACATATTTTAGAGCCACAAGCACGCACCATAAACACCACAAAAAGAAAAATAAAACTGCAGGAACAAGCACAAGCGGAACCCAAGAGCTGCTGCCAAGACTTTTGGGGGTTCGGTTTCCTTAAGGGAAGGGGCGGCTTGGTCTTGGCTGGGGCCAGGGCTCGGCCAAGGGTTTTCATGGGTCAGGGCTAGAGTCCTAGCCAAGCTAGGACTCGAGTTAGTGGCTGGGGAAGAGTCCTAGCCTTGCTAGGACTCCACCCGAGAACCCTGCACAGATTGGTGCAGGGTTTGCGCTGCATCCAGGCGTTGGTGGCTTGGTCTGGGGTTCAAGGGCCGGGTCGAGGCGATGCACTAGAGTCCTAGGAGGGTGCACGAGGGGTGGTACAAGGGCTGGGCGCGTTGGTTCATAGGTTGGAGAGCAAAACTTAGAGTCCTAGGATTTCACACTTCTCGGCCAGAATTAGAGGCAGAGAAGGGGTTCACGTTTTTGACTTTAGGAAGGGTTTCTTGGTAAACTTAGGGTCCAGTAGGGTACTTTGGGATGTTGGGAAAGTTTTGGCTCGACATGGTTTGGTGGTAACTCGGGAAAATCAAAAGTTGGTATCAGAGCCGACCTCTCTTATTACGGTGTGGTTCGGGGACGAACCAAGCGGAAGCTGGTGGGCACGTGAGGCCCGGGGCCGAAGAGGGCGGGGGGTGATCGCCGGTGCCATTAGGTGCACGGACAATGAGCGGCTCCTGGCAGGCTTCTAGGTGGAGGGAACATGAATGAACCGACCCACACGGGAATGAGAGGGATTACGAGACTGTTCAATGTAATGGACTTTACAGTTGAAGAGGGCTTAAAAAATTTGATTGGTACTACTCATATCACGAAGGTGCATCTTCTTTTCGTTAGTTCATCACATAAGAACTCCAAAGTTAAGCGTGCTTGACTTGGGGCAATTTTGGGATGGGTGACCTCCTGGGAAGTTTCTCAGGGTGCGTGTGAGTGAGGACATAAGCACGCTGGAAAGACTCGTCTTGATACAGTGAGGACAGTCGTCAAATCTGGGGCGTTACAAACTTGCTCTAGCTTTGGTCACAACAGCTCGATGAGGCCATACTTCCTCTCTCACCCCATTATGGTCCTCACTAATAGTCCTCTCGGGATAATAATGACGCATGCTGATATCTCAGGAAGGTTGGTGAAATGGACAACTGAACTGGGAGAATATGACATTCAATATGGACCTCGGACCGCAATCAAAGCGCAGGCCTTGGCCGATTTCCTGGCTGAGACTTTGCATGTCGAGGTAGAAGACCTTTGGAAGGTCTATGTGGATGGCTCATCCACAAATCAAGGAAGCGGAGTTGGAGTGTTGTTGATCTCTCCGAAGGGGGATGAACTAAAGTTGGCTGTGCGGCTAGACTTCAGGGCATCCAACAATGAAGCAAAATATGAAGCAGTCTTAGCAGGTCTAAGGGCAGCTCGGTAGGTTGGGGCCGCCCAGGTTCACGTCTTCTCCGATTCTCAGTTGGTGGCTCATCAAATGAATGGATCTTATGATATCAAGAATGAAAGACTGATGGAGTACGTAAAGGCAGTAGAGGCGGCCAAAGAACTCTTTACGGAGCTTGTTTTCAAGCAAATCCCGAGGGAAGAGAATGGGGGAGCTGACTCCCTTGCGAAAATGGCAAGCTCACTTCACACCTGGAAGTTAAGAGATGTGGTAGTCCAAGTGGAACTAAGCCCTTCTTTGGACTCCCCATCTCCCGAACCCGAAGACAATGACTAGCGTGCCGAATTATTGGGATATATGAAATATGGGGAGCTGCCCAAAGATCCAAAAAAGGCATATAGGATGAAACGGAGGAGCCTTCGGTTTATACTTGTCGATGGAGTTCTCTACAAGAGATCACTCTCTCAACCTCTGCTCAAGTGCTTAGGCCCCAAACAATCCAATTATATGCTAAGGGAGATTCATGAAGGCTGTTGCGGAAATCACTTGGGATCTTATTTCTTGGCACGGAAGGCACTCTTGGCCGGTTATTTTTGGCCAACTATGCTAAAAGATGTCCTAGCCGTCGTCAACTCATGCAACAGTTGCCAACGTCATGCTAAGCTCCAACATCAACCAGCCGCACTAATGCAGAGTATTGTAGCGGCTTGCCCGTTTGACCAGTGGGGAATCGATATTGTGGGAACTTTTCCCATAGCCCCAGCTCAGAAGAAATTCTTGCTTGTCGCTATCGATTATTTTTCAAAGTGGGTAGAGGCTGAGGCGTTGGCTAAGATCACTGAAAATGAGGTCCTCAAATTCTGCAGGTTTGGGGTCCCGAGAAAGTTGATATCTGACAATGGAAGACAGTTTCAGGGAAACTGGATCCAAGCCTGGTGTTAGGAGATGAAAATTCAACATCACTTCACTTCTGTGGCTTATCCTCAGTGCAATGGCCAAGTGGAGGTCACCAACAGGTCCTCAGTGCAAAGCCTTAAAACCCGACTGGGGAATGCAAAAGGAAAATGGGTGTAGGAACTCCCCAGTGTGCTTTGGTCATATCGGACTACTCCAAAGATTGGCACCGGGGAGACACCTTTCAGCCTGGTTTATGGGAATAAGGCAGTGCTTCCGGCAGAGATCGGCGAAGAAACCTCCCGAGTAATATTCTATGATGAGCAAAACAATGAGAGGCGAGCAGCGGACCTAGATTTCGTGGAATAAAAGAGGGAAGCCGCGGCCATAAGGATGGAAGCTTACAAGAGACGCATAGCCCAAACCTACAATAAGAGGGTCATTCAGAGGAGCTTCCAGGTTGGAGATCTGGTTTGGAAGAAGATTCAAGAGGTGGAAGTCGGAAAGCTAGATCCAAGATGGGAAGGACCGTTCAAAGTGGTAGAGAAGCTCAGCTCGGGTTCCTATTAATTAGAAGACCTGGCGGGGAAGAAATTGAAGAGGCCTTGGAATGCTTTTCACCTCCGCAAATATTATGCTTAGATATTGTTAGAGCTTCAGTTTCTTTTATTCTGTCAGTTACTTTTGTTGGAAAGACATCATATTTTAATACTTTATTCAGATCTATTAATAAAATCATGCATTTTTTTTAAAGATTATTGCGGATAAGGGTTTTCACCCTCAGTCAGTTCAGGAGCCCAGAGCTCACCTCATCTTGGTTACGCCAAGTTTCAAAGGATTTTCACCCTCAGACAGTTCAGGAGCCCAGAGCTCACCTCATCTTGGTTACGCCAAGTTTTAAAGGGTTTTCACCATCAGTCAGTTCAGGAGCCCAGAGCTCACCTCATCTTGGTTACGCCAAGTTTTAAAGGGTTTTCACCCTCAGACAGTTCAGGAGCCCAGAGCTCACCTCATCTTGGTTACGCCAAGTTTTAAAGGGTTTTCACCCTCAGTCAGTTCAGGAGCCCAGAGCTCACCTCATCTTGGTTACGCCAAGTTTTAAAGGGTTTTCCCCATCAGTCAGTTCAGGAGCCCAGAGCTCACCTCATCTTGGTTACGCCAAGTTTTAAAGGGTTTTCCCCATCAGTCAGTTCAGGAGCCCAGAGCTCACCTCATCTTGGTTACGCCAAGTTTTAAAGGGTTTTCCCCCACCTCATCTTGGTTACGCCAAGTTTTAAAGGGTTTTCACCCTCAGTCAGTTCAGGAGCCCAGAGCTCACCTCATCTTGGTTACGCCAAGTTTTAAAGGGTTTTCACCCTCAGTCAGTTCAGGAGCCCAGAGCTCACCTCATCTTGGTTATGCCAAGTTTCAAAGGGTTTTCGCCCTCAGACAGTTCAGGATCCCAGAGCTCACCTCATCTTGGTTACGCCAAGTTTTAAAGGATTTTTGCCCTCAGTCAGTTCAGGAGCCCATAGCTCATCTCATCTTGGTTACTCCAAGTTTTAAAGGGTTTTCGCCCTCAGACAGTTCAGGAGCCCAGAGCTCACCTCATCTTGGTTACGCCAAGTTTTAAAGGGTTTTCGCCCTCAGACAGTTCAAGAGCCCAGAGCTCACCTCATCTTGGTTACGCCAAGTTTCAAATGGTTTTCACCCTCAGACTGTTCAAGAGCCTCAGAGCTCACCTCAGCTCGGCATAAACTTTACGGTTTGGTATTATTATTGTTAAGGATCGTGCCGAGCTCCCATGGCCGAGCTTACCCTCGCGGCATGTCCTGTTATTATTTTGTTAAAGTATTGCGCTGAGCTCTCATGGCCGAGCTTACTTCTCGCGGCATGTCCTGTTATTATTTTATTAAGTCTTAGGCCGAGCCCCAAGAGCCCAGCCGACCTCTCTCAGGGCGACCTCACCCACAAGAGCCCAGCCGACCTCTCTCAGCGTGGCCTCCTAGAAGTCATAATCTTTATTAAGTATTGGGCCGAGCTCCAAGAGCCCGGCTGAGCTTCCTCAGCGTAACTTCACAGATTATTTTTATTATTAAGTATTGGGCCGACCTCCCTTAGTGTAACTTCACAGATTATTTTTCTTATTAAGTAATGGGCCGAGCTCCAAGAGCCCGGCCGACCTCTCTCAGCGTAACCTCACGGAGTATTTTTATTATTGTGGTGGGCCGAGCTCCAAGAGCCTGGCCGACCTCCCTCAGCATAACCTCATGGAGATTATTTTTATTATTAAGTGTAGGGCCGAGCTTCAACAGCCCGGCCGACCTCCCTCAGCGTAACCTCACCGAGATTATTTTTCTTATTAAGTATTGGGCCGATCTCCCAGAGCCCGGCCGACCTCCCTCAGCGTAACCTCACGGAGATTATTTTTATTGCGTCTGGCCGAGCTCCCAGAGCCTGGACGACCTCTCTCAGCGTGACTTCCTCGAGTCATTATTTTTACCAAGTATGGGGCCGAGCTCCAAGAGCCCAGCCAGTCTCTCTCAAATGACCTCACCACGTCATTATCTTTGAGGGAATAAAACTTTCATAAAGTTCGGTACAAATATATATATATATATATATATATATATATATATACAAAATACAATATGGAAATAAAAATTGAGGAATCAGGTGAGCTGAGCTGATTACACATCAGGGGGGGAGATTCTCCACAACCCTCTTAGAATTCAGGAACTCAGCTGAGGTCCCCTCCGGAGGATAGCCGGCTTCCTTGAACTGCTCTACAGCACCATCAAAGCCTACGTAAATAAAATTGAGGGCTTTGTCTGCAACGACGTCCCAAAACTCCTCGGACTTTAGGAAAGCTTCCTTGAAGACCTCAGACCCATTGGCGAGAATCAGCTCGTGCTGAAACTATTTCCTGGTGAGCCACGTTAAGTTCCTCCTTAACGGCCTTCGCCTCCTCTTGGGAAGCTTCCAGACGTACCGCAGCCAGGCGCAACTCATTCTTCAGCTTCAGGATCTCAGCAGCGAAGCCCTCCCGCATATCTGCCTCCTTCCTCTTCGAGTTGGCCTGTTCCTTCTCCAGGGCCTCCGTTATGGCAGCAAGTTTGCTCTCCAACTCAGCCGAGGTTGATTGGAAGGACCTGGCCTCTTTGGATGATTGTTTCTGGAAATTGTTGGCTCGGAATGCCACCTCGGCGTTCAGAAGGGCGGCCTATAAGAAAAAATGTTAGCCAAGGCAATACAAAGAAAGGACCTAAAGTAAATTACCTCAGCGCTGGCACTGGTGGACCTCTTTATAAGCTCGGACCAATTCAGCCCTTCGAGGAAGTCTGCATCGGCCTTCGAGGCGATGTCCCGGAGAACAGCCCTAGCCAGAGGGGAAGGCCCTGCCCCAACAATACGCAGGTCCTCCTGGTACATATCATACAAATTTGAGCGGCAGCGGAGGACCTGAGTGGAGATATCCGACCTCACCTGCCGAAGGGGCAAAGCATCAGTTTGAAGGGGGCCGAGCTCCCCACTGCTTGCAGACTGAACATGGGAGCGGGGGGTTTCGGGAGCTCGGCACTTCCGAGACGAGCTCTTGGGAACCTCCTGAGCATCAGCAATTGTGACCACAGGGACCTCCTCCTGGCTGGCCTCAGCGATCACGGCCTTGCCTTTGCAAAAACAGAAGCTCAGTCAAAAAAAAAAATTAAAATTAATCTACAGGGGAGGAAGGAATAGCAGAGGCCGAGCTGAACTACATTCCCTCATTGCCCAGGGGAGTGACTTTGTCCGAGCTGAGCCCATAATAGCACAAGAGGTCCTCGGCTAAAAGGGTGGGAGTATGGAAACGCCGACCCTTGATTGCCCCGAAGGGCTCGAGAAAAGTGCGGCTTTTGCGGAAGCCCGAGGCGGGGGGGGAAGGGAGCTCAGGAAGAGCTGCTCTCTACCGAGAATAGATGTCCCAAGAGTCAGATGGTTGGACAAAAAAGAAGTGATTTTTCCAGAACTTGTTAGAAGAGGGGGCCCCCTCGAAAAATTGACAGTTAGGCCGAGCTCAGAAGTAGAAGGGGCCCTCTTCTGACCTCTTAGGGAGGTAAAAATAGGAGAAGGAAAGGGGGTCTAGTGCAAAATCTAAAGCTTTAAAAAGAACTACGAAATTACATAAGGAACGGAAGGCATTTGGTATGAACTGGCCGAGGTGGATTTGGTAAAATTGGCTTAGCTCTTGGAAGAATGAGGGGAGAGGAAATCGAAGCCCACCCTCCAACTGGTCCTGATAAAAGGTATAGTAGCCAGGAGGGGGACAATTAGCTCTCTCCTCAGAGTGAGGAAAGATGAACTTATAATCGGAAGGGGCGTGAGAGAGAGCTCGGATGCGAACCTCATCCGATTCATCTAACCACGAAGGGTGGAGATCGAACCAGGGCTCGCAGGTCCGGATAGGCTCCTCGGAATTGTAGAAGCCGAGCTAGTTCCGAACTGTGCCATCATCACCAGTGGGGTAGCGGGAGCTGACCCCCGCTACCTCGGGACGATCACCTGACCCTGAGGCGTCCTCAGTAAGTGGATCATACTGATCCACCTCACGGAAGACCTCCTCAGAGGTCGACTGGTTAGGAACGTTTGGAGAGGTCATAAATACCTAGTGAGGATCAGGAGATTGGGAGAAAAGAGTTGGTAAGTTCTATTTCTAGAGGGTCGGAGCCGTGGTGAAAAGAGGGAAATGTGGAGTACTGAAGCAGGGGAAGGGACCGGTATTTATAGAGGGGCCAAAAGAAGATCGGACCGTCGATTTCAAATAGATTGACCGGCCAGGATCGCCTCGAAATGCGTAAAAGTAACTGTTGGACTGACAATTGATAGTGACGTTTCATATTCAGGCAGGAACCAACATCGCCAGGGACTCCACGCCTCAGCGCAGCTCTCCTAGAACTTTGTCCAAGCTCAGGATAGCTACGAGCTCGTAGCTCAGCTTAGCTAGGAGTATCATCTCGGTTCAGAACAGCTAAGAAGCCTCCAAGCTCGGGAAAGCCGTGGGCCACCGAGAGTTCAGACAACTACGAGCTTCTGGTCTTCGACGTCAGCTCAACTTGAGGGGGGGACTCGTGATACCCCCGTATCGGGGATGGGCCCGGCCTACTCTCGGTAGCCCAGATAGTTAGTGGCCCAGCGTTCAGGAGATCCTGGCAGGATATGTACTTGGAGGTCATCCAGGCCGACCTCCCAAAACACCCGTAATCGAGGCAGAAAAGATAGGGCCGAGCTCCAAAGCCGAGCTCCCATGCCGAGCTCCCAAGAATTTCCGAGCCGACCTCCCATATGTTGTTAAAGCATCAATTGGACACATCCTGGCCGACCTCCCGAGCTGATCTCCCGTAGGGTCTAAAGAGTGGACGGGCTCTTGCCTACAAGAGCTTATATTCAGACATTAAACGGGTAGCCCACGAAAATAAGGCCCAAGAAAGCTAGGCCCAGCAAGATCTAACCAAATCTGGCACAAGATATACCCAAATCTTTTAAGATTCTTAGAATCTAAACCTATCAAATCAGAACTCTATCGTTCTCATATAAATACCAGATTTCGTTCATTGTTTATTCATTCATATATCCACATTCTCTCAGCACACACATTACTCTCTCAGTTTTCTATTTTCTGACTTGAGCGTCGGAGGGGCTACGCCGGAACAACTTTTGGCCCCCTTCTAACACTCCTGTTTGTGCTTCCAGATTTTGAAGGACTGATCCGAGCTCCCCAAGCGAAGATCCGACCTCCCAGCTACCATCGCGGATTTCAGCAACATCAATATTTATTTTTTATATTTATTATGTCAGTTATTTTTTCTATTTATCCATGCATGTTACATACATAAAAATCTTGTAAGTTTCTAGTTGATTCACTCACGTCTAGATAATGGGAGGCGACAATTAGGAAATCTAAGAACAAAACAAGCAACAAAAGGAAAGAACCAGACAACAGAAAAGGGCCGACAATCAACACAAAAAATTGCATCCCTCTACAAATTCTCTGCAAATTTCATAGATTTAACTTTCAGCTTTATTTCAGTTTTTATTGTAAATATCGATTAAGATTTCCATCTTGTTAGACTATCCTAGGATTTCCCAATTTTCGCATCATTTTGTTTGTAATTTCATGCATTTTCGATTATAATGACAGAATTATTTTTATTGTTATTTTTTAAAACTTTCATTCCATATTTTTTCACCATTTTCGTAATTTAATTTCCACGTTTTTCGACACTTAACTGGAGATATTAGTACATAAGATCAAATTGAGTCTCGTAATCACTTGATTATAAGTTAAATTTTCAACGATTATATCACACTTTGGCACACACCATATCTGCGCTTGCAGAATAATTTGTGCAAACAATAATATAATGTAATAACAATAATTTAATTTGAGGAAAAAAAAAATTCAATGTGTATTAATTGTCACATATTAATTAGAGCATGTTACGTTCTTAGAAAACTCGTGAAATGAAACAATTTACTAACTCAGATAATGACATACATAGTAATTGGATATTATAAAATTTTATTATAACATTCATTTTTTCTTTGGTTCAAATAGATGTTTCGAGCTAATGAAATAGATGAAGGTTTGATGAAAAGTCAAAAGTTCGATTTCTTCCACCAACAGCTTCTCGAACGGGCTTGTCCTACATATCTTGTTTAGTGTAGTTTACCTGACTAACGTAGTTTGTAAGCTATTGTGTTAGTCAAAAGTTTATCCCCCGTACACCAACAGGTAGCTGCTAAGATTTCTTTATACAACAATCATTTTATGAATTTATGCTTATTTGTTTCCAAATACTAATTTACATGTTCAAAACTAATGGAATAACAATCAAAACTGTAAGTACCCGTGTCATTATAAAACAATTGGTCAATATAAACGTAAATGTAAAATATATAAAAGTTGTTTATAAAATATAATATATGAACATAATAAATAAATAAAAAATAGCGCACACACTAATAAAACTCGTGAAATTCACCATGAAATTGTGATTAGTCGATGAATTGGAATAGATGCGCCGCCGCAGCCTGGGGCAGTCCGGCGGTGGCGCGACCAGATGTAGGTGGGAGAGTCTTACAAAATTGACTTATCGTAGCTGATGATTTCAAATGGTTGACCGCTTCTGTCCCGGCGGCTGGGGTAGGTGGCTGCAGCCCGCCGCATTCCCCGCCGAAGTCAAAACCCTTCAATTTTCATCAATTTCTCCTCTTTTCTCCGCGCATTCTCCGCTCCAATTCCATTATTATATTACTTATTCTTACGAGAAATCTGTCTCTTCCCCAAACCCAAGTTCGACTACAGCTTTCCTACCACGGAAACGACGCCTTTCAACTTTCCATGGATGAACTCGGAGAATACGTCGACACGCCTATTGGGGTGCGCGCGATGCAGGCTTTGGGGCTCGGCTTCGATTTGGCTAGTGATTATAGGCTCAAGTTCGTAAAAAGGAATCCAAACGGGGGGAGACTGGTCGTTCTAGATGAGAAGCGGAAGCGCGACGTCGTCGTCCCCGGGCACGGCGGCGTAGTCCAGATTCCCGACGTGCCGGAATGCATTCGCGTTGATAAAGGAGATCACATTCGGTTTAAGTCCGATGTACTGCCGTTTGACCAGGTGATTTATCTTCTAAGTTTTCCAACAAACAAGCCATGTAATTGCACATTCTTATCATCTTTTATGATGAATGCGTTCGATCTAATTAGCATCAATTTCGTTGTTTTTGCTTTGCTTTGGTGAAATTTAAAATTTGCTCTTTACAAGCAAATTGTTGATAAAACTCTAAAATCCCATTCTCTTTTTTTTTTCTCTCTCCGTATGATTCAGAAAAGACAAAAAGATTTCAGGAAAATAAACATTGTCTACACATAGGAATTGCGTAGTCTTTGTTTGTTTATCTTTTCAGTATTGTTGGAAAACATTTTCTGAAATTTAATCTTGGGGAAGTGAATTTGTAGAATATAAAGAACGTTTGGATGCAGGTTTGGATAAATATTTTGTGTCATATCAAAGTATGCTGGATAATTTAGCATTACGTTGTTATTTTAAAAATTAAAATATAATATATTATATTAGAATTTTGAAGTCGTAAAAAGTTGTATGTAAAATAAGGATTGTGGTGAGGAAAGTGAAGATAAATTGAAAATACTTTTTCCGAACACAGTTATAAATTAACAAGGATACATGTTTGTGTTCCGGGAAATATAAGTGTTCCCATTAAGATACACACATTGCCTTAGTTTTTGATACACTGGGCTGAAAAGAAGTTGAAGTCTAAAGCTAATCTGTATGGAAGTCCATGATGCATCTTTGAATAAAAATAATATTATAATTAAAAAGGGATTATGTGGAAAAATTGCTGTGTGTTTTCGCCTTTTGGGTACTCTTTTTTCTGTATATAATTTAAATAAAGCGGATCAATTTTGGTGAGTTGATGGCTCATCCTCATGGCCATTTAAAACGCTACTCTTGATGAAGCGTTGCATTTTCTGAAGGAAAACTATATATGCAAGCTGGCTGCTCAAACCTCTATTTCTACATGGTATTTAGCACCTCAAGTCCCTTGCTTTAAAATCTTGAATAAAATGGCTTCTAAGAAAGTTTGAAACAATGGTGAGAAATGGATGAACCATTACTGCAAGAACACATTTGAGTGGGGGTACTGATTTGAAACTTGTACGAACATTTAGCACATTGATCAGAGAATCAAAAAAGAAGGAAAATGTTCTCTTTTATGTTAATTCTTTTGTGTGTACTTTCTGAAATCTTTCTTGCTGATGAAAAAAACTTCTTTTGCAGATGTCAGAGCTACTCAATCAGAAGTCATCGGTACAGGGAAAAGTTCCTTCGGGTTATCTTAATGCTGTTTTCGATTTAAGTGGTGCCTGGTTGAATGATGTAGCAGACGCTAAAAATCTTGCTTTTGATGGTTATTTCATCTCACTTTTCTGTTTGCACCTTACTGCATCACCATTAGTACTTCATGAGTATGTGAAGAAGTCTGTTCCATCACGCTGGGACCCAAAATCATTGTCCAGGTAACTTCAAGTTAACATCCTTTGTTTTCTACATCTATATTTGTTAGAGGTTAAAGTTCATCTCTCTAGCAGAAATCAGTGCAAGTCATATTTTTCTTTTGCACTGATGTCCTTAAACTTAAATAGGTGTGCATGATAGCTACCATATTTTTTCTGATATTCTTAAGTGCATTTAGAACCATTAACATCAATTTTGGCTTTTACTGTTTTATGATACCAACTGGTTTCATCTCTCCAGATTTATTCAGACTTATGGAACACATATAATTGTGGGAATGGCAGTTGGAGGCCAGGATTTAGTTTGTGTCAAACAGAGGGCATCTTCTCCGATTTCTTCTGCTGAACTCAAGGGATACTTGGATGAACTTGGAGATTGCCTTTTCTCTGATGCTAATAGTCCTATGCTAGAGAGGAAGGCTATGAATAAACAAAAGAAGGTTTGTACGCTCACGTTATATTTGTATATTTGTTTGTGTGCTTGTTAGCGATCCTCTATCGAGTCATGTGAAAATGTAATCTGACTACAAGTTAATGCTATATTTTGATTGGTTAGGTTCCGGAGGTGTTTAATCGTATGCTACAGGCACATACCCTGCAGTTCACCAGCATCACAGAAACATCAACCAAGGATGTAAGTTGCGCCCTTATTCTTGATTAATAATATATATAATCATTATTTATTTATTTTCGGAATAATTACTGTTAAGATGTTTGACTTAAAATATAGTTTGGATCAGGGACTCACGCTTATTTGGTCAAAAAGGGGAGGTGATTTGTTTGCACAAAGTCACTCCAGGTGGCTCCAGACTATGGCTACTAACCCAGATGCTGTAGTTTTCAAATTTGTTCCTATTACCTCTTTACTAAATGGGATTCCAGGGAGTGGCTACCTCAGTCATGCCATTAACTTGTACCTACGATGTATGTTTTTCAGATTCTCTTAGTTTTCAAATACTATTATTTAT
Source organism: Primulina tabacum (assembly GCF_025594145.1). Taxonomy (NCBI): domain Eukaryota; kingdom Viridiplantae; phylum Streptophyta; class Magnoliopsida; order Lamiales; family Gesneriaceae; genus Primulina; species Primulina tabacum. Next base: position 24,518,284 of record NC_134556.1, on the reverse strand, counting down.
TTTGTATCTGCCCATGGCGTGTACACAAGCTTTTTCTCCCCTTCGTCTGTTGGATATTTGGAGGTTATAAGTTTTCTCCTCTTCCTCACATTGAAATAACTAAAGATTCTCTCTTTATAGACAAGCCTCCTGTAGAGGATTTACAATACTTTTTGGAGTTCCAAGTTCCCAGACAGTGGGTACCCTTATTCGGTGAACTGCCTTTAAGACATCCAAGAAGTAAAGCATCTTACCCTTTGTTGCAGTTCAGTTTCTTGGGTCCAAAAGTTTTTGTCAACACCGTCCAGGTATAAATAATTTTTATCAGCGTGAAGAGAAAGTTGAAAATTGTGCATTTTTCTGCAGTTTAAGAGTTTGATTACAATATATATCGTCTACCATTCTTGAGTTCACTTCATTTATGTATCTTTCTCTCCATTTTAGGTTACTAGTGATCAAAAACCAGTTCTTGGCCTTCGCCTATACTTGGAAGGAACAAAAAGCAACCGATTAGCCATTCATGTGCAACATCTTTCAAGTCTTCCAAATATTATGTCATCTACCTCATCTCGCAAGCCACAATGGCGAGGTTCTGACGAATATGAATCCTCTGATAATTTCTTAGAACCAGTTCGATGGAAGAAATATGCAAATATATGTTCAATGCCTGTAAAACACGATCCTAATTGGGTTCAGGGAGAATCTGATGGTGTATTCATTGTGACTGGAGCACAGCTCATTATAAAGGGGAAATGGCCAAGAAAGGCTCTTCACCTACGGCTGCTTTATGGCCACATACCGAACTGCACCATCCGGAAAACCGAGTGGGCATCTGCACCAGAATCCTCACAAAAGTCAAATTTCCTCACGAACTTAAGCACGACTTTCACTTTCACCCAAAAAGCTGTGGCCGATTATCCGAAGCAGCAACCAGCGGCTCTGAACTCCGGTGTATTTCCTGGTGGTCCTCCTGTGCCTGCTAACTCAAGGAAGCTGCTTGAATATGTCGACACAAAGGATGTTGCTCGACACCCATACGATGTTCCAGGACATTGGTTAGTAACAGCTGCGAAGTTGGTGAAAGATGGTGGCAAAATCGGTTTGCAAGTGAAATTTGCTCTGTTAGATTGTTCCCAAGAGTGATTTCCTTTTGTAAATGAAAGGGGAAGAGGTTTTATGTGATCGTATAGGTTTGTTTTTAGTTTATAATTCGTTGAACCAAAAAACAAAGAACTGAAACACTGGAAAACACTAAAATGTAAGTTTGGGGTAAGGAAAAACACTTTGTACAGGGAACTGAGACGGAGCGGAAGCGAGGTTTACTTTCCGCTGATCCTCAGTTTATGAAGTTTGAGGTATTATATCCATCATGCATTGTGCATGCCATTGGTTGTTAGTTACCGATGTGATTGCCAAACTTTACTGAGTTCCACGGGCTTTCCCAATTTAAGTGTGGGGAAAAATGGGAGTGTTGACGATGATATGTCGTTGTCGTGGCTCATGTTAGATATTTTTCAAATTTTTTACTTTTTTTATGTAGATTCGTACAAAGGCTATATTACACCTGGCAAAAACACACCCCATGTAACATATCCATTAGACTAACTAGATATGACCACGGTTTCCTTCGAATCGTGAATCGAATAAGCGAAAATCAAAAATAAAAACCTTTTTCGGTTTTGGTTTCGAAACTGGAACAACTGTAGCTAGGACTTCAACCAAATGGGGTGAAATTACAATTGGAATTTAAAATTGTATTTAGATGGATGTATTTGAAGTTGAGGATTTCTAATGAATAATGACAAATTTATTTGGTTTTTAGGTAAATCCACTTGATAATTGATTTTAAATTTTCGACTAATTAATTTTTTAAATCACTGTTGCGGATTTCAAATTATCTAGATATGTAGTTTCAAATACTTTACCAAATTGAAATCTTTTAATTCAAATAAACGTTGTTTCAGCCTCAAGAATAATGATAAACTAAAAATGAATTTTTTTTAATCAAAATCTAAATAATTTAGCATCATCATGGAAATGATGTTGGCTTGATGGGAATAATAAGAAATGAGACAGTAATCAGCATATTCCCCTCTCAAATGGAAAAACAACTAGAAATCTACATATATATTTTTAAAAAAATCAGGTGTTCTTCCCAAATCCAATGAGCAGCATCCTAAACTCAACCTCTTGCACAAATCATGAGTCCACCCCAATATACTGTCAGAAAGTTGCAAGGGTTTATGACAGGGTAGTTCAAGAATGTGATAAACAATCAGAATATACATGCGCGAATTAGGCCATCGGAGCTTAGTTTGTTGAAGATGAAGCTAAGGGTAACATGCTATCTAAGGCCATCTCCAACTCATATCCTTTATTTTTCATCCTCTATCCTCCAAACTAGAGATTCGTGATCTCTATTTTTAAAAACCTTCTCCAACCCATATCCTCTAAAAATATTACAAAATACTTCATTTCTTTTTTTTCATTTTCAAAAACACACACATATAATTATATAATTACATAATGTATTATATAACCGAATTTAATTAATTCGATAAACATAATACAATAAAACATGTATTAAACTCAATTTATTTAAAATAATACATTTTTTAGACACGACAAACATAAACGACAAGATACAACATTCATAATATAAACATAAAATATAAATCACGACAAACATAAACGATACATATGGTTTAAAGAATAACACATAAATTGACCTTAAAAATACTAATATTCCGAAGTACTGTACTCCTCCCACAAATGGTCAATAATAAAACAATTAAAATAAATTAACTAAGTATAAAAATTATTTAACATTAAAATTAATTAAATAAATAATTTGAAATATAATAATATAAAATGGAGCAAAACAAATACATAAAAATAGAAAAGGACTATTTTGCAATTGTTATGATGACATTTCAGTAATTTGATGGAATCTCCATATTGATCTTCAAATGAATAGTGATCCTCCAAAAATGGAGGATCACTATTGCAATCTCCAAAATGGAGATTGCATTTGGAGTTGGGTTGGAGCACCAACCCATACTCTATTTTGGAGATTTCCTCCAAAATAGAGATGGGTTGGAGATGCTCTAAGAGATTAACTGTCCTTCAGTGATATACGCTAAAAGATAGGTAAGAGTCTCAAATTCGAGGTAAACAATAAGAGGTGTGTTTCTTCGCATGAAAATGTCATGAGTCATGACACATGATGCTATACACTTCGACGGAAAAAAATAGAACAATGCCCATATCTAACTTATGGTAACCTAAAATTAAGCACATAGAATCATGGTGTGATAGACTGATACCATTTCATTTATAAGGTAACTAGATGCATAATGCCCATGTCTAAATTAACCAGGGGGAATTGAGCATGATTTTGTAAAAACACTTGTCACGTCGATCAAGCATAACAGAGAAAGCACAGAGCCAATCTAACCGCACACGATCAAGCAACTTTAATCATGAAGCTGAGGGTGAAAGATTTCCAGCCTGTGGAGCATGTTTAGCCACAAAGGTCGCAATGAGCGGGTTCACCAGATGAGGGGCCTCGTCCTTCATGGGAATTTTTTTTTTTATTACGAGATACAAGGTAATATTACCAATTGATAAAGGGTAGAAAATCCCGACACACGCACGCACACATGCACATACGTCCATTAGTTAAGATTCAAGAAATTTGTATTGCGTGAAAGTTTCAAAGATTTTAGCTACGTGTGTTCCTTAGAAACCTTAAAAGAAAACATAAGAATAGCATAAAGCCTGAAGAGAATCACTCCTGGCAAATCAACTTCTGACCTAGTTATTTATTCCATTTACCATAAATTCCATCATATTCTTATTTTCTACAGAATTTATCACATGATGGCATTTTCCTTTTCAGACACATCACAGTATTTTACTCAATTCAAATCGACCTGAGGGCAGTGGCCAACATCTGGTAGGACAACAAACTCTTCAACAGATTCGAATTGAGCATAAGCTTTCCCCAAATCAATAGGTTCCCATGGATCCTTGTCACCCCATGCAATTAGCACAGGACACTGCGATAAGAAGCGAAATTAACACGTTATTTTCGGTCACAAAAAGAAACAAGCAAAAATACAGTACTTATAAAGATGGTAAATATCAAATGAAGGGATGACCTTCACTTGAGGTAATAGTTCCTCGGGAAGAGGCCCATCTGAGTAGCATATGAATTCAAGAAACACATCTACAGCTCCAGGCTCACGTCCCGGATCAAGGATTATCTGTACTAGTTCATCCGTAACTTGGGAAGTGTCATAGTAACACTGAAGCACAGTTCACAATGATCAAAAGATTACTAAAAAATTAAATGGAAAACATCATGAAGAAATAACTCAATGTTTCAAAGTCCTCCAGAGACCTGGATCAATATATTTCCCTCAATTATGCCGGGAAATGGCAAAATAAATCATTTTCGTTGTGCTTGGGTTGATAGATTTGAAATTATGAATTCAACGATTTGTTTGGATGTACAAAATTCAAGTCAATTTTAAATCACTTTCAATCAAATTAAGTTATTTTAATAGTAAAATATATAGTAGATTTTGAATACACTCAAGATGGGTGTAACTTATGGTTTATTCCTCAAATCCCCCCCAAAATCGAACCCACTCCTCCAAATCGTATCTATCTATCCAAATGCAACCTTTAAGTATAATGCTGCACTTACCAAGCGAGATGTTCTTCAATGATATTAAAGCAACAAAAAAGAATAGTAATGTAAACTATTGAACAATGGATTTCTGGATGCCGCTAAGACAATAACATTTCTGGACTCTTCGACCTTTATGTTTTCATACTCCAGAGTACATGGTAAATAGGTCTTCTGGTCACCCTTTTTTCACTACGCCACCAAAACCGTCAGACTAACATGAAGCTTTTCAACAAATATTAATCTTTCCCTACCTTTATTTCCATTTCTCGACATGATATAGAAGATGAAATGCTTTAATGCAATATGGAGGTGTATTGCATAAATCAAATCCATTTCTTTTTCCAAATAAACACTTCTAAGATCATGATGAGGGTTTTGGTTGAGCAGCACCTTTTTATTCAAAGCAAGAAAAAGCAATACATGAAGGGTGTAAGATTTTGAAATCCATTACAACCAAATGTTTAAAAATTAAACCCATTTATTATTTTTTAAAAATAGGTGATGACTGTAATGGCCAGTTAGAGCACCACACATACATTGGACCAAGGATAAGTTCCATCAGTGTCCAATTGAATAAACATTCCTTCTGGATACAAATTGGTTGATGAGCTTTAACAGCATTTCTGATGATAGGATAAGGCTTTAAATTAACGTCGATATTTTCAATTGTGACAAACATATTCTTACAACTGAAAAAACATCCTACATGTCTACTTTTAAGTTTTCTTACCTGACGGAGAATGTTCTTCACTGATTCTGGTGTGGCAACAGACTTGAAAAACATTTTCCCAAGGTCCGTATTCCTGGAAAAGTACATGTATGCAATTAATTGTCAAGTATAACACTTAAACATGATGCACTGTAGAAACTTATCTTAAGTTCAAGTACCTAAGCAAACTCTGAAATGATTTTATTAGAGGTCTTCCAAACCAGGGCTGTTTTTTTATGTGCAACATACGGAGTGATATATTCAAGAGAATAATTCCCTTGCATATTTGAGGATCCATGACTGCAGCCTGCAGACCGACAAGTCCTGCATCCAGGAACTTCAACAAGTCCTTTAAATAGAAAAACAGATTATTTTGTTTTCAAACAAAAACAGATTATTTTTGCAATTTTCTCCATGTAACATCAAATAAAATTTATGTCCCTCGCTAGACACTAATTCCATCAAATCTTCTGCCTATTAAAAAACACCTGACACATTATTACTTATTCAAGAGCCTTATCATATTTCTTGAACAACAAATAATAAGAAGTTAAATAAGTGATATGGATTGTGATTCTGTCTCAGATTACAAGCTCCCTTTATTCCCATATAACCATTGCTAATGATACTGAATTGGCGGAGCGAACTCAAAGTGTATTTTTATGTTTTATTTTTTAATAAAACGATCTGTGCCAATGGGGTTCAGCATATGCCCACGTGAGTTTATACACTAAAGTTGTGATTGGCTTCGTAAATTTAATGTGGAGGAAAGGATTTGAATTGGCAAGGATTTGAGCGATGATTTCAAATTATAACTATGTCGGGTGTGTTTGAAATTCACCACAATTATCATTGAAATTGCATAACTTGATACGAAGTGGATTTGAAATTCACTTGAATTTTGCCAATCCGCGCAAGTCAAAGAATTTGAAATCAACATCATCTCAAATCCATCAAGTCAAACCCAACCCGAGTGTACCAAATGAAAGAGTGAAACTCAATATAAGTTACGAAAACAGTGATATTAAAAAAAATTCCTTACTTTTTCAATTGAAAGAATTTCCCAACATATGATCTGCACAATCTGTCCATTATACAATACCAACTAAATAATCAACAAATCCCCCTTGATTTTCAAACCACTTACAATGAAACCATACTTCATCTTTAAGCTTACTTTCTAAGGACCATGCATTAGATCACAATCATTCAAATTTCTACACCTGTTCTTCAAAGATCATATATCATGTACCGTGTCAATACGGGCCAAAGGGGCGAGCGGGCCCACCATTAAGGAGGGTCGTAAAATTACTAACCCAACCTGCCTATTTTATGTGGAGGGGTGGGCTGCGGTCCGATGAACAAGCCATTTTGGTTTATGTGACGTGACGGACCGTCCCGACAGGCCCAACCGGTTTTTACAGCTCTAGTTCCTTCAGGTTCCTCATCTTATTTCCTACATTTACTATTTCAGGAACCACACATCAGTTCTACATGCCACTATTCATACTCAAGGACCTTGCTTTCAACAACTTGCTTTAGAATAGCCCAAAAACCCAATATTAACTTGGTATTTAAGCTATTAGGATTTAGGCCCATATGTACATATCAAAATTTTGTCTTCCCATGCTTTTCGGTTGACTTTAAGCTAACTTGTTTCTGAAAAAACTTGGATACTATGTAAAGAATGTGATCCTAGAGACGATCAAAATCTAGAATTTGAGAAAACCTTAAACCAGTGAGAATTAGAGGTTTTCTACCTTAAAAAAAAGAACATAAAAAAAAAAAACAGCAAATCACACATTAACAAAGAGACAAATATGGTTCAAAGCAGTCCTATTTGTGGTTTAGAAGCTTGATTATCGTTATGGAGTCTCAGAAACCACACAGCCTTAACATATGACCCAAATTTAACAGATAGAATTGGTTGGTAGAACAACTAAAATATTTATAAGAAACAAATTTAATTTTAATTATCATTGTTGATTTCTCCATTCTCGATCATCTCAAAATCTGCAAGGCATGAAGATTACACAACAACTATTTCTCTGTTTGGATTCTGTTAAAATGTACTTCCAACTTGCCTTTCTCTAGGTTATCAGTTTGAGTGTTTCCCCTTAACAAATGCAAAAATTTCTTGTATACACTTCTCTTACAAGAACAAACAATCAGCATTACTAAAAGAAAACACGTGAAGCTCAATGTTACCCTACCAAATTCATCGAAAACTAGGGGAATAGAGTAAATCACCTCCAATAGAATTGCAGATAAAAAAGGCTTCATCTTTAACAATATCTTTACAAAAGTCGTTGAGCTGGCTGGCCCAAGTCTCAAATGTGTAAAAGTAATCAACACTTAACTGTCGAGGATTAGGTTTATCTGAGTAACCATATCCAATAAGATCAATGGAATACACCCTATGTGAATGTGCTAAAACTGGTAAATTTTTCCTCCAATGGTCACTGTAATAACAGATATAAGGTAGATATTATTGTATGTCAAATAAATTGTGATCATCATTGATCAAATGCCAGCATAAAATGTAGTGGATTATTTAAAGCTTCATGATCTAATGAGAGTATAATGGAATAACCTGCTAAAGCTGCACGTGTTGTGAACGTCAACAGTAAAGAAGGATATTTTTCAGAGCCTAAGATTCATGCAAATTATACCAGCCAAAATGAGTCAAATGACCTATTAACAGCATTACAGCTATCATAATACATTTAATAACTGCATAGGATAAATGATTCAGCCTAACAAAAGGCGATTGTATCTAAATGTTGATGTTGGGCTCATTTATTTGGTTTTACCTTCACCTATCAAATGTGTTTTTCATTTCATTTTGAATGTCCAAATGTGTTTTTCTAATAATGAATGTTTTGCATATACTTAAATGATTGCATCTAAGTTACAGTGATAAAGACAGTAGAGGCAAAAAAAGAAAATTCAAGTTACTCCACTACTTTGTTCACAAATACGTAGATCATACAGCTGACAAAAAGTGAAATTGAGGAGATGTACACCTGTTTGCTCCAAAACCGTGAACCAAAATCAAGGCAGGGCCACTAACTCCAGAATACTGGTAACGAATAGAGTAATCTCTCCATTTCCATGTACTGCAAAAAAAAAGTAAATTGTTTACATGATGAAGATAAAATTTTTGGGAAAAAGTATTCTGCATAAATAATATAGTAAGAAAAAGAGTAGATAAATAAATGGAACATAACTTCCTAGTGGCCCTGCCTATGCATCATCCAATCTAATCTTCCAAAACAGGGGTACATTGAAATTAATAGAACAAAAATTTCGACGTATAGAGGCACGTCATTAAATTTGTTCACGGACATTTGTCTCAAGAAACATATCCTTCCAAAAATATAGTAGAAACATGATCCTGATAAATTTCAACACATGCTCCCTCCATCACTTACTAAATGCCTTATTTTCGATTTGCACATTGTTTTGAAACCAGAGCTAAAAAACAATGTTTTGGAAATGTTTACAACTTTAAGCATAAAATGTTCGTTAAAGTTACTGGTGTTGTGTCATATCAGTCCTCTATATAAAGTATATTTTTTTTAAAATAAAGTATAATTTTGAAAACAATAACAGAAGAGTTATCATAAAATTAAAAAAAGCACATTCATGGCATTGGAATTAAGTACCTTGCACAATTTAATGTTGAATGCAAGGCGCAACTCTATCAGAATCTTAAGACATTGCAAGAAGCATCATATACACTAAACTTGGTAAAAACTAATTCTGAACACATTCAGCTCTCTCTGCGTCATGTTTTGTGATTACTGATCTTTCTTTTCTGTTTGAATAAAGCGTAGGGGTCACATCTTCCAAAATATCAACTACAATTCCATGATATGCAACCCGTGCCAAAATATTAGTCAAAATTTTTTGATGCTTTAGATCTCCAATAAAGTGATTCTAATCTTGTAATCTATTACAGCTTTTATCTTGTTAACTTATTCTGCATCATCATCAGTAGCTAGTCACGCTTTTAGCTTTCCAAAGCTTCGTAAATGATAATCATAAACTTCTAATCTTCATTTCAGAACAATCTTTTTTGTAGCAGTGCATTTAATCACAGTATTCCAAGAAGAATTAAAGTGAGAAACTTTAAGAACGTTTCGTGCGTTACTGATAATTTTAACAATTAATTACCATCGATAAAAATTAAAAGATTTGAGTATTATTGATATTTCTATCCGATGGGAATTTTTTTCTCAATCAATATGCATTTCTAACGAATGATCTAAATAAAATTGCAATAAATCTCCTTCTCATACATATTTCTTTTAAAAAATGAAGATTTGAATCAAGTAAGAAAGTAAACAAAGTAACAAGCTTCACGACAGGTCGATATTGAACCAACATGAAACCAAAATTCATCACGTTCCCCTTACGATTTGGTTGCATTAGGCCTATAAATCTCTAGTCTTCCGACATAAATTCGCTAGGCCTTGGCACGCCACTCATGCCCTGAAAGACAATTTCATTCATTGCCATTTGCAAAAATGCTACTGTGTTTGAATTTCATCGGACACAGCATTCTTACCTTACCAAGAGTCCCATTCAAATTATAAATTAATTAGAGCAATCTTATCTCACTCAAATATGCATACTTACAGGATCAAATCCTAAACATCCAACAATAACCACAATCCCCACTACAATAACATCACGAAAAACATTTGAATTATATATATATATATATATATATATTCCCACCCGTCAGTTTTAGTGATGTTTGTGCTAGAATTTAATTTAGCCCAATAGATTTTGTCCAAGCCCATAAATTGAGCCCAATAATAAATCCATTAATTATTTGAAAGTTGGTTGTTTGAAATTTTAATTGGACATAATTCAAGGAGCAGGAGAAGTTAGCGACACGTTATAGAGTAGTGGAGGAGTGCGAAGTTGAATAGCTAAAGAGTGGAAACTGCATGTACGATAGAACAAAAGAAAGCATAAGCAGAAAAAAAAGACAACTCAATCGCCCGACAACGAATTCTCTACAATTTCTCTAAATTCATCTTCAAGCAATTTATCTTTTCAGTCCAATTCCAAGCATTTTCACGTTTTTTCATTCTAGATTCAGCAAATTTTAATACTTTTATGTTTTCTAAATTCCTAAATATTATTGTAAATACAAAATCTTGTTGGGAGTTTATTTTCTTAAATTTCAGTGTCGTTTCAATCAATTTCTTTTATTTTAGCGCATATTAGTTTTAGAGATTAGAACTCCGATCAAATTTAGAATTTACGTCGTTTGAACAGTTGCAAGTTTTATTATTTTTCAAAATGGTTGATGCTCGTGGCACTCGGCACGCCCGTAACTCAAGAATTTGTGCAAACAAGTGCATTATAATCATATAATCCAGATCAAATTACATTGAATCCTTGATTTCAAAATCATTTTAGTTCTTTCGAATTCATTTCCTCTCTGTTTCTGTGTGGAATGTTTCAAATTATCAGCTCTCCGTTATATTAAGAAATGAAACGGATTTCTATTGAACCTGAAATCTGTGTCATCAAAGATTCCTTCATACAAAACCAATCTTCTCGCCCCAAATCAAACTCAAATCCTTCAATCGAGACAGTAACTTGCCCAACAAATACCTTGTCACTCAGGTAAAGACAAAAATTTTAAAAGCCAACGATATTTTAAGAAATCTAAAGTGAAGAACATGATATGCACAAAAAAAAAAAACCTGCAAACTACACAGTGACACCTAAAAATAATGAAATTATGAAAATTTTTAAGAAAGATAATGACGAGTACTAGTAGTACCTTGTTTTAACTTCATGTACGGTCGCATAACTTTCATCAAGCGAACTGTAATTCACCACAGAATTGAATACATGGAAAACATTACGCCTCGAGAGGTTAAACTTTGAATTTGAAATTGTACTGGGCATGAAGAATTCGTGAGGATATTGACAAAGTTGTTTACTTTTTGGAGATCTAGAAGATGAATATGTATGAGTGAGATTGAGGGTCGATACGGCCAATGCCGAAGAGCAGCAAGTCGCCATGCTCGGTATGAGCCGAAAGTGTGAGATTGGAATAAAGCTGAAAAATTGGCTTTTATGGTTGGGAAGAAACCACAACGATGGAGCGTCTCCATATGTGATGGATAAATTTGTAGTTCCAATAAGATTGGTTGGTCAAATATTTTGACAGGCTTCACATTTTTATTCGCAAAAACTAATATGAAATATGGAAGAAGAATATCTATCATATCAGACTTGCTAATTTTTATTTTATTCATTTTTTTTTTTTTACTTTGTATTCTTCCAAAGTTTAAAACTTTTATTCTCTACAAGTTTAAGCGGTTTACTAAAATAATGTTAAAAAAATATTATGTATTTTTATTTTATAAATTTGTAAAACTTTGTAGAAGAAAAGTTCATAATTAATTTTTTTTTTAATTTCAAATACTAATGTTAAAAGTTTTAGTTGTTACTATGATGTTACTATATAAAAAAAACATAGAAAATTTTACAGTGAATATATTCATTTTTCATTTTTTTTTTACTATCAAGTGTAAATATTTAGTTTTTTATTTTAATTATAAAATATTTAAAAATCAATTTTAATTTAAAAAAATAGTAAAATTAATTTAAATTTAAAAAAAAAAGTTAACTTAAAATTTTATATAAAAGGCTCTCGCGTCTCTTAAACACGTTTGGTCACACTTTCTTCTCACTCATTATTGCCAACCTTGGGTTAATCGGTTATCCATGTTTTCCCCATATTTTATATTTTTCTTCACGTTTAATTGTATTTAATACGCGTCTGTTCACGTAACTCCGAAAAATCAACCTACATAAATCACATGCATGCAAAATTATTTTAATTGCTTAATTTTTTTTATTTAATTGCTTTTGAATGCTAGCATGTTATTTATTATATGATTAAATGCATGATTACATAATTAAATGATAATATGACATGATTTTATGAAATTAAGGATTTTACCCAAATATTCGATAATAGGCAGAGAAAATGAAACCGGGGATGACCAAGACAAGAATATGTATTTTTATTTAAATAATGACAAGGCTTCCTAATATGATTAAAAATGATTTAACTTTCCTAAAAATGTTGGAGTTCGAATTATTTTACGAGTCGTGCTCGATTTTTCCCGGGAAGCCGATTTTGAGTAAACAAGGAGTTTTAAAAGATCAAAAATATTATTTTTGAAAACTTATTTTATAAATTTTTATTATTTAATTAATTAAGTCTTATTGGGCACAATTTAATTATTTAAAGTAGGTCCAATTACCCTTAAGCTTGCAAGCCAAAAACCAAAGCTCATTAATATGTTAATTAAATTATAAATAAGTGTATTAGTTATTCAAAACCTCACAAATTACCTTCAATCAGCCGTGAATCACCTTGCACACACCGTCAATAATTTCAAAAAAATAAGGAGAAGGAAATCATCTGTTTTTCGTCGCCCGTTCGTCCCTCCTCGCCGACGATTGAAAATTCGAGCGTTATAAACGCAAAGACACGTTTTCTAACTTTTTTAAAACATCATACAAATCATATTATGCATGTTTTAATTGATTATGCATGAAAAATATGTGGGTTCGATTATTTTACGGTATGATGTATTTTCAACGTATTTACGATTTTATGCTTGTTTTAAAAGAATCGTTATGAACTCAATGGACAAGCTTCCAAAACATGATAAATTATGGACAAAACATGATAAATACTGAAGGAAAATAAGCTGGAAACCGTAGGCAAAGAATCAAAGAAGGAACCGTGAGTTGTGTTGGCTTGTACAAGATGCTAGGTGCGGTTGCTTTGCATGGGACCATGGGGCTCGACAAGGGCTGGTTCAGGGGCAGTGGTGGTCTCAGTCTAGGGCTGGGTTGGGTCTTAGGGAAGCTAGGGTACACGCCTTGGGATGGGGAAGAGTCCACGTGAAGTGGGACTCTCCCCCACGCTCGGGTATATGCACCAGCAGCTAGGGGTTGCGCTGCTGGGGCTTGGGCGAGCTAGGTAGGTCCATCAGGGTCCAAGGGATATGGGCAGGGGTCGAGTACAATAATATATAATTATTTCTGCGAATGATGAAAAAAGTGAATATATAGAATAATGAATATAGAGACTAGAGATGAATTTGAAAGAGTGTAGTTAGGAAAGAATTTTATAATATTTAGTATGTATGTATTTTCGGGAGTTGAAAATTTCCATATAAAATTAATACTCAAAGTTATTTTTTATTTTTGACAATAAATTTACGAATTTTGAAGCATCATTTGCAAGATCCTCACTACTTTCTACATTGATTCTGAGCTTTGCTCTCCTATGTTTAATCGTTTTGATAACTTCTTTATGAAGCTGTTTAAATTTAGGGATGTAAACGAATTGAATCGAATTTTATGAAATTTTCAGTATTCGAGCTCGAGCTCGAATTCGAATAAACATATTCGAAGCTCGATTCGAAACTCGAACTTTTATTATTTTCGATTCGAACTCGAATAATATTATATATATTATATATTATATATATATACTTAATAATATTATATATATTTATTTTTTAAATATAATCCTAAAGTTTGCGAACAATCGAACAATATAATTTTAGCTCGAATTCGATTAAAAAAATATTCATTCGAACCGGCTTGAAATGTTCGTGAACGTGTTCGGTTCGTTTATACCCCTATGTTTAATATAGTATGAAATGTTAACTATTTGTTATTTTTTCGATATGGGGAATGTGGTTTGTGCAGGCTTTGAAGGAAGGGATGAGGGACAAAGTGGAGTTGGCCACAAAATTTGGAGTTTGCTTTGCCAATGGTAAAGGGGAAATACGTGGCGACCCAGACTATGTGCGTGAAGCCTGTGAGGCGAGCTTGAAACGCCTTGATATCAAATGCATTGATCTTTATTACCAACATCGAATTGACACACGTGTACCAATTGAGGTTAAGTTAATTAAAGATTCTAAATTCATGCCATATTAAATGCAATCTCGAATATTATTTTTCTTTATGTGAAAGTTTATAAAATTATGGTATCATGAACTTTTCATATTACATAAATCAGTACCATATTTTATAAAACTTAATGGGTTATATTTTAACTCAATTAAAATATAATTTAATTATTGAAGCGCATTTGAACTTTAATAAATTAGCACGATGAGCTTATACTCTTACAAGCCCATGATCCATGCTCCCATTACATTAATCTCATCATAATCCCGATCGAAGATCCAATATCATCGATGTGACAATTCAACTTGTTTGTTATTATGATGCACACTTTAATTTCGAGATCACAAATGTCTATATAAGGCAGGTGTACTCCGTTGACTGTCTTAACACTCATGCTCTCAAAATTTTCTATAAGTTTTTATAAACTTTATTTACAAGCTTATCGATTGATCATATCAAACTTATTTCTTATAAATTCAACTCATTGAATTTATTATCTCAACGGGAACAAGTAAACTAGTGCTTGTGTGACCCTCAATGGTTCAGGGATACAGCTAGCCGTGGGTTCACAACTCTTTGTGATTCAGAATAATATTTATTCTTATTCGGGCTTACCCTAGTTAGCCCCATTCTTTTCATCAACACCTTGATTAAGAATGTCAGAACTCATTTCTGATCGCACCCATCGGATCATGGTAAGAGCGTCTAGTAGCATCGCCCCATGATCCCCTAGGTATCACTGATAGTGCCTGCAAGAACCAATCGATTATGATTAGCGCACAGTACGGTCCCTTCATCTCATATATCCCGATCGAATTTGCAACCATTGGTTCATCGAGGGTTGCATAATAATTCGATAACTATGTGATAACTATAATAGTGGCATCGCGTGTACTATTTGGAGAACTCTTTCTCCAACGTACATCTCGTACTCTGGCCAGAGATTCCATACACTATTATTTCATTAGGTCACATAGGATATCCACACCCGTAGGTGAGCGGTGAATCCCCAACTACAATGCACTGGCTCCTATATGTGTCGCAACTGTACCTAACCTCGCCATCTGATGACTCTTCTGGAGCCGGTAAACGAGTCAAAGCACAGCCCTAGCATATAGAGCCTCAGTGTTGTCCCGGGTCGTAAGGACTAATGGTGTACAATCATAACCACGGCTTATCCTCTCGATGAATGATAACCACTTGGAAAGTCCGAGGGAGGGTTGTTCGGTATAATCATCATATGACTACCCATCTGCATGTTTGGACATCTCCATGCCCTTACCAAGAAACGCAGTACACAACATCACAGATGCTAGTCTCGAGCTCAAGCGACCTTTATCCCTGTTTTAGGCGGCTGAATCGACTAGGAACAAATTTAGAATATGCAGTGTTTACAAATGAGTTTCAGCATCGAATTACGATTCATTTGTATTAAAGCATAATCAAGGACTTTATCTATGCTGCTTGCATGGGTATACAGATAAAGTATAACAAGAGCATAAAATGTTAAATTATATTAAAATAAAGATTGTTTATTTCACTTGAGTCAATAAATTCCCTAGCCAACCGTTGGCTTGCAGGGCATCTACTCTAACAAGTTTCTAATTTAGCCTTGATTATGCTATGTCCGTAGATTGTTCTGACGATGATGGTTATTTTCTGTTATTCAGGAAAAATGGTTATATGAGTTTCAGCTAGACTTTGATATTGTGAAAATCACTTTATTTATTCACAAGATTTAGATTGAGTATAATCTTGACTTGATTTATATTTGAAATGTGTCGAACTCGATCACGGGCAGAGCAATAATCTTGGTGCAGGGTGACAACAATAAAATAAAAAAATTTAGGGAAAAGACATCCTATTTTTTTTTTTTTAATTAAAAAAACATCCTACTTTTACATCTATATGATAAAAATATATACAAATTCATAGAATAGTTTAAGAGCCAGGGGGCAACCTCATATCTCTCCAGTTTTTGATCTCCCTGTTTTATTCAAGTGTTGTTGAGTTTTGATTATGCTCATATTGGCTGATAAGATGGAAAAACTTTCTCGACGCGTGAAAAAGTTATGTAAAATTAATGGTTTGGTGTCTGTGCAAATCAAACTTTGAAATGATATCATTACTACCTAAATGCATTAATCTAAATGCAACTCCACTTCTCTTTGTAATGGTATTATTACTGTAAGAGGTTTATGGAATTAGGCATGCATTTGCATTATAATGGATGTGCCCACATGACAGTAAAAATCAAAGGCTCGTACAAATGAATTTTCAGTTGTTTTAAAGAGATTTTGAGAAGATTTCACATGATGGAATCATTTGGAAAACAACAGCATCCAAGTCTATTTTCCCTGACGCTAAGCTAGCCATTGATAATAGTTCATCTTTGGAGGGTATCTGACTAACAGTAAACTAGCATCTATCCGTTTTAAAACTTTGATTTGTAATGTTTTAACCAATTGCATCACAAGATCGGAGAGCTGAAGAAATTAGTAGAAGAAGGTAAAATAAGATATATCTGTTTGTCAGAGGCATCGGCTTCCACGATCAGAAGAGCACACGCGGTTCATCCAATAACTGCCGTGCAGTTGGAGTGGTCTTTGTGGACAAGAGACGTTGAAGAAGAAATCGTTCCCACTTGCAGGTATTTTGATTCGTTACGGGTTATGAAGTTCATTCTTACAGTTGTGGGAACCTAAAAATTTTAACTTCGTTGTTCCTTAATGGCATGTATAGGGAACTTGGGATTGGGATAGTAGCATACAGTCCTCTGGGACGAGGGTTCTTCTCTTCTGGTGCAAAGGTGGTTGAATCTTTCACTGAAGGGGACTTCCGAAAGGTCTGCTTACATATTCATGCCGAGTTTTAAATTAAAAATCTAGTAATTGTGTTTTGACCCGTTTCATTTCAAGAAGAAAATAATTCCGTAGAAATTTTATTCAAGAAATACACTGTCGTGCTCTTTTTTACCCGACTAGGATTAACATATCTTGTTTCCTAAATAATCTTGCATCAGAAGAGAGTACTTGGTTCATTTTCATGCTTGACCTAACATACTTGCAGCCAAGTGGCCAGCTTGTTTATTGAATTAAATGTAATGCTAATCTTCATATACCACAGTTTATTCACTCTTTTTGCTGGATCATGATAAGATCATGGAAAAACCTCTGGCACCCAAGTTTTGTTTTTACTTTTAGTTTATGTAATCCTTTATTTGGTCCAACTTAATGTTAGTAATTTGCGTTGTGCATGTAGTTCTTACCAAGGTTTCGACCAGAGAATCTTGAGCATAACAAGAATTTGTTCGATCGAGTGAATGATATGGCAACTCGGAAGGGATGCACTCCCTCCCAGCTCGCCTTGGCTTGGGTTCATCATCAGGGAAATGACGTGTGTCCCATACCAGGTACAACAAAGATTGAGAATTTTAATGAAAACATTGGAGCTTTAGCCGTTAAACTTACTCCAGAAGAGATAGCGGAGCTTGAAAGCATTGCTACAGCTGATGCGGTTATGGGTGACCGTTACATGTCTGGTTTTAGTACACGGCGTAATTCAGACACTCCACCATTATCTACGTGACAAGCCATTTGAAAATCTTTTAGTCAAGAAGTTCGAATGAAATGGTAGGGATACTTGCCTTGTTTGTTGTCTTTTCGTGTTTCTTTTTTTTGGTTTTTAAGCTGCGGTTCTTGAAGGCATATTGTGTTTAGACTAACGCAATGTCAAGCCGGGTCAAGTTTATGTAGGGAAGCTTTCTCAATTTTTTGTCTTCTCTATTCACAAAATTGATCTCATTATGAATGGATTTGTGTAGCTCTGTTCAACGAGCTGTTAAAAAGGTATAGGGACTTGGCAATTCCTTATTCTGCTGCTATTTCAATTTTGCAATGGGATTTAAAATATTATTAATGAAATGTAGCCATGGTTTTGTCAATGCTATGCGCGATAAAATTCTTTCTATGTAGTGTTAGTAAATAAGGGACTTTAGATCTCCGAAACATAGATGGGCCCTTGATAAAATACGAGAGGCTCACGTAAACTTTGAGGCTACATGCCCCATTAACCCGTCGAGGACAGGTAGCGCCGGGTTTCTCAGACGTAGCGAAAAAGTAAAATTTTTCAATATATCAATCCTAAAACGATCATTGATTATAAAATAAAAATGCATATAAATACAACATTAAATGCATGAATAAAGATGATCAACGACTCTCGTTGATGCGATCCACGTGAATAGGGTGAGCAGGGTCGGGCTATCCATCGAATCTGATGAGGGAGAAAATGAACAGGGAGATATATCTTGTGGTGAAGATATATCTCTGTATAATATAGCTGCAATCGTGTCCTGCAAACAAGGAAACGAACTTGTGAATCGGCGCCAGAGGGGTGTTCGACGTGGCCACTCTAATGCATTAATTCAGTAGGTGAAAATAAATGGATAACCAGTGTAATTCGAAGAGAAACAATCACTACTGGTGTAAATATATGTGATTCAATGCATTTAATGTACAATGAACTTGCTATTTATAGTAAGGATAGTCAAGGATCACCTCGTTTTAAGTGTGTACCTAACACTTATAGCCAATGATGTTGACTTCCTGTCACGCCTCCATGCCTTTTCCATCAAGTCACATTAGTAGGATTCTGTCAGGAATGCTTATCGAGGTAAGATTTTACTTGTTCTTGCACTCGAGTGCGGCACTACAATCGAGGCTTCCCGTGTAGTGAGTCATCAGCCGAGAATTTACCCGGGAGCTCGAACCTTTGGTTGTCCGGGTGGATGACTTCCCGGGTACTTAGTTGCTTCGCAACTCATGTGCCCTTTCCGCCATTCTACCATAATTCGGGCTTGTCATTTAATGTCCCGAGTCATCCATGATCTGGTTTCTCTCCACTGTTACCGGGTTATCTATAACCCAATATTTTATGGGGGTATCACCACTCCCTCCTTAAATAGTCGAGCTAGATTCTTACTCGTTGTCTCGATCAATCATACTTGTACTTCAAACAGAAAGATAACTAATCCCGCATTATAAAAGCATCGGAGATTCATGCCGCTTGGACATGAAAAAAAGTTTTTGGGGCTTTATGCCTCCCGGGCTTAAGATAGAGTGCCGGGTCCTCAAGTCTCTCGGGTTTAAATAATTTTGTCGCTTAGTATTCTCGGACAGTTGGGATGATGTCATGATGACATATGCCCTGAAATTCTAACGGCCCAAGACGTTTCGTATTCCGAGAATGCGATCAGTCTGACATGCCTCGATTTCCGTGCGCGTCTTTTCATCTACCCGCATAATTTCCAAGATACATCATGTCCGTTCCGATTCACCTTTATATCAACGGTGGAGATCACTCTCCTTCACTATATATAACAACAAAATATCTTTATCTGTCACTTTCTGAAATTTCAAAATTCTCTTAACTCTCTCAACTTCTCAACCGCACGGCGTTCTTCTGTTCCGGTGAATTCCGACCACCAATTTTTTGCAAATATTTCGTCCCATCATCTTCATAAGTCTCTTCTTCGCTTCCAAACTAAAAGAACCAAACCTTCATCCTCTGGCCCTTCCTGATCTCTTAAAAAGAGCTAGGGCAAAGTCAAGGGAAAAGCTCAGGCTTCTTCCCCTTCTCAAGCTGAGACCCGAGGAGTTCCTTGGTTCTTCTCCATGAGCAGCAAACTACGGTCGAGGGATGACGAGAAACTATGGGCCATGGGCTCCATTCCTTCTTTTTTCCAAATTTTGATTCCCGACCCCTCTAACAGGGCCGATAACCCCCCCCCCCCGGTTTTACTACCTTTTTCCGGGACCAAGTTAGAAATGGTCTCCGATTGCCCCTTCCTTCATTTTATATTGAAGTTGCCAAATTTTTTGGTGTACCTGTCAACCAACTCCACCCCAATTCTTTTCGGATTATGGCATCGGTCTATATTCTTTTCAAAATGCACGACCTTCTCATTAACCCCCTCATTCTTCACTACTTTTTCGTTTGCCGGCTGGGAGACAATGCCTTATCCCTGTCTGCCCGGCTCACTACATTCTTCACTACTTGATGATATCCCTTCTTCCCAGAAGGGATGGAAAGGACGCATTTCTATATCCGTCTCCCGGCCCCTCTTTTTTGCTTAACCGGGTTTCTCCCTTCTCTTCCTACACAACATTCCCTTCCCAAATCATACAAATTTGAGGAACCATTCACCCGAAGCCAAGACTTGGCAGATGGTCAAAAATTTTCTTCCTCGACCCTCATTTCTGAGGAAAACTTAATATCATATGGGTTGAGTGCCCGGGCTGAAGACCCTATGACCGGGTAGTTGAAGAAGTTGCTGTCTCGGGCGCTCAACCCGGTAACTTTCAATTCCTGAACTTCTTCCTTATTTCTCTTGTTTTTATTATTTTGTAATCATATTAACCAGCTTTCTTCTCCTTGTGCAGATAATACAGAGATGCAAGAGGCATTTGCATGGAAATGGGCGGCCAAGGAGAAGAAGCTGGTAGCTCGGAGGGCAGCTACTGTGAAAAAAAGACTGAGGAGGAGGCGGCCTGGCTGAATGAGTCAGTCCGGGCAGAAACTCGACAAGATCGGGAGGGGACTCGGGCGAGCTCCCAAGAAAAATCTGAAGATCATGTTCCTCTAGTTCAAAGGACAAGAAAGGCTGTAACAGGCCTTGAATTGATTTTTATCAAGAGCAACAGAGGCGGAAATCATGGTACCTCCCAGACAACTCAATTCACCCCTCCTCTACAAAATCAGTCAACCAACAAGCCCCTTCAATCCGAACTGCCTACACGAGCCAACCTTTTCTTCCCGCTGGACTCAGGCTCCTCAAACAGATGCTACTTTCTGTTGAGGAGGTACATTTGAAGAGCTCCCTCTTGACCCCCAAACTCTTTGAGGGATTGAACTGTATTCTCTTCGTAAGTGTACTTCTTGAACTCATTTCTTTCTCTTTATTTTTTAAAATTTTTATTTTATTTTTTCTTTGCACAGGGTGTTCAAATGATGGTATCGGCCTTTGAAGAGGAAGCTGCGGCAGGCCACTATTGCGAATAATCGAGCCCGGGCGTCCCAAGAGCTTCACGAGTAACTGCAAGAAGAGCAGTCTTGGGCTCGATCAGCCCATGATGAAGAAATGGGCGGCCTGCGTGCTGCTTTGGATAAGGCCAATCAGCAATTATTAGCGGCTCAAGCAGATCTGGCGAAGGCTATAAATGATGTTACTGAGGGCCTTGTCCGGGAGGAGACCCTGCAGGTGACTATCTCGCTCTTAGAATCAAGGTCTGATTCTTTGACTAATGAGGTAGATAGACAGATGTCCCGGGAAACGGCCGCTGAAGATGCCATGGCTGCCGCTAAGCATAATCAAGATAAGTTGCAAACCTCCCTCCTCCAGTCTCCGGATTTCAAGAAGACTGTTGAAGATCGGGCCTATCCTCTCTTCAAGACCGATTTCGATAAGTGCCAAGAGCAATTTGAAGAAGCCGGGCTCATTCCAGAGGATAGGGAATATTTTCCCAGTTTCGAACGAGCTATAGCATCCCTTGCCAAGGATTCTGAAGAGGAGAAGGAGGACCCCACAGAGGAAGAGCATCCAGGGTCGAGCCCCATAGATTTAGAGTAGGATTGTATTTTTTCTTTCAATTTTTCTTGTAATTCTTGCCTTCGGGCTTTTTTAATGAAATTTATTTCTGAACTATCTTTTTTTCCGTAAATAGATCGAAAATCCTTTAAGCTATGAATAATAATCGGGCTATTCTTCTTAATCACAAACTACTTGTGAATGTTGAATCTCTGAATTTTTCTAAGCGTTGCAAAATAGCCGATACTTTCACTAAGTAATCATGATGTTGAGCCCTCAGCTGGGTATACATCATCGTACTTAGTAAATGATCGAGGTGCAGAGCCCCCCAAGCCAGGGTACAAAGCCCTGAGCTTATAGAATAACCAGGGTACGAAGCCCTGGGCTGGGGAATGGATCCCGGGACTTGGAGTGGTCGAGGTGTGGAGCCCCGAGCCAGGGTGTAGAGCCCTGAGTTTATAGAATAACCAGGGTACGGAGCCCTGGGCCGAGAAACGGATCCCTAGACTTGGAGTGATCGAGGCGCGGATCCCCGAGCCAGGGTATAGAGCCCGGGGCTTATAGAATAACCAGGGTATGGAGCTCTGGGCCGGGGAATGGATCTCGAGACTTGGAGTTGTCGAGGTACGGAGTGCCCCTCGACAAGGTATAGAGCCCTGGGCTTATAGAATAACCAGGGTACGGAGCCCTGGGACGGGGAACGGATCCCGAGACATGGAGTGGTTGAGGTGCGGAGCCCCGAGCCAAAGTATAGAGCCCTGGGCTTATAGAATAACCAGGGTACGGAGCCCTGGTCTGGAGAACAGATCCTTGGCTTTATAGATTAACCGGGTCCTTGTATCCTCCCATGTTTAGATGTAATATTTATGCACTTTTTGAGAAGAAAAGAATTTCATTATATCTTCAAACAATAATTACATTATTTAAGCATAATATTTTTTCAAATGAAATACATTCTACGGCCTTTTGAGAGAATGACCCTGAGCATCTTCTAAGTAGTAAGCTCCAGAGCTAACTTTCCGAATGATTTTGAAGGACCTTCCCAACAAGCTTCTAGCTTGCCACATCTCCTTCTTGATTTACTTTCTTAATGACTATATCTCCTATCTGAAAATTTCGAATCCGAATAACGCATATTATATGATCTTATAACTCGGCTTTGATAAGCTTCCATCCGGATCATTGCCTACTCTTTTTTTTCTTCCAATATATCCAGCTCCATTGCCCAACTTTGGTCATTATTATCTGGGTAAGATTCTACCCGGTCAGAAGATTGCCCAATTTCTACAGGTAAGATAGCTTCAGTACCATAAACCAGATTAAAAGAAGTTTCTTGGGTAGGTGCTCGGGGTGTAGTACTGTATGCCCAAAGAACGTTAGGTAATTCTTCCACCCAGCCTTTTCCTTTGCCCTGCAGCCGAGTTTTCAAAGCTTGCACAATAATTCTGTTTACCACCTCTGTTTGCCCAATTTCCTAGGGGTAGGAAACTGAGTGAAAGACTGAAGTGATTTTCGTTTCTTGACACCAGGATGTGATCTTCTTCCCTTGAAACTGCCTTCCATCATCTGAAATTAGCCTTCGGGGAATCCCGAATCAGCATACGATATTCTTCCATAGAAAATTTACACTTCTTCCTCGATAATTCTAGCCAGGGGCTCGGCTTCTACCCATTTGGAAAAATAGTCGACCGTTACCAAGAGAAATTTCTTTTGAGCTCGGGAAATCAGAAAGGGACCAAAAATGTACATACTCCATTGATCGAAAGGGCAAGATGCCCAAATAGGTTTCATTAGAGTGACCGGGCTGTGCTGAAAATTAGAGTGATGCTGACATCCTTCACATGCTCGGACCATTCGGGAAGAATCATGATTTAGAGTGGGCCACTAGAATCCGGCCAACATGGCTTTCCTGGCTAATGCAGTTCCTCCAAGATGCTCCCCACAACACCCCATGTATCTCCCGGAGGACATATTCTACTTCTTCTCCAACTAGACACTTTAACAGAAGTCTCTGGTACGATTTTCTGTACAAAGTTTTGTTTAAGAAAACAAACCTGGAAGCTTGTTTTTTGATTTTTTGAGCTTAGGCTCGATCTTCAGGCAACTGGCCCTCAGTCATGAACTTGATGAGAGGTGTTATCCATGAGTCTTTTTGCATTGGTAGCGACTCTTCCTCAGTAGAAAGAACTAGCCGGGTGGAAAGTAATATCTCCCGGGTGCTAACTTCAGTCAAATAGGCAGTCATTTTGGTTAGGCATCTGCATCATTGTTCTCCTCTCGGAGGATTTGTTCAATGCTCCAATCCACGAAGTGTTCTGCCTGAGACAAAATGAGCTTCAAATATTTGAGCATCCTTTCATCCTTAGCTTCATAAGCTCCCTTGATCTGCTGAGTTATTAATTGCGAATCAGAAAAAGGATGACCCGGGAGGCTCCCGCTTCCCTGTCAGCATTCATACCGGCCAGAACAGCTTTATACTCTGCTTAATTGTCGGTAACCCGGGAATCAATCCTTAAAGCCAACTTAATTTTCTCCCCCGAAGGTGCTATTACCAGTATTCCAACTCCATACCCGGTCAAACTAGATGCCCCATCTACAAAAATCCTCTATACTTCTTCTTTATTTGGTTGAATCATCTCCGAAAGAAAGTCTGACAAGGCTTGAGCTTTGATTGCCACTCAGGTTTGTACTCGATGTCATATTCTCCCCACTCAATGGTCCATTTAACCATCCTTACGGAAACCTCAGAGTGAGGAGGACTGTTGGTGAACACAGTGATCGGATAAGATAGAAAATAAGGTCGTAATTTTCTTGCAGTCATGATCAGGGATATAACTATCTTCTCTACTTCACTATATCTGAGCTCGGCTCCTATGAGAGCGTGGCTGACATAATATACAGGCTTCTGATCATAACCTTCTTCCCGTATAAGCACTAAGCTCACAGCATATTCTGTTGTAGATAAGTAAACAAACAATTTTTCCTCGGGCTCGAGCTTTACCAATACAGGAAGCTCGGCCAAATGGCTCTTAAGATCTCTGAATGCCTGTTCACATTTATCATCTCAACCAAACTTTTGTGCCTTCCTGAGGATATGAAAGAAAGGATAGCTTCTATGTGTAGACCGAGAGATGAATCGAGATAGAATAACAATTCTTCAGGTTAGCTTTTGCACCTCTCGGATGGATTGAGGGGATGACATGTCTAAGACGGCCTTGACTTTCTCGGAGTTAACCTCAATTCCTCGATCAGTAACTACAAGGCCCAAAAATTTACCACTCTTTACGCCAAAGATGCATTTGGTAGGGTTGAGCCTAATCCCATATCGTCTGAGAGTGGCAAATTTTTCTTCCATATCAACAATAAAACAAGAAGCCTCCCGCGACTTACCAAGAATATCATCGACATAAACTTCAATGTTTCTCCCCAGCTGTTATGCAAATACTCGGTTCATTAATCGTTGATATGTGGCTCCAGCATTCTTCAGTCCAAAGGGTATGACTACATAACAAAACGTGCCCCCTGAAATAATGAAACTGGCTTTGTTCTTATCAGCTTGGGCCAGGGGAATTTGATGATACCCCTGGTAAGCATCCATAAAGCTAAGCAATTCATATCCAGAAGTAGAATCCACCAATTGATAAATTCGAGGAAGAGGATAATGATCTTTGGGACAGACTTTATTAAGATCTCTGAATTCCACGCACATCCTCCATTTTCTTGTAGCCTTAGGAACTAATACTCCATTTCCTACCTCTTGAATGTGGTCAGCCTTCAATAGTTCCCGGAATTTCATATCATCTACTTTATCCTTTTCTGGACCGAAATGTCTTTTCTTTTGCTTTACTGGCTGAGATCCCGGCATGACA
Organism: Primulina tabacum; assembly: GCF_025594145.1. Classification (NCBI taxonomy): domain Eukaryota; kingdom Viridiplantae; phylum Streptophyta; class Magnoliopsida; order Lamiales; family Gesneriaceae; genus Primulina; species Primulina tabacum. Next base: position 24,492,461 of record NC_134556.1, on the reverse strand, counting down.
TTTAAGCTATACTCAGCCACCTGGTGTGAGATACCAGTTAATTCTTGTTCACATCAAGCAAAACTTTGATATTAGTTTTCAAGCAATTCAATAGATTGACCCGGGTGGTCGAGTCAGATCTCGGGCCACCCGGATCTCCTTCCCTGGCTCAATCTCCACCATCTCCTGCTCTTCTTCTGCTACAAAATGTACTTCATCTTTCTCGATTACTCTCTCCACATCCTTATGAGCCTTTCCCTTCTCCTCCCTCTTTGCTTTTTTTGATCCACCCTGACTGTTTCCACATAACTTTTTCGGGAAGAAGGTTGATCTCCCCGGATCTCTCCCACTTGATTTCCGACTAGATTTTTATCTTCTGGTGATATGTGGATGCGACAACCTTTAATTCATTCATGGCCGGTCAGCCTAGAATAATGTTGTACGATGAGGGGGCATCCACGACTGTGAAAGTAGTCATAACTATTTTCCTTACCTCCTGAGTACCAAGGGTCAAAGGCAAAATAATCTCTCCTTCGGGATACACAACATGACCTGCAAAACCAAAAAGAGCTGTCTCAATCGGCTCCAACTGATATCCTTGCAAATCCATCTGCACTAGGGCTTCCTTGAAAATGACATTTATAGAGCTTCTTGTATCAACAAAGACCCTCATGACGTCATAATTAGAAACCCGGGCATGAATCACCAGGGCATCATTATGCGGTAGACTGACTCCTTGAAGATCATCAGGGCCAAAACTGATAACCAAATCATTCCTTCTTACTCCTTCAACCTCCATGCAATCTCTCCTTTCTTGCGCCTTTCGTGCCCGATTAGAATCACCATCTGTAGGACCTCCAGAGATCATTTTTATTACCCCCAAGGCAGGGGGTGAAATTCTTTTTCTTTCGGGCTCCAGATTTCTCCTCATGCTTGTGGTGCCTCGAGAATCTTCTCTGTAATTGGGTCCCGGGCGTTGATTTACCCAAGGTGGCATTCTTGTCTTTTTGCTCAATGAGTTGTGCTCTGGTGCCGCAGGCTAGACATATTCCCGTTTTAACATCCGACACTCACTTGTGTCATGAGTACCTACTTTGTGTAGGGTACAAAATTCCTTTTTTTCCCAAATCTAGCAGATGGTGATTGTGCTTTTGTTCCCTGGATCTCCCTGTCCAGGGCAATTTTCATGGGCACATGATGAGAAAAATGCCCAGCATTGACCCTCTTCTGCACTCTTTCTTCGGGTCTGGCCACCCGATCACCCCTTTCTCTCTTCAAGGCGTCTCTCTTCTGCTTTGAGCTTTCTCCATGTTAATTTACTTTTCCACCCGACCAAGAAGGTCCTCAAAATCCTCTGGCGCTCTTTTAGTTAGTGACTGAAAAAATTCTCCCTCCCGTACCCTTGAGTGAAGACAGTAGTTTTTTTTTCCGGGGCACAAGAGGAAACATCCAAAGCAACTCGATTGAATCTCCGAATGTAAGCCCTTAGAGTTTCCTCAGGACTTTGCTTTACCTAAAACAGACTGAAGGTAGTTTTCTTGTATTTCTTGCTGCTGCTGAAATGATGCAAGAACAACTTTTGAAAGTCTCTGAAAAATTGGATACTCTGGGGAGATAATACTTTGAACTACCTCTGGGCCAAGTCAACTAAAGTAGTTAGAAACACTTTACATTGAATTATGTCCCCATAACAGTGCGGCATGGACATGTTTTCAAATCAGGCTAGATGCTCTTCCGGGTCAACACTCCCATCATATTCTTTTATTTTTGCAGATTTGAACTGACCCGGTAGAGGTTCTCGGATAATAACATCAGAGAAAGAGCATCCTTTTATGACCACTCGAGCACTGCTCCGATCTCCAACTTACCCCTCCAAAATCTTCAATTTTCTCCTTAAGTCCTCCAATTCCTCAGCTACAGTCGGAGACTTTGAACCAGTGCTAAATTCCCTCTCCTCTGCTCTGACCTCTTCCTCTTTGTCCCTTTGATCCCTCTCCTGCTCATGTTCTGGCTGAGCAGAATGATGAGAAAGAGTCTTTTTAGCTATGACCTTCTCAACAGCATCAGATACAATCCGAGCAAGTTCCTCGGGCGACGAGATGATAGTGGGCTGTGGCCCGGTGAATGGAGGACCACCTGGACCAGAAAGAGGTGGATTCTCTCCCGGAACCCTAGAATTCTCTTGGTTTTTTCTTCTAGTATGAGCCATATCTACGTCTTAAACTCAAATTCTCACAGACGGCGCCAATGATGTGATCCGCGTGAATAGGGTGAGCATGCTCGGGCTATCCACCGAATCTAATGAGGGGGAAATGAGCAGGGAGATATATCTTGTGGTGAAGATATATCTCTGTATAATATGGCTGCAACAGTGTCTTGTAAACAAGGAAACGAACTCGTGAAATGGCGCTGGAGTGGTGTCCTACTCCGATGCTTAAGTCAACAAGTGAAAATAAAGGGATAATCAGTGTAATTTAGAAGAGAAATAATCACTATTGGTGTAAATATATGTGTGAATATATGTGATTCAATGTATTTAATGTACAATAAACTTGCTATTTATAGCAAGGATAGTTAAGGATTACCTCGTTTTTAGATTCTACCTACCACTTATAACAAATGGTGTTGACTTCCTATCACGCTCCATACCTTTTCCATCAAGTCACATCAGCAAGATTATGTCAGGAATGCTTATCAAGGTAAGATTTTACATGTTCTCGCACTTGAGTGCGACACTACTAGCGAGGCTTCTCGGGTAATGAGTCATCAGCCGGGAATTTTTCGGAGAGCTCGGGCCTCTGGTTGTCTGGGTGGATGACTTCTCGGGTACTTGCTTTGCAACTCATGAGCCATTTCCGCCATCCTACCATAATCCGGGCTCAACCATGATTTGGTTTCTCTCCACTGTTACCGGGTTATCTATAACCTAGGATTTTATATGAGTATCACCCCTCGTGTTATCTCACAAGGACTTCAACCGGTAGATTTTGCCGAAACTGCAAAAAATCCAGTCCACCACCTATGAGATCTACCATGAATAACTCTAGATCACTACTCGAATATTAAGAACAAAAAATCTAATAACGTAATGAAAGACGCTATACAGATTGATCAAAGACACGGAAATCAAACTATGTTTTTAAAGAAGTTTCAATCGAGACGATTCAAATTTTTTTAAATTCATTGAAATCTTCTGGATATCTTCTGTTGTTTCTTTGGGTTGCAACATATATATTAATAATCATATTATTATTTTTTTTATTTATTAATTAAGATAATTGATTTGACCAAATATTTTATTACCTTTTCTTTGTATCTTTCCTTGCACAGATAAAGCTATCACGTAGTAGATAAGAAAAAAAATCTTTTCATTTTATTTTCTCTATTTTATTTGATATGGAATATTTTATGTGAATTTAATCAATTAAGATCTATCCATATAGAATTTTAGTCAAACAATAAATTAAAATATTTCTCACAAAATATTTCATAACTTTCACATCATAGTCCCAAAAAATAAATCAAATTTCATTTTCATGACGAGCATGTCGAGCTCGTTATTACGTTGTTCATATCAATTTTTCCAATTTTGGACTTTCCAAAAATAAAAAATTTACTCGATTTTCGTGCCAATTTAGGATTAGCTCATAATAAATATTACAAGCTTATAAATATAATTCTTAAATTCAAATCATTGAAGTTAATTATCTTGTTTAGATAGATCACAATCAGTACTTGTTTGACCTTCAATAGTTCAGTTATATGCTAGATATAGGATCGCAACTCTTTGTAATTTTAGATTGAGATCAAACATATTTAATATTTTGTAGACATACCTCAACTATCCATATTGGTTAATTAAAATCTTTTAAGTATCAATATCCGAACTCGTTTTGGTTTATCCCACTGAATCGTGATCAACACCTAGCAACATCTTGTCACGATCCCCTCGATAGTGTCTGCAAGAACCTTCTATTGCAATGGTCCTGGCATGGGCTTTGTAAGTCGATCAATAACATTATTTGCAGATGGAATTCTCTCAAACGATGTACAAATCTTGGACTTCCTTTTTGCTGTAGCTGATGCAGCAATGTATTCAACCTCAATTGTCGAATTTGTTGTGGTTTCTTTTTTGGAACTCTTCCAAGAGACACCACCACAATTGTGCATTAATACAAATCCAGAGGTTGATTTTGAATAATCCACATATGATTGAAAGCTAGAATCAGTGTAGTCTTTTAATTTAATTCTCCACCCCCATGAACCATGAATAAATTTTTATATTTTCTCAATTATTTTATAATTTCTTTCGCAGCTTTCTAGTGTAGTTTATCAATGTTCGATTGATATCTACCTACAACACTCATTGCAAAAGTTATATCATGTCGTGTTAGTATCATATATATATGATACTACCAATTGTTGACGCGCAGGAAATGTGTATCATTGTTTATATCTCCTCATCAGTCTTAGGGCATATAGATTCGAATAGAGTCATACCGTGACACATTGATAGATATCTTCTCTTCAAGTCCTCTATAGAGAATCCTTTTAGTATGGTATTGATATACTCTCTTGGGTGAGTCTATGCAATATCTTCGATCTATCTATATAGATTTGTATTCCTTATATATATGATGTTTCACACATGTCCTTCATGGAGAATTTACTTGCTAACCATACTTTAGTTGAATACAGCAATCGTATATCATTCTCAATGAGCATAATTTCATCAACATAAAGTACTAAGAATGTCACATCACTCTCACTAACTATCTTATACATACATGGTTCTTCAGGATTTTTAACAAAATCAAACTTTTTGATAGTGTTATATAATATGAGGTTCCAACTTATTGATGTCTATTAGATACCACATATTAATATCTAAATTTTGTATATTTACACTCACATCTCACTGATGTGAATCCTTCAGGCTGAGACATGTAATTTCTTCCTTAATATAACCATTAAGGAACGTTGTATTCACATTCATATGTCATATGTCATACTCATACTATGCTGATATGGCTAGAGGAATCCTAATGGACTTGAACATTGTGATATAAACAAATGTTTCTTCATAGTAATTCCTTGCCTTTGAGTATATCTTTGAGCTATTAGTCTAGCTTTGAAGGCCAACACATTGAAGGATCGTCTGCCTAGCACCTTGTGGTTATTCAAACAAAATATTCTCCAAGAGCTGCAATAGCTCGTGTTCTAAGAAAATATACACCGATGAATTAGATCGAGTTTGGAGTTAAAACCAAGCGAAAAACACTCGAAATAATCATTCGTTAAGAAACACTGATATATTTGTATATCTTGTGTAACTGAATAACCAAAAGACTAGATTATTTTTTGCATTCAGTTAGTTCAGTTATAGTGAGAACTGAACCAACGAATTCTCTAACTAGTTAAATAAGTTTGAAAACAATAGTTAAAACAATAAATATACAATATATGTTTATGGATGTTCGAAGACTTCAACTGCTCCTACGTCACCCCTTCTACCACCTCGGGTAGGATTCACTAGAAGACTTTGATCTATACAACACTATGTACAAACCCACCCAGCTAGGACTTACGCTACTGCCTAAACTGAACTCCTAGACTAGACTGAAGGCAGCACCTTTTAGTCAACACTTCTTTATTGTCTATGTGAGAAAGACTACATACACAAGTTTAACGTCTTTGCTCAAGACTGTATTTGAGTGGTGGTGGTGTGTGTGTATTTGAGAACTGATCTCTGAACACTGCCCGAAAGTGTTCTCACACACTGAGGGAAATATGCTTCTAATATAAGATGATAACACGTTGAAGTGTTCCCTCGACTGGGATGAATGCTTCTCTCTTAAGCTGATATAACTTTGAAGCGAGCCCTTCTCTTTTCTCTCTTGTGTTGTATATGTCTTGTTGTTTTTTTTTTCACTGATCTTCACCTTCTATTTATAGGCGCGAAGTTTGATCGTACAGAGTGACTCAATTATTGTATCCGTTGCATTTTGAATCTGTTCCTCGAAATTTGTCTTGTTCTTTCTGGAACACTTTTGTCTTTAAGCTCTGATGCAACGTCCATTATTGTCCTTGACTGAACAAAAGTTATTGTACCTTTGCGCACAGCTGTATTCCACTTAGTTCAGCTTGTCTTGATCTGCAACTGATTGCTCCTAACTGATGTTTTGAACTGATCAGTTGAACTGGTTTTCAGTTGGGCAACTCGTTTCAGTTGGGCTCTTCATCAGTTGAACACTCTTTCAGTTGGCCGGGCTTCTGAGGTTCTCCTGCTGAACCACCTATCAACTGAACAATCAGTTGAACTCATTTACGATACATCAGTTGAACTAGTCTAGTTTAGTTGATCAGTTGATGCTTTCAGTTGGCATTTTCGACAGCTTCAGTTTTGGCTCATAACTATATACTTCAGTTTCAGCTATCTGCGCACTAAGGTAGATTATTAGAAACAAACAAAACAAGTTTTGTTAACATCAAAATTAAGATTGCGAACATGAAATGTTCCAACAATCTCTGCCTTTTTGATGATCACAAAACTTGAGCAATTAAAGCTAAAAGAAGTTCTCTTAAAAGAGAATCAAAGAAATAAAGAAAAGCTTTTAAAGAAAAGTTTTTCACTTCGAGGAATAGTAGAAAGAAATGCTTCCCCTCAACAACTGAATGAAATAATTTCAAAACAGATTTTCAGTTTGAGGGAACAAAACTCCCCCTCAGAAACTGAATGAAAAATTTCTCTTCAAAATATAATTATTTATGCGATTAATGAAGTTTTAGTATCAATCAAGCACTTTAGGAAACAAGTCTTTAAAATAGCAGTTCAGTTATGTAAAGGCTAACTGAATGAACAAGATGTTTATTTAATCAGATAAGCGTCCCTTATATTATACATCTGCGCATATCACCCAATGTAAGGGAAATTGCTACTCCACTAGCAGACTTTTAACAACATCAATCATCAGTTAGTTTATACATAATAGGACTGAATATACTTACAACTGGTCGCCTTGAATGCTTCGACTGTTGCAAAAATTGTGAGTTTCTTCTTCTAGAAGATCAGCTAATTTGCCTTTGGACTTGATCTTTATGCAGTCTAACTGGTCGAGCTGACTCAAACTGGACTCAACTGGTGCTGACCCGCTTTGATCATCTATATTTGATCTGATATGGCAATTAAGCGGCGATACTGCTGATGATTAAGATCCACTTAACTCATCAGTTTCAGCTGGTAGTTGGGTTTCGTCTGATGATCAGTTGAGCTGGTAGACATGCAACTAAAATCTTGTCTGAAGAGCAGTTTGGTTGAACTGCTGTCAACTGAGCTCAAAATCCTGCAAGCTACTAAAAACAATAACGTTAATGAGTCGAGAGAAGTAGCTACGATGTTAGAGTTCCAGAGTTAAGAACCTTCTCTCTTCTCATAACAAACGCATAAAATATTTAAGAGTATTTTGAAATCCATTTTAAATAATATTTTAAAATATGTTTTAAAATATCAGTTTTCAAATGTCCTTCTTAGAACAGCTAGCTCTGACACCAATTGAAGGATCGTCTGCCTAGCACCTTGTGGTGTTTCAAACAAAATATTCTTCGAGAGCTGCAATAGATCGTGTTCTAAGAAAATATACACCGATGAATTAGATGAAGTTGGGAGTTAAAACCAAGCGGAAGACACTCGAAATAATCTTTCGTTAAGAAACACTGATATATTTGTATATCTTGTGTAACTGAATAACCAAAAGACTAGATTAGTTTTTGCATTCAGTTAGTTCAGTTATGGTGAGAACTGAACCAACTAATGCTCTAACTAGTTAAATCAATTTGAAAACAATAGTTAAAACAATAAATACACAAGATATGAGTCTGGATGCTCGGAGACTTCAACTGCTCCTACGTCACCCCTTCTACCACCTCGAGTAGGATTCACTAGAAGACTTTGATCTATACAACACTTTGTACAAACCCACCCAGCTAGGACTTACACTACTGCCTAAACTGAACTCCTAGAATAGACTGAAGGCAGCACCTTTCAGTCAACACTTCTTTAATTTCTATGTGAGAAAGACTACATACACAAATTTAACATCTTTGCTCAAGACTGTATTTGAGTGGTGGTGGTGTGTGTGTATTTGAGAACTGATCTCTGAACACTACCCGAAAGTGTTCTCACACACTGAGGAAATATGCTTCTAATATAAGATGATAACACGTTGAAGTGGTCCCTCGACTTGGATGAATGCTTCTCTCTTAAGCTGATATAACTTTGAAGCGAGCCCTTCTCTTTTCTCTCTTGTGTTGTATATGTCTTGTTGTTTTTTTTCTTCACTGATCTTCACCTTCTATTTATAGGCGCGAAGTTTGATCGTAGAGAGTGACTCAATTATTGTATCCGTTGCATTTTGAATCTGTTCCTCGAAATTTGTCTTGTTCTTTCTGGAACACTTTTGTCTTTAAGCTCTGATGCAACGTCCATTATTATCCTTTGACTGGACAAAAGTTATTGTACCTTTGCGCACAGCTGTATTCCACTTAGTTCAGCTTGTCTTGATCTGCAACTGATTGCTCCTAACTGATGTTTTGAACTGATCAGTTGAACTGGTTTTCAGTTGGGCTGGTGAAATCAGTTGACTCGTCAGTTGAACTGATTTCACTCTTGTTCAATTGAACTGGTTTCAGTTGGGCTCTTCATCAGTTGAACACTCTTTCAGCTGGCCGGACTTCTGAGGTTCTCCTACTGAACCACCTATCAACTGAACAATCAGTTGAACTCATTTACGATACATCAGTTGAACTAGTCTAGTTTAGTTGATCAGTTGATGCTTTCAGTTGGCATCTTCGACAGCTTCAGTTTTGGCTCGTAATTGATTACTTCAGTTTCAGCTAACTGCACACTAAGGTAGATTATTAGAAACAAACAAAACAAGTTTTGTTAACATCAAAATTAAGATTGCGAACATGAAATGTTCCAACAATCTCTGCCTTTTTGATGATCACAAAACTTGAGCAATTAAAGCTAAAAGAAGTTCTCTTAAAAGAGAATCAAAGAAATAAAGAAAAGCTTTTAAAGAAAAGTTTTTCACTTCGAGGAATAGTAGAAAGAAATGCTTCTTCTCAACAACTGAATGAAATAATTTCAAAACAGATTTTCAGTTTGAGGGAACAAAACTCCCCCTCAGAAACTGAATGAAAAATTTCTCTTCAAAATATAATTATTTATGCGATTAATGAAGTTTTAGTATCAATCAAGCACTTTAGGAAACAAGTCTTTAAAATAGCAGTTCAGTTATGTAAAGGCTAACTGAATGAACAAGATGTTTATTTAATCAGATAAGCGTCCCTTATATTATACATATGCGCATATCACCCAATGTAAGGGAAATTGCTACTCCACTAGCAGACTTTTAACAACATCAATAATCAGTTAGTTTATACATAATAGGACTGAATATACTAACAACTGGTCGACTTGAAAGCTTCGACTGTTGCAAAAATTGTGAGTTTCTTCTTCTAGAACATCAGCTAATTTGCCTTTGGACTTGATATTTATGCAGTCTAACTGGTCGAGCTGACTCAAACTGGACTCAACTGGTGCTGACCCGCTTTGATCATCTATATTTGATCTGATATGGCAATTAAGCGGCGATACTGCTGATGATTAAGATCCACTTAACTCATCAGTTTCAGCTGGTAGTTGGGTTTCGTCTGATGATCAGTTGAGCTGGTAGACATGCAACTAAAATCTTGTCTGAAGAGCAGTTTGGTTGAACTGCTGTCAACTGAGCTCAAAATCCTGCAAGCTACTAAAAACAATAACGTTAATGAGTCGAGAGAAGTAGCTACGATGTTAGAGTTCCAGAGTTAAGAACCTTCTCTCTTCTCATAACAAACGCATAAAATATTTAAGAGTATTTTGAAATCCATTTTAAATAATATTTTAAAATATGTTTTAAAATATCAGTTTTCAAATGTCCTTCTTAGAACAGCTAGCTCTGACACCAATTGAAGGATCGTCTGCCTAGCACCTTGTGGTGCTTCAAACAAAATATTCTTCGAGAGCTGCAATAGATCGTGTTCTAAGAAAATATACACCGATGAATTAGATGAAGTTTGGAGTTAAAACCAAGCGGAAAACACTCGAAATAATCTTTCGTTAAGAAACACTGATATATTTGTATATCTTGTGTAACTGAATAACCAAAAGACTAGATTAGTTTTTGCATTCAGTTAGTTCAGTTATGGTGAGAACTGAACCAACGAATGCTCTAACTAGTTAAATCAATTTGAAAACAATAGTTAAAACAATAAATACACAAGATATGAGTCTGGATGTTCGAAGACTTCAACTGATCCTATGTCACCACTTCTACCACCTCGGGTATGATTCACTAGAAGACTTTGATCTATACAACACTTTTTACAAACCCATCCAGCTAGGACTTACACTACTGCCTAAACTGAACTCCTAGACTAGACTGAAGGCAGCACCTTCCAGTCAACACTTCTTTAATGTCTATGTGAGAAAGACTACATACACAAGTTTAACGTCTTTGTGCAAGATTGTATTTGAGTGGTAGTGGTGTGTGTGTGTGAGAACTGATCTCTGAACACTACCCGAAAGTGTTCTCAAACATTGAGGGAAATATGATTCTAATCTAAGCTGATAACACGTTGAAGTGTTCCCTCGACAACTGAATGGCTGAATCCTTCTCTCTTAAGCTGATATAACTTTGAAGTGAGCCCTTCTCTTTTCTCTCTTGTGTTGTATATGTCTTGTTTTTTTTTTCTTCACTGATCTTCACCTTCTATTTATAAACGCGAAGTTTTTCGTACAGTGAGACTCAAATATTGTATCCGTTGCATTTTGAATCTGTTCCTCGAAATTTGTCTTGTTCTTTCTGGAACACTTTTGTCTTTAAGCTCTAATGCAATCTCCATTATTGTTCTTTGACTGGACAAAAGTTATTGTACCTTTGCGCACAGCTGTATTCCATTTAGTTCATCTTGTCTTGATCGGCAACTGATTGCTCCTAACTGATGTTTTGAACTGATTAGTTGAACTGGTTTTCTGTTGGGCTGGTGAAATCAGTTGACTCGTCAGTTGAACTGATTTCACTCTTTTTCAATTGAACTGGTTTCAGTTGGGATCTTCATCAGTTGTACACTCCTTCAGCTGGCCGGGCTTCTGAGGTTCTCCTGCTGAACCACCTATCAACTGAACAATCAGTTGAACTCATTTACGATACATCAGGTTGAACTGGTCTAGTTTAGTTGATCAGTTGATGCTTTCAGTTGGCATCTTCGACAGCTTCAGTTTTGGCTCATAACTATATACTTCAGTTTCAGCTATCTGCGCACTAAGGTAGATTGTATTTACGTCATGAAAGAAAAATGAAAAAAAAATGTTTTTTACAAATTCCTGAAATATTTTTATGTGCTTTTGTTTAGATCCTAAACTTAAATTAGATGATTTAAAAGAAATGTTACTATTATATTATGAATCATTAGAACCTGTTATATAAACGAATTGAATGCATAAAACGGTGTTTTTAAGGGCTATTCGCGACGCGATCGAGAAACGGAGATCAGAGACTATAAAAGAAAATATTTTTATTAAATGATCATTTCTAATTATTTAATACATGGTATATTTTATATGAGAATTTAAAAAATGATGCTTTTTCAGGTGTTTTTACATGTCGAATTGTATTTTAAATCGGTAATCGATTTTCAACGAAAATAGAGACTTTTTGGAGACTCGGTTAATATTTTCGAAAAATTTACTAAACAAAATGTTTTACCTACATTAGAATGCGCCTAATGGACCTATTATATTAAGGTTATTGGATCAAATTTCTACCCAATCATTTATATCAAAACTTGACCTTTATGCAGGCCCTAAATTTCAAAACACACGCACACCATAACCAAGACTCCTAGGGTTCTCTCCAAGCAGACGAACATAACGCACACCTACATGTTTGGAAGCTTTTTCACGTGACTTTTGAGGAATAAAAATGCAGCAAGACCTCCCCATCTCTCCGCTAACGTTCTTCACGTGTAGAATTTTTTTTCGTGCGTGAAACACGGAAAGACACGCTTTAATATTTCCTTGCTCATCGTTCATACCAAATTATGTGTGAATATGCATGTTTGTATGAGAAATATGACACCCTATCATTTATTTTCATCTTTGTTACATATACATGGAAAGCTTGCATTCTTTGGGCATGAAAATCATTGTATTGTTGTTGCACAAGGGGCTGCCAGGTTAGGTTCATTATGGGTTCGATTTACGGGCTGTGAATGGGTCCTACATGGGGTTGTGCAAGGGTTGGAAAGGGAGGTTAAGGGCTTCACGTTTTTTTGGTTCCAACAAGAGCTAGGGATATGGTTTTGGGAGGTTAAAAGGGAGAGCCCACGTGGAGTGCTTTCCAGGCAAGGGGTTGGGCTCGTGACGGTCCTAGAATCAAGCCATGGTGGTCGACGCAAAGCTGGAGAAGCTAGGAGGGGAAGGCGCACGGCTAGTTCAAAACCTAGTCGTGGCCATGCGCAATAAGAAGAACCATGCACGTCCTCGTGCATGGCTCGCTAGGGCTGGTCCAAGTGGGTCCTAAGGGGTTCGGTCTAGGTCCAATGAGGGTTGGTCAGGGTCTGGTCTAGTCCACTCGGTTAGGGTCTAGAAATGAAGGACTCATGGGTTTGTTGAGGTTATGGTTTTAGAAAAAAGGGCAGAAAATTTTAGTAGCTTTCTAGGATTTTCTATGGGTCTTAAATGGCTTGAATTAGGTTGAAAAGGGATAATTAGGTGTTAATAAGCTATGTTAAAGTTTGGTTAAGTTTCGAATTGATTCGGGTTAAAATAGGAAATTCGGTTCATGTTTTAAAATGAATTACGAATTTAGTCTTGGAGCTTAAGTTTACGTCCAAGAAATGTTTATGTGTGTATTTTAATGTGTTATTATAAGTTTGGATGAATTTGAGTCGTCGTTTTAAGGTCCAAGGGAAAATTGAGAAAGTTAGGGTTTCAGGAGAAAAACGATCATTTTAAACCTGAAAAATGTTAGAAGTCCCTTACAGTGCCCTGAATGTTGTAATGAATGTTATAATGCGTATTTTGAAAAATTTTGGAGCTTTATGAGGGAAAACAAAAAATGCTAAAAAATGTGTTGCATGCTTGGTTTAAAAAAAATGATATCTATGCATGAATTTTTATAATTGATGGATATGATAAAAAGTTTGATTGTGAGTAATACGAATACAAATACGAAAATATACGATGACATTTAAGGCCAGGGCTCAGTTGACGGGTGAGAGTGGTGTTGATATCTCTGCCGCCTAGTACCATGGTAATACTTAAGATTGATCAATTGACAAACAGCTTATATGAAATAACAATTAATAATCTGAATTCAATAAAGAGAAACGTATATGTATATGATGAAAGAATATGATTTAAAGTTTATGCATGTTCATGACAAGCTATTTTATTAAAAGTAATTTTCATTGTTGCATGTGGATACATACGTATTACTTGTTATCACATTTAACGTTTGATGAGTCATTAGAGTCACTAGATATGAATGATGCTGGTGAGGATAATTTTGATGATATTGAAGGACTTGATGGTTGAACTGGCTGGACAGATGGTGCATATAACTCGATGACCATTTCTAGTTTTTCCGCACTATTATGACTTTATAATACTTTAAAGATTTTATGACTTTCATGCTTTTGAGTGGTTTTTGAGAGGATTTAAGAGTTTATACTATTTTTGAAAAATGCTAGCTTAGGTTTTGGTTTGACAATTTTATGTTTTGCAGTACATTTTCGATTTTGAGTAAAATAGTTGGTTGAGTTATTTTAAATATTGCAAGATAAATATACGTATATGTATAAATAGTTTGGTCGAAAGCTTTAAAAAAAATCAAGTATATTTTAAAGAAAAACGAGTAGTATACGTTTCAGTTGGTATTAGAGCAACGTTCCTGCAAAGGGTTGTGCCACCGCTAGTTCTGGAAAACTAAGTCATCAAGCCTCAAGCCTGTAAGTTTAAATGCTTTAAATGATTTTATTGATGGTATCTGCATGTTTACATGGTTTATATGCTTAAGTTACATGTTTAAATTCTTTCTGAAATTAATTGATATTTATGCTTAAGTTGCTTGATAAAGTATTTTTATATGCTACATGATTAGAAGCTTATATTTAAATACATGTTGATTATGTTTAGAATTTGGAAAACGTTCAAATATAATGCCCATTAGACGCACACTTAATACTGACCGGCAAGTCGATACTCATGAGAACCATCAAGAGAATGCGTAGCCACCTTCCAATGGGCATGCTGCTACACGTGTTTTGAAGGGTATGTCACGTTTCTTTGAGCAGCAAGCTCTGAGGCCACAACACGATATGTGATCAGTTCCGAAGGCTGGGTACGAAAGATTTTTCAGGAACCAGCGACCCATTTTTTGTTGAGTGTTGGTAGATCCCTTGAGGTGCATTTCCGTTATCTAAATATGGGGGATGCTGATCGAGTTAGGTGTGCTAATTATATGCTGCAAGATGGTGCTTCTCTTTGGTTGGAAGGATCTGAACATGGTGTCAATCTAGCCACCCTCACTTGGATGCAATTCAAGAACATTTTCTATGAGAAGTATTTTATTGCTGATGTCAGAGGACACTTGAAGGATATTGATTTTGAGATGCAGTGCAAGAGGCAGCTGCACCAGCAGAACTCTCAGCCAGTCAAGAGGTAATTTACGGGACAACCTAAAGCTCAAGGGCAGCAAAAGCCCCAAGGACAGCTAAAGAAACCGGGTAAACAGAAGCCACCACAGTTTTTGGAGCCCCAAAACCTAAAGAGAGACCACTGTGCAAAGAATATAATCGGCCACACTATGGCAAGTGCATGTGGGGAACATATAAGTGCTTCATTTTCAAGGAGGAAGGACATAAGGCCATTGACTGCCCTAAGAAGAAAGGGCCAACTAATGACTGAGCTTATGTTAACGCTGAGGAAGCAGAGGCAGAGCCAAATATGACTCTGATTACTGGTAACCTAGTTGTTTTACGTTTTTACATTGCTTTTATTGCATAAAATGTTAAATTGGTTAGTAAAATTGATTGGGCTAATAAAGAACCTAGAAGAAAATAGGTAGCATGCTCTACTATATTTGGATTTAAGAAATGACAAAGGGAATTATAGAAATTAGGCATAAAATATAAGCTTTAGTAATGCAAAGAAATGAATTAACCAGAATGAGAATTTTGGAGCGAGAATTTGGGGCATATATTTCATGAAAACTAAAATTCAGGGTCTAAAATGCAAAAATCGAGAGTTTAAGGGTTTTATTTCATAAGGTCGAGAATTCGAGGGGTAAACCGTAAATTTTAAGAAGTCCAAGGACTGAAATTGCAGATGACCGAAAATTCAAAGCTGAAATCCTGAATTTTCAATAATTCAGGGACTAAATTGCAAAGTTTTGAAATTTCACGGGGCAATTTGCGAATTCTAGAAAAATGGGTTGTTTCCGTAATTTCTGGAATTTAGAGATAAAAACAGTAAATTTGTAAGGAAATAGGACTGGAATTGAATGAATTCGAAACTTAATTTGGGTAAAATTGTGTTTTGTTTTTCGAGGATTAACAGGGTTAAGTATGCTACATTTCAAAAATTTTGGGTAATTAATGATATAAATTCTATAGGTTTTCGAGACGATTGGATTTGATGGTATATTGGTCACATGAAGGATATTCATATTAGGTGTAGCTACCTATGCATTGTTGGATTCAGGGGCTACACTCTTTATTCATATCTGAGACGCTCGTAAGGCGACCAAATATTATACTCGAGGATTTGGAATTGGGCTTTAGAGTTTTTTTCCTTCTTGTGATCAAATGACTAAATCGAGTATTGTAAGAAATTTGGAGCTTTGTTTGCAAAATGATGTGATTCGGGCAGATCTATCGTATTCCCTGATGCCTGAATTCGACATAATTCTTGGCATGGATTGACTATCTTTGTATGGAGTTTCGATATATTTCCGACAGAGGTTTGTATCTAATCGACCACACAGCGGAATTTTTTTTGTCTTTGAGGCAGCATGGAAGTATAAAATGCCGCACATTATCTCCTGCATTTGTGCGAGGAAGCTTTTGAGACGAGGCTGCCAAGCTTTTTTAGGGATACTTCAATACCTGTTCTGGATAGTCAGAAGCTGGAGGATGTTGAGGTTGCCAGAGACTTTCATAGCGTCTTTACTGAGGACGTTTATGACATTCCACTAGTTCGAGAGGTGGAATTTTCTATTGAGTTGATGTCGGGTACGGTGCCAATCACTAAATAATCATATCATCTAGCACCAGCTAAGATGAAAGAGCTGAAAGATCAAATTCACGAGTTTATGGAAAAGGGTTTTATTCGCCCGAGTTATTCTCTGTGGGACGCATCGGTATTATTCGTAAAGAAAAAGGATGACAGTATGTGACTCTGCATTGACTTTAGAGAGCTGAACAGAGTAACCATCAGGAATAAGTATCCCCTGCCTAGAATCGAAGACTTGTTTGATCAGGTGCAAGGAGCTTCTATTTTCTCGTAGATAGAGCATCGTTTGAGATACCATCAAATGAAGGTGAAGGAATCAGATGTTCATATGACGGCTTTTAGGAGTCGATATGGACATTACAAGTTTATGGTGATGCCATTTGGGTTGAACAATACGACAACGATCTTCATGGATCTCATGAATCTCTTATTTCAGCCGTATCTAGATCAGTTTATCATAGTCTTTATATATGATATTCTGATTTACTCGAGGAGCAAATAAATAACATAGTCAGAACTTAAGAACGGCTCTACAAATTTTGCAAGATAGAAAGCTGATCGCCAACTTCAACAAGTGCGAGTTTTGGATTGAAAGAGTGGCATTCTTATGCCACATTATTTCTAGAGATGGAATTGAGGTCTATCCCAGAAAGGTCGAGGTAGTTAGAGAGTGGCCAGTTCCTAAGAGTGTGACCGAGATCCGCAATTTCTAGGGCCTAGATGGCTGCTACCGGAAGTTCATTCAAGGTTTTTTTTTATTGCAGTACTCCTGACTTCCTTGACAAAAAAAAATGCGAAGTTTATTTTGGGATCAAACGTGCCAGGAGATTTTTGAGAAGCTGAAGCAAATTTTGACTTCAGCACAAGTTTTATTGATGCCATCAGGGCAAGGAGAGTGTATTCCCTAAATAGACGCTTCGAAGCTTGGTTTAAGTGCATTTCTGATGTAGAATGATCGAGTTATGGCATATGCATCTAGACAGTTGAAGGTTCATAAGAATAATTACCCGACTCATGGCCTCGAGCTTGCACCATTAGTATTTGCATTGAAAATTTGGAGACATTCCTTATATTGGGGAGAAGTGCAAGACTTCACTGATCATAAAAGCTTGAATTACTTCTTCAAACAAAAATAGTTGAATATGAGGCAACGAAGATGGTTAGAATCGGTGAAGGACTACGACTGCGATATTAGCTACCATCTAGGGAAGGCTAATGTAGACGCGTATGCTTTGAGTAGAAAGACAGCAGTTATTACTCAATTGTCAGTTCAGAGGCCATTGCAAGCAGAGATTCAGCGATTCGAGCTTGCAGTGTAAGCTAGGGGCGAGGCCCCTAATCTTTCTACTACGACAGTACAGTCGACTCTGACGGATAGAATCCGTGGAGGTCAGTCTTCTGATGAGCAGTTACAAAATGAAGACTGAGAGATGAATTTAAAGGCCGGAAGCTGTATTCCGAGGAGGATGGCATAGTTCGATATAGATATCGACTTTGGATTCCTGGTGGCGATTCACTGAGAGAGGTTGTTATTAAGGAAGCTCATAATACGTCGTACTTCTTTCATCCTGGAAGTAAGAAGATGTATAAGGATTTGCTGTCATTATATTGGTGGCCGGGTATGAAGATGGATATCTTGTGCTTTGTGTCCGAGGTTTGACATGCCATCAAGTTAAGGCAGATCATCAAAGGCCAACCGAGAAGCTAAAGCCACTTCCTATTCCCGAGTGGAAATGGGAAAATATTACATGGATTTTGTTGTGGGATTGCCAAGGACTATCAGTAGATTCATTGCCATTTGGGTGATAGTCCGATTTAGTACGCAGAGCTATATATCCGAGAGATAGTCCGATTGCATGGAATTCCAGTGTCTATTGTTTCGGACAGAGATCCGAGGTTCACATCGTATTCCTGGAAGAGTCTGCACTCAGCGATGGGAACGAAGTTGTTATTCAGTACAATGTTT
The DNA here is from genome assembly GCF_025594145.1 of Primulina tabacum. NCBI lineage: Eukaryota > Viridiplantae > Streptophyta > Magnoliopsida > Lamiales > Gesneriaceae > Primulina > Primulina tabacum. The sequence continues at coordinate 24,474,177 of NC_134556.1, read as the reverse complement.
TATCCTCAGACCGATGGTCAGTGCGAAAGGGTGATTCAAATTTTGGAGGACCTACTCCGAGCTTGTGTGATCGATTTCCAAGGAAGTGGAATCCGAAGTTACCTCTAGTAGAGTTCAACTATAATAATAGCTACAAATCGTCTATAGGTATAGCTACTCACGAGTCACTTTATAGAAGGAAGTGTAGATCACCGATACATTGGGACGAGGTTAGTGAAAGAGGAGAATTAGGTCCAGAGTTGATCAAGCTGACAGCAGAGCTAGTAGTCAAAATCCGAAATAGGATGAAGACTGCTCAAAGTCGCCATAAGAGCTACATTGATAAGCGACGAAGGGAGCTAGAGTTTGCAGTAGGTGACCAAGTATTCATAAAAGTAGTGCCTATGAAGGGTGTTATGAGATTTGGCAAGAAAGGCAAACTCAGACCGAGGTTCATAGGACCATTTGAGATCTAGAGAAGATTGGAACATTAGCTTTTAGAGTGGCGTTGCCACCAATTCTGGCTGGAGTGCATAATGTGTTCTATATCTCGATGCTGCAAAAGTACATGTTGAATCCTTCACATGTATTGAATCATGAACCTCTACAGTTGACTCCGAATATGTCATACGAGGAAAGGCCTATACAAATACTAGATAGGCAAGAAAGAAGGCTCCAGAACAAGGTGATTCGAATGGTCAAAGTCAAATGGCTAAATCATTTAGAAGAGGAAACTACTTGGGAGATCGAGACTGACATTAGAAGTCGCTACCAGTAGTTATTCGGTAAGTTTTATTTTTGAGGATGAAATTTCATTTAAGGGAGGGAGGAATTGTAAGGTCCAAAATTCGATGATGTAATCCAACTGCATGAAAATATATGAAAATTGGAAAATACCTCATTAAATTATTTTAATTGCATTAAATAAATGTGGTAGACATGTTTACATGTTTAAAATATGATTTTCTATTAGAATGCATAAAACGGTGTTTTTATGGGTTATTCGAGACGCGATCGAGGAACGGAGACCGGTGACTTTAAAAGGAAAATATTTTTATTAAATGATAATTTCTAATTATTTAATACATGGTATATTTTTTTTATGAGAATTTCGAAAAAGATATTTTTGAAGTGTTTTCACATGTCGAATCGTTATTTAAACCGGTAATCGATTTTCGACGAAAATAGAGACTATTTGGAGGCTCGATTAATATTTTCAAAAATGTTGAGGATCGATGTAGAGTTTAGAAGGGGGTGGGTGGATAAACTATTTCCTTTGACGATAATTTTTGCAAAGGGTGCTAGAATCCTGTTAGAGATTGTAGCTTTTCTTATTCAAGCGTAAATCCAGCATATCACAAATATAAGTGCGGAAACGATCCGATGGAGTAAGGTGAAAAACAGTAATAACAGTAGGAAGTAGAAGAGTAGTTGTTTTTGGAAGTTCAAAGATAAAATCTTCTACGTCTCCCCTTCTTCTGTTTCCAGAAGATATCATTAAAAGACTTTGGATTTTACAGTACTCACTTGTACACACCCATTTCAGCAGGACTTATCTTTTGCCTACTGAAACTCTTAGTAACTCAACACAATATAATTCAATACAACAAGGTTCTGGAAAAGACTCTTTTTCAGTTTACAAACTTTTCTTCGAAAATTATCGTAAAGTGTTTTGTTTGAAGAGGTGAAGAAACAGCAGTACAAATTGATCTCCAAAGATCAGATGTAAGATATGAAGCGTGTACTGCTTTTCTGCAAATTGAGCTTAGAAGATAATGATTGGTTCGCGGTTGCTCAAAGTAACGTTGGATAGATAATATGTTTCTTGATAAAATAATCAGCAGTTGTTCTTTAAATGGGTTTGTTCCATATATATAGATAACTTGAATCCAACGTCTATAATTAAAATGGCTTCTTTGACTTCTGATAGAAACAACTTTATTGTTTAAAAAGGTTCCTGCAAAAAGACTACAAAACAATCAGTCTTGTTTCATACCAAAATAGGTAATGCCTATTAAATGACTTTGTTCAGCATTAATGAAGCATTTAATACTCGTACTTGATAAAGTAACGGTAACATTTAAGACAGACACAATCGAGTAAAAGCCGTTAAGTACTGTTCTAGTGAAGCCAAGTTCTGCTTAGTTCTGCTTCTGTTTTTCTAAGCCGTTGAGTACTAACTAAAGTACTGCTTTAAAGCAAATTGATAGCTTCTGCTTTGTATTGACTTCTGGTAATTGCTATTCCTACTGATTTTGATTCTCATCACCACAACTAAATTAAGTCTATCAAAAAATTTTCCTAAATGAAATATTTTACCTACATTAGAATGGGCCTAATGGTCCTATTATACTAAGGTTATTGGGCCTAACTTTCTACCCAGTTATTTATATAACGTAACCTTTATGCAGGCCCTAAAATTTCATAACACACACATACCATAACCAAGACTCCTATGGTTCTCTCCTAGCAGCTGAACACCACACACACCTACACATTTGGAAGCTTTTTCACATGACTTTTGAGGAACAAAAACACATCAAGGCCTCTCCGTCTCTTCGCCAATGTTTTTCGCGTCTAAAATTGTTTTTCGTGCGTGAAACATGCGAAGGCACACCTTAATCTTTCCTTGCTCATCGTTCATACCATATTATGTGTGAATATGCATGTTTGTATGAAAAATATGATACGATTTCATTTATTTTCGTCTTTGTGACATATACATGGAAAGCTTACATTCTATTGGCATGAAACTCATTGTATTGTTGTTGCAGAAGGGGATGCCACATTAGGGTTGTTATGGGCTCAATTTAGGGATTTTGAAGGGTTCCGAGATGGGGTTGTGCAAGAGCTGGAAAGGGAGGTTAAGGGCTGTACGTTTTTTTGGGTTCCAACAAGAGTTAGGGCATGGTTTGAATGGTTAAAAGGAAATGCCACGTGGGTGTCCTTCTAGGTGAGGGACTGGACTTGTGAGGGTCCTAGAATCGAGACATGGTGGTCCACGCAAGTCTGGAGAGGCTCGGAGGGGAAGACGCACGGCTAGGGCAAAACCTAGCTGTGGCCGTTCGCAATTGGAAGAACCATGCATGTACTCGTGCATGGATCGCTAGGGCTGGTTCAAGTGAGTCCTAAGGGGCTCGATCTAGGTCCTAGAAGGGTTGGTTAGGGTCTGGTGCACTCGATTAGGGTCTTGGAACGAAGGAATCATGGGTTGGTTGAGGTTAGGGTTTTCGAACAAAGGGGCATAAAATTTCAGTATCTTTCTAGGCTTTTCTATTGGTCCTAAATGGCTTGAATTGGGTTGAAAAATGGATTGTTAGGTGTTAATAAGCTATGGCTAAAGTTTTGTAAATTTTGGTTAAGTTTCGAGTTGATTCGGGTTAAAACCGAGACTTTGGTTCAAGTTGTAAAACTAATAATGAATTTAGTCGAGGAACTTAAGTTTACGTTCAAGAAATGTTTATGGGTATATTTAAAAGTATTATGATAAGTTTGGAAGAATTTGAGTCGTCGTTTTAAGGTCCAAGGGCAAATAGGAAAAGTTAGGGTTTCAGGGGCAAAACGGTCATTTTACACTTGAAATATGTTAGAAGTCCTAGCAGTGCCCTAAATGTTTCAATAAATGATAAATGCGTATTTTGAAAGATTATGGAGTTTTATGATTGAAAACGATAAATGCTAAAAGATGTGTTGCATGCTTGGTGAAACATCTACTGCTCGTTTTTTTTAAAATATATATACTAGAGTTTTTTTCCTACCATTCTTGCTTTCGATAAAAAATACTTACATATATATAAATACTTTACATCATTCACAATAAACTCACAGACTAATTATTTGAAAATCCAAAACACAGTGCAAAACATAAAATCATAGGATGTCAACCAAACCTAAAAATAGTATTTTTAAAATAAAGTATAATAATCTTAAACCCTCTCAAAACCAATCAAAAGCATAAAAAATCATATAATCTTTAAGACCATAAAAATGTGGAAAAACTAACAAAGTTCCTTGGGTTATGTGCACCATCAGTCCAGCTAGTTCAACCATCAAGTCCTCCAACATCATCAAAATCATGCTAACCTGCATCATTCACATCTAGTGAGTCTATTGACTCAACAAACCTTAACCATGATGACAAGTAATACATATACGTTCACATGCGACAATGAAAAATACTTTTGATAAAAATAGCTTTTTCATGAATATGCATACTTTAAACATTTTTCCATTCATCATATCATTTTCCTTTTATCATAAACATATTCATATACATTCCTTTTAAGTGAATTCTGTTCATTAATTGTAACCATCCTTTCATCATTTGGTGGACTGATCAATCTCAGCTGTAACCATGGTATCAGGCGACGAGGAAACATTAATCACTTTTCCGTTATGTTCCTTGGCCTATAGTCGGCGGGGACATCAGAGACACTCTCACCCGTCAATTGAGCCTTTGCCTTATATATTGATGAAACTTAAAATTAATAATTTATTACATGTTAAAACCTGTATTTTAAAATTTGAGTTTCATTAAAATTATAAAATTATGTTATTTTAATATTGTTTGGTTATATTTAAATGTTTTACTAAATATGTTTTATTTTTAGGTTTTCTACATGTTAGTAAAATAATGATAACTGCAGCTACAAAATTCAAATTGAGGTGATTCAAACATGCTTGGAATCCTTGTACAAAGTATCTACAACTTTGCAGAAGACATGAATGCCTAAAAAGTTAATCAAGATGATCAAATCGTGCAAATATCAAAAGGATGACATATTTACTTTTACTATGACCAGCTTATAGTAAAAGATCATAACTATTTCAATATTTAACCAAATGACGTGAACCAAAAGACCAAATAAATATACAGACAATTCCCAACTTGTTTGCTGTTTGAGCAAAGTCAAATTCAGATATTAAGGTTGTGGATCATAGCATTCAAAGAAGAGCCATGGAATTGAAGTTGGAGGAGACAAAAACTACTATTACAACTACATGACATTAATAAAAATTTTGACCTTTTCTCATATTTGGCCTATAAATAGAGGCCTTGTGTTAGTTTGAGGAATATCTTATTCCATTGTAAAATAAATTTTGTGTGTATATTAGTGTGGAAATAAAAGTTTTAAGGTTCCAATATATTTTCTTTCATTTTCCCAACTATGACTGATGATTTTAGTGTTGATCAAAAGTAAGCTCATGGCAAGCTAAATCTAATATGTCAAGGTGAAGAAGATGAATTCTTGGTGAAGTAAGAAGGTTTATATTTTGTATATTCTTTCTATATTTCATTTCATTTAGCTAACTTCTTTTTATTGTAGGTATAAAAATGAATTATTTGTTGTTATCAATTTACATCAAATGCTTGATACCATTGAAGTGGTTATCTTGATTTGTTGTTTAAATTTGATACAATAAATATTTCATCAATTATTATTATTATTATTATAATTAAAACATTATTTCATTTAGACGATACTGTGGCTCTGGCGGTTGTTCTAAATGCAATATTATGATTTAATACTAACATCTAACAACTAACATTTACATTTACCTTATTGCAACTAACATTTATTTTTCGCATCTAACTTATACTTTTCCGCAACTAATTTATTCAATCATATATTTCATTTAAGCAATAACGTGGCTCTGCCGGTTGTTCTAAATGAAATATAATAATTTAACTTAACATTTACTTTATGAAATTTTATATTTATACGGTCATATTATAATCATATGTACCATATATAAAAATATCGATTATTTTTATAGTGCGAACTATATTATATCATGTATGTGATTAAATATTTAATTTTCTTTTTCTTGGAACCGTTATTTATAGTGGTTTCCTTTGTTTTATTTATAGTTAAACAAAATATTACATAAACAAAGAATAAATCATTGAGCCTTGAAAAAATTTATAATTTGTAAACTTCATTCTTGCATTTGGTAATTTATAAATTAATAAATTTAAATTTAAAATAACCTTTCAGTGGATCGATCTAATACTTACAAAATTTATTACTTGCAGACAACCTACACTTGGGTGAATTATAGTTTAAGTAGTAGCAAGTTTTTAGTTCTAAATGAAATATATTGATTTAATTTAACATTTACTTTATGCAATTTTATATTTATACAATCTGTTGGAGATCGATTCAGAGTTTAGAGGCGGGGTGGGTGAATAAACTCTTTCCTTTCTTTGACGTTTTTGCAAAGGTGCTAGATTCCTGTTAGAGATTATAGCTTATCTTGTTCGAATATATTTCCAACAGATCACAATAACTTGTGCGGAAACGATCTGATGGTTTGAGTTGAAATCAATAAAACAATAGGCAGTAGTAGTTGTTTCTGGAAGTTCGAAGATGAAATCTTCTACGTCTCCCCTACTTCTGTTCCCAAAAGGTATCCCTAAAAGACTTTGGTTTATACAAGACAACTCTTGTACACACCCACTTCAGTAGGACTTACCCTTCGCCTACTGAAACTCTTAGTTTCACAACACAATATAATAAATACAACAAGGTTCTGGAAAAGAATCTTTTTCAGATTACAAACTCTTCTCAATAAGATGTAATAAGGTGAATAGCTTGTGAAGAGATAAAGAAACAGCAGCACAAGACGATCTCAGAAGATCAGATATCTGCTATAAAGAGTTTGCTGTTTTTCTCAATGTTGAGCTTGAAGATAAAGAGTAGTTCTTGATTGCTCAAAACAACGTTAGAATCATAGACAGAGAATGTGTTTCTTGTTGATAATAATCGTCGTTTTCTATATAGGATTCGATCCTTTAATATATATAAACCTTGAATCCAACGTCTATAAACAAAACGGCTTCTTTGACTCTGAGTGAATCAGCTTTATCACCTAAAAAAGGTCCTGCAGAAAGCTTCAAAATAATCAGTTTTTGTTTTAAACCAAAACTAGTAAGGCGTATTAAATGTCTTCGTACAACACTAAATGGTGCAGTTAATACTAGTACTATGTAAAGTAACAGTAACATTTAAGACTTGTAACGATTAAACTAAAGACGTTAAGTTCTACTTCTGCTTTTTGGCTTCGTTCGGCTTCTGTTTTTGCTAACCGTTAAGTTTAGCTAAGAAATACTCGATAAGTACTGCTTTTGTTTTAGCGATACGTTCTGCTTCTGATATTTATATATTTCTCTGATTATACTATAATCACCTACTGGTTTTGACTCTCATCACCACAATTAAAGTAAGTCTAACAATTTACCCTTTTGTGGTGATGCAAAAATCTAGATGTTAGTAGAGATAAAGGTCAATAAATTATAATGAAAAGCAGATAGAGTTCATAATAAGATAATCGATAAGCAAATAATCAATAAAAAATGATTCGATGTAAAAGAGCTTAATCGGTGCCAATGTCTCTGAAGATAATTTCCTCGTTCTGAGGATCTTGATCTCTAAAAGATGACTCTGCATGAGGTCTGCTATCTCCAGTTCTGCCCCCTGTTATGCTTTCTGATTCCCCCTTTTTTGTATCACTAGCCTGAATTCGAGTGAGCAAATCATCCACCCGGCTAGTAAGGGTATGAATTCCATCATTTAGCATATCCAGATACGGTGCTTGGTTGGAAACTCGTTCAGTAAGAGCATGAAGAGATTGAGATTGGGACTCAATCTTGGCATCAATAAGTTCGAGCTTCGAATCCATAGCTGCAAAATTGTTGGATACTGAGAGAATAGAGGAATCATGGTCGGAGACAGTTTTGGTTATCTCAGCCTGACCGAGCAAAATGTTACTTTGATTTGTGAAAACAGAGATCCTGAAGATACTAGTTTCAACATTCAACTTGGCCAAAGATTCGGTCGTGCGAGTGACTTCCTTAGAGATGCGGTCATGGAAGAATTTAATAGCAATTACTTCACTAGCATGTTCACGAGACAACTGTTTTACTATCTCTGAGAGATTTTTAAGATTTCTTTGCAGAACATATATCTCAAATTCAAGAGCAATTTCTTCTTCTGTGGATGGAGATTTCTCTTGAAGACGCTTCTTGATGTCTACAAGTTGAGCAATGTGAGCAGCTGAAACCAGAGGGAGGGTCAATCAATGCAGTAGAGGGGCCAGCTTCTGGTTGAGCAGTAGATGAAGCTGTTGGTGCCTGCAGAAGTTCCTTCAGGAGCAGTAGGTTGTTCAAGTGCGGCACTGTCTTCTGGTTTGTGCGAATCAGTAGGTGTTTTGGTGGTTTCAAGGGGCTCATGCAGCTGGATTTGGTTCAGATGGAAACATTGAATAGATCTTCCATTTCTGTTTGATGTTCAGCAAAAAATTTGTTCAAATCTTGTAGTGAAGAGTGTAACGCCCAGAAAATTTAAAGGTCCACGTGAACCATATGCACAAATTATTAAACTCCTTTGTATTCTAATTATATGTTTTAATTGCATTAGTTAATTATGTTGTGCATATTAACATGTTTAAAATATACTTTTCTACATTGTTGCATTAAAAATGTATTTTTAAAGGCTATTCGAGTTGCGATCGAGGAACGGAGACCGATGGCTGAAAATAGAAAATGTTTCTATTAAATAGTTGTTTTTAATTATTTAAAATATGAGTGATGCTTTTTCTTATTTTAAAAAAAAAATATGGGGTTTTGAGGTGATTTTATACGCCGGGACGTAAATTTTATCGATGTTGGTTTTTTCAACAAAAATACGAACGTTTTGACAACACGGCTAATAAATTCACAAACTTATTTAAACAAAACTATTTTAATATTTTAATTAAATTCTAATTAAGTATTAATGGGCCTAATTTGTATGCTTAATGGGCCTAAGCTTAATTAAAGAATTATTAACTATAAAATATGTTAATCACCCCCATAACCCCACAAACACCCACGCCTCCCTCACCCCAACAAATTCAAGGAATCCTTTGCACCTTAAACTCACGGCACACACATCATATTCTTCAAGGAGGATCAAAATTTTGCAAGGAAAAATCAAGCCATCATCTTCGTGTCGTCGTTCTTCAATCATCAACGTATAATCGATTGTTAATAACGCAAAGGCACGCCATATTCTCCTTTTACTCATCTTTCACACCATATTATGTGTTTGATACATGATTGCATGAAAAACATGATACAACTTTTATATTTTCGTTTTCATGGTTATACATGCACAAAACAAGAGTTTTTCTTTTTTAAAACTCTTCATAATGATGCACAAAGGGGCTGCCATGGTAGGGGTACTTGAATGAATGTTTTTTCACATGTTTAAGGGTCCCTATGTGTATGTTTAAAGGCTGAAAAAAATAGGAAAGGAATAAAAACGAAAATAGACTCCTAAGGGAAAGGCTCTTAGACTAGGAGTCTTTGAGGGTTACGGCTGCTAGCTGCGGTTAGAGAGGCTCCAGTAGACTTAAGTGGACTGCATAGGAGGGATGGGTAGAGGCTGGACATGGTGGATAAGGGCTGGAGGCGAAGCTAGCCTAGGTTCGAATCATATTAGGACTAGGACTCTTGTGCAGAAAAATTCAGTAGCTTCCTAGCATATCCAAGGGACTTAATGGGCTGGAATTTGGTTGTATATGGGTTAGTTAGGTGTTATTAAGCTTTGGTTCAAGTTTGGTAAAGTTTGGTTAAGTTTCGAGTCCATACGAGTCAAAACTGGGAAGTACGTCTAAGTTTAAAAACGAATAGGGAAACACCTAGATTTAAGCTTAATAAAATTATGAAAATTAGGTTTAAGCTTAAATAATTATTATAAGTCTAAGTTTTTAATTTGAGAATTTTATATTAAGGTTTGGTTTAATTCGGGATTAAAACGTGTTAATACGTCTTATTTAAAGATTAAATTAAAAGTCATCGATTTAAGCTAAATAAAAATATGAAAAAATTCATGTAGGCTTAAATAATTATTTGGGACATGTTAGAGTCATGAAATCTAGATAAAAGTCGAAAACGTAAAATGTCGAGTCTAGGGGTAAAACGGTCTTTTTACACCTAAAAATTAGTAAACTTCATGGCAGTGCCCTGAATGCTGTTTTATGTGCTAATATTATCATTTTCTATAGTTATGGATGTTTATGAATTTTTTTATGTTAAAATGATATTTTAAATGTTTATGAGATTTTATATGTAAAATGATATTTTAAATGATTAAGGATTTTTAGATGGTTATGATTTAATTTGTAAAAATGTTATTTTACATGTTTTGAGGGTAAAATGTTATTTTTAAATGTTTATGAAATGTTCATGATTAAATTATGATTTTTTTAAATGTCCATGGGATTTTTATGAATTAAGGAAGACATTTAAAAGACATGTTGCATGCTTGATTTAAAAGAAAAACGTTATATGCATGTTTAAATTTTATAAAGTGATGAGAATATGAAACGTTGAAGGAAGTGAAGTAATTGTGACTAATACGATGATATGTTGGAAATTTCGTGAGGGTTATGGTCTCAGTGGGAGCCCGACGATCGTGTTTCCTTGGATACGGACATGTAGATGTATACGATGTTAATACGTAAGGCCAAGGCCCAGTTGATCGGTGAGAGTGTTGCTGGTGTCCCCGCCGCCCAGTACTGTGGTTACATGTAGATGGATCCATCGCCCAACACGTAGACGTAGACGTAGACGTAGATGAACACGAAAGTCACAATTAACGATCTGAATTCAACGAAAGGAAAAAAGAATACGTATATGTTGATGATAATATGAATATGAATATGTTGAGGATGATATGATTAAGTTTATGAAAATGTTTATGTTCAAAGTTCATGCATCATTATGAAAATGTTTTTATTTAAAGTTTATGAATCATGAAAATGATTATGAAAATGTTTTTATTTAAAGTTTATGCATCATAAAAATGTTTACGAAAATGTTATTGTTTAAAGTTTATGCATCTTCATGAAAACGATATTTTAAGTACAAGTATTTTTCACTGTTATATGTTAACTGTATTACGTATTACTTGTTATCAAGGATATGACGTGTTGAGTTTTTAGACTCACTAGGTGTGATTGATGCAGGTGATTTTGATGTTAATGTTTTTGGAGGTCTTGATGGTTGATCTGACTGGACTGAAGGTGCACATAACCCGAGGACCTACGCTAGTTTTCCACACTAGTTATGATTTATGATTTTACGTGATGTTAAAGATATTTTTACGAAAATTTATTTATGAGTGATTTTTGAGAGGTTATAGTATGGCTATAATTTTCAAATAATGTTTTTTGGTTGGTAAAATGTTTGACAATTTTATGCTTTAAAATATTTTCCTTTGGATTTTTAAATGACAGTTGGATGTTTATTTTTAAAATGATGTCAAAAATATTTTATGGTTCGGCCGATGCTAAGTGAGGTTAAAAAAAAAACAAATTCTAGTACTTTTTAAGCAAAACGAATAAGCAGACGTTTCAAAGAGGATGGAGCAGCATCTTATTCTTTCATAGATTGTTCTGCTGGTTGTGCTTCTGGGTTTCCTTCTGGAAGTATCAAGTCGACAACCAGAGATTCTTCTTGTGCAGTGGGAGTTGGAACAATCGATTGAATCACTTCATCTACGGACGCCAGGTCATGAACAAAAATTAATGATGAAGATTTAGCAGGCATTGTCGTAGATTGAGGAGTACTGGAAACTTTAGCTTCAGAAGGAGCTGTAGTCTTTCCTCAACTGGCTTTATCTTGAGAATATCTGGGACATGACCTACTATTTATTGCAGAGGCTATGAGAAAGCCTGTTCCTGAGCAAGAACTTGATCATTCAGGAATCTCAACCGGGCAGTCAACAGTTGGATGAAATCTTGATCTTGAGCAACAGTAGGATTCGTGCAATCAAAATTTGACTTAAGAGTCTTCAGAACAGAACCCAGCTTTTGAAGCTTGAGCTGATCAAGAATGTATTTTCTTCTGTTTATAGCTTCACTGAAATTTCTGGTCTTAGCCGAAGCAAATATTTTCTTCTCATTCTTCACCATTTTGGCATAAGAACCTGTTGTTCTTAAATATGTGATGGGGTAGAAAACCTGAACCTTGAGCCAGTCATCGAAGAACATCATATCCTCACTGACATATTTTTCAATTTCATTCAGGTGAAGATCAAAAGCTATTTGAACAGATGATTTGGCACCATGATCTTCTGGTTCTTCAACGAGTTTAACTTTGCCTTTGTCTGAGGAGGCAGGTAGCACGGTTCGAAAAGTAGAAGACCTTGTGACAGATTCTATAATAACAACTCCAGTAGAGGGTCTGAGGGTTTGAAACGAAGCTGAGTTGCAGTAAGAATGGCTACAGGGTTTGAAGAAGGGATAGAGACTAGTTTGGATGAGGTGACGGTTGGGAAAACTTGTCTCAAGGGAAAATTATCAAGATCAGTAAGAGCTGCAGTCTTCTTGATATGTATTGTGGTTCGTGCTTTATTTTTGGTTGGAGTGGCTGGGAGTGAGGCTTTGGAGGGGGCAGCATATTCTTCAGATATAGTTTTATCGGAATCAGTCAAGACAACAACTCTTTTCCACTTGACTTTATTCTGAGGATCTTGAGCCTCAACTTGAGTATCACCAATCTCCTTTTTGATGGCAACAAATTCTGCCACGGTTGATTTTGGCCTTAATGCGAGCACGTTGTCAGCATCGGCCATGATAACATACGATCCATGCTGTTCCGGCGTAAGCAGAAAACCAGCATCCTTCAACATCTTGCTGATTTGGACTGCAAAACCAGTACCCTTTCTTAAAATCATGTTCTTCATGATTTTGAATAAGAAGCGACTCCAATCAACTTTTTCTTCAGAAGTGATGACCATCATCACTTGGACCTTCTCCTTGGTTAATTTATCGAAAGTGCCATATTTTACCAGAATTTCCTTCGCAACAATATCAGTGAGTACTTGGTACTCCATTTTCAGAAGTTTCTTAAAACAGGAAAGAGTAAGCTCCTCTCCAGAAGCCGAGAAGGTGGTAAGAGCAGTAGACATTTCCCTCCTCAGTAATAACGGAACATTCAAAGTTACCTGAGAATGGGAGAAAGATTGTTGATCCCAAAAGTGCAGCATCAATGGTTATTTACGCATCTCCCTGAGAGTATATGATCTTTTCATTCTCAATGGTTGCTTTTGAATAGAAATCCAAGAGGTTGGTCTTGTAAATAATTGCGTGTGATTCCAGAATTTTCTAAGACCAGATTTCTCAATGGCCTTGAACATTTTAACGAGATTTTCATCCTTGATGGTGAGTACCGATGCGAAGTTGACTTGATAAGCATTGAGTGTATAGGCTCCAGCCATTTTCTTGTAAGTGAGAAGGATTCGAAGTAGATTTTATAGTAGAAAGAAATTCGAGAAAAAGCAGTAGCAAGTATGCAACAATCTGTAACATAAAAGTGAAATGAGAGAGATAAAAGGCGGTTAAATTTAAAATGTACAGCCATCAGTGAAAACATAGGGACACAGTGTCAATATGTTTACGGTGAGATTTGAAAAGTTAAAAGATGAATGTCAGGTTGAACCAATGATTTAAAAAAAATTAAAAAATCAATAAAAGGCGGGCTGTCCAAAGCGGTTACTAAAAGTTCAGAAAAGGATTTGTCGTTTTATGATAATATCTACTGGAAGTAATATAGTACTGAAATATATCCAGCACTTTTAACAAAGTCTAGTACACATTGTTTTATCGAAAAGACAAATCTCTTTCTGTTTATGACTTGAAACGGAAATATCATTCACAATTAAACAAAGTTCCCCCTAAATTAATGCAAATAAACAAATATTTAATGCGAAGATTGAAGATCAGAGGAAATAACAGATGACTCTTGATATTCTTCCAATATGAACACACATGAGGTGAATAGTCAAGTGACTCTTCAACTAGCTTGAGGATAATCATAAATATATGCAAAGACACAAACTAAGTCATTTTAAACATTTAACAAATGGATAATGCAAGCAGTTCATCAGAGTCTGCGCTGGAGTCAGATAAAGCAAGGGAGTACCAAAGACAACATGCGGCGTCCCGTAAGAAGATGTTAGAAGACCTCGTTCTTAAAAGGATGAAGAATTGGAACGAACTGGATCTGTAGTTTTAATAATCAGTTAGATTATTCTATATTATTTGATTTAAGTTACGGAATCATTCCTTTCACAAACCATGATCGTGCGAAGAGAGGGGATGATTCCAGTAGGTTCTAGTTAGGATTTCTACTGTAAATCTCAATAGTGCTGAGATCAACAATTGTAATTGCTTATCTAGTGTAACACATCTGATTTTATGAATGAAACAGTTCATTTGATATACTTCTTGTACTACTTAATGCATAAAAATCAGAAGATAGTAATCAGTAGTTACGACAAATCAATTAGACCTAGAACATTTCGAAAATAAGAAAACTTAGTCTCAAAAAGATGTTTTGTAAAGATATCTGCTGCTTGTTGATAATTAGGGACATCTTCCTGACGAATGTCCTTCTACACATGATCTCTAATAAAATGGTGTCTGATGTCAATTTGCTTCATTTTGGAATGAAGTACTGGATCGTATGTAATTGTTATAGCACTGGTATTGTCACAGAATATAGGTGATTCAGAGGCTTGAACTCCATAGTCTTTAGTTTTTGTTGCATCCAAAGTAATTGAGACCAGCAACATCCAGCACCAAGATATTTTGCTTCTGAGTAGACGTGACTATGAAAGTCTGCTTTTTACTGAACCAGGAGATCAACCTATCACAAAAAAATTGACAAAAACCACTGGTGCTTTTTCTATCCTGTTTGCAACCTGCATAGTCAGCATCTGAATATCCAATAAGATTGAAAGAGGAATCCTTGGGATACCATAGGCCACCATTTTGAGTACCCTTTAAATATTTCAAAATTCGTTTAGCAGCAATAAAATGCGATTGCATAGGGTTAGTCTGAAATATCGCACAAATACAAACAAAAAACATAATATCAGGTCTACTGGCATTAAGATATAACAATGAGCAAATAAGACCACTGATACTGAGTTACCTCTACTGAAATTTCACTTTCATCTTTATCAAGTTTAGTAGATGAACTCATTGGAGTGGAAGCAGCAAATCATGTTTCTATGCCAAACTTTTTCAGTAGTCATTTTATATACTTAGCTTGATTTATGAAGATTCTTGTATCGAGTTGCTTAATCTGCAGTCCTAGGAAGAATGTCAATTCTCCCATCATGCTCATTTCGAATTGTTCCTGCATTATCTTAGCAAACTTTTCACACAATTTGGTGTTAGTTGATCCAAAGATAATATTATCAACATAATCTGTACTAATAGAATGTGCTCATTTTTAACTAATGTGAATAAAGTCTTGTCCACGGTGCCGATGGTAAAATCATAATTGATAAGAAATTGTGAAAGAGTGTCATACCAAGCTCTAGGTGCCTGTTTCAAACCATACAAGACTTTGTGTAACTTAAAGACATGATGCAGTAAGAAATGATCAATAAAACCTGGGGGTTGTTCAATGTAAACTTCTTCTTGCAGTAGACCATTTAGGAAGGCACTTTTTATATCCATCTGATAAACTTTGAAGTTCTTGAAAATAGCAAAGGCTAAGAATATTCTGATTGCTTCAAGCCTTGCTACTAATGCATAGGTTTCATCATAATCTATTCCTTCTTCTTGTCTGAAATCTTGAGCCACCAGTCTTGCTTTATTTCTAACAACAGTACCTTCTTAATTTAGCTTGTTTCTAAATATCCACCGAGTTCCAATCACTGCTTGATGAGATGGTATGTTACAAGAAACCACACTTCATTTCTTTTAAATTAATTCAGCTCTTCTTGCATAGCTTCAACCCAACTGGGATCCAGAAGAGCTTCTTCAATCTTCTTTGGTTCATCTTGAGAAATAAAAGAAGCATGAATATATTCATTTATCATTTGCCTTCTGCTTCTTAGTGGAGCTGCTGGATTTCCAATAACCAAAGATGGAGGGTGTGATTTTCTCCAAACAAAAGGGTTTAGAGGGATTTCTTCCTGATTTAATGGATTTGGATCATGCCCAGGTAAAACAGTAGTAGGTTCTGGAATGTCAGCTGCTGGTTCTGGTACATCCCGTGTCTGTACAACTGGTTCTACCATATGAATGTCCGGATCTGGATTTTGAGCATCTTTGACACTTGGTTCTGCATCATCTACAATATTCAGTTCCAGATGAATTATGTCTAATCTGTTACTTAGATTTGACATGTTAGAAATTTCATGAGCACGGCTATCTTCATCAAAGACGACATGAATAGATTCTTCAACATTAAGAGTTCTATTATTGAAAATTCTATATGCTTTGCTTACCGATGAATATCCAAGAATAAGTCCAACATCTGATTTTGAATCAAATGCTGACAAATAATTTTGACCATTATTATGCACAAAGCATTTACAACAAAAGACATGAAAATATGATACATTAGGCTTACTCCTTTTCCATATATCATATGGAGTCTGATTATGTCTCTTGTTGATCATGGTTCTTTTTTTGTGTATAACAAGCTGTGTTGATTGCTTCTGCCCAGAAGCGCTGAGAGATGTCTCCATCTGCTAGCATTGTTCTAGCAGCTTCTTTAAGAGTTGTGTTTCTCCTCTCAGCTACTTCATTTTGTTGAGGCGTTCTGGCAGATGAATATTCATGATGAATACTTTGTTCATCCAAATATAACTCAAGAATTTTGTTAGTAAATTTAGTGTCCCGATCACTTCTGATTTTAATGACAGAAACTGATTTTTCATTTTGAATCTTTTTCAGAAGCTTGATCAGGAGGCCACTTGTTTGATCTTTTCCAGCAAGAAAGATTACCCAAGTGTAAATCTAGAAAATTCATCATCAACAACAAGAGTGTATTTCATTCCCCCTAAGCTCATGATAGGGATTGGACGAAACAAGTCCATATGCAATAATTCCAAACATCTTGATGTTGATTTACTACCTTTATTATTAAAGCTAGATCTTACTTGTTTTCCAAGTTGACATGCAGAACATGCATGATTCTTAACGAAACTAATATTAGGTAAACCATCAACTATATTCTGCTTCTTGAGATTATTGATTGACTTGAAGTTAAGATGATTCAATCTCTTGTGCCACAACCAATGTTTATCACTTAGGGAGGCAACTAAACATGTAGGAACATTAACATGATCTTTGTTCCATGATACTTTGTAAGTGTTGCCTTTTCTCTTTCCGGTTAAGATTGTAGACTCATTGACATCTTTAACTGTGCAGGTGTGCTTCTGAAAAGCTACTGAGTATCCATTATCGCATATTTGACTAATACTAATTAAATTGTAACAGAGATTTTCAACCAAGGGCACATCATTTATAGTGATATTACCACGGATAATCTTACCTTTACCCAAAGTTTTACCTTTTGAGTTGTCCCCAAATGTTTACTTCTGTTCGTTTGGTCTACAAACCTTTCAATTTGAACAGTTGGTACTTCTGGTTTATGTACCATACTGGATTTACAAAGGGAATGTATTTCCCTTTGCTCATATCCGGTGTTGGCTTTGTACTTGTTTCAGAAGTGCTTTCATCATTACTGAATCCGAGACCACTCCTTTGCTTCTGTAATTCTTGCATCTTTTCTAATGAAACATAAGATTTATTCCATGCATTCAGCAGTACCGATAGCTTCTGATTTTCAGACATCATCGTCTGGTAATCTGTATTTATGCTCTCAGTCTCAGTTCTAAATTTACTTATCTCAACTTCTAGGTCACTGTAGCTGCTTTCTTGCAAGCAAGTGAACTTACTGATTTGATCTTTCAAGTTTTGATTTTCAATTTTAACTTTCTCGAATGACTGAGAAAGTATTGAGTACTCTTCTACCATATCATACAATGCTTTAACTAAATCATTTCGTGTAAATTCATCAGAATCAAAATCAAATACCTCTAGGCTGATTCAGTGTTCTCCATGAGACCCTTGATTTCTTCTTCATCACTATCGCTGGAATGGCCATCTGAGTCAGAAGACTCAGAGCTAGAATTTGCCCATTTTGATTTACTTTCTTCAGCAATTGTTTCTTTATGATCTCTTTTAGATTTCTTATCATTTCACTTGTACTGCTTCTTCTTTTGGTCATCCTTCTTAGGTTTTGGGCAGTCACCAATAAAATGTCCAATTTTCCCATAGTTGAAGCATGCCATATCTCTAGGTGGTGATTCCTTTTTGAAGTTTCGGTTTGGACTTTGGTATGCTCGGGATTCTTCTTTATGAATCTTGAAAATTTCTTCACGAATAGGGACATTGCATCATTGCTGATTTGTTCGGTGGTCTTGTCAGATGTAATTTCAGCATCAGCAGGTGATACAATTGAAACAACTGCAGCAGTAGCAGTAGCAGTAGCTGCAAGAGCCTTGGTAGGTGGATTCGACAAGGGCTCTTCTCCAATTCTTACTTCCAATTCAAATTCATAAGCTTTTAAATCAACAAACAAGTCATGTAGCTCCAAATTGTTCAAATCTTTTGAGACTCTCATAGCCATTGTCTTTACATCCCATTCCCTGGGTAAAGCTCTCATTACTTTGAATGCCACTTCTCTATTGCAAAGTTCCTTTCCCAAAGCTGTTAGTTCATTTACTAAGCTGCTGAATCGCTCATCAAATTCGGTTAGAGTTTCTCCAGCTTTCATCTTAAGATTTTCAAACTTTTGTATTGCCACATACAACTTGTTTTCCTTTGTCTGTTCATTTCATTCACAAATTTTGATGAGTTTCTCCCAGATCTCTTTTTTTGTAGGACACATTTTGATTTTGCTTAAGGTATTCTTGTCAAGTGTTTTGTAAAGAATATTGTTAGCAACATTGTCTGGATTTGCTTTCTTCTTGTCCTTGCTTGTCCATTCATTTATTTGCTTTTTAACCATTTGTGGTGCATCTTCAGTAAAAACAATACATGTATTAGGCTTTAGAATTTTCAAGGGACCATTTGTGATGACAAACCACATATCATTATCTTGGGCTACAAGATGGGCTTGCATCCTAATCTTCCAATCATCGAAATCCTCCTTTGAGAACATAGGGACTTTGCTGAAATGTGACATTTCTGTTGTAGATTTTCAGAACAAGACTAACCTACTCTGATACCACTTGTTGGGGATCCATTTAGAATTTAGAGGGGGGTGAATAAAATCTTTCCTTTCTTTGACGTTTTTGCAAATGTGCTAGAATCTGTTAGAGATTATAGCTTATCTTATTCGAATATATTTCCAACGGCTCACAATAACTTGTGCGGAAATGATATGATGGTTTGAGGTGAAAACAATAAAACAGTAGACAATAGACAATAGTTTTTTTGGAAGTTCGAAGATGAAATCTTCTACGTCTCCCCTTATTCTATTTCCAGAATGTATCACTAAAAGACTTTGGTTTTTACAGTACAACTCTTGTATACACCCACTTCAGTAGGACTTACCCTTCGCCTACTAAAAATCTTAGTTTCACAACAAGACCAGGGAGATGACTGGCTCCCAGGAGGAAGATGAAGATCATGTCTCTCTCGTGCAGAGGAAACAAAAGGCCGTGACAAGCCCAGAGTTGATACTTCTAGAGAGTAACCGGGAGGGAAACCAGGGCAGTTCCGAGACAAACCAATCAACTAATCCTCCTCGTCATCATTTCCCCAACGAGCCACTCCACGAGTCCCTCCAGACCGGGCAGCCTACTCTTCAGGCCGAAGTGCTTCCCTGGGGAAATCTCTTTTTAGAGGGAGCTACCCCAACTGGGCTCAGGCTGTTCAAGTAGATTCTAGCTCCTTCCGAGAAAGCGCATTTGAGGGGCTCCCGGCCTACTTCAAAATTACTTGAAGGATCAAATAGGATCCTGACCGGAAGTTCCTGACTTCTTTTCTCTCTATTTATCTTCCTTTTTTTTAACACCTCTTGTACAGGGTGTTAAAATGCTGATATCAGCTTTTGAAGAGGTAGTTGCGGCAGCTACTATCTCAAATAATCGAGCCCGATCACTCCAAGATCTTTAGGAGCGACTGCAAGGGGAATTGTCAAGGGCTCGATCCGCACACGAGGAAGAAATGGCCATCCTCTAGGATACTTTGGAATCAACCCGAGCAGATCTGGAAAAGGCTAGAGATGATATCAATGAGGGTCTTATCCGGGCATAAACTCTGCAAGGTACCATATCAGTCTTGGAATCAAGGACTCTCTTTATTGAGCAGGTAGAGGTACAAAAATCTCGGGCGGAAGCTACGGAGAGGACCCTGGCTATTGCTGAGTATAATAAGGATAAGTGGAATGACTCCTTCCTCCAATCTCTCGAGTTCGAGGCGGCCGTCGAGGATCGGGCCTATCCTATGTTCAAGACCTCTTTTGAAAAATGCCGGGAGCAATTTGAAGAGGCCGGGCTATTGCCTGAGGATAGGGAAGGCTTCCCCGACTTTGGACGAGCCATAGCATCCCTTCCCAAGGATGGCAAAGAGGATAAGGATGATGCTCAATAAGAGGAACAGCCAGGGTCTAGCCATATAGATATAGAATAGGCTTGTATTTTTTCTTTTGACTTTCTTCTTGTAATTTGCTTGTACTCTCAGCCTCCAGGATTTTATTAATGAAATATCATTTATTTCATCTTCTGTTATTTTGTTTCCATAGATGAATAAACATCATACAACTAACCGGCCTCTGAAAAGTTAATCCCACACTGTGTGAATGATGACTTTAAAAAATTTTCTAAGTGTTGGAAAATAACCGGGAATTTCAATAAGTAGTTGGAATGTTCTATTCTGAGTCGGGCAGAAATCTCTATACTAAATAAATTATCGAGGTGTATAACCCCTAAGTAAGGGTACAGAGCCTTGGATTTATTCAATAACCAGAGTGCGGAATCTTGGGCCGGGGATCATGTCCCCGGATTTGGTAATGGTTGAGGTGTGGTGCCTCGAACCAGGGTGTAGAGCCCTGGGCTTATTCATAACCAAGGTACAGAGCCTTGGGTAGGGGATCATGTCCCGAGACTTGGAAATGGTCGAGGTGTGGTGCCCCGAGCCAGGGTGTAGAGCCCTGGGTTTATTCATAACAAGGTACGGAGCCTTGAGCCAGGGATCATGTCCCGGGACTTGAGAATGGTCTAGGTGTTGTGCCTCGAGCCAGGATGTAGAGCCATGGGCTTATTATTAATCAAGGTACGGAGCCTTGGGCCGGGGATCATGTTCCGGGACTTGGGAATGGTCGAGGTGTGGTGCCCCGAGCCAAGGTGTAGAGCCCTAGGATTATTAATAACCTAGGTACGGAGCCTTGGGCCGGTGATCATGTCCCGAGACTTATAGATTAACCAGGGCTTTGTACCTCCCAGGTTTAGATATAACATTCACATTCATACACTTTCTGAGAAGAATAGAACTTTCATTATGTCTTCAAATAATTACATCTTTTAAGAAAAATACTTTTTTAAGTGAAATACATTCCATGGTCGCTTGAGAGAGCGTCCTTGAGCATCCTCTAAATAAAAAACTCACGAGAAAACTTTCAGGGTTATTTTAAATGATCTTCCCACCGAGCTTCCAATTTTCCAACATCTCCGATTGGATTGACTTATGTTGGAAACTCAATTTCAGAAGTTTGAAAAACTGAGCGTTTATTAGATTGAACTAACTGATCAAGAATACTGAAAGAAACTGATCTAAATTAGGCAAACTCTCGATTGTTCATAACTGAAGATTAGTGCACAGTTTCTCGAACAACTGACTGATCAGTTGGAAATGATCAGTTACTACTAGCAAACTGAACTACGCAGACAACTGACTGATTAGTTACTACAATCAGTTGTAAGTTTATCAGCTGTATTCTATCAGCTGATCCTTCATCTATACATCTATACATGTCATCAATTAAGGAAAAGGACGTTCAACCAACAACTACAAAAAAACTGACTGCAAAAAGTAGTGGGATAGCCGAATGTCAGAAAAGTTGCAGTGTACGATGGTCAGAAGAATGTTGACATGGCAAAAAACGGATAGAAAGTTTCAAATCGGATTTAATATTACCGTTTGAGGCAAAGCCTATAAATATCAGAAAAGAGCAGCTGAGAAATATACAACTCTCTGAATCTCAACTTCGAATCTAAATCAACAAAATTGATATACTGTTACTCTACTGAAATATTTGCTCACTCTTATTTTATACATTCATAGCATTTAAGGCTATACTTCGAGCTTACAAGCACAAACCATTATTGTTGTAATACTTGATCTCGAAGAGATCATTTGTGCTAAGTTATTTCAGTCCAGTTGAGTACTGTAAATTATTTTGTAACTAAGAGTTTCAGTTTGACATTGTTAAGTTCATAAGTGAAGTAAGTCTGTACAACTGTTTGTATCGATCAAAGTCTTTTAGTGAATATCCTATCCTTGTGATAGAAGAGGGGACGTAGGAGTGTTTGAAATCTCCGAACATCCATAAAATCTTGTGTCTTCTTATTTCCTTTTTTATTATATCTATCACTCAGTTTATTTCTGAACTTTTATTGTTAACTGATTGATATTGACTTTCAAGATTCTCAAGTATCAGTTTATCACTAAACTGACTCATCAATAGAAAAGTTTGTGAAAATTGTGAGTGTTTATTCAACCCCCCTTCTAAACATTCTTCCACCCTTAACCGATCCTATCAAGTGGTATCATAGCAGTTGAATCTTGTTCCTGAATATTCCAATATACAAATTGTTTATCATGTTTTCATTCAAAAAAATTCCATGTTCTCTAGAGAAGATTTCGATGATTGGAAAATCAGAATGCAGGATCATCTAACTGCACAAGACAATGACATGTGGTACGGTATTACAGACGGACCCATGAAAATATCGAAGGCAAACATTGCTGTTGCAATAACTGATGGGGCACCACACAACATTGAAAAACACTGAGATGAATGGACAGCTGAAGACAAGAGAAAATACAACTTGGACAACGTGGCTAAAGATATTTTGTACAAGACGCTGGATAAAGTCACCTTCAACAGAATAAAAATGTGCAAAACTGCTATGGAAATTTGGGAGAAACCGATTCAGCTCTGCTATGACAATGAGCAAACCAAGGAGAATAAACTATTTTTTGGTGTTCAAAAGTTCGACAATATCAAGATAAGATTGGAGAATCCATGCATGAATATGATGAAAGGATCAGCAGCATAGTAAATGAATTGAATGCACACGAAAATGTGTATTCAAATAAGAGGTAGCATTGAAAGTAGTCAGAGGTCTTCCCAAGGAATGGGACGTTAAGAACATGGAAATGAGAGAATCAAAGGACCTGAACATGGTCAAACTTCTTGATTTATTTGCTGATTTAAAAGCCTATGAGTTTGAGTTGCAAACCAGAGAAGGGGAACCTTCTACACCAGCTGCTACAAACTACCCTAACTGCTGTCAAACTGGAACCAACTGGTTCAATTGACAAATCTGCTGATCAGTTAAGTAATGATGCTATGTCATTATTTGTCAAAAAGTTTGTAAGATTTATGAGAAGAAATCAAGGAAACTTCCAAAGACAATATCAAAGAAGTAACTCCAAGGAAGAACCCAATGCTTGCTACAACTGTGACAAAACTAGTAATTTTATTGCTGACTGTCCTAAGCCGAAGAAGGACAGTCAAAGCTCAACTGAAAAGAGAAAAAAGAAATCTTATGAGCACAAGAGAAGAACTAAGGATGACAAGAAATCATACAGAAAGAAGCATGAGGTGCTTCTAGCAGAGGAATGCAAGTCCAAATAGGCAGAATCTGATAGTGATGATTCAGAATCTGAAAGCTTGAGCTGCTCCAGTGATGATGAAGAGGTCAAGTGTCTAATGACTGATGACACAGAAGTGGAGTCAACCATTCAACAAGTATTTGACTTTAGATCAATTGAATTCACACGAGATGAACTTATTTCTACACTTCATGACATGGTCAATGAGTATCACAAACTCGCCCTATATTTTGAGAAGGCCAGAGCAAAGAAAACTGATCCCGTAGACGATAAAACTGAAACTGATGAATCAGTTGATTTGTTGAGTCTTAAATGGTAGATTGCTGAACTGAATGTTGAAAGAAGAAATAATCAATCTATGATTCAGCAGTTAATGCTTGAGAATTCAAAGCAAACTGAGCTTATTAAAGCATGAAATAAATCATATGTTGCACTAGCTGAAATACAATATAAACAAAAAACAATTACTGATAAAACTGGTTTAGGGTTTGACAACCAAGATGAAACTTCCACCGGTGATACTCAACCAAAACTGAACATGAACTAAAGGGAAATATATTCACTTTGTAAAATCAGTTGCGGTACAAGAACAACAAGAGTCAAGTAAACCAGTTGTATAGCCTATTGAAAATAAGAACAAGGCTTGAAGGTATGGTATTAGTTATAGCCCAAAAATTTCAACTGACCCACAAAGCCAGTCACCAAAAAGGTTCAACAATAAATACCTAAACTACTCAAATGGCTACTCCAATTACTATAACAGCAAGCCGGTTCAGAAAAGATATTGGCTGAACAACCAGTTGAAAATGGATAAAGCTCATATTGCTTCATTTGCAAACTACACATCAAGCACACACAAGCCGAGAAAAACTATCTGGAACACATAAACTAAAAAGTCAGTTAGACTAGTCCAAGTCTGGGTTCCTAAAGGACTGGTCAGTTTAGGACCCAAATAGATGTGGGTACCAAGATCATATATTGTGTGTGATTGCAGGTGACAGGTACGAACAAAGAATCCACCATGTATCTGGACAATGGATGCTCGCGTCATATGAGAGGGGATGCAAGTTTGTTATCCCAATGATCAAATACACTGGTTCAAACATCAGTTTTGGAGACAACTCCAAAGGTGAAACTGTGGGTAAGGATAAGCTTATCCATGGAAATTTTACTATCAATGATGTTTTACTGGTTGATAATTTAAAGTATAAATTGGTTAGCATCAGTCAGTTATACGACAATAAATTCTGAGTTCTGTTCAACAGACACACTTGCTCAGTTAGAGACTCAACTGATGAGGTCATCTCAGGTGGTAATCATTGTGGGAATACATAAAAAGTCAGTTGAAATAATCAACCTTATGCACCAGTTTGTTTTATAGCATCTAAATTTTCTAAAAACTGGATGTGGCATAAGAGGTTGAACCACCTAAACTTTAAACCTATTGCCTATGTGTAAGGCCCGAGATTTCGATTATTGTAATCTGAAATGAATTGTTGATAATTGAGGTGATTATAGACGAAACGGATCAGACCGGGATAGACGAAAAGAAGACCGAATTATGTGCGAGGACAGAACACCTCGCGCATATGCGCGACCAGGGCAGGGCGCATATGCGCGAGGTAGGCATAGAACCTCGCGCATATGCGCAACGTGTATTCGCGCATGTGCGCGAGGGTACCCGAGAGTTGTGAAGGACCTCGCGCATATGCGCGGAAGAGGTGCGTGCATATGCGCGAGCTGCCGATAAGCTGAGGGACGAGACCAAAGGTCTCGCGCATATGCGTCGGTCGAGGTCGCGCATATGCGCGAGACGTACAGAATGGAAAATAAGCCAAGTGTCTTTGCCATGCATTTAAATGTGTCCACCTCTTCATTCTTTCACAATTTTCAGCTGAAGAACGAACCTCCATGAAGAAAATATCATCAAGCTTCATCCCATACTAGAAACTTGGTTGTGCAACATCTAACCATCCGAATTGTGATCCGAGTTTAGATTCTTGCTCCTTGCATCATAAGCTTCTAAAGGATGTAAGTTTTATTATTGTCTAGCATGGTTTGAAATTCAGATTTGGCGAGAATCATAGTTTGATTGATGATATGTGTTCTTGAGTTTACGGTAAACGTATAATCGGAAACAGATTGAAGGAAAGATACCATATGCGATTGTTCTCATTTTCCAGCTTATATGATATGAGTTGTACAGAATTTTGGGGTTATGATATGCATATGATTGTTGTTATGAATTGGTGATATGATCTTATGATGTTTAAATTGCCGGTATATCAAGACTACACCGTTATGCCATAGAAATGCATCGAGATTTCATATCGGTATTCCTACGTTGAGTTGGAGATTGATATAATGCATCTTACATATGTATTTCAGATTTGTATTGAAGGTTTTGTAAGATTGGGATTGATTTCATCCAACCAAACACTAAACAAAGAAGGTATAAATCAATGTTGAACCGGGAGATACGACTCAAGTCAGATTGAACTGGAGTTTCCCTAAACCAAATACTAGATTGTTTATGCTTTGAGATGTTTATATTTTGTCTATTGAATTATAGAAATGCACTTAAGATAGATGAGTCCTTGGCAGAGCAGCCAAGTTACTAGATGTTCGGTGGTATCAAATTGCTTAGGAGAATATCGATTCCTAGTGTAGATGTTCGATACAGAAAGGACCAGAGTCTAGGAATAAGACGTACCGCCACCCCGATTGGGAGAGTAGGTGGGAGATTTGTTACGTCTTATTTACACCGGGATCCCTAGACTTAGATTTGAGTCGAGTCAAGAGTTTTATCTGTATTTACTAATGTGTCATAAAATCATGATTCATGTTCTTGATACATGGTTTATGTTTTGTATATAATCTTATGCATTGCATGTATATATGTTTTATACTGAGATTTATTCTCACCGGAGTTTCCGGTTGTTGTCGTGTTTGTATATGTGCATGGCAACAGGTGGGACAGGATCAGTACCGAGAAGAGCTTGAACGAGTGATGATTAGCGTGGTGATCCGGGCTTAGATATGAAACTGGTGGTTTATTCCTAGACGTGTATTGATGGAAACAAACACTAGTTAGATGGTTTGTAAATGGAATAAATTTGCAAGTTGATCATGTGTTGTAGAATTTGCTTTTGATCTTGTACAATAAATAAACTTAGCTTGTTGTATGCTTGTATACATTTTGGTTAGTAATGCTTTATATATAAGAAATTTTTTTAACCAAAGTAGTATAAATGATTGATCCAATTAGTCCCAATGATTGAAGAAGACAAGTTAGCACCCGGGTCCCCACAACATGTGGTATCAGAGCATTAGGTTCCTTAGCCTGAGATAGAAGAGGGTGAGCGGGGTAGATTGAGTCTTTTCTTTGCTTACTTATTGATACTAGCATGAGAATATTGTATTGTTCTTATACTTATGTTTTATGCTAGCATGAAAGCATGTTTTATTGCTTTGTAAGTACATTTTTGCTTGGTTTATTTAGTAATTGAAATGTGTATTGGTAAAGAAATAATCAAAACCGATTCTGGATCAGAAGTAAGATGATCAGAGGAGGACTGAGACTGATTGTATGTATTGGAAAACTAATCCTTTTGATAATCAGATATGCCTCCTCGAAGAGCAGCAGTCAGGGTGCCAGAACAGGGCAGTACATCCGATGACCCTATGGATGTGACAGCTATACCAATGGAAACATTGGTGAAACGGTTTCAGTCATTCAGACCACCGACACTGAAAGGCACCGAGAATTCTGTCGATTGTGGAAGCTGGTTAGATGATATCGAGATGTTGTTTGATTCCCTCGACTATACAGATGAACGAAGAGTGAAACTGATTGGGCATCAATTACAAGAAGTCGCAAAGAATTGATGGATTACTACCAAGAGAGCATTGGAACAGAAAGGTACAGAAGTTACTTGGAAAGTTTTTAAAACTGAGTTTTATCAGCGTTTCTTTCCAGTGTCATATCGGAAGGACAAAGGGGCAGAATTTGCAAACTTGAGACAAGGGCAGTTAAACATTGAAGAATATGTTGCCAAATTCTCTACATTGCTACGTTTTGCTCCACACGTGGTAGAGAATGACGAAGCTGTGGCTGATCAGTTTATTAACGGCTTAAATCCTGACATTTTTACATTGGTGAATACGGGACGACCAAACAACTTTGTTGATGCTTTGAACAGGGAGAAAGGTGCTGAAGCTGGCTTGATTAAGCAGCGAGGGGCATCGTATATTGCTCAGACCCCGAGACCTCCACAGCCTACCGCACAGTTTTCACAACCTCCTCCTAGATTCGAGAGTGGTGGTAGCAGCAGTGGTAAGAAAGATTGGTTGAAAGCCAGAGGAAAACAGTTCAAGAGATCAGGCAGTAGTTAATCCAGTTCCAGTGGCCCGAGACAGAGTGGTCCTAGCCAGAGTTACACAGGTGTGTATTGCACTACTTGCGGTGGAAGGCATCCCACAGAGCAGTGCCAAGGAGTGGCTGGTAGATGCAACGTCTGAAAACAACCGGGACATTTCGCTAAAGCCTGCCCACAGAGAGGTGCACAGCGATCTCAGAGTGTGAGATCATCCGGTTCAGTAGCTCAGACGGAGAGACAGACATCCTCTGTACACTCTTTTCAGCCGGCACCTGCACAGTCCCAGTCAAGGCCAGGAGGAAGCCAGACGGCAAGTCAACCTCCGAGACAGCAGGCTCGTGTGTTTGCATTGACTGAAGAACAGGCTCAGGACGCACCTGATGATGTTATTGCAGGTAACTGTTTCCTTTGTGGTTACCCTGCTCATGTATTAATAGATACTGGTGCATCCCATACATTTATAGCCGAACGATTTGCATTGATACATGCATTGCCTGTAGAGTCATTATCTACTGTAGTATCTGTTTCTTCTCCTTTGGGGAGTGGATTGATATCAGTGACTTCTGTTAGAAATTGTATGCTACAGTTTGATGGTAATGAGATTGAGTTAGATTGCATTGTACTTAGGTTGTCTGATTTTGACTGTATTATCGATATTGATATGCTGACCAAGTACAAAGCTACCGTAGATTGTTTTTACAAGATTGTCAGGTTCACACCGGAGATGGCTGATGAGTGGAAATTCTATGGTAAAGGTTCCAGATCTCGGATTCCTTTGATATCAGGGTTAGCTATGACTCGATTACTACAGAAAGGAGCAGAGGGATTCCTAGTATATTCAGTAGATGTACTGAAAACGAGCCCCTCATTGGCAGATTTGTCAGTGGTGTGTGAGTTCGCTGACGTTTTTCCAGATGAGATTCCGGGATTACCTCCAGCCCGAGAGATAGATTTCAGTATTGATCTCATACCAGGTATTGTTCCTATATCCAGAGCCCCGTACAGAATGGCGCCAATAGAACTAAAAGAATTAAAGACTCAGTTAGAAGATCTTCTGGCCAAGGGGTACATCAGACCGAGTGTTTCTCCTTGGGGCGCTCCGGTACTATTTGTACGAAAGAAAGACGGTTTCATGAGGCTCTGCATTGATTACAGACAACTGAACAAAGCGATGGTAAAGAACAAATATCCTTTGCCTCGGATAGATGATTTATTTGATCAGTTGCAGGGTTCTTCGGTTGTGGTGCCAGATGTTTCCGACTTGAAAGAATAGATTTTGACAGAAGCGCACTGTAGTGGATTTAGTATTCATCCTGGTGGCAGAAAGATGTACAATGATCTGAAGAAACAGTTCTGGTGGAAACAGATGAAATCAGACATTGCAGAATTTGAGTCTAGATGTTTGAATTGCAAACAGGTGAAAGCAGAAAGGAAGAAACCCGGGGGTTTACTACAGAGTTTATCCATTCCAGAATGGAAATGAGATCACATTTCCATGGATTTTGTTACGAAACTACCACGTTCTTCCCGAGGCTGTGATGCGATTTGGGTGGTGATTGACAGATTGACCAAATCAGCATGCTTTATTCCGTACAGAATGACGTACAGATATGATCAGATGGCAGAAATCTATGTCCGAGAGATAGTTTGATTGCATGGTGTGCCAAAGTCTATCGTATCAGATCGTGATCCGCGATTTACTTCACACTTTTGGCAAAGTTTACAGCAGGCTCTATATACAAAGTTACATCTGAGTACCGCATATCATCCACAGACCGACAGACAGTCAGAGCTGACTATCCAGACACTGGAGGATATGCTTAGAGCTGTAGTGCTAGATTTTGGCACTAGTTGGCAAGATTCATTACCTCTTTGTGAATTCTCGTACAACAATAGCTATCAGAAGGGCATAGAAATGGCACCATTTGAAGCGTTGTACGGCAATAAGTGCAGATCTCCTCTGTATTGGGATGACATCGCTGAGGTTCCTAAGATTGGACCTGACATGATCAGAGATATGACAGAGAAAGTGAAGCTGATTCAGCAGAAAATGAAGACGGCTCAAGATCGACAAGCCAAATATGCAAATATTTGACGTAGACCGTTAACGTTTGAACAGGGAGATAGAGTATTCTTGAAGATTTCTCCGTTTAAAGGTATTGTCAGATTTGGCAAGCGAGGAACGTTGTCTCCTCGTTATATCGATCCGTATGAGATTCTCGAGAAGATAGGGGATCACGCCTATCGACTCGCATTACCGCCTTCTCTATCTGGAATACATGATGTTTTTCATGTATCAATGTTGCGGAAGTATCTCCCTGATGATTCACATATTATTCATCCAGATGAGGCAGAACTGGACGACACTCTGAGTTATATTGAAAAACCGATTCAGATTCTTGATTGTAAGGAAAAAAAGCTCAGAAAAAGACTATACCGCTGGTGAAAGTTCAGTGGAGTCGCCATAGCACTGAAGAAGCTACATGGGAAATCGAGTCAGACATGAGACAGAAATTTCCTGAGTTATTTCACTGATGTAAGTCTTATGTATAGCCTTTTCTGTTTTACCTTCTTATTGATATGATTTGATTGCCTCTGATTTCGAGGACGAAATCGTATCTTAGGGGGGGAGAAATGTAAGGCCCGAGATTTCGATTATTGTAATCTGAAATGAATTGTTGATAATTGAGGTGATTATAGATGAAACGGATCAGACCGGGATAGACGAAAAGAAGACCGAATTATGTGCGAGGACAGAACACCTCGCGCATATGCGCGACCGGGCAGGGCGCATATGCGCGAGGCAGGCAGAGAACCTCGCCCATATGCGCGACGTGTATTCGCGCATGTGCGGGAGGGTACCCGAAAGTTGTGAAGGACCTCGCGCATATGCGCGGAAGAGGTGCGCGCATATGCGCGAGCTACCGATAAGCTGAGGGACGAGACCAGTAGGTCTCGCGCATATGCGCCGGTTGAGGTCGCGCATATGCGTGAGACGTGCAAAATGGAAAATAAGCCAAGTGTCTTTGCCATGCATTTAAATGTGTCCACCTCTTCATTCTTCCACAATTTTCAGCTGAAGAACGAACCTCCATGAAGAAAATATCATCAAGCTTCATCCCATACTAGAAACTTGGTTGTGCAACATCTAACCATCCGAATTGTGATCCGAGTTTAGATTCTTGCTCCTTGCATCATAAGCTTCTAAAGGATGTAAGTTTTATTATTGTCTAGCATGGTTTGAAATTCAGATTTGGCGAGAATCATAGTTTGATTGATGATATGTGTTCTTGAGTTTACGGTAAACGTATAATCGGAAACAGATTGAAGGAAAGATACCGTATGTGATTGTTCTCATTTTCCAGCTTATATGGTATGAGTTGTACAGAATTTTGGGGTTATGATATGCATATGATTGTTGTTATGAATTGGTGATATGATCTTATGATGTTTAAATTGCCGGTATATCAAGACTACACCGTTATGCCATAGAAATGCATCGAGATTTCATATCGGTATTCCTACGTTGAGTTGGAGATCAATATAGTGCATCTTACATATGTATTTCAGATTTGTATTGAAGGTTTTGAAGATTGGGATTGATGTAATCCAACCAAACACTAAACAAAGAAAGGTATAAATCAATGTTGAACCGGGAGATACGACTCAATTCAGATTGAACTGGAGTTTCCCTAAACCACATACTAGATTGTTTATGCTTTGAGATGTTTATATTTTGTCTATTGAATTATAGAAATGCACTTAAGATAGATGAGTCCTTGGCAGAGCAGCCAAGTTACTAGATGTTCGGTGGTATCGAATTGCTTAGGAGAAGATCGATTCCTATTGTAGATGTTCGATACAGAAAGGACCGAAGTCTAGGAATAAGACGTACCGCCACCCCGATTGGGAGAGTAGGTTGGAGATTTGTTACGTCTTATTCACACCGGGATCCCTAGACTTAGATTTGAGTCGAGTCAAGAGTTTTATCTATATTTACTAATGTGTCATGAAATCATGATTCATGTTCTTGATACATGGTTTATGTTTTGTATATGATCTTATGCATTGCATGTATATATGTTTTATACTGGGATTTATTCTCACCGGAGTTTCCGGCTGTTTTCGTGTTTGTATGTGTGCATGGCAACAGGTGGGACATGATCAGTACCGAGAAGAACTTGAACGAGTGATGATTAGCGTGGTGATCCGGGCTTAGATATGAAACTGGTGGTTTATTCCTAGACGTGTATTGATGGAAACAAACACTAGTTAGATGGTTTTTAAATGGAATAAATTTGCAAGTTGATCATGTGTTGTAGAATTTGCTTTTGATCTTGTACAATAAATAAACTTAGCTTGTTGTATGCTTGTATACATTTTGGTTAGTAATGCTTTATATATTAGAAATTTTTTTAACCAAAGTAGTATAAATGATTGATCCAATTAGTCCCAATGATTATAGAAGACAAGTTAGCACCCGGGTCCCCATACTATGTGAGTAACCATGATCTTGTAACTGGTTTTCCCAAAATAGATTTTTCAAAAGATAAAATTTGTTTAGCATGTCAATTTGGTAAGCATTTAAGATCTTAATTTTTTTTAAAAAAGTTGTAAATCATCTTCATGATGCTTAGAACTGCTACATATGGATCTCTTTGGGCTTATACTAGTCATGAGCTTAGGGGGAATGAAATACACCTTAGTAGTTGTGGATGATTTTTCAAGATTTGCTTGGGTTATTTTTCTTAAATCAAAGAACAAACTGCTGCACAACTGATTAAGCTTTTCAAAAGATTATTAAATGAAAAACTAGTTGGGATTGATCGAATAAGGTCTGATCATGGGAGTGAATTCATCAATCAAAATCATTCACAATTTTTATAAAATAATGCGATCAAGCATGAGCTCTCAGAAGCAAAAACTCCTCAGCAAAATGGTGTAGCTGAGAGAAGAAATCGGACCCTTAAAGAAGCTGCTAGAACAATGCTTGCTGATTCTGGTATTTCTCAGAGGTTTTGGGCAGAAGCAGTAAACACTGCATGTTACACTCAGAACATATCAATGATTAATAAGAATCATTTGAAAACACCTTATGAGATCTGGCATGGACGCAAAAGCGTGGTTTCTTATTTCAAAATATTCAGCTACAGATTTTTTAATCTTGATAATGACAAAAATCATTTAAAAGCTTTTGATGCTAAATCTGCAGAGGGAATATTTCTTGGGTATTCATCAGTTAGTAAAGCTTAGTGTTTTTAAAAAATGCACTTTGAATGTAGAAGAGTCTATTCATGTTGTATTTGATGAATCCGTGCTAACTAATAAGCCAACTAACCCAGTTGAGCTAGTTGATCGATTTACAGATATTAGTTTGAAGGATGATACTGAAGAAGAGAATCACATTAATCGAAATATCCTTCAAACACTAGAACATGAAGTGCTAGATCAATCAGTTGAACAAGAAATTGTTACTGATAATCATTCGGTGGAGAAAAATGACAATAATCAGTTACCAACTGATACAACAACAACTGAAACTGAAAAAAATATTCAGTTGCTAACAGAATCAGTTGCTGAGATGGATGCAACAAATGCTGAGTACAGATGGAAGAAATCACATCCACCAGAATTGTTAATAGGTAATCCATCTGATTCGGTAAGAACTCGGAATCAAATGTTTAATTTATTTATTCATTTAGCCTTCGTTTCCCAACTGGAACCTAAGAAAACTGATGAAGCTCTTGGTGATCCTAACTAGATAAAAGTCTTGCAAGAAGAGCTAAATCAGTTTACCCATAACAATGTTTGGAACCTAGTTGCAAGACCAGTTTCTGAAACCACTATAGACACAAAGTGGGTATATAGAAACAAACTGAACGAAGATGGTTCAGTTGTGCGCAACAAAGTGAGGCTTGTAGCAAAAGGATATAGTCAAGAAGAAGGAATAGATTACCACCAGATTTTTTAATCACTCTCTTCCTAATCATGTCTATCATTGAACAAAGCCTTATATGGTCTTAAACAAGCTTCAAGAGCTTGGTATGAAACTCTTTCAAAATTTCTAACTGATCATGATTTTAGTGTTGGATCGGTTGATAAGACTCTGTTCAAATTTTCAAAGAATGATCACATTTTACTTATGCAAATATATGTTGATGATATTATTTTTGGGTAAACTAACCCCAAATTATGTAAGAAATTTTCCAAGTTAATGCAAGAAAAATTCGGGATGAGTATGTATGATGGGTGAACTGACATTTTTCCTCAGTCTGCAAGTGAAGCAAATGGAAAATGGTATTTTTATCAGTCAGACTAAATATACTAATGAATTGCTTAAGAAATTTGGCATGGAAACATGTTCAGCTGCAAGTACTCCCATGAGTTCATCAATCAAACTAGACAATGATCAAGGGAGAATATCAGTTACAGAAGTTTAATAGGTTCATTATTGTACCTAACTGCTATTAGTTCATATATTGTATTTGTTGTTTGTATGTGTGCTAAATTTCAGGCAGATCCTAAGCAATCGCATTTTTCTGCTGCCAAACACATTTTAAAATATCTTAAAGGCACACAAAATGTGGGCTTATGGTATTTTAAGGATTCTTCTTTCAATTTAGTTTGATATTCAGATGCATATTATGGAGGATGTAAGCTAGATCGTAAAATTACCAGTGGATCATGTTAGTTTCTAGAAGACAGACTGATTCCATGGTTCAGCAAGAAGCAAACATCCATAACAACTTCCACAACTAAAGCAGAATACCTTGCTGCTCGAAGCTGTTGTGCACATCTGATCTGGATTCAGCAACAACTGAAGGACTATGAAGTCATTGCAAAAGAATCTCCAATATTTTGTGATAATACAAGCACAATTGCAATTACATACAATCCAGTTCTCCACTCTAGGACCAAGCATATTGATGTCAGGCATCACTTCGTTAGAGATCATGCTCTGAAGAAAGCAATAAGACTGGAATACATATCAACTGACCAAAAAGCAGCTGACATCTTCATCAAACCTCTACCAGAGACTAAGTTTTCTCATTTTCGCAATATTCTTGGTTTAATTGATTTGTCTTAATTATATAAATGATATCATTGTTATGTCAGTTGTTGTTAATTTTTATTCAGTTAGTCAAATATCAGTTATTAACTTTTCAGTTAGTCTTTATCAGTTAGTTAACTGTTTGTTGACTGATATCAGTTCATATGCATATAAGGAAAGAGAAATGAATCAAAACAACAATTTTATTGATAAAATCTTTCACATATTACATGATTGAGTTCTCTTTCTACGACATCTTGCCAAGAGAACATCCAACTAGACAATTCTTTACAGGAAACTCTTCTGTAGTCTTCCGAGAAGATAATCTTCTCTAGTGCTCTCTGCACCTGGACCAGCATCAATTCCAACAGACCTTCATCAGTAGCAAGATCTGAAGTGTGGATCACATTAATGCGTTTCTTATACTTTATCTCTGTTGCCCTCTGTTTATCAGTAGAAACCAACCCATCTCGCTGAATAGCTTGGAGGTCTTGAACTTTAGTCCAAGTGGTCATGACTTTCTCAGGTACATAACTCTCCATAGCTTCCTTCTGTCTTTCCAGACGACGAAGTGTTGCCGGAGAAAGAGGGTTGTTGGAACTGCTTGCTCTATCTATTTGTGTTTAAATATTATTATCTAATGACTTTGCTCTTATTTATAGACAGACTAATAATATTGAAGAAATAGATTAAGCTTCTCTTATCATTTCTTTTATTAATATGCATTTATTGAGGGGGAATATCGAATATAAAAGGTTAACTGAGAAGATAATAGTCAGTTGGTCTTCAACTGAAATGACGCAGCTTACAACTGATCACTCAGTTGCTGACCTAACTGATCTTCTCAAATAAGTTAACTAAAAAAATCGATAAATATTCCATAATAAGTTATGTGACTGATAATTACGCATTTAATGCATGTCTTTCAATTAATAATGTTTTAAAACGTGGCCCCGCGTAGTCTATTTAAATTCTACCCACGTACACTCGATTTTATTTAATTTATTTTGGACTGCCACGTGTCCATCAATTTGAACAGTCACATACATATGTACATATCCCCGCCACACTTCAGTTTTCCTTTACGCGCATTTCATTTTACAGAGCAAATCAATACACAGAACTTTCTCTCTCGCTGATAACCAATCCTTCAGCAATGGAAAATCAAGTTCTGGCATACATGTTGAATGCAATAGCAATCGACTTTGATTCAGTCATGACTGTCCAGGACAAGGACATCAAGAATATGTTTCTCAAACTAGAGACTGCTGGACTCAAGACATTTCTGGGACTTCCTTCCCAAGAAATCTATCCAAAAGAGATTCAAGATCTCTATGAAAATGGATTCATTTCCGCTGACGACAACATCTCTACCACCGTCAACAATCAGTTGCTAATAATAGAAGAAGACTCCTTCAGCAACTTCTTTCAACTGCCAACTGATGGTCTGGCCAATATCTATGATGTGAAAACTTCTGATGTAGAGGAGATGAAGATTCTCCTATCAGCTGATGGACGGAAAATCAAAGTTTTCGATCCCAAAAAGTAACTGAAACCGGAAATCCAGTTGCTGGCGGACATCGTGGCCAAAGGGCTACTTGCCAAAGCTGGATCCTTTGCTGCTTTCACTCTAGAGAAATTTCAAGTCATGACTGCTATCATGGCAGGAAAAAGACTGAATTGGAAAGGTATCATCTTCAACCTCCTTAAAAACATGTTTCAGTCTTTAAAACAATCAAAGGATTTGATGTGCCGCTCAGCTATCTGCTGAAAAGCAAGGGTTAGTGGCTGACTCCTCTGAGAGGTCATCCAAATTCAAGATATTATATGACAAAAGTGTTCAGCTGTCGAAGCTCAGGCTAGACATCTCTCCTGAAAAATTTATTAAGTTGAAAAAGAAGATTGGGGACAAAGGAGGCTCACAAACCAGTTAAGAAAGGCGAGAAGACAGATCAGAAGAAGACAATCAAACGAAAACTGATTGTCGGTGAAACTGATTCTGAAAAGACTCCTTCTCCTAAGATCGCCAAGAAGCCCAGAACTCTGAAGACAAAACCAGCAATCACTGTTGGCACCATCTCAACTGAGAGGCTGTTACTATCTGGAGCTTAACAGCCGATCCAGGCTACTCCGTTGCGGGCAATATCATTTACAGCTTTAACTGAAAGAGCAGTTACCTCCACCTGCTGCTACTCTCAAGAAGACTATCACCGAATCTGGTGATAAGAAGAAACCTGCGGGAGTTAAAGCTCTACTAATCACTATCTCTGTCCCAACTTCAATGCCATTTGCCAGACCCAAGGGATAATGATTAGAGAACTGATTGATAGGGCAAGGAAAAGATGACAGAAGAGCCCAGACCTACAAACACAATCCAAACCCATATTGAACTCATCTGGAAAGAGGTCAATGAATTTTCAGAGACTAAGCTTAAAGCTTATAATGAATGGGTAAGGGTTAGGAATGAAGTATTTGCCAGGCAACTGCAAAAGAAATAAGTTTTGAAGAAGTTTATTGCCCTTGAAACCGTAGTCCTAAAAATGGTCAAAGCAGCTTCAAAGGTTCCAGCGTTGAAGAGGAAGACGTACTTCTTTGATCAAGTACGAGCAAATAATTTAAGATAAATGGTTGTTCAGCAACGCCAAAATTATGATCCTACCAGTCCAACTGTCTTTAATTATAAATCTGTTCATGATCACCTGTACTCGGATCTTATTTCTCTGCAGATGGAGATTAAGCATTGGGAAATAGATCAAGAACTGACCATTCCAGCAGATTCCCAAGATCTTTCATCAGACGAGCTAGTTGAATAATAAGTTCAAACGCAAAAGCCATCACAGGAACCAGTTGCTGAATCTTCTGAGCAAGTAACTGCTCCTTCTTCAAAGGATGCGCAACCGTCAACTACTGCTCCTCAATCCTCAATTGCAGCACTTAATCTTTATATTGATGCTGAATTGTCATTGGCAAACATTGATGAAGTTGTTAAATCATTTGCCTCTAATATTCAACAGACTAATATAGAAGCAGTTGAATAACTATTCGCAACTGATGAACCAGTCTCACAAGCT
Source organism: Primulina tabacum (assembly GCF_025594145.1). Classification (NCBI taxonomy): domain Eukaryota; kingdom Viridiplantae; phylum Streptophyta; class Magnoliopsida; order Lamiales; family Gesneriaceae; genus Primulina; species Primulina tabacum. Next base: position 24,435,994 of record NC_134556.1, on the reverse strand, counting down.
ACTTTTCAATAGACTGAAGAGCCAGTTCAGTCGACTGCCACGATTGAACATGCAGTTTTTACAGGAACTGAAGCGGCAGTTCAGTCATCCGCCATGATTGAACAAACATTAACTGCAGAGGTGCCAGCTGAAGAGCCAATCAAAGTTTCAGTTGTTCTAAGATCTGAAGAACCTATTTCTGAATCAGCTGAGCAACCAACTGAAGAACCAGCTAACATTTCAGCTGATCAACCAACTTCAGAGCCTTCTAGTTCATCTGCTGTTCCGAATCTCTCTTCTTCTCCACAGCTTCAACAGGAAGCTATAATAGAAGATACTTCACAAATGGTCAATCTTGAAACTGAAACAACTGACAGGGCTATGGTGATCTTTAATCAAGAAAACCAGGAAAAGGAACCAAAAGCTTCTGAGGCCATGTCTCCTGGTATATCAATAGAAACTGAATCTTTGTTTGAAGAAATTCAGGCTATTCAGACCAACCTTGTCAGGTGTAATGACTTCCATTTCTGACATCAAGTCAACCCATTTTTGCACACTATGGGGTTCAACTCTATAAATGAGAATACCATGGGACGACTACAGCAAATCCAAAAGGATGTAACTTCATTAATTTTCTAAATGGAAGAAGTCCGAAAATACAGAGCGTCGGCTGAAGCTCACTTCCAAACTCAAGCCTTGGTTACAAGACGTCTTGATTTTTGGAAAACACTGTCTATAAAAGAATGGATTTGCTGCAAGAAATCCTGTTGAATGCAGTATAAACCCTCTCCTTGGAAGTCCGTATGTTGTCCAAAAAGGTTGATGGGTTTGAAAAAAGGGGGAAGAAGAAGGAAAAGATCAGCAGGAGCAATTTACAAAATTGATCAAGAAGAAATTGAAGATTATTTTGGCAGATTTTAAAGATTATTTTAGTCAGTTAGAATATTCTTTTATTCTTTCATTCTTTGTACGAATTTGTACATTGAAAGAGTTGTCAATAAAAGAATATTTTATCTACAATGAGTTCAGTTGATCTGTTCTTATTTTCTAAGTTTTGTCAAACACCAAAAAGGGAGAAATGGTTGGAAACTAAATTTCGGAAGTTTGACAAACTGATCGTTTATTAATTGTACTAACTGATCAAGAAGACTGAAAGAAACTGATCTAAAATATGCAAACTATCGATTGTTCCTAACTGAATATTAGTGCGCAGTTTCTCGAACAACTGATCTAAAATATGAAAACTATCAAGAATGTCAGAACTCATTTCTGATTGCACCCATCGGATCATGGTAATAGCGTCTAGTAGCATCGCCCCATGATCCCATAGGTATCACTAATAATGCCTGCAAGAACCTTTAGTCATGTTTAGCGTGCAATACGGTCTATTCAACACATATATCCCGGTAGAATATACAACCACTGGTATATCGAGAGTTGTATATGAATTCGACAACGATGCGATTTATCTTTGAGTACTAATAGTTGCATGGTATGTGCAACAAGGAAAACACCTTTATCTAAAACACATTTCTTGCTCTGGCCAGAGACTCCTTGCACTATTAACTAATCAGATCAAATAGGATATCTTCACCGGTAGGCGAACGGTGAATCCCCGACTACAATGCATTTGCTCCTACGTATTTTGAAACGACACCCAACCTCGCCACCTAATGACCCTCGATGGAGTCGATAAACGGATAAAAGTGCATGCTAGTACATATAGCCCCTACATTTTCTCGGGTCAAAGACTAATTGTGTACAACCATAACTGCGGGCTATTCCACTCGATAAGTGGAACCACTTGGATAGTTTGAGGGAGAATTGTTCAGTGCATCATCATATGATCACCCATATGTGTGAATGGACATCTCCATGCCCTTAACAATGAAACATGACATTTACATCACAGATGCTAGTCTCAAGCTCGAGCGACTTTTATCCTTGTTTTAGACGGCTGATTCGACTAGGAATCTATTTAGAATATACAGTACACTTCCTAATGAGTTCCATAATCTTACGTTGCGATGCAGACCTCAAGGCCTATTGTATATTCAAGAACTTTATCTATGCAGGTTGCATGGCTATACAGATAAAATATAATGTCATAATCGAATAAAATCATAAAATATTATTAAAATAAAAATTATTTTATATTAGAGTCAATAAAGCCCGAGCTACAAGTTTGCTTGTCGGGCACCTACTCTAACAATAACGTGTCAAAAAATGTCTCAACATATCATCATATATGTGTTCATTTTCTTTATTTGAATTCCGTTCATTAGTTATGACTTTTATATCAGCTCTATTCGATGGATCCATCAAAGTATAACTGTGGTACCCGGAGGCGAGGACATCAGCGACAATATTACACATCCACTGAGCATTAGTCTTACAGGTCATCGTATTATCGTATTCATATTAGTAACAACCAACTCACATCCTTCAAAATATGTCATCATATTCATCGCTTATAAAAATCAAGCATATACGTAAATTTTTCTTAAAATCAAGCATGCGACGTGAAACGTCCACTTCTCGTTTAATCTATAAAAAGTACTAGAAAATTTTTTGATTTGTTCTTTTTTTTCTAAACTCGGCCGAAACATATATATACATATAAAATATATTGACTTCATTTTAAAATAAAACATGTCAACTAAATTTGAAAATCCAAAGAAAATAGTTCAAAACATAAAATCATTAAACGTTTGCAAATCCTAACTGAGCAATAAAGCTAAATCTAACAACCTCTCAAAAATCACCCAAAATTAAACCCTTATTTTCGAACCACAACCCAAACCCTCAAACCATCTTACGCTTCCAAGAGCCGCACCCAAGCCACCCTAATCCAGCCTCTGACCAGACCTTGCTGGACCCTATTGAACCCTTAGAACCCCTAGGACTCGACCCTAACTTGCTTGTAGCCCCTACATCAGCAGAAAGCTATGGTCGAACACCCCTATAGTACAAAGACTCTTCGCAACCCAACCAGGAGCCTCGCCCTCGAACCAACACCGATCCTAGCCCCTTGTGAACCCTCGCAGAACCCTAAAAAACCTAACCTGGACCCCTGGCCCCAGCCGCAAGCCCTCCCGCGCTGCTGATCCTCTTGGGTGGCTTGGGGAAGGGTCCTTGTTCGCTTGGACTCTTCTCTAGCCGACTAACTCGAGTCCTAGCGTGGCTAGGACTCCTCTCCTAATCCAACCACATCCAGCCCAGCCTTGGACGAGCCAAAGCCAAGCCATGCAGTGGTTCACCCCTTAAACTGACAACCTTGTCCCAAAACATGATTATTTCTGTACCATCTTATTCCAACTTTGTGTACAGCTTATCATGTGCATCCTATGACTCTTTTATAATGTAAAAACGACCCATAAGGAATCCCTAATCATGTCAGACCCTTCACGCAAGCATACATCAAGTTTTGGTACCAAAATCATGCTTTAAACTCATGTATATGCATAAAAACGAAATAAATAATAAAGGGTACTTGTTTTTCATGCAAATCGTGCTCAAATAATTATTAGGGTGTGATAGATGAGCAAAGGAAAAAATATGGCGTGCCTTTGCGTATTTTACGCACGACAAATACGTTGAGATGCGAGGAACGACGATGAACGACCTTTGATGGATTTTTTCCTCAAAACCCGATTCTTTTCCTTGATGAATTCACGTGTGTACATGTGTTATGGTTGATGAGAAAGAGTTGTGTAGTTTAGGGTAAGGTAGGCTTGTGCTTTAAGGATTTTGGGGTGGGGTTTTGAGCTTTTTTATTTTAATTAAAAGGTGTAGATTAAGCTTCGGCCCATTAGTATGGCATACTAGGCCCAATAAGCCCATTAGTATATTTTAAAAATATTTCTTTTAGAAAAGTTAGTAAAAATATTAGCCGAGTTGTCAAAAGTTCGTACTTTTGATGAAAATCGAATACCGATAAAAATCACTTCTCGACGTAAAAAATCAACTCAAAAACTCCTTATTTTCAAAAATAAAAAAATTATCAACCTTATTTTAAATAATTAAAAACAATTATATAATAAAAACATTTTCCATTTTTTCAGCCCTCTGTCTCCTTTCCTCGATCGCAACTCGAATAACCTTCAAAAATACATTTTAATGTATTCAAGTAGAAAAATACTTAAAAATCATATAAACATAATCAATTTAGTAATTAAAATCAATTAATTAGTTATTTTCTATTTTCCCTAGATTTGCAGCAGTTGGATTACGTCGTCTTATTTTTGTACCTTACAATTCCCCCCCCCCCCCTAAATAAAATTTCGTCCTCGAAATTAGAACTTACCGAATAGCTCTGGATAGCGACTCCTCAATTTCCTCTCGGTTTCCCAAGTAGCTTCTTCCTATGAGTGATTCTGCCACTTGACCTTGACCATTGGAATGACTTTGTTTCGAAGTCTTCTTTCTTTCCTACTCAAGATTTGGACAGGTCTTTCCTCATAAGTCATATTTGGAGTTAATTGCAGAGGTTAATGATTTAGTACATGTAAAGGGTTTGACATGTACTTTCACAAAATCGAGATATGAAACACATTGTGTACTTCAGATAGTATTGGTGGCAATGCCACTCTATAGGCTAGTGTTCAATTCCTCTTCAAAATCTCAAACGGGCCTATTAATCTTGGAATAAGTTTGCCTTTCTTGGCCAAATCGTATAACAACCTTCATACGTGCTATTTTCACAAAAACTTGGCTTCATCTCTCAATCTCCACTTTTGCAATTTCTCATCAGTAGACTGTCCCTCACGGATTCTATCTCTCAAAGTCGACTGTACTGTCAAGGTGGCAAGATTAGGGGCCTCGCCCCTAGCATAAACTGTAAGCTCAAATCGTTCTATATCGGACTGCAGCGGTCTTTGAAGTGATAATTGAGTAATAACTACTGCTTTTCGAATCAATGCGTCTGCCACTACATTAGCTTTTCCCAGACGGTAGCTAATCTCGCAGTCGTATTCTTTCACCAATTCAAGCCATCTTTTTTGTCTCATATTCAAATATTTTTGGGTCAAGAAGTATTTCAAACTTTTATGCTCGTTGAAAATTTTGCACTTCTCCCCATACAAGTAATGTCTAAAAATCTTTAATGCAAAAACTACCGATGCAAGCTCAAGATCATGAGTTTGGGGTAGTTTTTCTCGTGAACTTTCAACTGTCTCAAGGCATATGCTATAACTTGGTCGTTTTGAATCAGGACCGCACCCAAACAGAGTTTAGAAGCGTCGGTATAAAGAACATACTCTCCTTGCCCCGATGTCATAGATAACATTGGCGCTGAAATCAGAGCTTGTTTCAACTTGTCAAAACTGTCTCGGCACTCGGATCCCAATACAAACTTGGCATTTTTCTTTGTCAAGGCGGTCATGGGTATCGCAATAGAGGAGAATCCCTGAATAAAAATTCGATAATATCCAGTTAGTCCCAAGAAACAACGAATCTCGGTTACACTCTTCGGTACTGGCCATTCTTTCACTGCCTCAACTTTGCTTGGATCAACTTCAACTCCATTTCCAGAAATGATGTGGCCTACGAACGCAACTGTATCGAGCCAAAAATCACATTTTCTGAATTTTTCAAACAGCTTCCTATCTTGTAGTACTTACAGTGCTGTCCTCAAATGACGACTATGCTCCTCTATATTCTTCGAATACTTCAGAATTTCATCAATGAAGACTATGATGAATTGATCCAGATACGGCTGAAATACGTGATTCATGAGATGCACGAAGATCACTGGCTCATTGTTCAACCAAAACGGTATGACCAAAAACTCGTAGTGCCCATATCTAGTTTGAAATGCTGTCTTATGAACATCAGACTCTTTCATTTTCAACTGATGGTACAAAGAACGAAGATCAATCTTCGAGAATATCGATGCTCCTTACAATTGATCAAATAAATCTTCAATTCTTGGTAGAGGATACTTACTCTTGATTGTGACTCTATTTAGCTCTCGATAATTAATATAGAGTCGCATACTACCATCCTTCTTCTTCACAAATAGTACCAGTGCGCCCCACGGAGAGTAACTAGGGCGAATAAAACCCTTGTCTTGCAATTCCTGGATTTGATCTTTTAATTCTTTCATTTCAGCGGGTGCTAGACGATAAGGTTCTTTAGAAATAGGTATTGTCCCCGGCATTAACTCAATAGAAAATTCCACCTCACGGTCAGGTGGAATGCCAAAAACGTCCTCAGGAAATAAACTAGGAAAGTCTCTGACAATCTCGACATCCTCTAACTTTTGACTGATAGGAACATGTGCGGTAGTGACACATGCTAGAAAAACTTGGCATTCTCGTCTCATAAGTTTCCTCGCACATAGACAAGAGATAATATGCGGCATTTTCTTGTTCCTCGTCGCCTCAAAGACAAAAGATTTCACATTAGGTTGTCGATTAGACACTGATATCTGACGAAAATATATCGAAGCTTCATTCGCTGATAACCAGTCCATCCCTAGTATGATGTCAAATTCAGGCATAGGGAGTACGATAAGATATGCCAGAACAACATATTTGAATAAACGAAGCTCCAGATTCTTCATAATACTAGACGTGATCATTTGGTCACAGGAAGGAATAGAAACCTTGAAACCCAATCCCATATACTCAGGTCTAATTTTTAGTCGCTTAATGAAAGTCTCGGATATGAAAGAGCGTGTAGCTCCCGAGTATAGCAGTGCTTAGGTAGCTACACCTAGAATGAATATCTTCCCTGTGTCGAAAACGCTTTTAGATTATTCGTGTTGAAGCTTATGAAATTTTTATCATTAAATTCTTAAAAATTTCATGAAGATGATTGATTGGATCCTATTGTTCATAGGAAAATTCATATTTCCCCCTTATAGTTTCTGATTATTTGCATTTTGGTCCCTTGAATTTCAAAAATTGCACTTTTGGTCCCTACATTTTAGGAAATTACAATTCAGCCCCTTAAGTTTTCGGAAATTTAAATTTAGTCCTTCCAATTTTCGAAATTACGTTTCGGTTCTTAGACTTTTCAAAAATCACAATTTAGCCCCTTAATTTCGGTTAATTACATATTAGTCCCTCAAAAATTCCGAAACTTCCTAATCATGCCTTTGTTAAGATTTTTCTCAATTTTTTGTCATAAAATTTTTATTTGAATTATTACGTCCTTTACATAAATTAAGGCTCAAAAATCAATATCATTTTCTATAGTTTCGTCATCATTCCTTAACTCCAACTAAGGTAGATCATGCAACATAATTTCTACTAAGTTATCTTGATCCCAAATTCAAATCTCATAACCAATTTAATATTTCATGCAATAAAAGCAATATAAAAATATTAAATAACTAGGTTACCGGTAATAAGGGTCGTGTATGCCTCCTCTTCAGCCTCCTCGGAATGCATAACATAAGCTTGTCCCACAGTGAGTGCATTCTTCTTTGGGCAATCAGCAGCTTTGTGCCCTTCCTCTCTGCATATGAAGCATCTAAAAGATCCCCACATGCACTTTCCATAATGTTAGCTATTCCACTCCTTGCATGGTTGCCTCTCTGCAGGTTTCGGGGCTCCAGGTTGTGGTTGTTATGGTGGTCCTGGCTTCTTTGTTTGACCTTGGGGTTTTAGCTGCCCTTGAGGTCTAGGAGGCCCCATGTATGGCTTTTTACTCGGCTGAGAATTCTGTTGGTGTTGTTGTCTTTTACGTTGCATGTCAAAATCAATCTCTTCGAAGCTTGCTCGGCTTGAAATGCACAGGCAGTGGCAGCAGCATAATCCAAGGGACGCATCATCATCACATCACGATGTATAGCAGGTCTTAGACCATCTAGAAGTGCCTCATCTTCTAAACAGGGTCCCTAGCAATAAGGGGTACAAAGTGACAACCCCTATCAAACTTTCTCACAAAATCAGCCAGAGAAGTGTATCCCTGACGGATAGTCATATATTACCACTTCAATCGTCCTCGGACGTCAGCAGTAAAGTACTTCTCGTAGAATATTTCTTTGAATCGAGTCCAAGTAATAGTAGCGATATCAATACCATGTTCGGACTCCTTCCTACCATAAAGAAGCATCATCCCTAAACATGTAAGTGGCACACCTAACTCTGTTAGCGTCTGCCATATTCAAATAGCGAAAGTGAATCTCGAGAAATCGAATCCAACACTCAGCAGCAAAAGGGTCGGTAGTGCCAGAAAATTCCTTTGGCGCTAGCCTCCGGAAATGATCATAAATATCGTGCTGTGGCCTAGGAGCCTGCTGAAACTGCTCAAAGAAACGAGCCATGCCCTCCAGTGCACGTGTAGCAGCATCCCCATTAGGAGGCGGGGGTGCATTAACATGACGATCGTCAACATTCTCTGTCTGCCTATCAGTACTAGGTACGTGTCTAGGAGGCATTATATCTGAACGATTTCCAAATTCTAACGTAATCTGTTTTCAAATCATGCAGCATATACTAATCCGTTTTAACAATTTTAAGCATATAAAACATATATTCTCATAAAGCTATTAAACATGCGACGTAAACATATAATTCACGTAATCATGCAGGTATCATCATAAAATCATATAATGCATAAAAAATTACGAAATTTGAGGCTTGACAACTGAGCTTCCTGGCACTGATGGTGGCACAACTCTTTACTAGGAACATTGCTCTAATACCAACTGAAACATCCACTACTCGTTTAATCTTTCAAAAGTACTAGAATTTTTTTTCTAAACTCAGCCGAAACATATATATACATATAAAATATTTTGACACCACTTAAAAATAAAACACACCCACTAAATTTGAAAATCCAAAGGAAATAGTTCCAAACATAAAATCGTTAAACGTTTGCAAATCCTAACTTAGCGATAAAGCTAAATCTAACAACCTCTCAAAAACAACTCAAAATTAATCATAATAGTCGTAAAAATCTTTAACATTAACTTTAAATCACAAGTGCGAAAAAACTAGCGCTGGTCCTTAGGTTATGTGCACCTTCAATCTAGCAAGATCAACCATCAAGACCTCCATTATCATTATTATCGTGTTCACCTGCATCGATCACATCTAGTGAGTCTAAAGACTCAACACACCATATTCTTGATAACAAATAGTACGTATACAGATCACATGCAATAGTGAAAATACTTTTACGTAAAATAACATTCCATAATCATGCATAAACTTAAACATTTCCATATCAACATAAATGTAAAAGCCCGTATTTCGTATTCATAATTTTGCGGAATTATTAAAATTTTTCTAAATAAATAATTAACTTAGCCCAATTTATAAAATAAACATGGAAATAATTTTAACTTTAAAATAACAGCGGAAGTCAACATTGTATTTCAAACAACAATTTAAAAATAATCCAACATGTTAAAATCGAGTTTGAATGATAAATGATAAAAGGTGCATAAACTAAATCATGAGGTCCTCGGGTCTACTACTGCTGTCCCAAGATCGCTCACTGGTCTCCGCCCGCGGTCTCGGCCTCATTAATACCTACAACAATCAAGTCTAGTGAGTCTAATGACTCAACATGTATATATCGTGAATAACAAGTAAATATATCATAAAATCGCATGCAACAGTAAAAATAACGTATCGTAAAGCGTACGGTGAAAATCGTATCATGAATAATTATAACTACGTGCATATCTGAAAATCATACGTAAAAGCTTTGCTCAATAGAGCTCTGTCATAACATATCATAATTTTTCTGGTAGAGATAATGTTTCTAAGCAAGTGGCCCATAACATAACATAAGCGCCTGATCAGACTAAACTACAGTATACTGGGCGGTAGAGATCAATCACAGCCCTTGGACTGGATGTTCATACCCATACATAATCATAACCGGTCGTAAGTCACCGGGTGGAGAGGTCCTCGGTTGTTCCTACCGACTTCCAAACCCATAAGCATAAGGTGGCCACAAGACATATAGCATATATCTCAAAAATAAACATTTTATATTTTTATGCACGTAATATAATTATAACCTTATTTTTACCGGATGAGTTGAATCGTTCCCAGGCTTGCTGCAACTTAATTCTAATATGTGACACATGCAATAAATCTTAACTTGACAAAAACTTAACAATAGAACTAAAAACGAGACGATTCGGACCGACAACTTGATTTTTAACCATGGCTTCGTACCAACCCGAACCAACATTAAACCGACGTTTAACCATGAATTAAAAATTCCCCAAACATACTGAAAAATATGCATAATAACTGTAAAACACGAAAATAGGTGAAAGGAATCCAAAAACATAAAACACTCTTTCGAGAGTCATTTTGGCACCTTTCACCGTAAATTCTCGTACGACCTCTAAACTCGACCAAATCATGAACGGCCAAAAACATGACTTTCCTAACTCATTAAGGTACTGTCCAGTCCAAGGCCATGGGCTAAAAGCCAACCAAGAACTCAAACAAGCACCAAAACCGAAGATGAAAGTTGCTGTCAAAAATCCAGCAGTGGCAACTTGTGTGTTTGTGGTGTAAACTCTTTAATTTATTGACCAATGGCTTGAACCACCACTTAAGGACTCTTACCAACATTCTAAGGCATAGCTTGGACCATGGCTAAGGGCTAAAAGCCAACCACAACCCATCCAACACCTCCAAAAACCAAAAGTTACTCGCAAAGAAACATGATGAAACCGAAATGTGCTTGGGATGTTTTGGTGAAATGTTGATGGATCCGTGAACCAATCCTTGAAGGGATGATTTGGTCACAGTCCTTGACATGTTAAGGTAGAGTTATAACCATAGCTACGGCCCCTAGGACAGCCAAGATTCGAACACAACCATTAAACAACTCAATGACAGAAACCTTGACACAAAAACTGTACTCATGGAAATGTTGCTGCCACTTCTTTCTCCTGAGTGTATGGACCTAAACAAACGAACCAACGACACCCTAACACAATCTAAAACATTCCTAGAAGCAGACATGTGTGCCTGGAAAACGAGCCACTCCCTGTAAGCAACAAAACACACCAAACCGTGAAGTTGAAAACCAAAAGAGCCAAGAAATTCTGTACAGATTTTTGCTTGGAAAGTTTCTGTCATTTTCGTGTTGCTTATTTGAATCCTGCTTATATAATGGTTTAAATATATCTATAGGACTTGATTGAAGAGCAAAGAAACAATATATACATGCCTGGAATTTGTTTTGACAAAAACAAATCAACACGACGAATACGAGCGGCGGAACGGAGTTGGATTTCTTTCTTACTTTTTCTGCTGCTGCTATCACGATTTTTAGCTGCTGGTTCTCTGCTAATTTCGAAGGTAAGGGTGTGTAGGAAATGTAGGTAATGAAGATGAAGGTTCAAGGGGTGATAAAGGAGTCTTGAAGTGCATTTAGTTGGAGGTTACAAGTCAAGAAGTTGAATGGGTTTGAATTTGTTTCTCTTCACCCCTTGCTGCCGAAGGATTCTTCATTATTTTCCTTATTATTGCTGCTATTCTTACACGATTATGGCAGCTGGTTTCTCTTGATATTTTCGAGCATATAGGTGTAGGATATGTAGGTGATGAAGATGAATGTTATAAGTAGTGTTAAATGGGTCATAACATGCATTAAGGTGGGAGGTTACAACTCAAGAAGTGGAATGGTTTGAAATGTTTTCTTATTCCTTGCTAGCCTATTCTTTTCCCTCATTTTTGTTGCATATACACGTTGGTATGCTAGGTAGTAAGATGAGGATGAATGTGGTGTGCTATAATATTTGAATTACCATTACTTGGTGAATTAAGAGGGTAAATGAATACACCATGAAGTGTAATTAGGAGTGGTTTAAATGGGGTGTTACTAACCTTTGAATTATTTTAAATGTTGGACTCAAATATATTATTGCTAATTTGCATGGTATTTTATTGTTTAAATCTTGTATTTTAATTGCTTAAAGTTTAGCACTCTCATTATATATTTTAGTGAATTTACACATTAAATTTGGGTTAGATTATTGCATGGCATTCATGATCTCAAATTTAAATATTCAAATGCTATGATTAATTTCTTGACTATATTATACCTAGATTAATTTATCCCCACTTTTTTACATATTTTAATTTATGCTTTAATTAAATATTGAACCTAATAGGATTTATTTACTAACTTGACTCCAATTAATTTAATAAATCCTAAAACATTCTTTTTCTTTAAATTAAATTATTCCTTGACTTAGATTAAATTTAGGAATATTTTTCTTATTATTAATCTTATTTCTAATTTCCAAACTCCGGTCCGTCCTCGCGTATTTAACTGAAAAGATAAAACTAAACTTTTGCATTTAAAATAAATAGTTATGACTTGTCAAATATCAAAATGAATTAGACCCTTCATATATATATATATATATATACATATAAATCATTTTTAAATTTAAATAGTAATAATTATGCATGGCTTATACGTAGTCTGATTTTCGGGTCGTTACAATAAACATATTAATACTCATATCATCATAAACATATTAATATTCATCATATCCATATATATATTCCTTTTCGTTGAATTCAGATCGTTAATTATGACTTTCGTATTCGTATTGGGGGCGATGGATCCAGCTACAATTAACCACAGTACTGGGCGGCGAGGAAATCATCGACACTCTCACCCGTAAACTGAGCCTTGGCTTACATATTCACATATCAACGTATTTGTATTAGTCACAATTACTTAACTTCCTTCAACATTTCATATTTTCATCACTTTATAAAACTCGTGCATATAATATTACTATTTTCTAGGTGTAAAATTATCGTTTTACCCCTAGACGTAAAAATAGTCACGATTTTGACTTTTTCTTATTTCCGTTGACTCTAGACCATCTCAAATAATTATTTAAGCTTAAAATAATTTTCTCATATTTTTACTTAGCTTAAATTCGAGGCTTTCTAATTATTTCGTAAATATTAATTCGTAGAGCGTTTATTTCCCGAATTAATTCAAACTTTATTATAAAATTCCAAAATTTAAAACATAGACTTTTTATACTTAGTTTACCCTTGTGAACCTTGATTCGACCCCCGTTGAACCATGTTTCAAACTTTAGCCAATTAAACCCTTATTTTCTAACCATGACCCAAACCCTCGAACCATCTTACGTTTTCCACGAGCCGCACCCGAGCCACCGCGAGCTAGCACCAGACCAAACCTCCCCTTGACCCTAGTGAACCCTTAGAACCCCTAGTACTCTAACCTAACTCACCCGGAGCCCCATACACCAGCAGAAAGCTACGACCGAGCAGCCTTATAGTACTAGGACTCTTCGCAACCTGACCAGGACCCTCTCCCTCGAGCCAAAACCAAGCCCAGCCCCTCGTGAACCCTCTCAAGACCCTAACCGACCTAGCCTGGACCCCTGGCCCCAGCCGCGAGCTCTCCCGCGCTGCTACTCCTCTCGGGTGGCTTGGGGAAGGATCCTTGTTCGCTTGGACTCTTCTCTAGCTGACTAACTCGATGCTATGACTCATCTCCTGATCCAACCACGTCCCGGACCAGCCCAAGACGAGCCAAAGCCAAGCCATGCAGTGGTTCACCCCTTAAACCGACCACTTTGTCCCAAACACTTGATTATTTTGGTACCAGCTTATTCCAGCTTTGTGTATAGCTTATCATATGCATCCTAGGATTTTTTTCTAGTGTAAAGACGACCCATAAGCATTTCCTAATCGTGGCAGCCCCTTCACGCAAGTATACATCATGTTTTGGTACAAATATCATGCTTTAAACTCATGTATACGTATAAAAATGAAATAAATAATAAAGGGTACCTGTTTTTCATGCAAATCATGCTCAAATACATATTAGGGTGTGATAGATGAGTAAAGGAAGAAATATGGCGTGCCTTTACGTATTTTACGCATGACAAATATGTTGAGATGCGAGGAACGACGATGAACGACCATTGGCTGGATTTTTTCCTCAAACCCGACGCTTTTCCTTGATTAATTCACGTCTGTGCGTGTGTTCTAGCTGATGAGAAAGAGTTGTGTGGTTTAGGGGAAGGGAAGCGTGTGCTTTAAGGGTTTTGGGGTGCGGTTTTGGGCTTGTTTATTTTAATTAAAAGGTGTATAGTAAGCTTGGGCCCATTAGTATAGTATAATAGACCCAGAAATCCCATTAGTGTATTTTAAAAATATTTCGTTTAGAAAATTTATTGAAAATATTAGCCGAGTTGTTAAAAATTTTGTATTTTTAATGAAAATCGAATACCGATAAAAATCACGTCCTCGACGTATAAAATCACCTCAAAAATTTCTTATTTTTAAAAATAACAAAAAGTATCAACCTTATTTTAAATAATAAAAATAATTATTTAATAAAAACATTTTTCTATTTTTTCATCCCTCGGTCTCCGTTCCTCGATCGCAACTCAAATAACCTTTAAAAATACATTTTAATGTATTCAAGTAGAAAACTACATAAAATCATATAAACATATGAACATAATCAATTTAGTAATTAAAATAAATTAATTAGTTATTTTCCATTTTCCCTAGATTTTCAGCAGTTGGATTACGTCGTCTTATTTTTGGACCTTATAATTCTTCCCCTCTTAAATAAAATTTCATCCTCGCAATTAGAACTTACCGAATAGCTCTGGATAGCGACTCCTCAAGTCCCTCTCGGTTTCCCAAGTAGCTTCTTCCTATGAGTGATTCTGCCACCTGACTTTGACAATTGGAATGACTTTGTTACGGAGTCTTCTTTCTTGCCTACCCAAGATTTGGACAGCTCTTTCCTCATAAGTCATATTTGGAGTTAATTTCGGAGGTTCATGATTTAGTACATGTGAAGGATTTGACATGTACTTTCAGAGAATCGATATATGAAACACATTGTGTACTCCAGATAGCATCGGTGGAAGTGCCACTCTACAGGCTAGTGTTCCATTCCTCTCCAAAATCTCAAACAGGGCCTATTAATCTTGGACTAAGTTTGCCTTTCTTGCCAAATCGCGTAACACACTTAATAGGTGCTATTTTAACAAAAAAACGTGGTCTCCCACTACAAACTCTAGCTCTCTTCTTCGCTTGTCAGCATAGCTCTTTTGTCGGCTTTGTGCAGTCTTCATTCTATCTCGAATTTTGACTACTAGCTCGGTTGTCTGCTCGATGACGTCAGGACCAATTTCCTTTCCTTTGCCAACCACATCCCAATGAATAGGTGATCTACATTTCCTTCCACAAAGTGCCTCTAAAGGAGCCATCCCAATAGATGATTGATAGCAATTATTATTGGTAAACTCCATTAGAGGTAATTTTGGTTCCAACTTCCTTGAAAATCAATAACACAAACTCGAAGTAGATCCTCTAAAATTTGAATAACTCTACTGACTGACCATCGGTTTGAGGATGGAATGTTGTGCTGAATAATAGTTTGTTCCCCATCGCTGCATGCAGACTCTTCCAGAATGACGATGTAAATCTCGGATCCCTGTCTGAAACAATAGATACAGTAATCCCATGCAGAAGAACTAACTCTCGAATAGATAACTCAGCATACTGTGTCATGGTGAATGTCGTCTTGATAGGTATAAAATGCGCTAATTTCGTAAGACGATCAACTATCACCCATATGGCATTAAAACCCTTGATAGTCCTCGGGAATCCCATGACAAAGTCCATAGTAATATTTTTCCATTTCCACTCGGGAATAGAAAATGGCTTAAGCTTTCCCGCTGGCCTCTGATATTATGCTTTTACTTGTTGACATGTCAAACATTAGGCCACAAATCGCAGAATGTCTCGTTTCATGCCCGGCCACCAATATAATAACTACAGATCTTTGTACATCTTCGTGCTTCCAGGATCTATGGAATATGGCAAGCAATGAGCTTCCTTAATAATGTGCTCCATCAAAGAGTCTTCACTAGGAACCCATAAACGGTCTCGATATCGAACTATACCATCCACCTCAGAATACAACTTCGGGATCTTGGCTTCATCTCAGACTCTCCACTTTTGCAATTGCTCATCAGTAGACTATCCCTCATGGATTCTATCCCTAAAAGTCGACTGTACTTTCACGTTGGCAAGATTTGGGGACTCGCCCCTATCATACGCTGTAAGCTCAAACCGCTGTATCTCGAACTGTTGAGGTCTTTGAAGTTATAATTGAGTAATAACTGCTGCTTTCGACTCAATGCGTCTGCCACTACATTAGCATTTCCCTGATGGTAGCTAATCTCGTAGTCGTAGTTTCACCAACTCAAGACATCTTCATTGTCTCATATTCAACTCTTTTTGGGTGAAAAAATATTTCAAATTTTTATGGTCGGTGAAAATCTTGCACTTCTCCCCATACAAGTGATGTCTAAAAATCTTTAATGTAAAAACTACCGCTGCAAGCTCAAGATCATGAGTGTGGGGTAGTTTTGCTCGTGAAATTTCAATTGTCTCAAGGCATAGGCTATAAATTGGTCATTTTACATCAGGACTGCGCCCAAACCAAGTTTAGAAGCGTCGGAATAAAGAACATACTATCCTTGCCCCTATGGCATAGATAACATTGGCGCTGAAATCAAAGCTTGTTTCAACTTGTCAAAACTGTCTTGGCACTCGGATCCCTATACAAACTTTGCATTTTTCTTTGTCAAGGCGGTAATGGGTACCGCAATAGAGGAGAATCCCTGAATAAACTTTCGATAATATCCAATTAGTCCCAAGAAACTACGAATCTCGGTTACACTCTTCGATACTGGCCATTCTTTCACTGCCTCAACTTTGCTTCGATCAACTTAAACTCCATTTCTAGTAATGATGTGGCCTAAGAATACCACTATATCGAGCCAAAACTCACATTTGCTGAATTTTGCAAACAACTTTCTATCTTGCAGTGCTTGTCCTCAAATGATGACTATGCTCATCTTTATTCTTTGAATAGATCAGAATATCATCAATGAATACTATGATGAATTGCTCCAGATATGGCTGAAATACGCGATTCATGAGATCCATGAAGATCGCTGGCACATTGTTCAACCCTAAACGGCATGACCATAAACTCTTAATGTCCATATCTAGTTTGAAACGCTGTCTTATGAACATCATACTCTTTCACTTTCAATTGATGGTACCAAGAACGAAGATCAATCTTCCAGAATATCTATGCTCCTTGCAATTTATCAAATAAATCTTCAATTCTTGGTAGAGGATACTTATTCTTGATGGTGACTCTATTCAGGTCTCGATAATCAGTACAGATTCGCATACTACCATCCTTTTTCTTCACAAATAGTACCGGTGCGCCCCACGGAGAGTAACTAGGGCGAATAAAACCCTTATCTAGCAATTCTTGGATTTGATCTTTTAATTCTTTCATTTCAGCGGCTGCTAGACGATAAGGTTCTTTAGAAATAGGTACTGTCCCTGACATTAACTCAATAGAAAATTCCACCTCACGGTCAGGTGGAATGCCAAAACGTCCTCGGGAAATAAACTAGGAAAGTCTCTGACAATCTTGACATCCTCTAACTTCTAACTGATAGGAGCATTGCAGGTAGTGACACATGCTAGAAAATCTCGGCATCATCGTCTCATAAGTTTCCTCGAACATAGACAAGAGATAATGTGCAGCATTTGCTTGTTCTTTGCCGCATCAAAGACAAAAGATTTCTCATTAGACGGTCGAATAGACACTGATCTCTGACGGAAATCTATCGAAGCTCTATTCACTGATAACCATCCATCCCAAGCATGATGTCAAATTCAGGCATAGGGAGTACGTTCATGTCGAACTATGCAAAAACAATACCACAACATAAATCAAAAAATTTCTCATGGATAAGCACACAAACCAACATATATTAGCATGAATGATGAGAAAAAAACGCTTTAGGGCGTGCCTTTGCGAATAAATGCTCGAAACCTTTGATATCTACGAATAGAACGAGCACCGAAGGGATGGAGAAGGATTTTTCTTGAAAACCTTGAGAGAAAATCGAGGTGGCTGCTGATGGAACATTCGAAATGGTGATGTAGAAAGGGGAGGGGCAGCCAAGAGTTTAGGAGCTAGGGTTATGGTTTAGTTTTTGAGTTTAAGTCAATATTATATTACACTAATGGGCTTTTAATAATGATTAAAGGAGTTAAAAGGGTTTTATGCCCATTAAGCAATAAAATAAATCCTGTAAAGTCCAATAACACTCCCGAAAAATATTTTGTTTAGGTACGGTTTTGAAAATATTGCCCGAACCTTCAAAAATTCCCCCAAATCGTTAAAATTTGTGTACCAGTTAAAAATATGATCCGAAGAGTAAAAATATCCAACCAAGGCCCATTTTAAAAAATCACATTTAATTACACCATATATTAAATAATTAAAATAATAATTTAATAAAAATATTTTTCCTGATTATCCCTGGTCTCCGTTCCTCGTTCGAGCGCGAAATACAATTTAAAGCCGTAATGTATGAATGTTTAAATAAATCATGAACCAAGCCACATATCATGCAATAATCATGAATTAAAATAATTAAACATATATTTTAGTAAAACCCTAGATTGCATGCAATCAGGTTACGTAGTTCGAATTTCCTATACCTCACACGCTACCTCCTAGGACCAAAAATGCAAACCCTAGTCCCATAAAAATCAAATTTTCGTTCAGGATGATATCCTATCTTGTCCAGCCCTTAAACATGCATCTATGGATCCTTAAACTTGTGTAAAAGTCCCCTCCCCATAGCCCTATCATGGCAGCCTCTTTGTGCATCATAATCATGAATTTACAAACACAAAAACTCAACTTTTGTCATAAAAACAAAAATAAAAGAAAGTGAATCATGTTTTCATGCACAGATGTATTAACACATATAATATGATATGAACGATGAGTGAAGGAAGATTAAGATGTGCTTTTGAGTATTTTACGCACGGAAAACAATCATTGACGCGAGGAATATTGGAGGAGAGACGGGGGAGGAAGCTTGCTGAAATTTCGCTTCAACTTCACATGGATTTGCCTCAAAAAAATGTGTGTGTGTGTGTGCTGCTGATGGAGTGAGAAAAAGCCCTAGGATTCTAGTGTTTTAAACATGTTGTTGAAGTGTTTTTTTGTTTATAAACTCCCTAATTTGATATAAATAATTGGGTAGGAGTGTAGGCCCTATAACATTTTTATAATAGGCCCATAAAGCCCATTATAATGTAGGTAAAATATTTCGTTTAGAAAAATTTTTGAAAATGTTAACAGAGTTCCCAAAAAGTCCTTATTTTCGTCAAAAATTTATTACTGGTTTAAAATACGACTTGGCGCGTACAAACATCTCAAAAAGTACCATCTTTTAAAATAACAGATAAACTATACCATATATTAAATAATTAAAATTAATAATTTAATAAAAAAATTTCCCTTTATGGTCTCCGGTCTCTATTCCTCGATTGTGTCTCGGATAAACTTTAAAACACAGTTTTATGCATTCTAATATAAAACCATATTTTAAACATTAAACATGCCTACCACATTCAATAAATGCAATTAAAACATTTTAATTAATCATTTTCCATTTATCCTAAATTTGCATGTAGTTGGATTACGTTATCGCATTTTTGACCTTACACTTGGTTTAAAAGAAAATTGATATCTATGAATGAATTTTTATAAGTGACGGATATGATAAAAGGTTCTGGAGGAGGTGATTTAATTGTGACTAATACAAATACGAAATGATATGATAACATGTAAGGCCATGACTCAGTTGACGGGTGAGAGTATCGCTGATGTCCCTGCCGCCTAGTACCATGGTAATATGTAATATTGATCAATCGATAAACAGCTGATACGAAAGTCACAATTAATGATATGAATTAAATAAAGGGAAATGTATGTGTATATGATGAAAAAAAATGTATATGATGAAAGGAAATGATTTAAAATTTATGCATGTTCATGGAAAAACTATTTTATTAAAATTAATTTTCATTGTTGCATGTGGATGTATACGTATAATTACTTGTTATCATGGTTAAGGTTTGTTGAGTCATTAGACTCACTAGGAATGAATGATGCAGGTTGTCACGCCCCGTTTCCGAAGCGTCAGTGACATTCGGTATTATTTAACAATTACTTGAAAACAATTAAGACTCGTATAAAAAAAACCAGTCTTTTTCATAAAACAATATCGTCTTTACAACGACAATGAAATGAAAATTACATCAGAGGTTCAGAAGCGGAAACAAAAGGAAAGTAAAATCTTGAGTCTTGATCTCGATCATTGATTCACCAACCCCAGAAAGCATCTTGCTCTTCTTCATTCAGTTGCTCCTCGTTTTTATCTGAAATTTGTAGGGGGTGAGTGTTTTGGGAAACACTCAGCAAATGGGGATTCGATCGATTTCCAACAATACATATAGAGAACTTAGTTTTCTTAAAATATTTCTTTAATAACCTTTCAAAACTTATTACCCTTATCATAATAGAAACGAAGCGATTATAAGACAGAAGTTAACAGATGATTCAGAGCAATTCGGAAGCATATCAGATCATTTCATAACAAATTCACAAACAGACACAACACTGTTACTCATCTCATTTCCATGGTCAAATTTTCCCCAATATGTTAATCCTCTAAGGGGTGAGGCCAGAACACAGTTTTATACCCACTGATGGGGGCTAGACAGAACATGGTTTTATACCCACCAATGGGGGCCAGACAGAATCACAATTCTCGTCCCATTTCAAATTCGAATCGTAACAGTGCGACACATAATTCAGAGTTTACCAGACAGAACGTACCAGAGTTTTCAGATATCAGAGTTTCAGACGGATTCAGCGGAACCAAAGAATTTTGAAGCATAGAAGAAAACACATAATCGATCGAAATTTTAAAAGACGGACATCATGCTGTTTTCGAAAACGAGGACACACATTCATGCATGTCATAACTTATATATTCAAGATTTAAAAATACAAACGAATATACATATCAAAAACCCACTTACCGATTTGGAGGTAGATTCGAAAATGCAGACTTTGGCACGAACTTGTCTCTCGAAAATTTGGCAGCACTTCGACGTACTCTTTACAAATATTGTCTTCACATTAGCAGCTCCTTGACGCAAAACTCTAGCACTTGAACCACACGAGCTTCTTCTCCTTCTTGACTTCGGCCGAGTGGTTATAGGGTGGGAGGGGGGGGATTTTAAGGCTTTTTGGAGTGTTTTTCTTTCCACCTTGATCTAATATTTATAGGACAATCCAAGGCTCCTCATCTAGCCCCTTGGCCAAAATCTTGGAGTCCAAGATTAGCCATAATTGTAGTCCAAAATCCCATCCATTCTTCAAGTCCAAGATTAGCCATAATTTTAATCTAAAATCCCATGCATTTTTCAATAGTCACCTTGGTTTTCTATAGGGTCATTTCTTACATCATTAATGTGTCTTGGTCTCTCAGCTCCTCCTTTAGCTCCTTCATGGATTAACTCAAAGGTCACTTCTTGCATAATAAGTTTGTCCAATTCCTTGGCCCATCTTTTAGCTCCATTTTTGGTCTTGTTAGGACAAGCTTGGTTGAGCTTCTTTGAGCTGAAAGATCGAGTCCTCGAGCTGGGGTTTTACTCCTCCAGTGACGACTTTTCAATGGATGCGGTTACTTGCAGCTTGGCCTCCCGTTGAGCTAATCCCCGAGTTTTGAAGCTACTTCCTCGAGTTAGATTAGCTGAAAGTCTAAGTTCATATTTTGGTTTTATAGTTAGAATGAAAGTTGTTGAGCTTTGTTTAAGCTAAATTTCAAGTTTGTATTACTTACATGATTCTCTTCGGATCGGAAAATCCCGTGTTCTCACATCTCTCCCTCCTTATTGAAAGTTTCGTCCTTGAAACTTGGATCAGTTCGAGCTTTTGAATAAATGAGGGTATTGTGAACGCATTTTCTCTTCGAGTTCCCAAGTGGCCTCCCTTTCGGTATGATTTGACCACTGCACTTTGACGTATGGGATTGTCCGGTGCCTCAACACTTGGTCTTTTGTGTCCACTATTCGGATAGGGACTTCTTCGTATTTGAGTTCTTCATTGAGATTTCCTTCGATCATTAGTGGTGCAAACTTGAGTAGATGTCTCGGGTCTGGGACATATTTCCTTAGTTGTGAGATGTGAAAAACATTGTGAATTCTAGACATATCAGGCGGCAAAGCTAGACAGTAGGCTAAGGTTCACACCTTTTCCAATATCTCGAACGATCCCACATATCTCGGGTTTAACTTTCCGTATTTACTGAACTGAACCACTCCCTTCATAGGAGAGACCTTGACATAAGCTTTTTCACCGATCTCCAATTCCAATGGTCTTCTCTTCAAATCGGCCCAGCTCTTTTGTCTATCTTGGGTTGCCTTGAGTCTTTCCTTGATTATGGCTATTTTGTCAACGGTTATTTGAACAAGCTCTGTTCCAGTAACAGTCTTTTCTCCGACTTCATCCCAGTATAAAGGCGATCTACATTTTCGACCATACAATGCCTCATACGGAGCCATTTCAATGCTACTGTGATAGCTGTTGTTATAGGCGAATTATATCAGGGGTAACTGTTCACTCCAGTTTCCAATAAAATCCAGAGCACATGCCCTCAGCATGTCCTCGAGGGTTTGAATTGTTCTATCGGTTTGGCCATCAGTTTGAGGATGATAGGCTGTGCTAAGAGTGACCTTGGTTCCCATAGCCTTTTGAAAACTTTTCCAGAATCTTGATACAAATCTTGGATCTCTGTCCGACAGTATACTTACTGGGACTCAGTGTAGTCTCACTATGTTGTCCATATACAAGGTAGCTAGTTTATCCAGGTTATAATTCATCCGCACCGGCAAGAAATGCGCCGATTTGGTTAGTCTGTCGATGATTACCCAAATCCCATCGTGACCTTGCCTTGATCTTTGTAGTCCTACTACAAAGTCCATGGAGATGTTATCCCATTTTCACTTTGGTATTTCTAATGGTTGTAGGAAGTCCTCCAGGCCGTTGATGTTCTGCCTTGACTTGTTGACAAATTAGGCACTTGGAAACAAAGACAGCCACGTCTTTCTTCATTCCATTCCACCAATAACTATTTTTCAGATCCAGGTACATTTTGGTGCTTCCTGGATGTACTGAAAATTTTAATTTATGTGGCTCTGCCACTACTTCTTCTCGAATCCCATTGATGTCTAGCACATACAACCGTCCTTTCATCCAGAGTATACAATTTTCATCAATATGAAATTCTTGGGTCTTTCCTTCTTGAATTTGTGCTTATATTTTGAGGGCGGAGGAGTCCTGACCTTGCTTCAATTTGATTTATTCTCTAAGGGATGGTTGTGCTGATAGTGAATATAAGCTTACATTTCCAAAATTTCTTCGGCTCAATGCATCTGCCACTTTATTCGCCTTGCCCGAATGATAATTGATTACTAAATCATAATCCTTTAGAAGTTCCATCCACCTTCTTTGCCTCATGTTTAATTCTTTTTGGGTGAAAATGTACTTGAAGCTTTGATGATCAGTAAATACTTCACATTTCACTCCGTAAAGGTAGTGCCTCCAGATTTTTAGCGCAAATACTACTGCAGCTAACTCAAGGTCATGAGTGGGGTAATTCTGCTCATACGGTTTTAATTGCCTGTGATGCATAAGCAATTGCTTGACCTTCTTGCATAAGCACACACCCTAATCCTCCCTTTGAAGTGTCACTGTATACGGTGAAATTCTTGCCATCCTCTGGAAGAATTAGAACTGGTGTGGATGCGAGTATTGTCTTCAGGGTTTCAAAACTTTTCTCACATGCTTCATTCCAAATGAATTTTGAATTCTTTGAGTAAGTTTGGTAAGAGGAATGGCTATTGAAGAAAATCCTTCCACAAATTTTCTATAATAGCAAGCTAAACCCAGAAAAATTCTTACATCGGTTATTGTTTTCGGTTGAGGCCAGTCCTTGATTGCCTCTACTTTCTTAGGGTCTACTGACACCCCAAATTCAGAGATTATATGGCCTAGGAATGCCACACTTTTTAGCCAAAATTCACACTTCTTGAATTAGGCATAGAGCTCCTTTTCCCGCAATGTCTGCAAAGTGAGACGCAGATGTTCTTTATTTTCTTCCTCACTTGATGAGTACAAGAGGATATCATCTATGAAAACGACCAAAAATTTATCAAGGTATGGCTTGAATACCCGGTTCATAAGGTCCATGAATGCTACAGGAGCATTTGTTAGACCAAAAGGCATTATTGTGAATTCGTAATGTCCATATCTTGTTCTGAACGCGGTTTTAGGTATATCCTCTACTTTGACCTTCAACTGATGATAACCAGATCTCAGATCGAGTTTTGAGAAAACCTTGGCTCCTTTTAATTGATCAAAAAGATCATCTATTCTCGGGAGTAGGGTACTTATTCTTTATGGTGATCTTGTTTAACTCACGGTAATCAATACAGAGCCTCATGCTTCCGTCTTTTTTCTTTAGAAATAGCACTGGGGCTCCCCACGGGGATGCACTAGGGCGGACCTGTTTCTTTTCTAGTAATTACTGAATTTGTTCCTTTAACTCATTTAATTCAGCTGGAGCCATTCGGTATGGTGCCTTTGAGATTGGTGCAGCACTAGGGACCAAATTGATTTCAAATTCCACTTATCGGGTATCTCACCCGGTAATTCCTCAGGGAAGACATCTGGAAATTCTTGAACAATTGGAATCTCTTCCAACTTTGGGACTTCTTCTTCTTTGATTTAATTAATTACTGCCAGATAAATCTCCTCTCCTCCTTTTATGAACTTTCAGGCTTGTGAGGCAGATAACAGAGATTTTCGTTCCTTGGATTGTCCGTGATACATGACTTCCTCTTTGGTCGGAGTCTGAAGTTTAATATCTTTCTTTTGACAATCTACTATGGCATGGTTTTTAGCTAATCAGTCCATTCCTAGAATGATGTCAAACTCAATCATATTGAGTTTAATCAATTCTGCCTCAAAAATTTGTTTGCTGATACAAATTTTACAATTTTGATACACTTTGTGGGTCTCAATTATTTTTCTCGCCGGTGTTGCCACTCTTAAAGGTTCACTAAGATTATCATGCTCAAGTTTAAGCTTCTTAGATAATCTTCTAGACACAAATGAGTGCGTAGCACCACAATCAAACAAGGTATATGCAGGCATTTCATTGTGTAAAATAGTACCTGCCACCACCTCATTGGTTTTATCAGCTTCTTCCTGGGTTATTGCATACACCCGGGCATTAGTCTTCTTTTCATTTGGTTTGTTGGGTCCTGTCGCTTTGTCTTTGTTGTCTGGACAGTCCTTGTGAGAACCCGAGATTTTAAGATCCCAAGTAAATAAGGTAAGAAATACACGAGCTTAAAACTTAGCTTAATCTAAGATCAGAATACTTTCATTCTAATTATAAACTTAATTATGAACTTAGATTTTCAGCTAGTAACTCGTGGAAGTAACTTCAAAGCTCGGGGATTAGCTCAACAGAAGGCCGAGCTGCAAATAACCGCATCCATCGGAGAATTGTCACGGAAGGAGTAAAACCCCAGCTCAAGGACACGATCTGTCAGCTCGAAGCAGCTCAACCAAGTTTGTCCTAACAAAACCAAAAAGGGAGCTATAAGTTGAGCCAAGAGTTCGGACAAAATAAATGTGCAAGAAATGACCTTCGTGTTAACCCATGAAGGAGCTGCCGGGAGGAGCTAAGAGCTATGACATATTGATGATGCAAGAAATGACCTTTAGAAAATCAAGGTGACATTTAAGGATGCATGAACTTTTGAACCCACCATTATAACTAGTCTTGAACTTGGAGAACACGTGGAATTTTGGTCTACAATTACTCACACCATTATGGCATTTCTTGTGTTCCAAGTGGTCGACCAAGGCAAGGTGAAGGGGCAAGAATTTTCTATAAATACCACCTAAAGTCACATACAAGAATGCACTTCAAAAATCCCTCAAAAACTCTCCCAAATTTTCGGCCCTCTCCTCACCCCTCAAGTCTCGACCGAAGTCAAGGAAGAAGGAGGAAATATTTTCATGTAGTCTAGTACGGAAACCTTGTGCCGAAGTGCAGCCCGATCAAAGACAGTGTTTGTTAGAGTTGCGCCGAAGTGCTGCCGAAATTTCAAGAGAAAGCATCGTACAATAAATCGGTAAGTGGGCTTTTGATATATATTCGTTTGTATTTTAAAACTTGAATATGTATATCATGACATGCATGTATGTGTGTCTTCATTTTCGAAAATTGCTATCTGTTCTATTTAAAATTTTGATCGATTATGTGTTCTCTTTTATGTTTCGAAATTCGTTGATTCCGCTGTGTCCGTATGAAAACTCTGAAATCTGAAAATCTGAAAAGTTCTGTCTGTTACTTCTGAATTCTGTTGCACTGTTACGATTCGAAGTTGAAATGGGACGAGAATTGTGATTCTGTCTGGCTCCCAATGGTGGGTAGAAAACCATTTCTGTCTGGCCCCCACCGGTGGGTATAAAACCGAGTTCTGGCCGCACCCCTTAGAGGACTAACATATTGAGGACAATTTAACCATGGAAATGAGATGAGTAACAGTGTCTGTCTGTTCTGATATGTTCTGTTCTGAATTGAGTTAATCGGTTTCTGAATTGTTCTGAATCGTCTGATGAATTCTGTCATTTATTCGATTTGACTCTGTCCTAATAACTTAAGAATATTAAGTTTTGAAAGTATGTTAAAAGAACGTTTTAAGAAAACTAAGTTCTATATGTATCTTTGGAATCGATCGACCCCCACTTGCTGAGTGTTTTCCCAAAACACTCACCCCTTACATTTTCAGATAAAAATGAAGAGCAAGTAAACGAGGAGGAGCAAGAAGTGTTCTGGGATGGTGATCAGATTTCGAGATCAGAAAATCGAGAATTGTACTCCTTTTCTTTTGTTTAGCTTCTGCAACTCTTATGTAAAAGTTTATTCTTTTGTCATTGTAAGACAATACTCTATTTATGAAAAAGACTGGTTTGATTTGATACGAGGCTTTATTGTTTTTCAATGTAATTGTTAAACAATGCCAGATGTCACCGACGCTTCGGACTCGGGGCGTGACTATTTTAGTGGTATCAGAGCTACCAGGTTCATAATCCCGCTGGGATTTAGACAGACAAAATTTGACAAAGTCAAATTTTGGCAAAAGCCTAGTGCATCCCAATTTGAGTCCAACATTCATCTGTTCTTGAAATTCAACTTCCATCTGTTTCCTAAATTTCGAACAGATTTCAAAAATCTATCCCTTCAATCGCTTCGCAATTCTTAGAATCAAAAATTGTTTTCAACGACCACTTTAATTGTGCCCTTTATTTGTGCATTTATATCCTTTATACGATTCTGATGCTTTACTTCCATTTTATCCTAGGAAATGGCTGCTCCACGTACTCGCGCTCAGGCTTCTCTTCGTATGCGTCAGCTTACCATAGATAATCAAGCTAGGAAGATTGCAACCTTGAGGGCGCAACTGGCTAGGGAGAAGCTGGAAAAACAGGAGCTTAGTGAGATTAGGCACATATTGGAGACCGACGTACATCGACTTGCTCATCATCTGGACTTGGCTGAGAGACAACTTCTTCAGATACCCACCGATTCAGCTCGCATTGCGCGTCTGGCTTCGCTGAACAAAGAATTGCTAGAGAGAGTAGAAACAGAAAGAGGACGTGCTGCACAGGCCCGTCAGCGCCAGGAGGAGTACAACGCTAGGCAGGATCGGTACATTTCGAAGCTCCACAGCGCTATGGACAGACTTCAGGATCAGAATAACTACCTGCATTTGGTGATAGAGAACATGGAGGAAGAGGAGGTAGCACCGATGGAGGTGGCCGGAGACGACAGTGCCAGCGACAGCGATGGCGGAGAGATGTTCGATTAGATTAGCATTATAATAAAGTATCTGGATTGTAGTAAACTTGTGACTAAGAAAATAATATGTGTACCAAACTATTTTTAAACTTTCTATTATCTTATTGCATATTTAAGAATGGATGAGTATCTTATTTAAATGTTTTTATAGGAAACCAACATGGACTTTCAAAGCATTATAAATGAACTTCAAAAACAACTTCAGGAAAAGGAGTCAGAAATTAAAACGCTGAAAGAAAAGAATGATAAACTTGAGAGAGATAACTATCAGTTGGACGGAAATAATGTATGCATGATGGAGGATCTTCGTGAGGCCCGAGTGGAAGAGAAGAAACTACGCGAAGACGTTAGACGTTACGCGGCTTATCATCTAGAGTCAGAGCGTCAGCACGAGATCACCAAGCAAGAGTTGAAAAAAGCGCAAGATAGGATTTTTACGCTCGAAATTCGGGATAATAGTCTTCTCAAAACCCAACGTCGTCTTCAGGAGCGGATTGAAGAGCAAGAAATCGATGAAAAAGTAAGCCAATCAACAATACAAGAACTACATGATCAAGTAAAAAATCTCAATCACCACAACACACAACTGCAGAATTACATTGAGCACCTACAAAATGAGATGGTCAATATGGAAGAACTCATAGAACAACTGGAAGAGAACCCTGTGGAGGAAGAAATTAATGAAGCAGTAGGGGACGGAGAAGTTATAGACGAGTAGGGAGAGAGAGTTCTAGAATAGGCTTCAATTGTATCTAGAAATATTTGAATAATCATTTGTTTTGAAAAATATTTGACTGTATGAAAATTTTTACAATTTAATGAAATTATTCCTTTGATTAAATATTGTGGCAAACAAATTAATAAAATACATGTTTATAGGAAATGGCAGGCAGACCACCCCGAAACAACCGTAACCCTCGTGGTGCCAATCAAGATGAAAACCCACCACCACCATCTCCGAGGGTAAATCTCAGTCAAGAAGATATGATGGCAATAGCTACTATCGTAGCTGCAACTTTACAAGGATTCGTGAACCCATTGGCTAATGCCATCCAACCACCACCTGAACCGCAACCGCGTGGGATTAAGTACCATTACGAATCTCTCAGAAGGAATCGAGTTCCAACTTTTGATGGTAACCCAGACCCAGAGGTCAGCCACAACTGGCTCAAGAACGTCGAAACACAACTACATTTACTGGAGATACCTGAAGAGCTGAGAGTGGAGGTTGTAACACCGTTTTTGGAAGACCGAGCTAGGAAATGGTGGGAAACTGTGTCGCCATCTTTGGCAGAAGTGGAAGAGATCACATGGCAGATTTTTAAGAGAGAATATTTGAGACAATACTATCCCGCTGAATTTCGACTACAGAAGTTAAGTAAATTTAAAAATTTCAAACAGGCTCCGGACATGTCAGTAATGGAATACACTTCCCGATTCAACGATCTGGGAACCGATGTCCCACCAATCATGTCGGATGAAACGTTAAAAATGCATCGTTTCAAGAAGGGACTCAACAGTCGAATTCAGTCAGCATTGGCAGTGTTCAAGCCAAACAGCTTTGCAGATTTGATGGGCGCGGCAATGAGCGCAGAAACTGATATCAAGCGTCGTGAGGAAGAAAACAAGAACAAAAGACCGATGAGCAGTCAATTTACTCATAATGGTCCCAAGTTTAGGAAACCAAATTATTCGAGTGGGCCTCCAAGAGGAAATTTTAACAGTACTGGCAAAAGGGAGGGGAAGTGGTGCGACACCTGTAAACAGTATCATACCGGAGAATGCTATCGGAAGAAAGGTGTGTGTTTCAAGTGTGGACAAGTGGGTCATAGGATAAAAGATTTTCCAGACAACAAGGAAAAAGGGGCGGGACCAAACAAGAAAAATGAAAATAAGACCAATGCATGGGTATATGCAATCACCCAAGAGGAAGCTGATGATACCAATGAAGTGGTGGCAGGTACTATCTTACTCAATGAAATGCCTGCTTATACCTTATTTGATTGTGGTGCTACACACTCATTCGTGTCTAGAAGGTTTGCTAAGAAGCTTAAACTCGAACATGATACTCTTAGTGAACCATTAAGAGTAGCAACACCGGCAAGTGAAATAATTGAGACCCAAAAAGTGTATCGAAACTGTAAAATTTGTATCAGAAAACAAATTTTTGAAGCAGAATTGATTCAACTCAATATGGTTGAGTTTGACATCATTCTTGGAATGGACTGGTTAGCTAAATACCATGCCATTGTGGACTGCCAAAAGAAAAATGTTAGACTCCAGACTCCTCATGAAGAAGAGATTTTATTCCATGGAAAATCAAAAGAAATAAAATCTCTGTTATCTGCCTCACAAGCCTGGAAAGCCATAAGAGGAGGAGAAGAAATTTATCTAGCAGTGATCAATGAAATTAAAGAAGAAAAAGTCCCAAGGTTGGAGGATATTCCAATTGTTCAAGAATTTCCAGATGTTTTCCCTGAGGAACTACCGGGAGAGATACCAGATAGGGAAGTAGAATTTGAAATCAATTTGGTCCCTGGTGCTGCGCCAATATCAAAGACACCATACCGAATGGCTCCAGCCGAATTAAAAGAGCTAAAGAAGCAACTGCAGGAATTACTAGAAAAGAAGCAGATTCGCCCCAGTGCATCCCCGTGGGGAGCCCTAGTGCTTTTTGTAAAGAAAAAGGACGGAAGCATGAGGCTATGCATCGACTACCGGGAGTTGAACAAGATCACCATAAAGAATAAGTACCCACTCCCAAGAATAGATGATCTTTTCAATCAGTTAAAGGGAGCCAAGGTCTTCTCAAAACTAGATCATAGATCTGGTTACCATCAGTTGAAGGTCAAAGCGGAAGATATCCCTAAAGCTGCTTTTAGGACAAGATATGGACATTACGAATTCACGGTAATGCCTTTTGGCCTAACGAATGCTCCTGCAGCATTCATGGACCTGATGAATCGGGTATTCAAACCATATCTCTATAAGTTTGTAGTTGTCTTCATAGATGATATTCTTGTGTACTCACCAAGTGAAGAAGAACACAAAGAGCATCTGCGTCTCACTTTGCAGACACTTCGAGAAAAGGAACTATACGCCAAATTCAAGAAATGTGAATTTTGGTTAAAAATTGTGGCGTTCTTAGGGCATATAATTTCTGAATTAGGAGTGTCAGTAAACCCTAAGAAGGTAGAGGCAATCAAAGATTGGCCACAACCAAAGACAGTGACTGAAGTCAGGAGTTTTCTGGGTTTAGCAGGCTACTATAGAAAATTTGTGGAAGGATTTTCTTCGATAGCCATTCCACTCACTAAACTTACTCAAAAAATTCGAAATTTATTTGGAATGAGGAATGTGAAAGAAGCTTTGAAACCCTGAAGACAAAACTCGCATCCACACCAGTATTAGTTCTTCCCAAGGATGGTAAGAATTTCACTGTATACAGTGACGCTTCAAAGGGAAGATTAGGGTGTGTGCTTATGCAAGAGGGTCAGGTAATTGCTTATGCCTCACGGCAACTAAAACCAAATGAGTAGAATTACCCCACTCATGATTTGGAGTTAGCCGCAGTAGTATTTGCGCTCAAAACTTGGAGACACTACCTTTATGGAGTAAAATGCGAAGGTTTTCACTGATCACCAGAGCCTCAAGTACATTTTCACTCAAAATGAATTAAACATAAGGCAAAGAAGGTGGATGGAACTTCTCAAGGACTATGACCTTTCAATTAATTACCATCCGGGTAAGGCAAATAAGGTGGCAGATGCGTTGAGTCGAAGGAAACCTGGGAAGGTGAACTTAAATTCCCTATCAGTGAAATCAAATCTCCGAGAGACCATCAAATTGAAGCAGAGTCAAGACACCATCCTTAAAATTAAAGAACAAATCCAAGAAGGAAAAGTTCCAGAATTTCAAATTGATGAAAATTGAATACTCTGGATGAAAGGACGATCGTATGTGCCAAGCATCGATGGAATTCGAGAAGAAGTGATGGCTGAGGCACATAAATCGAGATTTTCAGTACATCCAGGAAGCACCAAGATGTACCGGGATTTGAATAATAATTACTGGTGGAACGGTATGAAGAAAGATGTAGCTGTCTTTATTGCTAAGTGTTTAGTCTGTCAACAAGTCAAGGCGGAACATCAAAGGCCTGGAGGACTTTTATAGCCATTGGAGATACCAGAGTGGAAGTGGGATAACATCTCCATAGATTTCGTAGTAGGACTACCACGATCAAGACAGGGTCACGATGGGATCTGGGTGATTATTGACAGATTGACCAAGTCTGCCCATTTCTTGCCAGTACAAATGAATTATAATTTGGATAAATTAGCCACTTTGTATGTGGACAACATAGTGAGGCTACATGGAGTTCCAGCGAGTATTCTGTCTGACAGAGATCCAAGATTTGTATCAAGATTTTGGTAAAGTTTCCAGAAGGCTATGGGAACCAAGGTTACTCTCAGCACGACCTATCATCCCCAGACTGATGGCCAAACCGAAAGGACAATTCAAACCCTCGAAGACATGCTGAGGTCATGTGCACTGGACTTTTCTGTAAATCGGAGTGAACAGTTACCCCTGATCGAATTCGCTTATAACAACAGCTATCATAGTAGCATTGAGATGGCTCCGTATGAGGCTTTGTATGGAAGAAAGTGTAGGTCGCCCCTATATTGGGACGAGGTCGGAGAAAAAGCTGTTACCGGACCAGAACTCATTCAGCTAACCCTTGATAAAGTAGTAATAATCAAGGAAAGACTCAAGGTAGCCCAGGATAGGCAAAAGAGCTGGGCCGACCTGAAGAAAAGACCCTTACAGTTGGAAATTGGTGAGAAAGCTTATGTCAAGGTCTCCCCTATTAAAGGAGTAGTTCGATTCAGTAAATCCGGAAAGTTGAATCCGAGATATGTGGGACCGTTCGAGATACTGGAAAAGGTAGGAACCTTAGCCTACCGATTAGCGTTACCACCAGACATGGCCAGAATACATAACGTTTTCCACATCTCACAACTGAGGAAGTATGTTCCAGACCCGAGTCATGTACTCAAAGTTGCACCACTGATGATTGAAGGAAACCTCAACGAAGAACTCAAATACGAAGAAGTCCCTATTCGAATAGTGGACACAAAAGACCAAGTATTGAGGCACAGGACAATACCTTATGTCAAGGTACAGTGGTCAAATCATACTGAAAGAGAGACAACTTGGGAACTCGAGGAGAAGATGCGGTCACAATATCCTCACCTATTTGAATGATCAAGCTAATGCAAGTTTCGGGGACGAAACTTTTAATAAGGAGGGAGGGATGTGAGAACCCAAGATTTTACGATCCCAAGTAAATAAGGTAAGAAATACACGATCTTAAAACTTAGCTTAATCTAAGATCAAAATACTTTCATTCTAATTATAAACTTAATTATGAACTTAGATTTTCAGCTAGTAACTCGTGGAAGTAACTTCAAAGCTCGGGGATTAGCTCAACACAAGGCCGAGCTGCAAATAACCGCATCCATCAGAGAATTGTCACGGAAGGAGTAAAACCCCAGCTCAAGGACACGATCTGTCAGCTCGAAGCAGCTCAACCAAGTTTGTCCAAACAAAACCAAAAAGGGAGCTATAAGTTGAGCCAAGAGTTCGGACAAAATAAATGTGCAAGAAATGACCTTCGTGTTAACCCATGAAGGAGCTGCCGGGAGGAGCTTAGAGCTATGACATATTGATGATGCAAGAAATGACCTTTAGAAAATCAAGGTGACATTTAAGGATGCATGAACTTTTGAACCCACCATTATAACTAGTCTTGAACTTAGAGAACACATGGAATTTTGGTCTACAATTAATCACACCATTATGGCATTTCTTGTGCTCCAAGTGGTCGACCAAGGCAAGGTGAAGGGGCAAGAATTTTCTATAAATACCACCTAAAGTCACATACAAGAATGCACTTCAAAAATCCCTCAAAAACTCTCCCAAATTTTCGGCCCTCTCCTCACCCCTCAAGTCTCGACCGAAGTCAAGGAAGAAGGAGGAAATATTTTCCGTGCAGTCTAGTACGGAAACCTTGTGCCGAAGTGCTGCCCGATCAAAGACAGTGTTTGTTAGAGTTGCGCCGAAGTGCTGCCGAAATTTCAAGAGAAAGCTTCGTACAAGAAATCGGTAAGTGGGCTTTTGATATATATTCATTTGTATCTTAAAACTTGAGTATCTATATCATGACATGCATGTATGTGTGTCTTCATTTTCGAAAATTGCTATCTGTTATATTTAAAATTTCGATCGATTATGTATTCTCTTTTATGCTTCGAAATTCGTTGATTCCGCTGTGTCCGTATGAAAACTCTGAAATCCTGAAAATCTGAAAAGTTCTGTCTGTTACTTCTTAATTCTGTTGCACTCTTACGATTCGAAGTTGAAATGGGACGAGAATTGTGATTCTGTCGGGCCCCCAATGGTGGGTATAAAACCATTTCTGTTTGGCCTCCAATGGTGGGTAGAAAACCATTTCTGTCTGGCCCAACCGGTGGGTATAAAACCGAGTTTTGGCCTCACCCCTTAGAGGAATAACATATTGGGGACAATTTGACCATGGAAATGAGATGAGTAACAGTGTCTGTCTGTTTTGATATGTTCTGTTCTGAATTGAGTTAATCGGTTTCTGAATTGTTCTGAATCATCTGATGAATTCCGTCATTTATTCGATTTGTCTCTGTCCTGATAAGTTAAGAATATTAAGTTTTGAAAGTCTGTTAAAAGAACGTTTTAAGAAAACTAAGTTCTATATGTATCTTTGGAATCGATCGACCCCCACTTGTTGAGTATTTTCCCAAAACACTCACCCGTTACAATTTCAGATAAAAATGAAGAGCAAGTAAACGAGGAAGAGCAAGAAGTGTTCTGGGGATGCTGATCAGATTTCGAGATCAGAAAATCGAGAATTGTACTCCTTTTCTTTTGTTTAGCTTCTGCAACTCTGATGTAAAAGTTTATTCTTTTGTCATTGTAAGAAAACTACTCTATTTATGAAAAAGACTGGTTTGATTTGATACGAGGCTTTATTGTTTTTCAATGTAATTGTTAAACAATGCCGGATGTCACCGACGCTTCGGACTCGGAGCGTGACAGTCCTTTATCCGGTGACCCTCTTTTCCGCATTTGAAGCAAGCGCCTATTTTTCGATAACATTCCCTAATGTGCCTCTGACGACACGTATCGCACCACTTTCCTTCTGTAATGCTAGCATTGTTAATGTTTCCTCTCGAAGGGCCACTTGAATAAATTGACTTCTTGAATTTGGGACCATTTTGAGCAGATTGGCCGACCAACGGCCTCTTGTTCTTGTTTTCTTTTTCACGACGCTTGATATCCGTTTCCGCGCTCATTGCAGAGCCCATCAAATCTGCAAAGTTTTTTGGTTTGAATACTGCCAAAGCCGATTGAATCCGGCTGTTCAGTCCTTTTTTAAAACGATGCATCTTCAACGTTTCATCAGACATGATTGTTGGGACATAGTTTCCCAGATCGTTGAACCTTGAAGTATATTCCATCACTGTCATGTCTGGTGTCTGTCTGAAGTTTTCAAATTCGCTCAACTTCTGTAGACGAAATTTCGGCTGGGTAGTATTGTTTCAAAAATTCTCGCCTGAATGATTGCCATGTGATTTTTTCTTCTTCGGCCAAAGATGGTGACACAGTTTCCCACCATTTTCTTGCTCGGTCTTCCAAAAACGGTGTTACAACCTCTACTCTCAGTTCTTTGGGTACTTCCAGTAGGTGTAGTTGTGTTTCGACATTCTTGAGCCAGTTATGGCTGACTTCGGGATCGGGGTTTCCATCAAAAGTTGGGACTCGATTTCTTCTCAGAGATTCGTAGTGATTTTTTATCCCACGCGGTTGTGGTTCTGGTGGCGGTTGAATGGCGTTGGCGAGAGGGTTCACAATTCCTTGCAACGTGGCGGCTACTATGGTAGCTTTAGCCGTAATATCTTCCCGGCTGAGATTCACCCTTGGGGAATTCTCATCCTCGTTTTGATTAACTCTTCTGTTGTTTCGATTGTTTCTGGGTGGTCTGCCTGCCATTTACTATAGACATATATTTTATTAATTTAATTATTTCGAAGCAATGGATAATCAAAGGAATATTTCATAAATAGTTGAAATTCTTACAATCAGTCTTTTTAAAGAAAACAATTAATCCTAAGGGTTCTGAATACAATCGATGTCTATACCAGGAATCATCTCCCTACTCATCTATAACTTCACCTGTCTCCTACTGCCTCATTAATGTCTTTCTCTTCAAAAGGATTTTCTTCTTGGTTAGCTTCGAGTTCTTCTAAGAGTTCCTCCATATTGATCATGTTATTTTGTAGCTGATCAATATGATCTTGCAACTGTGTGTTGTGATGATCAAGGTTGTTTACTTGATTCTGAAGCTCTTGTATCGTTGACTGGCTTACTTTCTCATCGATTTCTTGTTCTTCGATCCGATCCTTAAGACGACGTTGTGTTTTGAGAAGGCTCTCATCCCGGATTTGGAGCATCACAATCCTATCTTGAGCTTTGTTCAACTCTTTCTTGGTGATTTTGTGCTGTCGTTCAGTCTTTTCTCTTCCACTCTTGCCTCACGAAGATCGTCCATCATGCATACATTATTCCCATCCAACTGTTAGTTATCCCTCTCGATTTTTTCATTTTTTTCTTTCAATGTTTTAATTTGTCTCTTTTTCCCGGAGTTGTTTTTGAAGTTCAATTATAATGCTTTGTGGGTCCATGTTTGTTTTCCTATAAGGTAAAAAAAAACATTTTTATTGATAATATAGTCATCAAATTTCAAATATGCAATAATTTAAAGATAATAGAATTTTCATTTAGAAATAAATTAATACACTTAGTACTTTCTCCATAATAATTTTTATTACAATCTTGATACTAATCTAGTCTATCATATCTCCACCGTCACTGTCGCTGTCGCTGTCGCCACCAACCACCTCCATCGGTGCTTCCTCCTCTTCCTCCATGTTCTCTATCACCAGATGCAGGTAATTATTCTGATCTTGAAGTCTGTCCATAGAGGCGTGGAGCTTTGAAATGTACCGATCCTGCTTGGCGTTGAACTACTCTTGGCGCTGACGGGCCTGAGTAGCACGTCCTCGCTCTATCTCTACTCTCTCCAGCAAATCCCTGTTGAGTGAAGCTAAGCGCGCGATGCGAGCTGAATCAGTCGGTATCTGTAGAAGTTGGCTTTCAGCCAAGTCCAAATGATGAGTCAATCGTTGTACGTCGACCTCGAGTATGTGTTTACTCTCGCTGAGTTCTTGCTTTTCCAACCTTTCCCTAGCCAGTTGCGCCTTCAAAGTCGCAATTTCCCTATCCTGATTATCTATCGTGATCTGGCGCATACAAAGGGCAGCCTAAGCGCGAGTACGTGGAGCAGCCATTTCCTAAGATAAAATCGAGGTAAAACATCAGAATCGTATAAAGGATAGAAAGGCACAAATAATAGAAACAAAGTTATCGTGGAAAATTTTCGATACTACGAGTTTGCGGAACGATTGAAGGGACAGATTTTTGAAGTTTGATCGAAAATTTAGGGAACAGATGAAAGTTGGACTCAGATTGGGATGCACTAGGCTTTTGCCAAAATTTGACTTCGCCAAATTTTGTCTATCAAAATCACAGCGGGATTTTGAACCTGGCGGCTCTGATGCCACTTAAATGTCACGCCCCATGTCCGAAGCGTTGGTGACATTCGGCATTGTTTAACAATTACTTGAAAACAATTAAGCCTCGTATCAAAACAAACCAGTCTTTTTCATAAAACAATATTGTCTTTACAACGACAATGAAATGAAAATTACATCAGAGATTCAGAAGCGGAAACAAAAGGAAAGTAAAATCTTGAGTCTTGATCTCGATCATCGATTAACCAACCCCAGAAAGCATCTTACTCTTCCCCATTCAGTTGCTCCTCGTTTTTATCTGAAATTTGTAAGGGGTGAGTGCTTTGGGAAACACTCAGCAAGTGGGGGATCGATCGATTTCCAACGATACATATAGAGAACTTAGTTTTCTTAAAACATTTTTTAATAACCTTTCAAAACTTATTAACCTTAACATATCATAACAGAAACGAAGCGATTATAAGACAGAAGTTAACAGATGATTCAGAGTAGTTCGGAAGCAAATCATATCATTTCATAACAAATTCACAAACAAACACAACATTGTTACTCATCTCATTTTCATGATCAAATTGTCCCAATATGTTAGTCCTCTAAGGGGTGAGGCCAGAACACAGTTTTATATACCCACTGATGGGGGCCAGACAGAACATGGTTTTATACCCACCAATGGGGGCCAGACAGAATCACAATTCTCGTCCCATTTCAAATTCGAATCGTAACAGTGCGACACAGAATTCAGAGTTTACCAAACATACACTACAACAAAAATGGCTTTTCACAGCGCGCAAATTCTCTTACCACGGCGCACATTGCACGCTGCGAAGTTGAAAGCTGTTGAAAGTTCAAGATTATCTGCAGCGTACATGTGCACGCTGTTAATAATATTATCAACGACGTGCATATGTACGTCGTTAATACAACTATCCGCAGCGTGCAATGTACGCCGTTAATATTCAAAAAAATCTAAATATTAGCGACGGTTTTTGACAAAACCGTCGCTAATTGGCGACTGTTTAAAACCAAAGAAACCGTCGCTAAAGTAGCGACGGTTTATTATCCGTCGCTAAATTTTGCGACTGTTTAAAAACAATCCCTAAAGTTTGCGTAAAAATAAAAAAAAATTTACTTTTATAATTTAATAAATTTTTAAAAAAACTACAATACAACTATGATATGTTGACTGATAATCTTAACTAACACTTAAAAAATTAATCGAAAATTGAAACAAAAAATGTACCTAAATCGAAATTAAAATCGTATAAGAGAGAAAAATTTTAAGTGGTGTGGAGGAAAGTGGAATAGGAAATCGGATATTTATAGATAATTTATGACTATTAGCGACGGATGTCCATCAAACCGTCGCTATTAGCGACAGTTTATATATAATCGTCGCTGATTTACGGCTATGAGCGACGGGTTAAGAAAAACCGTCGCCAAAAGCGACGGTGTTTTAATAAAAAGTCGCCGATCGGTTTATCGTATACCGTCTCTAAAGATAGCGATGGTTTTTGAAACCGCCACAACTTTTAAATTAGCGACGGTTTGACCGAAACCGTCGCTAATTTAAAAATTCGCTTCCATTTTCAACAGCATGCTTTTTATGCACGCCGTGAATGTATAGGGTATTAACAGCGCACATTACTGCACGCTGCGGATAGTATATATTATTACTTTCCGCAGCGTGCTTTTCATGTGCGCCGTTAATAGGTCAAATCGTCGCTAATTTAAAAATTCGCTTCCATTTTCAACAGCATGCTTTTTATGCACGCCTGTGAATGTATAGGGTATTAACAGCGCACATTATTGCACGCTGCGGATAGTATATAATATTACTTTCCACAGCGTGCTTTTCATGCGCGCCGTTAATGTATATGTTATTAACGACGCGCATTAAAAGCACGCTGCGGAAAGTATATAATATTTACAGCACACATAAATGCATGCTGCGGATATTACATTCCGCAGCGTACTTTTAATGCACGCCGTTATTTCTGTCAAGTGCAACAATTTTAACAGCACATATATTGATGCACGCTGTTAAAAGTACTATTTGCAGTGTGTTTTTAATGCACGCTGTTGATGATGTGCTACGAAAAATCATTATCAGAGTTTTCAGATATCAGAGTTTCAGACGGATTCAGCGGAACCAAAGAATTTCGAAGCATAGAAGAAAACACATAATCGATCGAAATTTTAAAAGACGGACATCATGCTATTTTCGAAAATGAGGACACACATTCATGCATGTCATAACTTATATATTAAAGATTTAAAAATACAAACGAATATACATATCAAAAACCTACTTACCGATTTGGAGGTAGGATTCGAAAATGCAGACTTTGGCACGAATTTGTCTCTCGAAAATTTGGCAGCACTTCGACAAACTCTTTACAAATATTGTCTTCACTTCGGCAAGCACCTTTACGCAAAACTCTAGCACTTGAACCGCACGAGCTTCTTCTCCTTCTTGACCTCGGCCGAGTGGTTTTAGGGTGAGGGGGGGGGGAGCCGAAATTTTAATGGATTTTGGAGTGTTTTTCTTTCCACCTTGATCTAATATTTATAGGACAATCCAAGGCTCCTCATCTAGCCCCTTGGCCAAAATCTTGGAGTCCAAGATTAGCCATAATTGTAGTACAAAATCCCATGCCATTCTTCAAGTCCAAGATTAGCCAAAATTGTAGTCCAAAATCCCATGCATTCTTCAAGAGTCACCTTGGTTTTCTATAAGGTCATTTCCTGCATCATTAATGTTTTTTGGTCTGTCATCTCCTCCCTTAGCTCCTTCATGGATTAACTCAAAGGCCACTTCCTGCATAATAAGTTTGTCCAATTCCTTGGCTCATCTTTTAGCTCCCTTTTTGGTCTTGTTAGGACAAGCTTGGTTGAGCTTCTTTGAGCTGAAAGATCGAGGCCTTGAGCTGGGGTTTTACTCCTTCCAGTGACGACTTTTCAATGGATGCGGTTACTTGCAGCTTGGCCTCCCGTTGAGCTAATCCCCGAGTTTTGAAGCTACTTCCTCGAGTTAGAATAGCTGAAAGTCTAAGTTCATATTTTGGTTTTATAGTTAGAATGAAAGTTGTTGAGCTTTGTTTAAGCTAAATTTCAAGTTTGTATTACTTACATGATTCTCTTCGGATCGGAAAATCCCGAGTTCTCACACAGGTGAGGATAATTTTGATGTTATTGGAGGATTTGATGGTTTAACTAACTGGACTGATGGTGTACATAACCCGAGTACCATTGCTAGTTTTTTACACACTATTATGACTTTACTGTACTTTTTTTTTTAATGAATTTCATACTTTTGAGTGGTGTTTGAGTGGATTTAAGAGTTCATGCTATTTTTGAAAAATGACAGCTTTAGGTTTTGGTTTGACGATTTTACATTTTGCACTGCGTTTTGGATTTTGAGTAAAATAGTTGGTTAAGTTATTTTAAATTGTGCAAGGTAAATATACATATATGTATAGGTAGTTCGGCCTAAAGTTTAAGAAAAATAAAAATTTCTAATATATTTTAAAGAAAAATAGTAGATGTTTCAGTTACAGTCAGGAAATTGAGAATTATTTTACAGCTACTTTTGATTTTAGTGATGCAGATAAGAAAACTTTCGATATTTTGCTATGTTGATCACAAAAACCCAAATATATCTAATTTCGACTATAATGGCAAACAAAATCATAGTTTGCCCTATTTCAACGGTTGTTTAGTATTTGAGGACATACATTGGACAAGAGACGTTCTAGCTTAAGGTCGAAAAATTTGGGAGCCCGATGTTTATTCAATGATCAAACAAAAGCAGCTAGATGAACACAACATATTAATAGTTATGAAAAAGACTAAAACGAAACCCAAAGAACATCCGGAACGATAGGAGAAAATGCGAGTGAATGTAATTGAGCATAATGAAATGTAATATATTTTTCATATAAGATGTTTGAAATTGAAATGTAATAAATTTTTTATTGAAGAATATATTTTTTATTGATGAAATGTAATAGATTTTTTATTTATATAATGAAATAATTGATAGAGTTTTTATTAATTCAAATACACAAGCCTTATTTTTTTTAATTTATATTTTTTATTCTTCAAATGTTTTAAACAAATTATTTTTTTTTAAAAAAATTAAATGGTAGAACCAGACTGTTGGGATCGGTTTATTGAATGGGAAATGTTTAGAAGGGGGGGTTGAATAAACACTTGGAGATCATGAAATCTTTTCTTAGAAAATTATCAGTTTGGTGACAAACTGAAACAAGAATCTTGTCGGTCAATGTAAATCAGCTTAACTGATAACAGTTGCGGAAAATAAACTAATTGACAGATAGGATAAGTAACTAAAATGATAACACACAGAGAATTATGGATGTTCGGAGAATTAAATACTCCTACGTCACCCCTTCTATCACAAGGATAGGATATGCACTAAAAGACTTTGATCGATACAAAAATTGTACAGACCCACTTCAGCTTGGACTAAACACTGCCAAAACTGAAATTCTTAGTTAACAACAATTTTCACAGTTCTACGACTGATCTTATCACAACTGATCTAATTAAAGATCGAATGTAATACAAAATAGCTTGTGCTAGCTAGCTCGAAAGGTAGCCTCAACTGCTACAAATGAATCTTATAAGTGTGAGCTATGTAAACTTTGAATTAATCTCGGCAGAGTAACAGCAAGCTTTTTGATAATGTTTCGTATTATTCTTGACTGCTCTTCTCTCCTATTTATAGGCGTGTATTTCAACGGTAACATTAAATAATATTTGAATCTTATATCCGTTGATTGCCACGTCACTATTCTTCTGACATTCGTACACTGTAGACTCTGATATGCGGCGTTCCACTACGAGTTGTAGTCTGCTTTTGTACTACTGTCAGTTGAGCGGTTGAATGTCCTT
Source organism: Primulina tabacum (assembly GCF_025594145.1). Taxonomy (NCBI): domain Eukaryota; kingdom Viridiplantae; phylum Streptophyta; class Magnoliopsida; order Lamiales; family Gesneriaceae; genus Primulina; species Primulina tabacum. The sequence continues at coordinate 24,393,556 of NC_134556.1, read as the reverse complement.
TTCAACAACTGATAACGTGTACAGCTGAATGGTCAGGTGATAAGCAATAGCTGGTAAGTTCACAACTGATCAGTTTCCAACTGATCAGTCAGTTGTAGATTCAGTTCAGCTGGTATCAGTTGCCTTTAATAATCTGCGCTACTCTTCAGTTAGGCAAACTGTCAGTATCAGTTAGTCCAATAAATATATAGTTTGTCAAACAACCGAAATTATGTTTCCAACAATTTTCCCCTTTTTGGTGTTTGACAAAACTTGTAAAGTATGAACTGATCAACTGAACTAAATAAAGATTCTTCAAATTTAATGTAGATAAAATAATTTTTTAGTGTACAGATTCGTACAAAAAAATCCCTTGTCTTCTTCTGATCTACTAGTCTTTAATCAATCTATCTGCTTCCCCCTTTTTGTCAATCACCTCGACTCCTCGAGATAAGATGCGAACATCAGCTGCAATATCTTTGACTGCATTCAGCACAACTTCATGCAGTAATTCAATCTTTTTGGTGACAGTACTTTGCAGAGAATCAAAATGTTTGCCGACTAATTACTGAGTTTGGAAATGAGATTCAGTCGACAGTCTGTCTTTCTTGATTTCGTTCATCTGAGTATAGAGAGAATTGACATGCTCAGTGAGCTGATTTAGTCTGCTTGATGTAGATTCATGATTAGAATTTAGCTTTAATGAATGTTCAAGCTGAGTCGATTGAATTGCATAGATTGCATTCATCATGTTGTTGAGATTTTGCTGTATAGTTTGAATTTCTTCAAACAAGGCTTCTGTATCAGAAATACGAGGAGACATTACTCTTGAAGATTCTGGACTATGCACTCTATCTTGTTGAGTAAACACGACCATGGTGCCTTCAGTTGGTTCAGTTGTGTGCTCCGGTATTGCTGAAATGGTTTCAGTTGTTTGCTCTTGTTGAAGCTGGGGAAGAGAAGATACAATAGGAAGATCCTCAGTAGAAGATGGTTCTTTAGTCTGAAGAGCAACTGGTTCTTGAGTTGGTTTAATTATTGAGTTTCCAGTTGTTTGAGAAACTTGTTGTTCAGTCGGCACGTCTTCAACTGAGTGCAGTTGAGCCTCTGTAGCTGGTTCAAAAACTATATGTTCAGTCACTAGCTCAACAGTTTCTTCAAGAGTAGCCATCTCGGCTGGTTCCTTAGTGACTTCAGCTGGAACAACTGACTTTTTAACAAGAACAATTTCTACTGATGCCTTAGCAGCAATAAGTGGATTGGCTGGTTTATCAGTCAACACAACATCCTCAACTGATTTGAATGTGTCAAGCTGAATGTAAGATGTAACTGACTCGATGACCTCATCCAGACTTGCCAATGACAATTCACCTTCAGAATATAGTTTTGAATCATCAGTAGGAGGTGCTGTTATTGAAGAATTTTGAGCAACTGAAGTTGCAGGGACAACTGCCTGTTGAGAAAGAAGAGCAGCAATGTCCTCAGAAGGCTCTTCAGCTGACTGTTCAGCTGAATCTTCAATTGAGAAATCTTTAGAAGCCGCTGGAATGATCAGCTCTTGATTCATTTCCCACTGTTTGATTTCTCTTTGTAATCCAATAAGATCTGTTTCCAGTTGGGCATGCACTGCTTTATCATTGAATGCAGTTGGACTGGTAGGATTAAAGTTTTGCCGCAGCTCAGCAACTATCTTTTGTAGCTTATTTTCTCTCAAAGATCAAAGAAGTATTTCTTCCTTTCTAGTATTTGAGCAACGGTTGATGCCTTAACTGCTTTCATAACAACATTTTCTAAGTGAATGAACCTTCACAATTTAGACTTTTTCTGAAGGTCTTTGGCAAAAACCTGAGTCCTGAATTTGACCCATTCATCAAAGATATTGAGTCTTTCTTTTGAAAATGCGTTGACCTCTTGCCAAATGAGATCAATGTGAGTTTGAATGGCATTTGTTGGTCTGGCCTCTCCCTTGCATTTTACCTTTGCCCTTTGGATCAGTCAGGATATGAGGAATGCTCAATCATGAGGTAGTTGCATCAATGCCCTCTCTGAGCACCACCCCTTTTGGTCTGACAAACGGTAGAGTGTAGCTAGAGATAGTGATCAGTGGAGCTTTAACTCCAACAAGCTTCTTCTTGTCACCAGATGCAGTGACTTTCTTCTTCGGTAGAATGACGGAAAGAGCCAACTGATCCTCAGTTGCGGTTTCAGCTGGAACTGCTTTCAGAGGAACAACCTTGATAGCTGTTAAGCTTCCGACTCCATCAACTTATCAATTGGCATGGTTCCAACTGTTGCAGCAGGCTTGGTCTTCAAAGTCGTCGGCTTTTTGATAACCTTGGGAGACGGAGTCTTCTCGGAATCAGTTTCACTGACAATCAACTTTCGCTTGATTGTCTTCTTCTGGACAGTCTTCTTCTTTTGGACTGATTTGGGAGCTTCTTGAGTCCCAATCTCCTTCTTTATTTACAGAAATTGTTCAGGGGACATTTCCAACTTTTGCTTCGGTGGCTGAACATTTTTGGCGTTAAAGATTTTTAGTTTGGATGATCTCTCTTAATCATCAGCCACTTGCCCCTTGACTTTCATCAAATAGCTTAACTGCACAGCAAAACCCTTGGACTGCTTGGTCGACTGAAAAATATTCCTCAAAGTGTTGAAGATGATGTTCTTCCAGTTCACCTTCCGACCAGCCATAATAACAAGCATGGCTTGAAACTTTTCCAAAGTTAGTGCAGCAAATGATCCAGCCTTTGCCAAGAGCCCTTTTGCTACTATATCTGCCAGCAGTTGTACTTTTGGCTTCAGTTCCTTTTTGGGATCGGAAACCTTGATTTTCCGACCATCAGCTGAGAGTAGGGTTTGCATTTCCTCAATATCAGATGATTTAACTTCAGTGAGATAAGCTAGCCCATCAGTAGGCAGCTGAAAAAGATTTCAAAAGAATTCTTCCTCAATGACCAACAACTGACCATTCACAGTAGTCTTGATGTTTCCGTTCTGATCGACGAACCCATTTGCATAGATATCCTGAATCTCTTTGGGATAGATTTCTTGGGAAGATAAGCCCAAGAATGATTTTAATCCAGTTGCTTCCAGTTTCAGAAAAAACATTCTTGATTCCTTTGTCTTTCACAGTAAAGATAGAGTCAAAATTGTAGAACCCGTAAATCAGTAGACGTATAAGCCATGCATAATTCTAGATTTTTAAAATTTAATTGACTTCATTGCATAATTATTTTAAATGCATTTATTTGAAGTTAATTATTCATTATTTCAGTTCAGTAGTTTGATTTTTAGCATTTCAGTTATTTCAGTGAGGCCGGACTGGAGTTGGAGTTTTGAGATAGAATTTAAGATTTGAGAAATATTTCCAGAAGTTAATTTAGCTAGCAAGTAAGTTCATTTAAGTTAAAAAGAAGTTTAAGGAATTATTTAAGTTAGTTGAGGATTTTAATTTAATTATTGGAGGTGATTAAGAAATGAGCTCATTTAAGTTACTTAATTAAGGGGTTAGCTCACTAAATTATTTAAAGGATTAGTAAGGCTTTCAAGGATTATTAGTTGACTAGATAATCAACATTTCCCTTTATTTTATCATGCATTTTTCGGCCACCCTTAGTGCTAGAAGATTCATTTTCCAACTCACCAACTTTGACCAATTCTTTGCATGTAACTAGTAGGATAATTCTAGGATTTTTGGGAGCACAATTTAATTAAATAAATGGACATATCCTAGTCTAGAATCAAGCTAAATTTCGGCCACCACCTCCTAGAAGCATCCACCAACTCATTTGATATCAATTCAAAATTCAAATTCAAAAGGGGAGTGGACTTGGTCTTGATATGATCCTATTTTTGTGCACCCTTCTCCTCACCTTCATAACCATCACTCCCCCCTCCACCTCCACCAAAAATAAGACCCCTTTTCAGTAGAAAAAACGTGGATAGCAGCTAGGGAGAAAGGGAGAAAAATCGAGAGCCAAGAAAGGTAGAGAAGCAAGCCACTCCGTCTCCTCCGCGCCGTCTCGTCTCTTCTTTTCGTTTTCTTTCGAAACGAAACCAGGCATGTCTAGATTTCTTTCAAACCTCAATCAAGTCATATTATCATTTATTTTTCAGTACATGATCATGTTTTAGCAAGCAAAAACCGAGATACATGTCAAAATATTTTTGGAACACACATGCAGAATTTCGGCCCTTTCTTGACAAGCTTCACGTTTTTCTGAGTTTTGATGGTTTCAGGTATTGGATCGACTCCAGGCTCCCAAGGCGGCTTGTATACATGTAGTAGGATGCATTAGGACCATGTTGGTCAATTCAAACCAGCCCCATACTTGCTGGAAAACCGAAATGACAGCAAGTTCCCCATAAGTGCAGAAATGTGATTCGAAATTTCAGTTTTGTGTCAAGGGTTGTGGATCTGATCTTGGCTGCCCCAAGGGCCTTTAGCCATGGTTGGATCACTTCCCTAGCATGTCTAAGACGTGACTAAGTCGCCCTTTTGGTGGCTTGGTCCATGGCTCATCGGTTTTTAAATAATCAACAAGAACAGCCCCTTTCCCCATTCGGCCCTTCCATTTTTCAGCATATGGTTCGTTTCTTTTGTGGCTTGGTGTGGATCTTGGTTGGCCTATGGCCCTTAGCCACGGTTCATATCATGCTCCTAGATGTCTAGATCGTGCCATGGTCAATCAAATGGCCACTGGAACGACGCAAGACATCGATCATAGCATAAACACTACACACGCATGCACGTTGCTCTCGGTTGGACCCTTCGGTTAAGATTTGGTGTGATGCGGATTGTGGCTGGCCTAGGGCCCTTAGCCATGGTTCAAATCATTCCTTGGGATGTTGGTAAGAGTCTCTGGTCGGTGGTTCACGCCCCTAATGGCCGATAGTCTCGAAACCAATGCAAGTCTTGTAGTGCGCAGCTGCTGTATTTTTTTTGACAGCAAGTATGCTGCTGTTCAGAAGCGTCGTTTGAGTTCTTGGTTGGCTTTTAGCCCATGGCCTTGGACTGGACAGTGCCTCATTGAGTTGGGAAGGTCATGTTTTCGACCGTTTGTCATTTGGATCATTTTTGAGGTCGTACGAGAATTTACGGTGCAATGTGCCAAATTGACTCTCGAAAGAGCGTTTCGTGTTTTGGCCTCCATTCCACCTAGATTTCGACCCTATCATTTTAGGAACATTATTTTATGATTTTTCAGCGTATTTTAATCATGACTATACGTCGGTTCAGTGTCGGTTCAGGTTGGCTCGGAGTCATGATTAAATGCGAAGTCATTAGGCGTCATAGTCGCATCTTTTGAACGTAAATTGCATAGTTGGTCATGTTTAAGCTATTGCATATTTTTCATGGCACAGTTAGGTTGCAGCGAGCCTGGGAACGATCCAATCCAATCCAGTTGGTAAAATTACAGGAATTTTCATTACGCCAGTTAATTATTTTACGTGCATTAAATAGAAAATGATTATTATTTTTGAGATTTATGCGATATGGCTTGTGGTTCATTCACTATGTGGGAGTGTTATTTTTATACGGTCGCCAGTGACCGATCAGTTCAGTATGGTACCACCCGGTCGCCAGTGACCGGCCAGCTCAGTTCAGTTTCAGCCTCCCCGGTAGCCAGTTACCGATCAGTTCAGCTTAGTGTAGTGGCCACAGGCGTAAAACATAATCTCAACAGAAAATTTTACCAGATATTTCAGTACAGGCTCCAAGGAGCAAATATTTTTACAGTGACTTCCAGTTCAGTTATGCACGTATTATAATTGCTCAGTACAGATTATTTTCAGTATGCCTCAGGACAGGATATTTTATCTCATGCATATTTTAAATTCAGATTTTTTTACTCGTTACCTGCGATTTATGCATGCTGAGTCTTTAGGCTCACTAGACTTGATTGTTGTAGGTACTGATGAGGCCAGGGCCGAGGGCGGGGACCAGTGAGTCAGCTTGGGTCGGCAGTAGTGGCACCCGAGGACCTCAGAGCAGCAGTTGTTATTTTCTTCGCAAACAATTTTTATCAGTTGTTGGATATTTTTAAATCGTTGTTGTTGGCAAAAACTTTGATTTTCTTCCGCTGCAATATTTTGAAATATTGAACTTGATTCACCAGTGATTTTATGAATGAGGCCATTTAAGTTCTTTTAAAAAGAAAATTTTTAATTTTCCGCAAATTTTCAAGCAAGTAGTTCGAGGGCCTTCACAAAAATCAATAGCCATCGCATTCATTACGTGAGCAGGAACCTGTTTGGCCATTTGAATAATCTTGAGATTCTGCGAATGAGTATTCTAAGAAAAAAAATTTGCTCTGAATGTTTGAATGTGCACGTAGAAGAGAAACTGAAATGAAGCGGGGTAAATTACTTATGTACGTGACTGTTCAAATCATTGGACACGTGTTAGTCCAGGAAAATTTGGATAAAAAACGTGTGTATGTGTGGTAAAAACGTGTGTAGAAAATACATGGATTATGTGGGTCCACGTAACAAAATACTATTGATTGAAAGACATCAATTAATGCTTCGATAACAAGTCACATTATTAGATTTGGAATATTAAACTATTAATTAGTTAACTTATATGAGAAGATTAGCTAAATTATCAGCTGATCGATCAGTTGTGTGACTGAATTATGTCAGATGAGAATTCACTAACTACTGTCTTCTCAGTTAACCTCTTAAAATCGATATTCCCCCTAAATAAATGCATATATAAATTTTGAAAAACTGAACAACTGATAGAGTGATGTAACCTTCAGAAGATTAAACAACGATGATAATGATTACGTCCTTTCAGTTGCTTTGAACTTGGGTTATAAATAAGAGTAACAAAGTTAGTCTTAACATATTAGCACGAATATTTCAAGAGATATAATGGCAGGTTCAAGTAATTCGAGAGTTCCAGATATGGCCGATGAATTCATGGATGCAGCTCTGGAAGAAAGAAAGACAGCTATGGAGGATACAATATTTCACAAGATTCTCCGTTTCTGGCAAAAACTACAAGAGCTTCAGTTCCTTCTGCAGGAGGAGTAGTTGTCACCCCCAAACGGGTGACAAAAATGAAGAAATGTCGGCGGCGCCTGCGCGTTGGTGATGAGGTGGACATCTTCTCGGATGAAGGAGTCTACCTACTGATTGCATATGAATATCCAACTAAATTGAAAGTAGAGTCTTTAGCGTACCATAATCCCACATTTTGAGTGCCTTTTAAATATTTTAAATTCTTTTGGCAACTGAAAAATGCGATTGTTTAGGATTTGCTTGAAATCTAGCACACATGCAAACAACAAATACTATATCAGGACGACTAGCAGTTAGGTATAATAATGAACCTATTAAACCTCTATAGAGTGTCGTCTCAACTGATATTCCCCCTTGATCATTGTCCAGTTTGACTGATAAACTCATGGGTGTGCTTGCAGCTGAGCATCTTTCCATGCCAAATTTCTTCAGCAACTCCTTCGTGTATTTAGTTTGACTGATGAAAATACCAGTCTCCAGTTGTTTCACTTGCAAACCGAGAAAGAAAGTCAGTTCACCCATCATACTCATCTCAAATTTGTCCTGCATTAACTTGGCAAATTTCTCACATAATTTGGGGTTTGTTGACCCAAATATAATATCATCAACATATATTTGCACAATTAAAATGTGATCATTCTTAGTAAATTTGAACAAAGTTTTATCAACTGATCCCACAGTAAAATCATGATCAGTTAAGAATTTTGACGGTGTCTCATACCAAGCTCTTGGAGCCTGTTTAAGACCATACAAGGCTTTGTTCAAATGATAGACATGATCAAGAAAAAAGTGATTGATAAAACCTGGAGGTTGTTCAACATAGACTTCTTCCTGCAATTTACCATTCAGAAATGCACTTTTGACATCCATTTGATAGAATTTAAGTTCTTGTAGGATGCATAGGCCAGGAACATTCTGATAGCTTCCAGTCTTGCAACTGGTGCATATGTTTCATCGTAGTCAATTCCTTCTTCTTGCCTATATCCTTGTGCTACAAGTCTAGCTTTGTTGCAGTGCAACTGAACCATCTTCGTTCAGTTTATTTCTGAATACCCATTTTGTACCTATAATGGTTTTTGAATCTGGTCTTGGAACTAGAATCCAGACATTATTATGTGTAAACTGATTGAGCTCTTCTTGCATAGCATTTATCCAGTTAGGATCAGCAAGAGCTTCATCAGTTTTCTTTGGTTCCAGTTGTGATACAACAGCTGAATGAATGAACAATTTTAGCACTTGATTTCTTGTTCTTATCGGGTCAGATGGTTTACCTATCACCAATTCTGGAGGATGTGACTTCTTCCATCTGAGCTCAGTATTTGTTTCTTCCATATTAGTAACTTCTTCTATTGGCATCTGAACGTTTTCAATTTCAGTTGAAGCTGTATCAGTTGGAAACTGAATGTTATTTGTTTGCTCCACCAACTGATTATCATGAGCAGGTTCCTGTCCAACTGATTGATCTAATATTTCTGGTTCAGGTGTTTGAAGGATGTTTTGATTGACGTGATTTCCTTCATCTTAATCATCTTCCAAACTGATTTCTGTAAGTCGATCAACTAGCTCAACTGTATCAGTTGGCTTATCAGTTAACAATTTTTCATCAAAATTAACATGGATGGATTCTTCAAAATTTAAAGAATTCTTATTAAAGACTCTATATGCTTTGCTAACTGAAGAATATCCAAGAAATATTCCCTCTGCAGATTTAGCATCAAAGGCTTTTAAATGGTTTTTACCGTTATCAAGAATAAAACATCTGCAGCCGAATATCTTGAAATAAGATACCACACTTTTTCTTCCATGCCTAGATCTCATAAGGTGTTTTCATATGATTCTTATTAATCATAGATCTGTCTTGAGTATAACATGCAGTGTTTACTGCCTCTGCCCAAAATCTTTGAGATATACCAGAATCAGCAAGCATTGTTCAAGCAGCTTCTTTAAGGGTCCGATTTCTCCTCTCAGCTACACCATTTTGCTGAGAAGTTCTAGGCTGCTGAGAGCTCATGCTTTATCCCAGTATTTTGTAAAAAATTTGAAAGATGTTGATTGATGAATTCAGTCCCTCTGTCAGACCTGATTCTATCAATTCAAATTGATTTTTCATTTAGAAGTCTTTTGAAAAGCTTAATCAGTTGTGCAGCCGTTTGGTCTTTAGATTTGAGAAATATAACCCAAGTAAATCTTGGAAAATCATCTACAACCACCAGAGTGTATTTCATTCCCCCTAAACTCGTGACTGGTATTTGACCAAAAAGATCCATGTGTAACAGGTCTAAGCATCGGGAACAAGATTTACAACCTCTGTTTTTAAATGAAGATCTTACTTGTTTGCCAAACTGACATGCTGGACAGAGTTTGTCTTTGGAAAAAACCATTTTGGGCTAACCAGTTACAAGATCATGATTACTCAGATATGCAATAGATTTAAAATTCAGGTGGTTCAGCCTTTTATGCCACAGACAGTTTTTATAAGATTTGGAAGCAATGAAACAAATTGGTGCATTTGATTGTTCAGTCCAGCTTACTTTGTAAGTGTTTCCACAACGATTGCCAGTTAGAATGACCTCATCAGTTGAGTATCTAATTGAACAAATGTGTTTGTCAAACTGAACTGAGAAGTTGTTGTCGCATAACTGACTGATGCGTATAAAGTTATACTTCTAATTTTCTACTAGCAAAACATCTTTAATTGTAAAGTTACCATGGATAAGCTTACTCTTACCCACAGTTTTATCTTTGGAGTTGTCTCCAAAACTGATGTTTTGTCCAGTATAGCGGATTAGTTGAGATAGCAGATTTTCATCTCCTGTCATATGTCGCGAACAGCCACTATCTAGGTACCAAGTTGATTCTTTATTTGTACCTGTTACCTGTAATCACATATAGTGTATAATTTTGGTACCCATATTCATTTGGGTCCTAAACTAATTAGTCCTTTAGGAACCCAGACTTGAATCAGTCTCACTGATTTCCCAGTTGCTGTGTTCCAAATGGTTTTTCTCTAATTTTTGGCACTGTATGTGTGATGTGAGGATGAAGCAATATGCTTTGTATCCTTCTTCCACTGACTGCTCTTTTGATGTCTCTTCTGAACTGGCTTACAGTTGTAGTAATTGTGATAGCCATTCCTTGAGTACTGATTTTTCTGTCTGAACACTTTAGGTGACCAGTCTCTTATATCAGTTGTACTCTCGGGGCTATAACCAATTCCATGCCGTCCGCCCTTGTTCTTATTCTCAGTCAATTGAACAACCGGTTTACTTGGTTCTAAAAATTGATTTACCATAGTTGACTTTACAAAGGTAATATACTTTCCTTTGTTCTTATTCAACTTTGGCTGAGTATCATTTGCAGAGTTTTCAACTTGATCGTTAAAACCTAAACCAGTTTTGTCAGCAACTGATTTTTGAGCATTCTCCATTTCAGTTAACTTAACTGATGACTTGTTTCAAACTTGAATCAGTTCATTATTTTTTGGAAATTTCAGTTTTTAACCGCACATATCAAGGTTTGGTTCTCACTTAGTTCGGCTTTTTGCTGTGCAATTTCCCTCTTTAGACTCAATAGTTCAACTGATTTATCAGTTTTTGTTTTGTTGTCATGGAGATCATTTTGATCAGTTTTATCCTATTGACATGATTTAGCAAGTTTGTGATACTCATCTACCATGTCATGCAGAGTGGTAATGAGTTCCTCTCGTGTAAAATCAGTAGAACTGAAATCAAATACATGTTCACTTGCTGACTCCAGTTCTTCATTTTCAGCCATCAAGCATTTGGCTTCCTCTTCCTCTTCACTTGAACTGCTTGGGCTTTCTGGTTCTGACTCATCACTGTCAGTTTCAGCCCACTTGGATTTGCTTTCTTCAGCCAGAAGCACTTCATGGTTCTTTTTGGATGATTTCTTGTCATCTCTGGTCCTTCTTCTGTGCTCATAAGGCTTCTTTGCCTTCTCAGTTGATCCTCGACTGTCCTTCTTTGGCTTAGGACAGTCTGCCATAAAATGACCAGATTTGCCACAGTTGTAGCAAGTATAGGACTCATCTTTGGGTTGACTTTTCTGATACTAACTTTTGGAAACTCCCTTGATTCTTCCTCATGAACTTTCCAAATTTTTTAACAAACAATGACATGGCATCACTGCTTAGTTGATCAGCAGTTTTGTCAGCTGAACAGATTGGTTCCAGTCTGACTACAGTTAAAGCTGTTGTGGTAGTTTGTGTTGAAGGTTCACCCTCTCTGGTTCTTAGTTCAAACTCATAAGCCTTTAAATCAGCAAACAGGTCATGGAGTTCGATCTTGTTAAGATCCTTTGACTATCTCATAGCCATGGTCTTTACATCCCATTCTTTAGGAAGACCTCTAATCACCTTTAATGCCACTTCTTAATTTGTTCGAATACACTTTTTCAAGTGCATTCAGTTCATTTATAATACCACTGATTCTTTCATCATATTCAAGCATGGATTCTCCAGCTTTCATTTTGATGTTGTCATATTTTTGAACAGCAACAGAAAGCTTGTTCTCTTTTGTTTGTTCATTTCCTTCACACAGCTGGATCAGCTTCTCCCATATTTCTTTGGCTGTTTTGCACATCTTGATTTTGCTGAATGTGAATTTATCCAGCGTCTTGTAAAGAATGTCCATAGCCACATTATCTAGGTTGGCTTTCCTTTTATCCTCAGTTGTTCATTCCTCTCTGGGCTTTTCTATTCGTTGAGGTGCCCCATCAGAGATGGCAACTGCTGTATTAGTTTTCAGAATCTTCATTGGACCATCAGTAATGACGTACCACATGTCATCATCTTGTGCAGCTAAATGAGCCTACATTCTTATTTTCCAATCATCAAAGTCTTCTCTGGAAAACATGGGTATTTTGTTCAATGAGGACATACTGATCAATTTCGAATAAGAATATCCTCATACATGACTAAGACGGCTTTGATACCCCTTGTTGGGATCGGTTTATTGAATGGGAAGTGTTAAGAAAGGGGGGTTGAATAAACACTTGGAGATTATGAAATCTTTTCGTAGAAAAGTATCAGTTTGGTGACAAACTGAAACAAGAATCTGGTCGGTCAATGTCAACCTGTTTAACTGATAACAGTTGCGGAAAATAAAATAATTGACAGATAGGATAAGTAACTAAAATGATAACACACAGAGAATTATGGATGTTCGGAGAATTAAATACTCCTACGTCACCTCTTCTATCACAAGGATAGGATATGCACTAAAAGACTTTGATCGATACAAACATTGTACAGACCCACTTCAGCTTGGACTAAACACTGCCAAAACTAAAACTCTTAGTTAACAACAATTTTCACAGTTCTACGACTGATCTTAGCACAACTGATCTAATTAAATATCGAATGTAATACAAAATAGCAGTGTGCTAGCTAGCTCAAAAGGTAGCCTCAACTGCTACAAATGAATCTTATAAGTGTGAGCTATGTAAACTTTGAATAAATCTCAGCGTAGTCACAGCAAGCTTTTTGATAATGGTTCGTGTTATTCTTGACTGCACTTCTCTCCTATTTATAAGCTTCTCTTTCAACGATAACATTAAATAATATTTGAATCCATTGATTGCCATGTCACTATTCTTCTGAAATTCGTACACTGTAGACTCTGATATGCGGCGTTCCACTACGAGTTGCAGTCTGCTTTTGTACTACTGTCAGTTGAGCGGTTGAATGTCATTTTCAACAACTGATAACGTGTATAGCTGAATGATCAGCTGATAAGCAATAGCTGGTAAGCTCACAACTGAATAAATCAACTGATCAGTTTCCAAATGATCAGTCAGTTGTAGATTCAGTTCAGTTGGTATAAGTTGCCTTTAATAATCTGCGCTACTCTTCAGTTAGGCAAACTGTCAGTATCAGTTAGTCCAATAAATATATAGTTTGTCAAATAGCCAAAATTATGTTTCCAACACAGACCCAAAGCGTCGGTTCCGTGCCCTAGAGCATAAACGGCCACGAGCGTGTCGGTTAAGGGTCAGGGTTGTGCAGACTTGGAGCCAGCCCATGGCCAGATCTGTGCAACATCAGAACTCACTTTGAAAAAATGAATAAATTATAAAAATTCAAAGATATAAGACTAAGACCAATTTCAATGTTTATATAAATGATGTTGATAATTAGGTTTAACCACCATTCCAAAACCGGCTGTTCCAATTTCAGTTTTTAGTTGTTCCGATTATGGTTCAAACTGATATGAACTAAAATTATTATTTTAAATTTCAAGGAAAAATAATAAACGATAAAATATTTAGGACGCTGAAACTAAATTTTCAACAATTATGATACAAAATAATGTTCGAAAATAATTAGTTTTGGTGATGTGATAGGTAAAACATAATTGAAAAAGCAAATTTGTTTATATCGGCAGACCATCATTACAGCAGACTTTTATAGTTCTCGGCAGATTTTAAAACATAAATCAATAGACATCGCGAGATAAGATTTCAGTAATACTTTGATAGTTTCCTTAAATGATTAGACATATTTATCAGAAGATCAATCTCAAGCTCATGGAATGTTTGTAGAATAAATACAAATCAAAATTGGTCGTTGCTATCAGCTGTACCAGACATTAAATGAGGCTTAATGTTTTTTTTTTTGTATAAGACAAGACACGTGACATTGAGTACTATTTTTCGATAAGACAAAAGATCAATGCAATTGATATCAAGACGTTTCAAGCTCGCCTCACAGGCTTCACGCACATAGTCTGGGTCGCCACGTATTTAACTTTTACCATCAAAGCAAACTCCAAATTTTGTGGCCAACTCCACTTTGTCCCTCATCCCTTCCTTCAAACATGGACGAAGCAAATTCGCCATATCGAAAAAACAACAAATAATTAACATTTCATACTATATTAAACAGCCTCATAAAGAAGTTATCAAAACGATTAAACACAGGATAGAAAAGCTGAGAATCAATAAAGAAAGCAGTAATGATCATGCAAATAATGCTTCAAATTCTGTAAATTTCTTGTAAAAAATCAAAAAAATCACTTTTGAGTATTAATGCTATATGGAATTTTTCGAACTCCCGAAAATACAAACATAAAAAATATTTTAAAATTCTTTCCTAGATACACTCTCTTAAATTCCTCTCTGATCTCCATATTCATTATTCTATATATTCACTTTTTTAGTGATTCTCAGAAATAATTATATATATTATACTTGTTAATATTCATCTTTGTAATGATGCAAAAACAATTATATATCATATTTGAAACGTCTCAAAGTGCAGTGAAAATCATAAAAATCGTAAACACCCAACCAAACTTAAAATTAGCATTTTTCAAAAATAATTTGAACGTCATATATCCTCTCAAAAACCACTCCTACGCATAAATGTTATTAAAATCCTTAAATTACTGTAAGATCATAACTATGCGGAAAAACTAGCAAAGGTCCTCGAGTTAGTGCCCCATCAGCCCAACCAGTTCAATCATCCAACCCTCATGTCTCAACAGAAATATCCTCAACTGCATCATTTACATCTGGTAAATTTAATGACTCAGCAAGCCTTAACCATAGTAACTAGTAATACGTATACATCCATATGCAACCTTGAAAAATATTTTTAATAAAATGGCTTTAATATGAACATACATAAACTTAAACATTTTCTTTCATCATATACATTTTCTTTCATCATATACACACACACACATTTCCTTTGGGGTGAAATCTGTTCATTAATTGTGACCATCCTTTCATCTTTCGGTCAATTGATAAATCTCAGCTGTAACCATGGTACCAGGCAGCGGGACTACAGTAACCACTTTTCCGTTATGTGCTTTGGCTTATATTTGGCGGGGATACCAGCAACCACTTTTCCTATAGCACCCAAAATCAATACACGTAAACTCATGCATTTATTAAATTGTTAAATTACTTATTTAATTTTTTAAATTGATTTTTAACAATGCATGATTTATGATTTGCATTATTTTAAATTATTACACGTTTATTTGAAGCACGTTAAAATGTTTTCTTATGTTTCATACTAATATTCGATACGGGATCGGGAAAAGAGACCGGTGACGTTTTAGACGACTTATGAAGATGTGATATTTTATTTCAAGTCAAGGAAAGTGATATTGTAATTAATTTATTGAATTTTAAGCATTTTAAAGCCTTATTTAATTTATTAGGTGAATTTAAGATTTTAAGTTTTTCCAAAAATTCTAACTTGGATAGTTGGGGATTTTCAATCTTGAAATTTATTTTATTAAATTTTTGAGTGAGGTTAAATAATAAGATTAGTAATGTTTTATTTCTAGTTATTTACCTAAGCAATCCCTAATTAATTCCCTACACACGCGCGCGTTACTCACACACTCACACACACTCGGCACACACACACACACTGTTTTATTTGTTTCTTTTTGGTTACTCTCTTTATGAAGATACTTCCTGAGGGACATTAGAACATCACATAAATTTTTACCCAAAAATACTAATATTAACTTCATGCATAGTTGGAAATTTTTATCCGAAGTCTCCAAAATACGAAAACAACATACTATTATACCCAAGTAAAAATTTGAAATCACCATGCTAGTATTACCACAAAAATTCCGAAAATTCAGCCTACTAACCACTCGAGATTTCGAAGCGTGCAAAAATTTTTCAAATGGACAATACAATGCTGAATTAATTATTTACCTGTCAGCAATGTAGGATCTGGATTTGCCTCTTCAGCATGCATGGCAAACACTCTTACCTGGATCGACTGCCTCCACTGTGGGCAGTCCTTCAGCCTGTGATCACTGGTTCACATTTGAAGCATTTGCCGGTACCCCACAAACACTGTCCCTCATGTATATGGCTGTACTTCCGGCACACCGAATACTCACCAGGCTTCTGAGGAGCCTTCCTTTGTGGTATAGGACCTTCGCCTTTCGACGGTCCTTAAAACGGCCTATTTCCCTACTGTCCCTGGAAGGGTTTCTTAAACTACTGTTGAGAGTGGTGTTGTTGGGGCGCCTGATAGGGCCTCTTGCCCTGCCTATCATTCTCAATATTTTTCTGGTCATGTTCAGCCGCCAAGGCTCTAGATACAGCAACAACATAAGTGGTAGGACCAGAAACTCTAACATCACGGAGCAAGATTGTGAGAACCCGAGATTTTACGATCCCAAGTAAATAAGGTAAGAAATATACGAGCTTAAAACTTAGCTTAATCTAAGATTAAAATACTTTCATTCTAATTATAAAACTTAAATACGAACTTAGATTTTCAGCTAGTAACTCGTGGAAGTAACTTCAAAGCTCGGGAATGAGCTCAACCGGAATCCGAGCTGCAAGTAACCACATCCATCGAAGTATTGTCACGAGAGGAGTAAAACCCCAGCTCAAGGACTCGATCTTTCAGCTCAAAGCAGCTCAACCAAGCTTGTCCTAACAAGACCAAAAAGGGAGCTAAAAGATGAGCTAAAGGCTTGGACAAATTAAGTATGCAAGAAATAACATTTGCGTTAACCCATGAAGGAGCTGCGGGAGAAGCTAAGGGTTAGGACATATTGATGATGCAGGAAATGACTCTTTAGAAAATCAAGGTCACATTTAAGGAGTGCATGAGATTTTGAGCCACATTCATGACTAATCTAGAACTTGAAGAATGCATGAGATTTTGGATTTTCATGCATGAAACTTTGTACCTACATCATGATCACATTTAACCCATTCTTGGAGGGCAAGATTTCGGCCAAGAGGAGCTAGGTGGAAGGTCATTTTTCTTCTATAAATACCAACTCAAGGATGATAGAAAAGTGTACCAAAAAGCCTTGAGAAATTTCGGTTTTTCCCTTTCCCTTCACTCTCAAAGTTTCGGCCACTCTCCTCCACCAAAATCTCCAAGTTTTCGGCCTAGGCTAGCAAGGAGGAAGGAAGGAATTTTCGTATCGTCGATTGCAGAAGTCTTACGTCCAAGTACTGTCTAAGTGAAGACTGCAATTGCTAAAGTCGCGCCGAAGTGCTGTCGAATTTTCAGAAGAAAGCTTCGTTCAAAAATCTACAAGAGTAAGTGGGCTTTTGTTATGTACTTCGTTTGTATTTTTAAACCTTGATATCAATAACATGACATACATGTTGGTGTGTCCCTTATTTTCGAAAAATCAGCATGCTTTATTTTAAAATTTCGATCGTTTATGTGTTCTCGTCTGTGCTTCGAAGTTCTTGATTCTGCTGTGTAAGTATGAAAACTCTGAAATTTGAATATCTGAAAAGTTCTGTCTGTTACTTTTGAATACTGTTTGCACTGTTACGAATTGATTTGAAATGGGACGAGAATTGTAATTCTGTCTGGCCCCCATTGGTGGGTATAAAACCATGTTCTGTTCTGACCCCCATTGGTGGGTATAAAACCATGTTCTGGCCTCACCCCTTAGAGGACTAACATATTGGGGACAATTTGACCATAGAAATGAGATGAGTAACAGTGTTCTGTCAGTTCTGTATGTTTTGCTCTTAATTGAGTTAATCGGTTTCTGAATTGTTCTGAATCATCTGATGAATTCTGTCATTTATTCAATTTGTCTCTGTTCTGATAAGTTAAGAATATTAAGTTTTGAAAGTCTGTTAAAAGAACATTTTAAGAAAACTAAGTTCTATATGTATCTTTGGAATCGATCGACCCCCACTTGCTGAGTGTTTTCCAAAACACTCACCCCTTACAAATTTCAAATAAAAATGAGGAGCAACTGGATGAGGAAGAGCAAGATGCCTTCTTGGGTTGGTGAACCGGAGATCAAGATTAGAACTCAAGATTTTTCTTTTCTTTCGTTTCCGCTATTTGAAACTCTGATGTATTTTATTCCATTGTCATTGTAAGACAAAACTTTATTTATGAAAAAGACTTGTTTGATTTGATACGAGGCTTTATTGTTTTCAATTTAATTGTTAAACAATGCCGGATGTCACCGATGCTTCGGACTCGGGGCGTGACATTTAAGTGGTATCAGAGCCGCCAGGTTCATAATCCTGCTGGAATTTTGATAGACAAAATTTGGCGAAGTCAAGTTTTGGCAAAAGCCTAGTGCATCCCAATTTGAGTCCAACTTTCACCCGTTCTTGAAGTCTGACTTTCATCTGTTTCCTAAATTTCGAATAGACTTCAAAGATCTATCCCTTCGATCATTCCACAAACTCTGAGTATCGAAAATTTTCCACGGCAACTTTGTTTCTACTATTGTGCCTTTCTATCCTTTATACGATTCTGATGCTTTACTTCCATTTTTATCCTAGGAAATGGCTGCTCCTCGTACCCGCGCACAGGCTGCTCTTCGTATGCGTCAGCTTACCATAGATAATCTAACTAGGGAGATCGCGACTTTGAAAGCGCAACTAGCCAAGGAAAGATTGGAGAAACAAGAGCTTAGTGAGGTTAGACACATACTTGAGACTGATGTACAGCGATTGACTCATCATCTGGACTTGGCGGAGAGCCAGCTGTTGCAGATACCGACCGATTCCGTTCGCATCACACGCTTTGTTGTACTTAACAGGGATTTATTGGAGAGAGTAGAGATAGAGCGTGGACGTGCTGCTCAGGCCCGTCAGCGCCAGGAGGAGTACAACGCCAGGCAGGATCGGTACATTTCAAAGCTCCACAGCGCTATGGACAGACTTCAGGATCAGAATAACAACCTACATTTGGTAATAGAGAACATGGAGGAAGAGGAGGTAGCACCGATGGAGGTGGCCGGAGACGACAGTGCCAGCGACAGCGACGGCGGAGAGATGATCGATTAGATTAGCATTATAATAAAGTATATGGATTGTAGTAAACTTGTGACTAAGAAAATAATATGTGTACCAAACTATTTTTAAACTTTCTATTATCTTATTGCATATTTAAGAATGGATGAGTATCTTATTTAAATGTTTTTATAGGAAACCAAGATGGACTTTCAAAGCATTATAAATGAACTTCAGAACAACTTCAGGAAAAGGAGTCAGAAATTAAAACACTTAAAGAAAAGAATGATAAACTTGAGAGAGATAACTATCAGTTGGACGGAAATAACGTGTGCATGATGGAGGATCTTCATGAGGCCAGAGTGGAAGAGAAGAAACTACGCGAAGACGTTAGACGTTACGCGGCTTATCATCTAGAGTCAGAGCGTCAGCACGAGATCACCAAGCAGGAGTTGAAGAAAGTGCAAGATAGGATTTTTACGCTCGAAATTCGGGAAAATAGTCTTCTCAAGACCCAACGTCGTCTTCAGGAGCGGATTGAAGAGCAAGAAATCGATGAAAAAGTGAGCCAATCAACAATACAAGAACTACAGGATCAAGTAAACAACCTCGATCACCACAACACACAACTGCAGAATTACATTGAGCACCTACAAAATGAGATGGTCAATATGGAAGAACTCATAGAACAACTGGAAGAGAACCCTGTGGAGGAATAAATTAACGAGGCAGTAGGAGACGGAGAAGAAAGAGACGAGTAGGGAGAGAAAGTTCTAGAATAGGCTTCGATTGTATCTAGAAATATTTGATTAATCATTTTGAAAAATATTTGGTTGTATGAAAAAGTTTACAATTTAATGAAATTATTTCTTTGATTAAATATTGTGGCAAACAAATTAATAAAATACCTGTTTAAAGGAAATGACAGGTAGACCACCCCGAAACAACCGTAACCCTCGTGGCGCCAACCAAGATGAAAACCCACCACCACCACCACCAAGAGTGAATCTCAGTCAAGAGGATATGATGGCAATAACCACTATCGTAGCTGCGACGTTGCAAGGATTCGTGAACCCATTGGTTAACGCCATCCAACCACCACCTGAACCGCAACCGCGTGGGATTAAGTACCATTACGAATCTCTCAGAAGGAATCGAGTTCCAACTTTCGATGGGAACCCAGACCCAGAGGTCAGCCACAACTGGCTCAAGAACGTCGAAACACAACTACATTTACTGGAGATACCTGAAGAACTGAGAGTGGAGGTTGTAACACCGTTTTTGGAAGACCGAGCTAGGAAATGGTTGGAAACTGTGTCGCCATCCTTGGCAGAAGTGGAAGAAATCACATGGCAGACTTTTAAGAGAGAATTTTTGAAACAATATTATCCAGCTAAATTTCGACTACAGAAGTTAAGTGAATTTGAAAATTTCAAACAGGCTCCGGACATGTCAGTAATGGAATACACTTCCCGATTCAACGATCTGGGAACCTATGTCCCAACGATCATGTCGGATGAAACGTTAAAAATGCATCGATTCAAGAAGGGCCTCAACAGTCGAATTTAGTCGGCATTGGCAGTATTCAAGCCAAACAACTTTGCGGATTTGATGGGCGCTGCAATGAGCGCAGAAACTGATATCAAGCGACACGAGGATGAAAACAAGAACAAAAGACCGATGAGCAGTCAATCTACTCAGAACGGTCCCAAGTTTAAGAAACCAAATTATTCAGGTGGGTTTTTCAAAGGAAATTCTGGCAGTGCTGGTAACACCGAAGGAAAGTGGTGTGATACATGTCGACAGAAACATGTTGGAGAATGTTATCGGAAGACGGGCGCTTGTTTTAAGTGCGGAAAGGTGGGTCATAGAATTAAAGATTGTCCTGACAACAAGGACAAAGGGACGGAGTCCAACAAGAAAAATGAAAACAAGACCAATGCACGGGTATATGCAATCACCCAAGAGGAAGCTGATGATACCAATGAAGTGGTGGCATGTACTATCTTACTCAATGAAATGCCTGCTTTTAGAACTTTTCAAGTTCTCAATCTTGATTTTGATGTTAACAAAACTTGTTATTGTGTTTCTAACATATTTACTCAAGTGTGAAGTTGCAAACACAAGAAGCAAGCTGAAACTGAATTTTGCACAAACTGAATTTCTGGCGAGCTTTGGGTTTTTGATGATATCTCTCAACTGGATTATCCAAATGACAATCCGCCAACTTTACTGATTAGAAAACTCAATTTGGAACAAGTCATATTTCACGTCAGTTGGGCAAAATCGGATGTTATCATGGTCTAACTGATCGCTCAATTACCGAACTGATCACACGAAAACAGCAATCAGTTGAGTTTGAGCAGCTTGCGGTATTTTGGTCATATCTCTCAGCTCGGTTATCGAAATGAAGCGATTCAGTATGCGTTGAAAATATAAGACGTTGATCTACAAATCATCTTCAGAGGTCAAAGTCTGAATCAAAGCTTAAAATGCTGATAAATGACGATGAAGTTACTGGTTCTGCACAAACTGAAATCAGCTAGGCTGATTTCAGCACACCAGCGGAAACTGAACCAACTGCTGACCAGCTGACCAACCAAGTGAACTGAACCAGCTGCTGACCAACTGAAACTGAACCAGACCAGCTGAAGACCAGTTGAACCAAACCAGCTGAACTGAACCAGCTGAAACTGAACTAGACCAGCTGAAGACCAGTTGAACCAGTCCAACTGAACCTGACCAACTAAACCAGTTGAACTGATTGACCAGTTGAGTTGACCAGTTGACCAGAGTTGACCAGTCGAGAAAATGTCCAACAAGACGAATTTGACCGTTGCAATTCCAGAAATAGTACAGAAACTTTCCAACGGTCATATTCTTGTGTCTAACGTATATATCAGTGTTGGAGCCTATAAATACAACATATTGAATATCAAACAAAATCTTTTGAAGTGGATTCAAAGCATGGGCAGTTAGCATGAAGATATCAGCTAGTTGAGAGCACAAACCCTTGTGTGAGGATACATTTGAGATATACACTGTAAATGATAAATTCCTCACACACAATCACTCACACATATACAAGAGAGTTGAACTTCAAAGATTAGTTGAGTGAGTCTTGCACAAAGACAATAAACTTGTGTATGTAGTCTTTGCATATGAGACATTAAACAATATGCTGATTGTGAGGTGCTGCCTACAATCTTGAGTGCTAGGAGTTCTAGTTGGGTGCTGCCCTTCCGGAATGGGTTTGTAAAAGCAGTTGTATAAATCAAAGTCTTCTAGTGGATCCTTCCCAAGGGGAAGAAGGGGTGACGTAGGAGTGTTTGAAATCTCCGAACATCCATAAACAAATTCGTGTCTATTTGTTTATTGCATTTGCTTATCATTTTCCATTAGTTTTAAAGATGCATTGTTGAAGCATTTTATGTGTTCTTCAAATATCAAAATATTGTATACCAAGTGTTTGATAAAATGCTTCAACTGAATATTTTTACTCATTCAACTTGCATATATTTTAAATGGTTTACAAAATATTTAATCGGTTTCTACGAAGGATTATTTCGAGTATCTTCCGCTTGGTTTTTAACCAAACTCGATTTAATTCATCGGTGTTCAATATTTCAAGAACCGAGCTATTGTAGCTTAACGATTACCCCCCTAATTGATCCCAACACCTGCTTATACCTTATTTGATTGTGGTGCTACACACTCATTCGTGTCTAGAAGGTTTGCTAAGAAGCTTAAACTCGAACATGATACTCTTAGGGAACCATTAAGAGTAGCAACACCGGCAAGTAAAATAATTGAGAGCCAAAAAGTGTATCGAAACTGTAAAATTTGTATCAGCAAACAAATTTTTGAAGCAGAATTGATTCAACTCAATATGGTTGAGTTTGACATCATTCTTGGAATGGACTGGTTAGCTAAATACCATGCCATTGTGGACTGCCAAAAGAAAAATGTTAGACTCCAGACTCCTCATGAAGAAGAGATTTTATTCCATGGAAAATCAAAAGAAAGAAATCTCTGTTATCTGCCTCACAAGCCTGGAAAGCCATAAGAGGAGGAGAAGAAATTTATCTAGCAGAGATCAATGAAATCAAAGAAGAAAAGTCCCAAGGTTGGAGGATATTCCAATTGTTCAAGAATTTCCAGATGTTTTCCCCGAGGAACTACCGGGAGAGATACCAGATAGGGAAGTAGAATTTGAAATCAATTTGGTCCCTGGTGCTGCGCCAATATCAAAGACACCATACCGAATGGCTCCAGCCGAATTAAAAGAGCTAAAGAAGCAACTGCAGGAATTACTAGAAAAGAAGCAGATTCGCCCCAGTGCATCCCCGTGGGGAGCCCGAGTGCTTTTTGTAAAGAAAAAGGACGGAAGCATGAGGCTATGCATCGACTACCGGGAGTTGAACAAGATCACCATAAAGAATAAGTACCCACTCCCAAGAATAGATGATCTTTTCGATCAGTTAAAGGGAGCCAAGGTTTCTCAAAACTAGATCTGAGATCTGCTTACCATCAGTTAAAGGTCAAAGCGGAAGACATCCCTAAAACCGCTTTTAGGACAAGATATGGAAATTACGAATTCACGGTAATGCCTTTTGGTCTAACAAATGCTCCTGCAGCATTCATGGACCTTATGAATCGGGTATTCAAACCATATCTCGATAAGTTTGTAGTTGTCTTCATAGATGATATCCTTGTGTACTCACCAAGTGAAGAAGAACACAAAGAGCATCTGCGTCTCACTTTGCAGACACTTCGAGAAAAGGAACTATACGCCAAATTCAAGAAATGTGAATTTTGGTTAAAAATTGTGGCGTTCTTAGGGCATATAATTTCTGAACTAGGAGTGTCAGTCGATCCTAAGAAGGTAGAGGCAATCAAGGATTGGCCACAACCAAAGACAGTGACTGAAGTCAGGAGTTTTCTGGGTTTAGCAGGCTACTATAGAAAATTTGTGGAAGGATTTTCTTCGATAGCCATTCCACTCACTAAACTTACTCAAAAAAATTCGAAATTTATTTGGAATGAAGCTTGTGAAAAGAGTTTCGAAACCCTGAAGACAAAACTCGCATCCACAATAGTACTCATTCTTCCCGAGGATGGTAAGAATTTCACTGTATACAGTGACGCATCAAAGGAAGAATTGGGGTGTGTGCTTATGCAAGAGGGTCAGGTAATCGCTTATGCCTCACGGCAATTGAAACCATATGAGCAGAATTACCCCACTCATGACTTGGAGTTAGCCGCAGTAGTATTTGCGCTTAAAATCTGGAGGCACTACCTTTATGGAGTAAATGCGAAGTTTTTACTGATCACCAGAGCTTCAAGTACATTTTTACTCAAAAAGAATTAAACATGAGACAAAGAAGATGGATGGAACTTCTCAAGGACTATGACCTATCAATCAATTACCATCCGGGTAAGGCAAATAAGGTGGCAGATGCGTTGAGTCGAAGGAACCCTGTGAAGGTGAACTTAAATTTCCTATCAGTGCAACCAAACCTCCGAGAGACCATCAAGTTGAAGCAGAGTCAAGACACCTCCATCATTAAAATTCAAGAACAAATCCAAGAAGGAAAAGTTCCAGAATTTCAAATTGATGAAAATGGAATACTCTGGATGAAAGGACGATTGTATGTGCCAAACATCGATGGAATTCGAGAAGAAGTAATGGCCGAGGCACATAAATCGAGATTTTCAGTACATCCAGGGAGTACCAAAATGTACAGGGATTTGAAAAATAATTACTGGTGGAACGGTATGAAGAAAGATGTAGCTGTCTTTGTTGCTAAGTGTTTAGTCTGTCAACAAGTCAAGGCGGAACATCAAAGGCCTGGAGGACTTTTACAGCCATTGGAGATACCAGAATGGAAGTGGGATAACATCTCCATGGATTTCGTAGTAGGACTACCACGATCAGGACATGGTCACGATGGATCTGGGTGATCATTGACAGATTGACCAAGTCCGCCCATTTCTTGCCAGTACGAATGAATTATAATTTGAATAAATTAGCCACTTTGTATGTGGACAACATAGTGAGGCTACATGGAGTTCCAGCGAGTATACTGTCTGACCGAGATCCGAGATTTGTGTCAAGATTTTGGAAAAGTTTCCAAAAGGCTATGAGAACCAATGTCACTCTCAGCACGGCCTATCATCCCCAGACTGATGGCCAAACCGAAAGGACAATTCAAACCCTCGAAGATATGCTGAGTGCATGTGCACTGGATTTTTCTGGAAATTGGAGTGAACAAATACCGTTAATAGAGTTCGCCTATAACAACAGCTACCAGTAGTAGTATCGAGATGGCTCCATATGAGGCTTTGTATGGTCGGAAGTGTCGGTCGCCTCTATATTGGGACGAAGTTGGAGAAAAAGCTGTTACCGGACCAGAACTCATTCAGTTAACCGTTGATAAAGTATTCATAATCAAGGAGAGACTCAAGGCAGCCCAGGATAGACAAAAGAGCTGGGCCGATCTAAAAAGAAGACCGTTAGAATTAGAGATTGGTGAGAAAGCTTACGTCAAGGTCTCCCCTATGAAAGGAGTAGTTCGATTCAGTAAATCCGGAAAGTTGAATCCGAGATACGTGGAACCGTTTGAGATACTGGAAAAGGTAGGAACCTTAGCCTACCGATTAGCGTTACCACCAGACATGGCCAGGATACATAACGTTTTCCACATCTCACAACTGAGGAAGTATGTCCCAGACCCGAGTCATGTACTCAAAGTTGCACCACTGATGATTGAAGGAAACCTCAACGAAGTACTCAAATATGAAGAAGTCCCTATTCGAATAGTGGACACAAAAGATCAAGTATTGAGGCACATGACAATACCTTATGTCAAGGTACAGTGGTCAAATCATACTGAAAAGAGGCAACTTGGGAACTCGAGGAGAAGATGCGGTCACAATACCCTCACCTATTTGAATGATCAAGCTAATGCAAGTTTCGGGGACGAAACTTTTAATAAGGAGGGAGGGATGTGAGAACCCGAGATTTTACGATCCCAAGTAAATAAGGTAAGAAATATACGAGCTTAAAACTTAGCTTAATCTAAGATCAAAATACTTTCATTCTAATTATAAAACTTAAATATGAACTTAGATTTTCAGCTAGTAACTCGTGGAAGTAACTTCAAAGCTCGGGAATGAGCTCAACCGGAAGCCGAGCTCCAAGTAACCACATCCATCGAAGTATTGTCACGAGAGGAGTAAAACCCCAGCTCAATGACTCGATCTTTCAGCTCAACCAAGCTTGTCCTAACAAGACCAAAAAGGGAGCTAAAAGATGAGCTAAAGGCTTGGACAAATTAAGTATGCAAGAAATAACCTTTGCGTTAACCCATGAAGGAGCTGCGGGAGAAGCTAAGGGTTAGGACATATTGATGATGCAGGAAATGACTCTTTAGAAAATCAAGGTCACATTTAAGGAGTGCATGAGATTTTGAGCCACATTCATGACTAATCTAGAACTTGAAGAATGCATGGGATTTTGGATTTTCATGCATGAAACTTTGTACCTACATCATGATCACATTTAACCCATTCTTGGAGGGCAAGATTTCGGCCAAGAGGAGCTAGGTGGAAGGTCCATTTTCTTCTATAAACACCAACTCAAGGATGATAGAAAAGTGTACCAAAAAGCCTTGAGAAATTTCGGTCTTTCTCTTTCCCTTCACTCTCAAAGTTTCGGCCACTCCCCTTACACCAAAATCTCCAAGTCTTGGCCTAGGCTAGCAAGGAGGAAGGAAGGAATTTTCGTATAGTCGATTGCGGAAGTCTTACGTTGAAGTACTGTCTAAGTGAAGACTGCAATTGCTAAAGTCGCGCCGAAGTGCTATCGAATTTTCAGAAGAAAGCTTCGTTCAAAAATCTACACGAGTAAGTGGGCTTTTGTTATGTACTTCGTTTGTATTTTTAAACCTTTATATCAATAACATGACATACATGTTGGTGTGTCCTTATTTTCGAAAATTCAGCATGTTTTATTTTAAAATTTCGATCGATTATGTGTTCTCGTCTGTGCTTCAAATTTCTTGATTATGCTGTGTCAGTATGAAAACTCTGAAATCTGAATATCTAAAAAGTTCTGTCTGTTACTTCTAAATTCTGTTTGCACTGTTACGAATTGATTTGAAATGGGACGAGAATTGTAATTCTGTCTGGCCCCCATTGGTGGGCATAAAACCATGTTCTGTTCTGGCCCCCAATGGTGGGTATAAAACCATGTTCTGGCCTCACCCCTTAGAGGACTAACATATTGGGGACAATTTGACCATGGAAATGAGATGAGTAACAGTGTTCTGTCTGTTCGGATATGTTCTGTTCTGAATTGAGTTAATCGGTTTCTGAATTGTTCTGAATCATCTGATGAATTCTGTCATTTATTCGATTTGTCTCTGTCCTGATAAGTTAAGAATATTAAGTTTTCAAAGTCTAATAAAAGAACGTTTTAAGAAAACTAAGTTCTATATGTATCTTTGGAATCGATCGACCCCCACTTGCTGAGTGTTTTCCAAAACACTCACCCCTTACAAATTTCAGATAAAAATGAGGAGCAACTGGATGAGGAAGAGCAAGATACCTTCTTGGGTTGGTGAACCGGAGACCAAGATCAGAACTCAAGATTTTGCTTTTCTTTCGTTTCCGCTATTTGAAACTCTGATGTATTTTATTCCATTGTCATTGTAAGACAATACTTTATTTATGAAAAAGACTAGGTTTGATTTGATACGAGGCTTTATTGTTTTCAATTTAATTGTTAAACAATGCTGGATGTCACCGATGCTTCGGACTCGGGGCTGTGACAAAGATCGACTGTAATCCATCAATGAAATTCCTCAGCTTCTCCCGAGCATCATTCGCAGTTAGGGGCACTAAGTGACACCCCCTCCTAAACTTCCTTACAAACTCTGTAACACTGTTGTCTCCCTATTGCAAAGTCATGAACACCCTAGTCAGGTGGGTGCGTAATTCCTTGTTGAAGTACTTGGAATAAAACACATCTTTGAAACCCTCCCAAGTAAGGGTCTGCAAATTATTTGACACTGACATGCTCTCCCACCACAATCTAGCGTCTTCTGTCAATAGAAAAGTGGTGCACCTGACTCTTTCTGCATCATGCAGTTCCATAAATGTGAATATCACCTCGATGGACTTAATCCATCCCTCAGCTATCATTGGGTCGGTAGTCCCCGAGAACTCCTTTGGGTTCATCCTCCTAAACCTCTCATACACTGCCTCTAGCCTGGGCCTCGCCCACGTATCTACTCCAGCATTGATCCCCGAAAAGTGTGCAAAGAATTGGGACATCCTTGCAAGCATCTGTGCCTACATATCTGGAGGTGGACGAGGAGGAGTGGCCCTCTCTCCATCCCGAGCCTCTCTATCTTCTTCACCTGCTCCACGTGCTATCATACGTCTAGGAGGCATGTTGTTCCACAATTTACCCAACACGTAAACCAACATGCAAGAACATAATATCCATATCATAAGATGAGCGTAAATCAAAATTAAACATGCACATGTTAAAATCATGACCTTGATGCTTACTGCATGAAAGAATTTTAAAACTTTAAAACTTACAGACTTGAGGCGTGACTTCGTGAGCTTTTCGCAACCGGCTGTAGGCATAACCCTACAAGAACACCGCTCTGATACCAACTATAACGTACCGTACTTTTAAACTTATTAAATTTTCGGAAAATAAAAAATTTTCTTAAAAAATTAATGATTTCTTAAATAATTAACAATATCTCAAAATACACTTTTACATAAAATGCTTGACTAATTATTTGAAATAAAAATGAGTGCAAACTATTTTCGTGACATCAATGTCACCCTCGACACGAGCTTGCAAAAAGTACTGGTTTAAACGACATGAAGTAATTTCAACAAAAATCAGAGTAAATCAATTCAACATGCATAAATTTCTTGAAAACTTAAACCGTCCTCGGGTAAGGCCTCCTCACCGTCCGAGCCATCTCACTGGTCTCCGCCTCTCGTCTCCTCAAACTTGTCCTCACCTGTATCGATCAAGTCTAGTGAGTCTAAATACTCCACATGTATAAACTGGGAATAACGAGTAACACGTAATAAATCCACATTCATTTAAAAGTAGCTCATACATTCTTAAACTCTGAACATACTTTCATAAACGTACTTACATAAGCATAGACGTGCCATCATTTCATAAACATTTTCATAAATGTGATGCATCATACATACTTAAACATGCAGAATCATCATCATTTTGCGTAGAGATATGTTTCAAAGCAAGTGACCAATAACATAATGCTCTTGATCAGACTAAACCACAGTACTGAATTGGCAGGGATGTCCACTGCCACATACATAAGATCCTCGGTCATGCTTTACCGGGTGGATTGGTCTCTGGTCATGCTTTACCACTTTCCAATTCTGATCAATACCTGGTCATGCTTTACCAGGGTTAAGAGGTCCTCGGACACGTTTTTCGGCTTCCAAACCCGTAACATAATTGGTCACAGGACAAATCGCATACCTCAAAAACATAAAACATTTTCATTTTGCACGTCAATCATACTTATACAGCGTTGAGGGCTTCGTTGGATCTCGCTTGGGCAACTGCAACACATACTAAAACATTTTTCCAGAATACCTGGAGATAGGGCAATAATATTTAACCGCTTGGGTGTGCCTGTCCAGAAAGCCTGACGCTCGGGCTATAAAATCATACCGGTCGAGCGCTGCCCACTAAGCGGTTCCCAACCAAGCCTGCAACTCAAAAATCCTCAAAAACATATTTTTTTTACACAATTTGAGCAGTCACATGAAAATGATTATAACTCACACGTTTCTTGCCTAAAAATTACGAATTTATTGTCAAATCGATGGTATCGAAAAATAATAAGTTTTATATGTCGAAAGTTTTTCCAGAAAACCGACCGAAAATTCACAGAATTCGAAATGACAGCAGATTCATTTTTTGAGATCTAAAAATTGTTCCAAATCGTTTCAAACATTTTTGCTCAAACTTTGCATAACATAAACGGATTTTTACACACAATATACATCAAAATATTTACTATGACAAGAAAGATGTGAAAAATTAAATAATATACATTCCTTTGCGTTATAACGCAGGAAGATAACGAATATCGATGCGGTGGATTACGGGAGATGACTGGTAGATGCTTGCTACATGATTTCTTGCCCGAAAAATACCGTTGGGCATGGAGCAATTTCTTTTTGAGCCAGACAGGTGGAGAAGTTTCCCTTGCATAATCTCTTGCATGCCGGCACAGAGACTTATATAGAAGGGGTGTCAAATATTCCTGGCCAGTATTATTTCAACACCTGACACACCCACCCAGTCGATATCTAACGTACCAGTTGTTAGAGATTTTCATGATGATTTCCCAGACGATGTCACAGGCCTTCTACCAGAGAGAGATGTGGAGTTCGCCATTGACCTTGTGCCGGGCACTGTGCCAATCTCTAAAGCACCGTACCGTTTGGCTCCAGCAGAGATCTTAGAGCTTAAATAGCAAATTCAGGTGCTCATACACAAAGAATTCATCCGCCTTAGTTTCTCACCATGGGGCTCACTGGTGCTCTTTGTAAAGAAGAAAGATGGAAGCATGATGTTGTGTATTGATTACCGAGAGTTAAACAAGGTAACAATCAAGAAAAAATACCCATTACAAAGGATCAATGACTTATTTGATAATTTGCAGGGAGCTACAGTGTTCTCAAATATTGATCTACGTTCTGAGTATCGTCAACTGAAGGTAAAGGACGCAGAAATTCATAAGACAGCCTTCAGTACTAGATATGGGTACTACGAGTTCTTATTAATGCCATTTGTTTGACAAATGCTCCAATGACTTTTATGGACCTAATGAACCAAGTATTTCAGCCCTACCTAGATCTGTTTGTCATAGTATTCATTGACGGCATTCTTATTTACTCAAAGAGCCATGAGGAACACCGTCAGCATTTGGGTACAGTTTTGCAAATCTTGCAGAGTCACAAGTTGTTTGAAAAATTCAGTAAGTGTGAATTATGGTTGGAGAAAGTAGCATTTTTGGGACATATTATATCTAGCAGTGGCATTAAGGTGGATCCAGCTAACGTGGCCGCAGTAAAAGAATGGGTTGAGCCGAAGAACGCGTCAGATATTTGTAGTTTCCTAGGCTTGGTAGGATACTATAGGAAATTTATTTAGGGGTTTTCCTTGATTGCAGTGCCACTCATTTCATTGACTAAGAAAAATGCTAAATTTGTATAGAGTGAAAAATGTCAAAAGTTCTTCGATACCTTGAAGCAAGTTATTATCACAGTGCCAGTTTTATCCATGCCATCAGGGCAAGGCAATTTTGTGTTATACACAGATGCTTCTAAGCTCGGTTTAGACGCAGTATTGATGCAGCATGGTCGGGTTATAGCATATGCCTCTAGACACTTGAAAGTGCATTTGAAGAGCTACCATACTCATGATCTTGAATTAGCTGCCGTTGTCTTCGCGTTGAAGATATGGAGACATTATTTTTACGACGAGAAATGCCAGATATTCACTGATCAGAAGAGTCTCAAGTACTTCTTCGCGTAGAAAGAGTTGAACATGAGACAAAGATGGTTGTTGGAGTTAGTAAAAGACTACGATCGTGAAATTATTTACCATCCAAGGAAAGCTAATGTTGTGGGAGATGTTTTGAGCAGAAAAGT
Organism: Primulina tabacum; assembly: GCF_025594145.1. Taxonomy (NCBI): domain Eukaryota; kingdom Viridiplantae; phylum Streptophyta; class Magnoliopsida; order Lamiales; family Gesneriaceae; genus Primulina; species Primulina tabacum. Next base: position 24,362,074 of record NC_134556.1, on the reverse strand, counting down.
AGTAGTAGTAGCATAGCTGTCAGCTCAAAGATTTCTTCAATCAGAGATTCAGAGGTTTGGCCTAGAAGTTTATCCTAAGGGCAGATCTCCCAAGTTGTCAAGTCTGACAGACCAGTCTTCTTTGCTAGACCGAATCCATAGAGCTCAGCCTTCAGATGAACAGTTACAGACATGGAGACTGAAGGATGAGGCCAAGGACAGTGTACTCTACGCAGTATCCGATGGTACTGTTAGATACAGAAGAAGGATGTGATTGCCTAGTGTTGATTCGATCAGAGAGGATACTTTGACGGAGGCACTTACATCTCTGTATTCCATTCATCCAGGGGGTACCAAGATGTACAAAGACTTACAGATGTTGTATTGGTGGCCAGGGATGAAGCGGGACATTCGTTCATTTGTATATGAATATTTCACTTGTCAGCAAGTGAAAACATAGCATCAGAGGCCAGCAGGGGTGCTTAATTCACTCCCTATTTTCGAGTGGAAATGGGAAAATATCACCATGGATTTTGTTGTTGGATTGCTGAGGTCAGTCAGAGGATCTAATGTCATTTGGATTATAGTGGATCGACTTACTAAATCAGCACACTTCTTACATGTGAAGACGACTTTTTCCATGACTCAGTATGCAAAGCTCTATATCCGGGAGATAGTCCGATTGCACGAGATCCCAGTTTCTATTGTGGCTGATAGGTACCCCAGATTTGCATCGTCCTTTGAGAAGAGTTTACATGCAGCTATGTGGACGAAGTTGCTATTCAGTACGGCATTTCACCCTCGAACAGATGGCCAGTCTGAACGAGTGATTTAGGTATTGGATGATTTGTTGCGAGCATGTGTGATCAATTTCCATGAGAATTGGGATTCAAAACTACCCCTAGTGGAATTTATCTACAACAACGGTTTCCAATCATCTACAGGTAAGGCTCCCTACGAAGCACTGTATGGAAGGAAGTGCAGATCGCAGATTCATTAGGACGAAGTCAGTGAGAGATCAGAACTTGGCCCAGAGATTTTTCAGTAGACTGCAAACGTGGTGGTAAAGATCCGAGATAGGATGAAGACTGCCCAGAGTCGCCAATAGAGTTATCCTGAAAAGAGGAGAAGGGATCTCGAATTTGCCATAGGAGGTAACATATTCATGAAGATATCACCTATGAAAGGTGTTATGAGATTTGGGAAGAGAGTCAAGCTGAGTCCGAGATTTATTGGGCCATTCGAAATTCTTGACAGAGTTGGGATACTTGCTTATCGTGTAGCTCTACCGTCGAATCTGACCGAAGTACACAACATGTTCTACGTTTTAATGTTGAGGAAGTATATAGCGAATTCTTCGCATGTTTTGAGTTATGAACCGTTCTCCAAACCTGTCATATGAAAAAAGATTTGTCCGAATTCTGGACAGCAAGGAGAAAAGACTTCGGAACAAAGTGATCAACCCAATGACTGAACCCAATGACTGAATCAATCAGCGGAGGAGACCACTTGAGAGGCCAAAACAGATATGAGAAGTCGCTACCCGATCTTGTTTGGTAAGATTTAATTTTGAGGACGAAATTTATTTAAGTGGGGGAGGAATTATGGAGCCCAAAATCAGTATATGTAAACCCATGCATTTATTAAATTTTTAAATTACTTATTTAATTTTTTAAAATGATTTTTAACAATGCATGATTTATGATTTGTACTATTTTAAATTATTACACGTTTATTTGAAGCACGTTAAAATGTTTTCTTATGTTTCAGGCGAATATTCGATACGGGATCGGAAAAAAGACCGCTGACGTTTTAGACAATTTATGAAAATGTGGTATTCTATTTCAAGTCAAGAAAAAAGATATTTTAATTAATTTATGGAATTTTAAGCATTTTAATCATAATTTAATTTATTAGGTGAATTTAAGATTTTAAGTATTTCAAAAAATTCTAACTTATAGTTGGGGATTTTAAATCTTAAAATTTATTTTATTAAATCTTTAAGTGGGATTAAATAATTATATTAGTAATGTTTTATTTCTAATTATTTACCTAAGTAATCCCTAATTAATTCCCTACACACACACACGTTACTCACGCACTCACACACACTCGGCACACACACTCACACACACACACCTTGTTTTATTTCTTTCTTTTTGAGAGGAAACTAAGGTTATAATTATTTAGCAACAGCCACACCTTCCCCTTGAAAATTCATGTAGATTCACGCTCATTTTCGGGCAAGAAATCGTGTAGCAAGCGTCTCCCGGTCATCTCCCGTAATTCATCGCATCGATATACGTTATCTTCGTGTATTATAACGCAAAGGCATGTATATTCTTTCATTTTTCGCATTGATCTTGTCATAGTAAATATTTTTGTGTATATTGTGTGTAAAAATCCTTTATGTTATGCAAAGTTTGGGACAAAAATATGTTAAACGATTTGGAATGATTTTTAGATCTCAAACCGAATCTGCTGTCATTTCGAATCCTGCAAATTTTCCGTCGGTTTTCTGGAAAAACTTTCAACATAGAAAACGTAGTATTTTTTGATACCTTCGATTTGAAAGAAAATTCGTACATAGAAAACGAGTGTGTTATGATCATTTTTGTTTGACTGCTCAAATTGTGTAAAAAAATTGTGTTTTTGAGGATTTTCGAGTTGCAGGCTACGTGGGGAACCGCTTAATGGGCGGCGCCCGAACGGTAAGATTTTACCGCCCGAGCGCCAGGTATTCTGGAAAAATGTTTTAGTATGTGATGAAGTTGCCCAAGCGAGATCCAACGAAGCCCTCAACGCTATATAAGTATGATTGACGTGCAAAATGAAAATGTTTTATGTTTTTGAGGTATGCGATTTGTCTTGTGACCAATTATGTTACGGGTATGGAAGTCGGAGAATGTGTCCGGGGACCTCTCCACCCCGGTAAAGCATGACCGGGTTTTGATCAGGATTGGAAAGCGGTAAAGCATGACCAGGGACCAATCCACACGGTAAAGCATGACCGATGATCTTATGTATGTGGCAATGGACATCCCTACCAACCCAGTACTGTGGTTTAGTCTGATTAAGAGCATTATGTTATTGGTCACTTGCTTTGAAACATATCCTTTCAAAATAAAAATTACAACATTCATTACAGCATTCAGGACACTGCCAGGACTCCTAACATTTTCAGATGTTAAAAAACTGTTTTTCACCTTAAATCCTAGCTTTCTTATTTTACCCCAGGATCTTAAAACTTCGCCCCGAATCTATCCAAGCTTACCAAAATACTTTAAAACACACCCATGAACATTTTTTAGACGTAAACTTAGCCACTCGACTAAATTCGTAATTCGTTTTAAAACAATAACCGAAGTCCAGTTTTAAACTGAATCTTAACCAAACTTTTACCATAGCTTAACAACACCTAAAAAACCTTTTTTCAACCCAATTCAAGCCATTTAGATCCCTCGGAAACACCTAGAAAGCTACTGAATTTTTCTGCCCCCTTTGTCCAAACCCTAGCCTCAACCAATTCAAAGCTTCTTCGATCCTAGCTCCAAACCGACGAGACCAGACCTTAACCAACAATCATAGGACCTAGACCGAACCCCTTAGGATCCATTTGGATCAGCCCTAGCAAGCCATGAATGAGGACGTGCATGGTTCCTCTCCAACGCGTGTGGCATGTCTAGGATGTGCCCAAGCCATGCGCTGCCCTTCCAAGCCTCTCCAACCATGCGTGGACCATCATGACTCAATTCTAGAACCCTCAAGAGCCCAGACCCTTGCCTGGACAGCACCCGCATGGCCTCCTTCAATATTTATTGCACAACCGTGCCATAGCCCTCATGCACCCCAAAAATCGTGCAGCCTCTTTTCCTTCTTGTCAAGCCCTTAACCGTGCATCTAAGAGTCATTAAACCCGCTGTAAATCAAGCCCCTAACATCTGTAACCTGGCAGCCCCTTCCCTTTAACAAGTACCATCAATAATCATGCAAGAAAAATCAAGTTTTCCATGTATATATCATAAAAACGAAAATACCATGATGCTTAATATATTTTTTATGCAAGAACACATATTCACACATAATATGGTATGAAAGATGAGAAAAGAAAGAATAAGGCGTACCTTTGCATGTATCACAAACGAATATTCAAGCCTTGACGCGAATGAACGTTTCCGGAGATACGGAGAAGACCTTTCTGCAATTTTCCTTTCCAAAACCGACTTGTAGAAGCCTAGGGACGTGTGGTGTGTGTGGGCGTGTGTTGTTAGGGAGAGAAAACCCTATGATTCTAGTGTCGGACATAAGTTTTGTATGGAGATTAGGGCTTCGAACAATCAAGTTTTATATATTAATAATAAGGTAGAAACTTAGGTCCAATAACCTTAGTATAATAGGTCCATTAGAATGTAGGAAAAAATCTCGTTTATGAAAGTTTTCGAAATATTAGTCGAGTCTCCAAAAAGTCCTTATTTTCGTCAAAAATCAAATACCGGTTTAAAATACGACTCGACGTGTAAAGATATCTCAAAGAACACCATTTTTGAAAATTACACTTGAATATACCATATATTAAAAATAATCATTTAATAAATATATTTTTCCTTTACAGTCCCTGGTCTCTGTTCCTCGGTCGCGTCTCGAATTACCCTTGAAAACACTGTTTTATTGATTCTAATAGAAATTACTATTTTTAAACATGGAAACATACCTACCACATTTAGTCAATGCAATTAAAATGATTTATTTAGGCATTTTTCATTTTTTCTGGATTTGCATGCAGTTGGATTACATTATCGCATTTTGAACAATACGATTCCTCCCTCCCTTAAATGAAATTTCGTCCTCGAAATTAAGACTCACTGAATAACTCCGGGTAGCGATTCCTCATGTCGGTATTAGTGATGGTCAAGTGGCGCCTAAATTAAATAAAAATACAGATTATAAAAAATCTTCTAACCTTGTAGGAATGTTTTTTTTTTTTTTGGCTCAATTGCACGTCAAATATTTTTCTAGATAGCATTAAAAGTTCATATCATCATGATTAAATGAAATTGAATTGACTCCCAGTTGTTTGAAGACATGCATTATATTAGGGTTACTGAACAAGATACAGGCAGTTCATCACGTGTTCTAATGTCCTACAATAATTTTAAAAAATAAGTGATCTAGATAATTTGTTACCCAAAAGTATCAATAGTAATAAATCTGTATACATTGACTCTCAAATTTCATTTTCTTCGCTTTCATTGAAGTTCTACCCCAACTATTCAATCGTCTTGACTTTTTCACACCAATTCTCTTCTTGAATCTCTTTGCTGGTATCATGGAAGGTCCCATCGATGATTTCCTAGAACCGTCATTGTTGTCTTGGCTCACTTTTGTCAGAAGCATTTCCATAACCTGCTTGGTTAGATCATACACCGAGTTATGTGCCAAATTGAAAGTTGATGGGTGTACAGATGCTTCGGTTTTCAGTCGTCTTATGCGCATCATACAAAGTTTTCTGTACATTTATGTACTTTGTAGCTTAGGATCTTCCTCGACTTTATTGCCCATATAATCGTGTACCACTCTACTCCAACTTTTCTCGTCCACCTATTCAAGATATAATTTTCTGGAGTTTTTTTACGTCCGTCACGTCATACACTTTCACAGCATAACAACACAATAACACTTTAATTTCATATTTCTGGCAGCTACACAAAATTATCTTGGTGTTGAATTAAACGTCACCCTCCATTCTCGATCCTTATTGATTTGCCCAAAAACATATACATACACATATATATATATATATATATATATAAAGCAGAGTTTTTGCCAAAATAAGAAAATTTCCGCCCAAATTACTTACTAAAAAGAGGATATACAATATTTAATTAGTTTATTTAATTTTTCTTTAAAAAAATTCGGTTGAGTATTAAAAGTTATAACTTAAAGAAGATTTTCCAATGAACATTACCTCAAATGCATGTTATTTCGATATTATCTTAATTTGAAAAAATTAATGCATAATAATTTTCTTCCAAAACCATATGTATATTGTATCTTTTGGACTGTCTTATTAAAAGTCAAATAAGATAGCCCAAAAAAATTAAAAGAGAGATATTCAAAAAAGTTTCAAATATACATTAAATTATCCTCAATAGACATGTCTATTATCCTCAATAATCAGAAATATTTGACACTCAATGCATGCAATTCAAGATTTTCATAATCTGAAAGAAGTTCATGCATGTTATAATTATGTCAAAAACATCTGCTGTACAATTTTTTTCTCTTGGGCTACCTTATTTGAATTTAAATTATAAATAAAGCACTGTTGCATATTATATTGGAAACCAATTTTATTTATTTATCTTACTAAATTTATATACTCCAAAACTGAATTCTGAAATGACTTCTCTTTTCAGCATCATTTGTGAGTTGAATATTTCCAAGTTTGAATGGACGTTTAAACTTATATTTGTTCGCTATTATGAACTACCTACATATGGAAACAACAAGAACAAAGAGACATTAAGTTTGAAATCTGTCTTTCATGACCTAGAAGTAAAAAATATTATTATCCTATTTGCACAAAATTTTAATTATTACGAATTTTGCTAATGTGGTAATTTTGTTCTATATTACAAAGTTCACGGATACAAGGTAGTATAAAAATATCTCGTAATGGAAAGGAATAAATCAATTCTAAAGGAAGTACAAAACTTATTAGAGGACACCTTATAAAACTTATTGGCATTGTTTTCGAGTACACGTAGTAAATGTTAATAAAATAAATTTTCTGGTTTATATATAATGTACTTATAATCACATATATCATTTTTCTTTAGGAATAATAGGTTGTTGTGTACATTATGAATATATTTTGTGGATAAAATCACAACCTATTTGGATAAAGATATTGATGAAGCAATTGTTGTTATTCTTCAAATGTGTCAAACACGTACCATGTCACCCAATTGTTTGTGAACGAGGATTTAGAGGAAGTTACTGAATTTTAAAAATAGTATTTCTCATTAGTTTTATTTAATTTGATTTAAAATTATTTATTTATCACATGTTAAAAAATAATAATTTATATAGTTTCTCGAAAATTAAAGAATTAAATATGTATTTACTTTGGTGGTTGACATTAATACATTAAACACGATAAGAATCAAGTCATTGCCTTAGACTAATACAATTAATCGATATACATTGTATTTAAGAAATTTTTTCAAAATTAAAAAAAATAGTTTTATTTTTATTTTTTTATAATTATATTATTTTCATACAATTTAAATATTTATTATTTTTATAATAATATCATCCATGCATCGCATAGGTTAAAGACTAGTTCAAATAATGGATGAGTTTCGTTCTTACATTTTAGCAAGCTATTGTTAACACAAAAAACTCCATTTGAAATAAATGAAAGACACTAGGAGTATAAATCTTATAAAGTTGACACAACATAGGATAACTCTCAAGCTTTAATCTCAGTAATTTTTTTTTCATCTCAAATTCTTACATTAGCTCGCCCGTTCCTAAGGGATTTCAAAATTGTATTATATGTAATTCGGTCTTCATACAACTATTGATACAACTTTTCAATATTTTTATCTACAATTATTAATGAATGAAAATTTAAATAGGCTAGTTATATTAAGTTTAGGTAGAAAATAACTATAAATATAATTCAAATATACCTGTTTTGTATAAATAAAAATAAAACTATTTAACTGATCTATTACACATCATCAAGTAAGGGTATATTTTTTTCTTATAAATATTATAAGGTCCAGGAAATTTAATTCATGTATCCTGAATGCATGCAATCTAAGGTTTTTATTTAATTTTTGTTTAATTATTTTTATGCGTTTTATGCATAATTACTGCATGATAGATTTTATTTCATGAAATTTTAAAAGTGCATGAATTAGAGTTTCTAGTAGCATTTCGCGCTCGAACGAGGAATGACGACCGGAGAATTATCAGGAAAAATTATTTTATTACATGATTTAATTTTTATTATTTAATATACGATGTTCTAAGTGTATTTTTCAAGAAATGAGTTTTGTTGGGTATTTTTATCCGCCAGAGCATATTTTTAATCGGTACGTGAATTTTATCGAAACGAAGAACTTTTTGAGGGTTTGGGTATTATTTTCAAAAACTTACCAAAACTAACTATTTTTCGGATGTGTGTTTGGACTTATCGGACCTACTTTTAAGCTTAATGGGCTCCCAATCCATTTTCTACCCTTTTATTTTATGCTAGGGCCCATTAACCCTTTATTCAAACCTAAACCTAGCATTTAACTAATATTTAACCTAACCCTAGCCCCCCATCAGCCGACACACCCCATCCCCATTAGTTTCTTCTCGATTTCAGCAGCCTCCCTTCAGCAAAGCTTCGGCCATAGCAATTTTCTTGCAAGAAATTCCTCCGGTGCCTTCCCTTCGCACGGTTCTTCAAAGTTTTTGTTCATATACATCAAGGCACACTACGTATCTTACTTGCTCATCATTCACGCCACTTTTATGTTGTTAAGTGTTTGTTTGCACGAGCATGCATCAGAACTATCATGTACTAATTTTTTGCGAATAGTTTGACATAAAAACTCGATTTTTCCTTGCATGTTTCTTACGATTTTCATGTTGCTGTTCAAGGGAGCTGTCGGTTGCTGGTGCTAAGGATGTCGTGGTATTGAGGAAATATGGCCAGAGTCGGTGTTGGTTGAAGCATGGTGTAGATCGAGAGTGGTGTCAAATATTTGGCTCGGTTTTGGGGAGATTGAGTGTAAGGGTCAGACCAGCAGTGAAAGGACTAATCCGCTCCACGGACCGGACCCTTGTGGGTCTGAGACAGGGCCTGGAAGGGCTCGGTACCTACTGGAACCAACCCCCAAGCGTGATCGGGTGGTGAGTGCAGAATTGGTCGCTTAGTGCTCCTTTGGTGTCTAGCGGACGTAGGCTTATTGTGTAGTGCATGGTGCTATGGCCGTGGGTATAGATGGTCCAGTAGGGTCCTAGGGTGGTCAAGGGGTGGTTGGTTCGCAGCCGAACCCGCTGGTTGAAGGCTAGGAGTGTAAGTATGGAAAGTATGGGATTAGGGTTCGAAAGGAGGGCTGCTGGAAATTTCCAGCGATTTTTGGGGCTGTTTTGTGGTCTTTGAGGGCTGGAAGGAGTTTTTTAGGGGCTGTAGGATGTGTTTTAAGTATGGTAAAAGTTTGGGAAAATTTGGGGTAAGTTTCGAGACAATTCGGATTAAAACCAGGATTCTGGTCCAAGTTTTAAAAAATGAATCGATTAAGTTTTGTACCGGGCTCGAGTTTACGTCTAAGAAATACTTTCAATATGTTTTGGAATGTTTTAAAGAGTTTGGTAAGTTTCGGGTCGGAATTTTAAGGTCCGTGGTAAAATGGTCATTCTCTGGGTTTGCAGGGACAAAATGGTCAATTTGCACCCCGGGGTGAGTTTCAGCCCTGGCAGCGCCCTGAGCACATTTTATCACGTTTTTAAATGTTTATGCACCATGTTAATAATTTTTATGAAATTATTGTGGGGACCCGGACGCTAATCATCTTCTTAATCATCTTTGGGATTTAATTATCAATTAAGATAAACAGGGTCTAAAAATTTTTCTTTAAAATGCGGAAGGTAATGGAATCAATCTATTATACAAACCAGTATAATAATACAACTCTTGTACAACATGCTTCTAGTTCAAACTAATCTAAGGTTGAACTACTAAATTTCAAGTATTAAACCAAGTCTACATCCAAGTCCGGAATCACCACTCTAATCTCGATATCTCATCATCTTCTTGACCACGATCTTGTCCCACCTGTTGTCATGCACACATACAAAACAAGACAACAGCCGGATATTCCGGTGAGAATAAATCCCAGTATAAATAATGTATACATGCAGTTAACTGAATTAACATAAAAGCTATGAATTATATCTTATCACATGTAGCATAATCAAACAACATATATCAATACCAGTCTGTAAATAAAACATGAATCGTAATCTACGAAACATAAATCAATACGGATCTGTAAATCAAGTTCTAGTCTCGATATCTAAGACTCGACTCATCTCTCATTCTAATGTAGGGATCCGGTTTAATTTAGACTTTGGTATGCTGTATCGAATGTCTACAATAGACGTCGATCTACATCTAAGCTCATCGATACACCGAAAGTCTAGAGTCTACGCGGTTCTGACAAAGACTCAGCGGTTCTACCCTAGCTAGGCTTATCTGCCCTAGACTCAAACTCTGGCTCTGCTATAATTCAATAGACTAAACATATCAATCTGATAATCTGCAAATATCAATGCAATAAAGTAAAGTATGTGATTTTGGGAAACTCAAGTCAAACCTAACTCGAGTTGTGCAATCCCGAATCAACATTTATTTATACCTTTCTCTTCACGATCTGATATAAGACGAAGTCTTGTATGTCAATCTGTCCATACCCAGTCTGGCAATGACAAGTCACATAAATACCATATCAGTATATAACTCAATTCAAGACCTGTTCTGATCAATACTCAAATCGGTATATAATCTGATCCATATCTGAACTAAGGTACAATCTAATTCATATCAATAATATCACGATACAATCGAAATCATTACTGAATCTGATCAATCTCAATCAATACTGAATCTGATCAATATCAATCTACAGATGTTTCGACAGCATAACAATACAGTCTTGATACCCCGTCAATCTCAACATCACAGATATAATACCAGAACTCATAATCAGTATCCGTACCATTCAAAATCTGAATAATATCACAACTCTGATATAGAATTTCAACTAAATCAACTTTGAAATTCATAACAATTTCATAAACAGTCTATTCTTTAATCTGACTTCGATTCTATGATGTCTAAGATGTCAAGAACATCATATATGAATTCCATTCAATTCTGGCAATATCATAATTTCAAATCGTATCTAAACGTAACAAAACTTACGTCCAGTTGTAGCTGTCGTCGCTAGGAACTCAATACTGAAGTCGGATTCAAAATCTAACGGACGGATTGAAATATAAAGGCGTAAGGATTTTCACCTTTTCTCTGAAGCCTTCTCCTTTTCTTATGAATTCTCAACGAATTCATGATATATAGATATATATATATATATATGTATCTCGTACATGCAAGAGGGCAAGTGGCTCATCCCTCATACTGCACGTCTCGCGCATATGCGCGACTAATATCGGCGCATATGCGCGAGACCTACTGGTCTCGTGAATAAGCTTCTTGGCAGCTCATGCATATGCGCGACTCATCTCCGCGCATATGCGCGAGGTCCTCTGGACTTCACTTGTACAGGCTCGCACATATGCGCGACTCACTTTGCGCATATGCGCGAGGTCCTCTGCCGATGTCGCGCATATGCGCGCATATGCGCGAGGGCTACTGTTCCTCGCACATTTTCATGCATTATCTCGTCTTTCCCGGTCCGATCCTTTCCGTCTATAATCATATCAATTATTCCCAAATCATTTCGGATTATCATAATCAAAATCTCGGGCATTACAATTATGATAATTACGTTGCATGCTTGGTTTGAAGGGAAAATTATTTATATGCATGCTTTATTTAAGTGGTGAATATGATGACACGTTTTTGAAGGATGAGAGTTGGTTATGACTAATACGATGACACGATCACACGCTGACATGATGACATGTAAGATTAGGGCTCATTGGACGGGTAATGTCGTCATTGATGCCTCCGTCGTCGGGTATCTCGGTTACACGTAGATGGATCCATCGAATGACTTGATAATACGAAAGTCACAGCTGACGAACGGAATTCAAATTAAGAAAATGAACATGTATATGTTTCTATGATGATATGTGCTATGATTATTAACATTCTTTGACAGGTCATGTTTATACATACGATTTTATCGCAGACATTAAATATATATTGATTACGATATTTTTCACTGCTGCTTGTTATGAATATGTATTTGTTATATCAGTACAGGTGTGTTGAGTCTTTAGACTCACTAGGCATGTGTGATGTAGGTGATCAGGATTTTGAGGGGACTAGAGGTGCCGAACTCTGAGTAGGCAGGCCTGGATGTGCGCACGACCCGAGGACCACACTTTTCCGCACATCACGATTTTGGGAGAGATGAGAGGACATTGATATTTTAAACAATGGTTTCAATTTACTGATGATTACTAGTATTTTAAACTGCTCATGCTTCGTTTGAGATCGATCATTTTAAATTGTAGCATGTCTTTTAAACTGTCAAATGTTTACGATTATTTTAAATGGCATTTTTCTTTAGTAGGGTTGCATGCATGAAAATTATTTAAGAGTTTATTTTCAAAATGTGAGCTTTACAATAATAAATAAATAAATATAGCATCATTTTAAATTAGTAGATGTTTGAGTTGGTATCAGAGCAAAGGTCCTGTATAGGGTTGTGCCACCGGCAGCTTTTGCCTCTCAGTCTTTAATCCTCAAGTCTGTAAGCTTTTATGATTTAAATGTTTTAAATGATTCACTGTTGTCACCTGCATGTTAACATGATTTATGCTTTACGATGAGTTACTGTTCATGTATAACTTTTTTTACGATTTAATGATTTATTATTTTAAAAACTAGATTAATTGCATGATGAGTTACGTTTATAAATTGGACCTGTATTCAGATATACCTCCCAGACGTGCTCCCAGTACCGATAGGCAGGATGAGATTCATGGGGGTGGCAGAGGACCTACACCACCACCACCACCACCAGTGGACCCAGCTACCCGAGTACTGGAGGGGATAGCTAGACTGATGGAGCAGGCTCAGCAGGCGCCCCGACCACAGACCGATATCTATGAGCAGTTTAGACGGCTCGGCCCGAAGGAGTTCGGGGGTAGCACTGACCCTTTCTTGGCAGAGGGATGGGTTAAATCGCTGAAGCTGCACTTTGAATACTTACAGATGAGAGATGACGACTGGGTCAGGTGCGCCATTTATACGCTGAGGGATGATGTATCCTTATGGTGGGAGGGAGCAGCCCATGTCGTCGACTTGGCTACTCTGATTTGGGACAGGTTCAAGGAGATATTTTATGGCAAGTTCTTCCCAACTGATGTCAGGGGCCGCCTTACGAGGGAGTTTATGAGTCTCCGTCAGGGGGAATCGTCTGTGGCAGAATTCATTACTAAATTTGACAGGGGCTGCCATTTCATGCCCATTATCGCTAGAGATGCCGCCCAGAAGCTGAGGCATTTCATTGACAGACTGAGACTCACCTTTCGCAGGGATGTTATGTTGATGAAGTCGGCGGGATATGATGAGGCCACCACTTGTGCTTTCCAGGCGGAGCAGGCTCTGCGGGACATAGAATTCGAGATGCAGTAGAACCGACATCAGGCTCAGTCCAGTTCACAGCCTCAGAAGAAGAAGTATACGGGGCCACCGAAACATCAGGGGCAGTAGAAGCCCCAGGGCTAGATTCAAGGGCTACACATTCATTTATATCTGAATCTTTCATAAAGCGACTAAGAATCATGCCAGTAGCGATGGATTCAGGATTTAGGGTATCGATCCCATCCGGAGATCAGATGTTCACATCCCAGATAGTGAAGAAATTGGAGCTTCGGTTACAGAAGTATACGGTGCACGCAGATCTGATAGTGCTACCATTACCGGAGTTTGACATCATCTTGGGTATGGACTTGTTATCTTCTCATGGTGCAGTCATAGATTTTCAATAGAGGTCAGTGTCTATCAGACCGCCAAGTGGGAAGCCAGTTATTTTTTAGGCAGCTAGACATCGGTAGATGTCGTACGTCACTTTCCTGCTTGTGTGCGAGGAAGCTTATGAGGAGAGGATACCAGGCATTTTTGGCCAAAATAGTGTCAGTGTCTGAGCCAACCGAGCAGAGGCTAGAGAAAGTTGATGTGATCAGGGAGTTCTCCGGTGTTTTCTCTGACGATGTTTCAAGTATTCCACCAGACAGAGAGGTGGACTTCTCCACTGAGCTCATGCCAGGGACAGTGCTGATCTCTAAGGCACCCTACCTTCTAGCACCTACCGAGATGAAAGAACTGAAAGATCATATACATGATTTGCTAGATAAGGGATTCATTCGCCCTAGCTTTTCACCATGGGGCGCCCCAATACTATTTGTCAATAAGAAGGATGGCAGCATGTGACTGTGCATTGACTACAGGGAACTGAACAGATTCACAGTTAAGAATAAATGTCTGCTGCCCAAGAGCGAAGATTTGTTTGATCAGCTTCAGGGAGCATCATTGATTCTTAAAGATAGACCTCCGATCTGGATGCCATCAGCTAAAGGTGAGAGAGACCGATGTGCGTAAGACAGCCTTCCAGACGCGTTATAAGCACTATGAGTTTATGGTGATGTCCTTTGGTTTGACAAACGCGCCAGCGATCTTCATGGATCTCATGAATCGCGTGTTTCAGCCTTACTTGGATCAGTTCGTCATAGTTTTCATCGACGTTATCCAGATCTATTCGAAGAGCAGAGAGGAGCACAGACAGTACCTAAGGACAGTACTACAGACTCTACAGGACAGATGACTGTATGCCAAGTTCAGTAAGTACCAGTTTTGTCTTGACAGAGTGGCATTCTTGGGCCACATAGTATCTCATGATGGTATTGAGGTCGACCCAGAAAAATAGATGCAGTCAGAGATTGGGCAGTTCCTAGAAGCGTGACAGAGATCTGTAGTTTCTTGGGATCGACAGGTTACTACAGGAAGTTCAATCAGGGCTTCTCTTCTATTGCGGTGCCTATGACCGCCTTGACGAAGAAAATTCCAAGTTTATCTTGGGACCTGAGTGTCAGGAGAGCTTTGACACACTGAAGCTAGCGTTGACCACTTTACCATGTACTAGCTATGCCATCAGGGCAGGGAGAGTCTGTGGTTTATACTGATGCATCGAAGCTTGGTTTGGGCGCGGTTCTGATGCAGAAGGATAGAGTGATAGCCTACGCGTCCAGAGAGCTGAAGGTACATGAGAAGAACTATCCGACTTATGACCTCGAGCTAGCAGCAGTGGTATTCGCCCTGAATACTTGGAGACACTATCTGTATGGGGAGAAGTGCAGAATTTTTATTGATCATAAGATCCTGAAGTACTTTTTCACACAGAAAGAACTTAATATGAGACAGAGGAGATGGCTAGAGTTAGTGAAGGACTATGATTGCGACAATAGCTACCATCCGGGTAAGGCTAATGTGGTTGCGGGCGCTTTGAGCAAGAACCACACAGTGATTGCTCATTTGGCAGTGCAGAGAATGCTACAGGCTGAGATGCAGAGATTTGACCTTGCAGTTTATGCCAGGGAGAGGTCCCAAATCTTGCTACTTTGACAGTACACCCGACCCTAAGAGACAGAATTCGAGTAGGGCAGACTTTTGACGAGTAGTTACAGAAGTGGAGACAGAGGGACGAGACTAAGGGCCAGAGACTGTATACAGTTGAGGACGTCATAGTTAGATATAGGGACCGGCTATGGGTTCCTGACAGTGACTCCCTTTGAGCAGAGATTTTGAGTGAGTCCCACAACACCCCGTACTCCATCCATCTAGGGAGTATGAAGATATATAAGGATCTGCAGACTCTGTATTTGTGGTCGGGCATTAAGCGGTATATTCTGCGATTCGTTTCTGAGTGTTTGACTTGTCAGCAGGTTAAGGCAGAGCATCAGAGGCCTGCAGGGAAGCTGAGAGCACTCGCTATTGCTCGAGTGGAAATGGGAGAATATCACTATGGATTTTGTGGCAGGACTTCTGAGAACTATTGGAGGATTTAATGACATCTGGGTGATTGTTGATCGGCTCACTGAATCAACTCATTTCTTATCGATCAGAAAGATATTCACCATGACTCAGTAGGCAAAGTTGTACATCAGAGAGATAGTCAGACTGGAAGGAATTTCAGTGTCCATCTTGTCAGACAGGGATCCGAGGTTCACGTCTGTGTTCTGGAAGAGTCTACACCAGGCATTGGGTGCTAGGTTACTGTTCAGTACTGCTTTCCATCCCCAGACAGACGGGCAGTTGGAGAGGGTGATTCAGATTCTGCAGGACCTAATCTGAGCTTGCATCATCGACTGCCAGCGCAACTAGGAGCCAAAGTTACCTCTTGTGGACTTCTCATACAACAACATCTTTCAGGTATCGATCGGTATGGCTCCATACGAGGCAATGTATGGGAGGAAGTGTAGGTCGTCAGTTTATTGGGATGAGGTGGGAGAGCGAGCAGAGTTGGGCCCCGATATTGTCAGGCAGACCGCATAGTTAGTGGCCAAGATTCGGGATAGGATGAGGACTAGTTAGAGTCGTCACAAGAGTTATGCGGATCAGAGGTGTAGAGATCTGAAGTTTGCAGTAGGGGATCATGTTTTTGTGAAGGTCGCGCCGATGAAGAGTGTGATGAGCTTCCGGAAGAAGGGCAAGCTCAGCCCTAGATTCATCGGACCATTCGAGATCCTAGAGAGAGTCGGGACACTCGCATACAAGTTGCTTTGTCGCCAAATCTGGCGGGAGTTTATAATTGGTTCCACGTCTCTATGCTGCGGAAGTAGGTGTTGAATCCTTCGCATGTGCTGAACTATGAGCCACTTCAGCTGACACCGCACCTGTCATTCGAGGAGAGACCCACTCAGATATTGGGCAGACAGGAGAGGAGACTCTGGAACAAGGTGATCCATATGGTCAAGGTCAAGTGGCTGAATCATTTGGAGGAGGAGGCTACTTGGGAGACTGAGACTGAGACCGAGATGATGAGTCGCTACCGGGAGTTATTCGGTGCGTTTTAATTTTGAGGACGAAATTTCATTTTTAGGAGGGGAGAGTTTTAAGGTTCAGGAAATTTAATTCACGTAACCTGAATGCATGCAATCTATGATTTTTATTTAATTTGTGTTTAATTATTTTAATGCATAATTACTGCATGATAGATTTTAGTTCATGAAATTTTAAAAGTGAATGCATTAGAGTTCCTCGTTGCATTTCGCGCTCGAACGAGGAATGGAGACCGGAGATTTATCAGGAAAAATTATTTTATTACATGATTTAATTTTTATTAATTAATATACGATGTTTTAAGTGTATTTTTCAAGAAATGAGCTTTGTTGAGTATTTTTACCAGCCAAATCATATTTTTAATCGGTACGTGAATTTTATAGAAACGAAAAACTTTTTGAGGTTTGGGTATTATTTTCAAAAACTTACCACAACGAAATATTTTTCGAGTGTTTTTTTGGGACTTAATTGGCCTACTTTTAAGCTTAATGGGCTCCCAATCCATTTTATACCCTTTTATTTTATGCTCGGGCCCATTAACCCTTTACTCAAGCCTAAACCTAGCATCTAACTAATATTTAACCTAACCCTAGCCCCCCACCAGCCGACACACCCCATCCCCATCAGTTTCCTCTCGATTTCAGTAGCCTCCCTTCAGCAAAGCATCGGCCATAGCTCAAACGACCTCGATTTTTTTTCTAATCTTATATCATAAACTCTAAAGTACTAAATAAAATAATTTAACATAATCATGAATCATAATAAATTAACAATTTAAATCTCAAGTGCATAAAATAAATTCTAAATCATCGACTAACAAAACATCCTAAATCAACCTTTAGAAGATCAACTAACAATAAATTAAAGCATAAAAATATATTTAATAAAAATCATTAACATAAATCCTTAAATCATAAATCAATCTAGCTAGTGCGGAAGCATAAAGGTTCTAGGGTGTGTACTGCTGTACTCGATCTATTCAAGCGTCAGCACCTCCCATAAATCATCAAATCCTGCATCATACAAACCTAGTAAGTCTAAAGACTCAGCACGTTCTAAACATAGATAACAAATAATACATATACATCCACATGCATTTAAAAATCATATTTTATTTAAAATATCTTTTGAACATAAATAAACCATTTAAAAACAATTTAGCATAACTAAATCATAAATCGTAAAAATCATTTTAAAATAACTTATGCATAATTAAATCCTTCGAAAATCATTTGAAATAAGCTTTGAGTATAAATAAATCATTTTAAAAAAATATCTTTAATCATCATCATAAATCATATATCATAAGAATCATTTTTATCATAAGTTTCAATCATATATCATTTTGGGTGAAAATTGATTCTTGAAAGTTACTAGCTTTTATCTTTTGGTCGATTGCAGTCTTAGCTCCACATGGTCCATGGGGGTGTGCACTAGGCTCCACCGTGGAAATACGATCGTCGGGATCCCTCTGGGCTTTTTCCCATACACGGGGTCCTCTGGGGCCTTGGCCCGTATATGGGCTCCCTCTAGGGCCTTGGCCCTCACGTCATTCCCACAAAATTGTAAGTTCACCGTCCTCAACATAAATGGATCCCCCACAAATCATATATCATATGTCATATTTTTTTAACACAGTCAATTCACATCCCTCAAAATATTTTTCCTATTCTTTAAAAATCATAAAATAAGACATCTTTCCAAAAATAACATTTTAAACTGTATAAATTGCACAGCTTTACAATAAATCATAAAAATATATATTATCATCAAAATCATTATTTTAAATCATATAATATCATTTAACATGCGTTATGATCCTTCGGCACGCTGACAAGCGTTTTCATACTTTCTGAAGTGTAAAAAGATTGTTTTGCCCCTGGACGTAAGATTTATCGAATTAATCTTTTCTCATTTTTAATGACACGGGATTATTATAAATAATTATTTAAGCTTAAATATATTTTTCATAATTTTATGAAGCTTAAAACTAGACTTTTTCAATTAATTCTTTAATTAACGTTTCGTGAGTCTATTAAATCTCGGATAAATCCAAAACTCAATATTTTGATCTCAAATTTTAAACATAGCATTTTTAGTATTTATTCTACCCTTACAAGTCATGAGCCACACCCTATGGACCAATGGATTCAATTTTAGTTCTTATTTTCGAAATAATGACCCTCACACGAACCACCCGAGCCACCTCGTGCCAAACCCTAGCCAACCCACCTAGGGACGCTACTGACCAAGCCCAGCCCAAAGAACCAGCCCCTAGCTCGCTCAAACTCTCCTGGACCCAAGCTACAGAACCTGTGCATGGATGAACTCTCGCATAGAAACCCTTAGTGACTCTAGGACTCTTCCAGCCCTTAACCACTTGACCACCCATGATACCTTACTTACCTAGACCAGTCTCAGACCCGAGCCACCCCTAGCACGAGCCCTTGAGCCACGCACAAGCCGCCTGAAGAGTTTAGCAGCCTGAGCGTTCTTCACCTTCGTGCGCTTCTGG
This sequence comes from Primulina tabacum, assembly GCF_025594145.1. NCBI lineage: Eukaryota > Viridiplantae > Streptophyta > Magnoliopsida > Lamiales > Gesneriaceae > Primulina > Primulina tabacum. Next base: position 24,342,767 of record NC_134556.1, on the reverse strand, counting down.
AGTTGTAGCCTACTTAGGACTCTACCACAACAGCAGCCCCCGAGCCCAGCACACCCAGCCATCCCTAGAACTAGCCCAGACCATAGCCAGACCAGCCCAAGCCCTGCACCCCGTGCGCGAGTTACCTGGATCAGAAACAGCAGTTGCAGTATCACCTTGCTGCCATCCTCACGTTCCCTCGTTTGGCTGGAGCCACAGCGCACCTAGCCGCTCCAGACCCTGGCCCGACCCCTGCCCATCACCCTAGGACCCTGATGAACCACCTAGCTTGCACCCAAATCGAGCCGCACCCCCATGTACAGCAACTGCTCGCGGAAGAGCTTGGGGAGAGTCCTAGCTTTCGTGGACTCTTCCCCAGCTTGAACCACGAATCCTAGCCATGCTAGGATTTTTCCAAGGACCTAGCCACGACCCTTAGGACTCAACCCCAGCCATGGTTGAGTCCCAAGACCCCATGCAAAGAAACGAGCCCCTTGGACCCCAACATGCACACAAACTCTACAAAACTCACGGCTCCTGTTCTGAATTTTTCCCTTTCGGTTCCAGCATGATTTTTTTGTTAAAATTGACATATTTTGCTCATATTTTAATCATATTTTATCATGTTTTGGCAGCGTACTTGTTGGATTCAAAAACGTTTTTCATAAAAGCGTAAAAACATCGTATTAACGTTCTACCGTAAAAATTATCGAATACCTATTTTTTTCATACAAAAACAATTAAATCATGCATAATACGATTTGTATGATGTTTTAAACGAGTTTAGAAACGTGTCTTTGCATTTATAACGCTCGAATATACGATCTTTGATGAGGGTGCGACGTTGGACGATCGAACGACGAAGAACACAAGCTTTTCTCTCCTCCTAAATTTCAAAAGTTCTGAATTGTGTGTGCAAGGTGTTTCACGGCTGATGGAGACTGAATTATGAGGTGTACAAGAATAGGTTTAGTTATTTATAAACTTAATTACATGTTAATGGGCTTTGGTTTTGTGCTTGAAAGCTTAAGGGTAATTAGGACTACTTTAATTAATAAAAGTGGGCCCAATAACTCGTATTAATTAAATAATAAAAGTTTATAAAATTAGTTTTCTTAAAATAATTTTTTTGATCTTTTAAAACTCCATGTTTGCCCAAAATCGGCTTCCCGAAAAAAAATCGAGCTCGACTCGTAAAATAATTCGAACTGCAACATTTTTAGAAAAATTAAATCATTTTTAATCATATTAGGAAGCCTTGCCATTTTTTAAATAAAAATACATAATCTTGTCTTGGTCGTCCCCGATCTCCTTTTCACTGCCTATTATCGAATATTCGGGTAAAATCCTTAATTTCATGTAATTATGTCATATAATCATTTAATTATGCAATCATGCTTTTAATCATATAATATATATCATGCAAGCATTTAAAAACAATTAAGCAATTAAAATAATTTTGCTGCATGCGATTTACGTGGACTGATTTTTCGGACATTACAGTTCTCCACCCTTAAATAGAATTTCCTCCTCGAAATTTTCCTTGACTTGTCGATACTTAGATTCTCTTATTCACCTCAATTAATCCTCTAACTTAAATCTTACCCTTCGATTCGTTCCTCAAAATTTTGAAAATTGCAATCTAACCCAAAAATTCCCAAATTCGATTCCTAAATCCAGCTCAAGTAATGCATGCAGCCTATTTTTCTAAATTCTTCGATATCCCAATGAATTCCCATAACCCAATTTGCATTAATCATTTTACATGAAAAATGCAACTAAATTTTATATAATGTATCATATAAACATTTAAAAAAATTTAGCATATAAAATATAAAGCAGTAAAAATTCACATATTTGAGGCGTGACTTCTTGAGCTTCTCGAAGTGACAGTACACAACCTTTTGGGGAAAACCTTGGCTTTGATACCAACTCAAACGACCTCAATTTTGTTTTCTAATCTTAAATCATAAATTCTAAAATACTAAATAAAATAATTTAACATAATCATGAATCATAATGAACTAACAATGTAAATCTCAAGTGCATAAAATAAATCATAAATCATCGACTAACAAAACATCCTAAATCGACCTTTAGAAGATAAACTAACAATAAATTAAAGCATAAAAATATCTCTAATAAAAATCATTAACATACATCTTTAAATCTTAAATCTATCTAGCTAGTGCGAAAACATAAAGGCCCTCGGGTGTGTACTGCTACACTCGATTTATTCAAGCGTCGGCACTTTGCATAAATCATCAAATCATGCATCATACAAACCTAGCGAGTCTAAAGACTCAGCACGTTCTAAACACGGCTAACAAATAATACATATACATCCACATGCATTTAAAAATCATATTTTATTTAAAATATCTTTTGAACATAAATAAACCATTTAAAAACAATTTAGCAGAACTAATTCATAAATCGTAAAAATCATTTTAAAATAACTTTAAGCATAAATAAATCCTTCGAAAATCATTTAAAAAAAGCTTTGAGTATAAATAAATCATTTAAAAAAATATCTTTAATCATCATCATAAATCATATATCATAAGAATCATTTTTATCATAAGTGTTGGAAACTTAATTTTGGTGGTTTGACAAACTAAGATATTAAATCTATTGAACTAACTGATCACAAACTGATAGTTGTCTAACTGAAGATTAATGCGTATGTTATTAAAGGCAACTAAAACCAGCCGAGATTGAATATACAAAGTCAACTGACTGATCACTTGGAAACTGATCAGTTGAGATATTCAGTTGTGAGGTTACCAGCGTCTACATATTAGCAGATCCTTCAGCTGAACACGTCATCAGTTGAAAAGGACATTCAACCGACAACAGTAAAAGCAGACTGCAACTCGTAGTGGAAACGCCGTATTTCAGAACTTGTAGTGTACGAATGTCAGAAGTATATTGACGTGGCAATCAACGGATATAAAGTTTCAAATATTATTTATTGTTATCCTTCAATAGAAGCCTATAAATAGGCGAGAAGAGCAGTTGAGAAAATACTCTTATCCATACGATTCATCTATTCTCTCAAGCTTGTTGTTACCCTGCTGAATTTATTACTCTCATTTGAGATTCAAAAAGCTCATACTTATCAGAATTATTCGTAGCATTTGAGGCTACCTCTCGAGCTTACTAGCACAAACCATTGTATTATTTATTTGATCTAAGCTAGATCAGTTGTGCTAAGTCCAGTCGAGAACTGTGAGAAATTTAGTAAACTAAGAGTTTCTGTTTTGGCGGTGTTAAGTACAAACTGAAGTGGGTTTGTACAAGTTTTGTATTGTTAAAATTCTTTTAGTACATATCATATCCTTGTGATAGAAGGGGTGACGTAGGAGTTATTCAATCTCCGAACATCCATAAATCTTCGTGTTATTACTTCAGTCATTTATTCTATCTTTCAGTCAATTTATTTCCGCAACTGTAATAAGTTAAACTGATTGTCATCGACTAACAAGATTTCTAAGTTTCAGTTTATCACAAAACTGACACTTCATTCGAAAAGGTTATAAAAATCGTGAGTGTTTATTCAATTCCCCCCTTCTAAACACCTTTCAACCAATCAACCGATCACTACAAGTGGTATCGGAGCAGTTGAATCTTGTCTTAGAATATTCTTACTTACAACTGATCAACATGTCTTAATTCAACAAAATACCAATGTTTTCTAGAGAAGATTTTGACGGCTGGAAAATCAGAATGCAGGCTCATTTAGCTGCACAAGATGACGACTTATAGTATGTCATCACTGATGGTCCCATGAAGAATCTAAAAGCAAACACTGCAGTTGCCATTACTGACGGGGCACATCATCGCATAGAAAAGCCCAGAGATGAATGGACAAATGAGGGCAAAAGGAAAGCTAATCTAGACAATGTGGCTAAGGATATCTTATACAAAACGCTGGATAAAGTCACTTTCAGCAAAATCAAGATGTGCAAAACTGGCAAAGAAATTTGGGAAAAACTGATCCAGCTGTGTGAAGGAAACGAGCAAACAAAAGAGAACAAGCTATTAGTTGTTGTTCAGGGATTTGATAACATCAAGATGAAAGCTGGTGAATCCATGAATGACTATGATGAGAGGATCAGTGGAATTATCAATGAGCTAAATGCACTTGGCCAAGTGTATACCAACAAAGAAGTGGCACTGAAGGTGGTCAGAGGTCTTCCCAAAGAATGGGATGTCAAGACTATGGCAATGAGAGAATCAAAGGACCTTAACAAGGTCAAACTTCATGACTTGTTTGCTGATCTAAAGGCTTACGAGTTTGAACTACAAACAGAGAAGGAGAACCATCTACACCTGCTGCCACAACTGCTTTAACTGTTGTCAGACTGGAACCAACTGGTTCAGTTGACAAATCTGCTGATCAACTGAGCAATGATGTTAAGTCATTGTTTGTCAAGAAATTTGGAAGGTTCATGAAGAGGAATCAAGGAAACTTCCAGAAGCAATATCAGAAGAACCAATCCAAAGAAGAATCCTATGTTTGCTACAACTGTGGAAAATCTAGGTCATTTCATAGCAGACTATCCTAAGACAAAGAAGGACAGTTGAATATCAACTGATAAGGGAAAAAAGCCTTATGAGCATAAAAGAAGGACCAAGGATGACAAGAAATCATTCAAAAAGAAGCATGAAGTGCTCTTGGCTGAAGAGAGAAAATCAAAGTGGGCTGAAACTGACAGTGATGAGTCAGAACCAGAAAGCCCAATCAGTTCAAGTGATGATGAAGAGGAAGTAAAGTGCTTAATGGCAGAGGATGTTGAACTGGAGTCACCAAGTGAACATGTATTTGACTTCAGCTCTACTGATTTCACTCGTGAGGAACTCATTACCACCTTGCATGACATGGTAAATGAGTATTACAAACTTCCTCGATCATTTCAGAAGGTTAGAACTGAGCAAACTTATCCCAATGACAACAAAACAGAAACTGATGAGTCAGTTGAACTGTTGAGTATAAAAAGGGAGATTGCACAGCAACAAGCTGAAATGATTGAAAATCAAGTTTTGATATGTCAGTTAAAAACAAAAATTTCAAAACATACTGAACTGATTCAAGCTTGGAACAAGTCTTCAATTGCATTGACTGAAATGTAGAATTCTCAAAAATCAGTTGGTGATAAAACTTGTTAGGCTTTAACAGTGTTGATGAAAATTCTGCAAGTGATGCTCAACCAAAGTTAAATAAAGACAAAGAAAAGTACATTACCTTTGTAAAATCAAATATGGTAAATGAATTCTCGGAACCTAGTAGACCAGCTGTTCAATTGACTGAAAGTAAGAACAAAGGCAAACGGTATGGTATTGGATATAGCTCAGAGAGTTCAACTGATACAAAAAACTTTTTTCCTAAACGATTCATTTACAAAAATCAGTACTCAAGGAATGGCTATTACAATTACTACAACTGTAAGCCAGTTCAGAAACGATATCAAAAGAATAGTCAGTTGAAAAAGGATACAAATCATAGTGTTTCATCCTCACATCACACACATATTGCCAAAAATTCGAGAAAAATCATTTGGAACACAGTAATGTTAGAGTAGGTGCCCGTCGAGCCAAGTGTTGGCCGAGTGTTCGCAATGAAACTCTATGTATAAACAATCTTTATTCTAATAATATTTGAAATTATTATTGGCACATCTTTATCTGAATACCCATGCTAGTTGCATAGATAAAGCCCTTGAAAATACAAATAGTAGAAAGAATATGAGATGCTCATATGATGAGTATCATGAAACTCATATTTGGAATACAGTATATTCTAAACAGTTCCTAGTCGATTCAGCCGCCGCTAAGAAGGATATAGGCCGCTCGAGTTCGAGACTAGTATCTGCGATGTGAGTACCATGTTTCATTGGTAGGGGACATTGTGATGTCCGAGCATGCAGATAGGTGCTCCTGGTAGAGTGCACTGAACAACCCTCTATAAAGGACTTTCCAAGTGGTTCTCACTTATCGAGTGGAATACGTCCTAGTTTATGGTTGTACACCATTAGTCCTTATGACCCGGGACAACATTGAGACTCTATGTGCTAGAATTACACTTTGACTTGTTTACCGACTCTCATGGGGTCTTCAAGTGGCAGGGTTGGGTGTTCTGTCGAAACATATAGGAGTCGATGCATTGTAGTCGGGGATTCACCGCTTACCTTCGGGTATGGATATCATATGTGTATGAGGTATGAAATCTCTGATCAGAGTATGGTGGTAATTATGAAAGGGGTTTCATAGATTACACCATCGATGCAACTACGACATGACACATAGTATCGATTCATTGACAACTCTCGATAAACCAATGGTTGTCGAATCTGTAGGGATATATGAGTTGAAGGGACCGTACTGTACGCTAACCTATAATTGAATGGTTCTTGCAGGCACTATCATTTGATACCTAGGGAATCATGTAAGCGATGCTGCTAGACATTTAACATGGTTGGTTGGGTACTATCAGACTTGAGTTCTGACGTTCTTGTTATCAAAGAGTTGATATGTAAGAATGGAGCAATTGGGGTATGCTCGTATAAGGACATGTTTAGTCCGAATTACATAGAGATGTGAACCCACGGCTAGTTGTATCAATGAACCATTGAGGGCCAGACAAGTACTAGCTTTCTAGATCCCGTTGAGAAGTAAAATAGTTCAATGTGTTGAACGGCTTATAAAAGAGTTTATAAGCTTGAGGAAAAATAGAAGTATGACTTCTATGAGGGAAATGTAATTTTTAATTTATGAATGTGTTCTTAAATTAAAAGTTGGCCAAATAAATATTGTATTTGAAAATTGTGATTTTCATAAACATTATTATGGACTAAATTAAATTAATTCAAGTGTTGAATTAATTAAACACTAGTGGGCCTAGTAGAGTCCAAATAATTAAATTAATTCAAGTGTTGGATTAATTAAATAACATTAGGCCTTGTAGAGCCCAATTAGAAATAATTATTAAACTAGTGGGTTTGAGTAAAATCAAGTAAACTTTAAATGGACTCAAATGTGTTTGAGATATTTAAATAAAGTCCATGGGCCTTGTAATAGTTACAAGCCCAAGTCTCATTGCATGTTTGGGAGGTGAAGAGTTGGAAATACTTTTTATTAATAAATTGCATGGCATGCAACCTTTTGCTTTACCTTTTCCCACAACCAAAACAAGTCATCCTCCCCTTGATTCTACCTTGTGTTGGCCGAAATTTTGAGGAATAATTCTCCTTCAATTTTTCTCTCTTTCCTTCTTCAATAGTTGAGGAAAGAAAACTCTTCTCAAAAGAAAAATCCTTCTATTTTTCTAGTGCAAAATATGAGGGGATCCACCTAGTTGGAGGTGGGCTTGATTTTGAAGAAAGGAGTCCAAGGAGAGCTTGTAGATTTGTCTTGCCTTTGAAGAGCCAAGTTGTTTACAACTTGGTTGGAGCCATTACATCAATCTTTGAGGTTGATAGGTATAATTTCTAAACACACTATGAATGTCATATTTTTGTGTTTTTGTATTTGCTTCACACTAGTATTGAGGTGCTCGAAATTTTATGCTAGAAAATATGATTTTCGAAAATTTTTGTTGCTTCCGTTGCGATTCGGACACATAAAATCGATCCCTTTCAAGTGGTATCAGAGCTAAGGGTACTAGTTTGTGTAGCATATACATAATATTATATTGTGGTCGATTTCTAACCGCATGAGATGAAATTTTTGCAACAAAATCAAGGCGGTTTTGGGGACGACTTCTGCCCATTTCGGGCACCTCGAGCTGCCCAAGGGGACTGCCCATTTCGAGCAGCAAGGGTAGTAGCCCAAGGGGCTGCCCGAACAGCCCCTATTTTCAAATAAAAAAAATAATTTTTTGTTGGCCGGTATCCGACGACGGCGATGACGAGTAGGGTTTCCAAAAGTGTTTTGGATTATCAAAGTGTCATGGGCCTTGAAGTTGTTGGGCCATGAGATGGCTAACATATTTGTGAAATTTAAATGGGCCAAAATGTTTTTGGTAAAAAAATGAATTTTTGGGCCCTTAAGTTTAAATTTACAAAAGTTGCGAATATTTTCTCATGAAATAAATAATTGAAGTTAGACTTTAATTATTTATAGTAAATTGTGATTTACAAGAAATTCGGTTATAAATAAATTAATTAGAAAGTAGACAAAGGTGTTTGTATACTTTGTTAATTTAGTTTATAATCGTAGCGGTTAGTGATTTGATCAAGATATATAATATTGGATCAATTAATTATTGTGATAATTAATTGATGGTGTATGATATGTGATATTATGCATGAAGGATGATCAAAAGCCCAAGCCCAATTTGCTAGGTGTATGCTAGGATATTTTGTGTTGAATGATTGTAATAATTATCAAATTTAAAGTGGGCTTAGTTTATGGCCCGTTCCCACCCCCATGAGATGTATCCCTATTTGCCATGGATATTTATTTGTAAATATTAGTATAGTGGATGATCAAGATTGGAAGATGGTGGCCATGATGATTATGAAGATCGATGACATGTAAATATTAGAAGCTAATGTAATAGTTGCATTTGCATCCCTTGCATTACCCTAGGATTGGACCTAAGGCCCGTGTTTAGCTCACACGGGCCATTAGTATTGGGGCGATTGATCATCCTTGTTTGTTTACTGTTTATAATATATGCATGATATGTTATAAATAATAAGTATGTGCGTTATTATTATGATAATAACAAAGTTGCATGAATCCGGCAAACATACATTCAAACATGACGAGCTTTTAAATAAAATTAATGATGAGACCTTTCAAAATTAAAAACCCTCATTTTGAATAAGATTCAAAATTAATATCAAGCCCGAAAAGGGGAATTATAAATTTGTTTATAATTTCCATGTCTTCCATCGACAATGGGTGCATGATGAACGCTACCTGTGCTCGGGGCTCGGCTCATATTATTGGGGGGGGGGGCCCTGGGTGCCGGAAAGCTGTGACATCCATTGACATGGTGATGTGAACTACGTGGAACTCCATGATTTCAGCTCATATTATTGGGGAACTCATGGCGACCATCCATTAAGGTTCAACATCGATGGGTAAGGCTTGACACGTGAAGATGAACGACGTCATATTATTGGGTCCTAATCAAACGTGAGACTAAAATTTTACGTAGAGGGTTGCATTGTGATGCAATTGGAAACTACCTTTTAGGGTTTATGATTGGCTGATATTATTCGGGATCATAATTCGCTAATTGGACCTTGCGTACCTACTGAGGAAATGAGTTTTCCGTTTTCACTAGAGGATAGTGAAAGATGTCAAAATAGTGGGAGTGAAAATTTATAAAGTAAAAGTCCATACTTTATATCTTACTAAATATTTTAAAATAGTCATTAACATTTATCTGTTATACTTTTCAGTACAATTTTTGACAATGTCTTCGATTCGCAATCCGCTATCTACAATACTCGACAAACACGTATTAACCGGACCTAATTACCTCACTTGGCTAAGAAACCTAAAAATTGTCTTGAATTCGGAAAGGATAGCATATACACTGACTGAGTCGCCCCCTGTTGAGGCTCCGACTGACTGCACTCCTGAGGAATTGCAGACTTACAGGGAATGGTGTGACCATGACTTGAAAGACAGGTGTTATATGCAGGCTTCTATGAATGATGAGCTGCAGAGGCATTTTGAGGATGCAAAGAGTGATGCTGACATTCATTTGCATCTCAAGAAGCTCTTTGGTGAGCAAACACGGCCTCTTAGGCATGCTACCGTCAAGGATCTGATCACTTTGCGCATGCGAGATGGGGCCTAGGTCCATGAGCATGGCCTGAAGTTGATTGGGCTCGTGGGCAAGCTCGTTGGCATGGATCTGATGTTGCCTTCGGAGTTGACCACCGACGTGTTGCTCTTATCGCTGCCTAGCTCATTTGATCCTTTTGTGGTGAATTTCAACATGAACAAGCTAGAGCCGACCCTTGAGGAGTTGGTTAAATTGCTTGTTATGTTTGAATCCACCATCAAGAAAGAGAAGTTGGTTCTTTATGTGGGTTCTTCATCTGGTACGAAGATTGATCCACATGGGAAGGGAAAGAAGCGTTCTTTCCAACGTCCCAAGAAAAACGTGCCCTTGTTGAGGCAATCTCCGAATCCCGTCGTGGCAGCCACACCAGTTAAGGGTGACAAGACTAGTGATGTTTGTCATCACTGCAAGAAGCCTGGACATTGGAGGCGTAATTGCAAAGAATATCTTGCTCAGAAAAGTTCTGAAAATGGTATGTTCTACATTGAAGTAAACATTTCAATTAACTCTACTTCTTGGGTATTGGATACCGGCTGTGGCTCACATCTCTGTAATGATTTGCAGGTGATGGGAAGAAGTAGGAGACTAAGGGGAGGTGAGACCTTCTTAAGGTTGGGCAATGGGGCAAGAGTTGCTGCCAAGGCTGTTGAATATGTTTACTTATTGTTGAACAATAATTTTAAGTTAATTTTTAAGAGATGTTTTGTTTGTACCTGATTTTATGGAAAAAAAAAAACATTGTTTCCATTTCTATGTTGATAAAAATGGATATTCTTGTTTCTTTAGCAAAGGTGTTTGCAATATTTACAAGAATGAATGTTTGATTGGTACTGGTGAACTTGAAAACGATCTCTATAACTTAAAATTGAAAGATATTCCACTAAATGTCCATTCAAAGGCAAACACCATATGGGTAAGCCTCCCAAATATTCTTATCTTAGAATATGGGGGTGCCCTGCTTATGTAAAGCAGGTAGTGGGAGATAAATTGGATAGTCGATCCATTTTATGTTACTTTGTGGGTTATCCAAAGAATTCAGTTGGATACTACTTCTATCATCCCCAAGAAACAAAGGTTTTGTTTCTAGGAATGCAACCTTTTTGGAAAAGGAATTTCTATTGGATAGAAAAGGGGAGATGATAGAACTCGAAGAGGTTCGAGAGACACCCACCATTATAGAACCCACACCCGAAGAGCCAAGAGAGGAGATACAAGCTCCTAGAAGATCCGAGATAGTCTCGAGACCACCTATGAGGTATGGTCTGCTTCTTGAAGAGGGCCATGATGAGCCTAACCATGGATGTGATCCAAGGACTTTCAAGGAAGCGTTATCTGATGCCGATTCATCCAAGTGGCTTGAAGCAATGGAATCTAAGATGAATTCCATGCATTTGAACCAAGTGTGGAATCTCGTGGATCCACCTGAGGGAATTGTTCCCATAGGGTGTAAAAGGATTTACAAGAGGAAACTTGGGGCGGATGGGAAGGTATTGACCTTCAAGGCGCGATTGGTGGCAAAAGGATATACTGAAAGACAAGGAGTTGACTTTGAGGGAACCTTTTCTTCAGTTGCAATGTTCAAGTCCATTAGGATATTGCTAGCCATAGCTGCATGGTATGACTATGAGATATGACAGATGGATGTCAAGACAGCCTTTCTTAATGGGGATATTAAGGAAGAGATTTACATGTCTCAACCCGAAGGGTTTACATCTGTCGGAAGTGAGCATATGGTATGCAAACTTCAGAGATCTATTTATGGTCTAAAACAGGCATCTAGGAGTTGGAACCTTAGATTCGATAGTACAATCAAAGAGTTTGGTTTTACTAAGAATCCTGAGGAACCCTGTGTGTATAAGAAGGTCAGTGGGAGTGCTGTGGCATTCCTGGTGCTGTATGTTGATGACATTCTACTCATTGGGAATGGTGTAGGAATATTGTAATCAACTAATATATGGTTAGCGAGTAAGTTCTCGATGCAGGACTTGGGTGAAGTATCTTTTGTATTGGGAATACAGATCTATAGAGATAGATCAAAAAGATTGCTTGGTCTCACCCAGTCCACATACATTGATACCATCGTGAAGCGGTTCTCGATGGATGAGTCCAAGAGAGGACATCTACCAATGTGTCATGGCGTGTCCCTATCCAAGTCTATGTTTCCCAAGACTGATGCAGAGATAGCGGCGATGACAAGCATTCCTTATGCATCTGCGATTGGTAGCATCATGTATGGGATGATATCTACACGTCCTGACGTGGCTTTTGCACTATGTGTAGTGAGTAGATATCAATCAAACCGTGGTCTTCCACACTGGAAAGCTGTGAAAGATATCCTCAAGTATTTGAGATGGACCAATAAGTTGTTCTTGGTCTATGGGTGTGGAGAACTGAAATTGAAAGGCTATACTGACTCTAGCTTCCAAAGCGATATCGATGACTCGAAGTCAACCTCTTGGTTCGTATTCATGCTCAATGGTGTTGCTGTCTCTTGGAAGAGTTCCAAGCAAGATAGTAATGCGGATTCAACCACTGAGGCCGAATACATTGCTGCATCAGATGCAGCAAAGGATGCTGTTTGGATAAGGAATTTCGTCCAAGAGTTGGACATCATTCCTAATGGAGTTGCTCCTGTCCCGGTGTTGTGTGACAACACGGGAGCTTTAGCTCAAGCAAAGGAGCCAAGGTCTTATCAGAAGTCCAAACATGTATTGAGAAAGTACCACATCCTCCGAGAGATTTTGGAAAGAGGAGATGTCTCGATGACAAAGTCGGCTCCGCAGATAATGTTGTTGATCCACTAACTAAGCCTTTACCTGGACCATTATTCGAGAAGCATCGTGAATCGATGGGTTTGAAGCATATGGGTAGTTGGCTCTAGTGCAAGTGGGAGATTGTTAGAGTAGGTGCCCGTCGAGCCAAGTGTTGGCTGAGTGTTCACAATGAAACTCTATGTATAAACAATCTTTATTCTAATAATATTAGAAATTATTATTGGCTTATCTTTATCTGATCACCCATGCTAGTTGCATAGATAAAGCCCTTGAATATACAAATAGTAGAAAGAATATGAGATGCTCATATGATGAGTATCATGAAACTCATATTTGTAATACTGTATATTCTAAACAGTTCCTAGTCGATTCAGCCGCCGCTAAGAAGGATATAGGCCGCTCGAGTTCGAGACTAGTATCTGCGATGTGAGTACCATGTTTCATTGGTAGGGGACATTGTGATGTCCGAGCATGCAGATAGGTGCTCCTGGTAGAGTGCACTGAACAACCCTCTATAAAGGACTTTCCAAGTGGTTCTCACTTATCGAGTGGAAATGTCCTAGTTTATGGTTGTACACCATTAGTCCTTATGACCCGGGACAACATTGAGACTCTATGTGCTAGAATTACACTTTGACTTGTTTACCGACTCTCATGGGGTCTTCAAGTGGCAGGGTTGGGTGTTCTGTCGAAACATATAGGAGTCGATGCATTGTAGTCGGGGATTCACCGCTTACCTTCGGGTATGGATATCATATGTGTATGAGGTATGAAATCTCTGATCAGAGTATGGTGGTAATTATGAAAGGGGTTTCATAGATTACACCATCGATGCAACTACGACATGACACATAGTATCGATTCATTGACAACTCTCGATAAATCAATGGTTGTCGAATCGGTCGGGATATATGAGTTGAAGGGACAGTACTGTACGCTAACCATAATTGAATGGTTCTTGCAGGCACTATCATTTGATACCTAGGGAATAATGTATGCGATGCTGCTAGACGTTTAACATGGTTGGTTGGGTACTATCAGACTTGAGTTCTGACGTTCTTGTTATCAAAGAGTTGATAAGTAAGAATGGAGCAATTGGGGTATGCTCGTATAAGGACATGTTTAGTCCGAATCACATTGAGGGCCACACAAGTACTAGCTTTCTAGATCCCGTTGAGAAGTAAAATAGTTCAATGTGTTGAACGGCTTATAAAGGAGTTTATAAGCTTGAGGAAAAATAGAAATATGACTTCTATGAGGGAAATGTAATTTTTAATTTATGAATGTGTTCTTAAATTAAAAGTTGGCCAAATAAATATTGTATTTGAAAATTGTGATTTTCATAAACATTATTATGGACTAAATTAAATTAATTCAAGTGTTGAATTAATTAAACACTAGTGGGCCTAGTAGAGTCCAAATAATTAAATTAATTCAAGTGTTGGATTAATTAAATAACATTAGGTCTTGTAGAGCCCAATTAGAAATAATTATTAAACTAGTGGGCTTGAGTAAAATCAAGTAAACTTTAAATGGACTCAAATGTGTTTGAGACATTTAAATAAAGTCCATGGGCCTTGTAATAGTTACAAGCCCAAGTCACATTGCATGCTTGGGAGGTGAAGAGTTGGGGAATACTTTTTATTAAAAAATTGCATGGCATGCAACCTTTTGCTTTACCTTTTCCCACAACCAAGACAAGTCATCCTCCCCTTGATTCTTCCTTGTGTTGGCCGAAATTTTGGGGAATAATTCTCCTTCAATTTTTCTCTCTTTTCTTCTTCAATAGTTGAGGAACGAAAACTCTTCTCAAAAGAAAAATTCTCCTATTTTTCTAGTGCGAAATATGAGGGGATCTACCTAGTTGGTGGTGGACTTGATTTTGAAGAAAGGAGTTCAAGGAGAGCTTGTAGATTTGTCTTGCCTTTGAAGAGCCAAGTTGTTTACAACTTGGTTGGAGCCATTACATCAATCTTTGAGGTTGATAGGTATAATTTCTAAACACACTATGAATGTCATATTTTTGTGTTTTTGTATTTTCTACACACTAGTATTGAGGTGCTCGAAATTTTATGCTAGAAAATATGATTTTCGAAAATTTTTGTTGCTTCTGTTGCGATTCGGGCACCTAAAATCGATCCCTTTCAAGTAACTGGGAAATCAGTTAGAATGATTCAAGTCTAGGTTCCTAAAGGACTAATCAATTTAGGACCCAAATGAATATGGGCACCAAAATTATATATACTGTGTGATTGCAGGTAACAGGTACAAGCAGAGAATCAACTTTGTATCTAGACAGTGGATGTTCGTGACATATGACAGGAGATGCAAATTCGCTATCTCAACTGATCAAATATACTGGACCAAACATCAGTTTTGGAGACAACTCCAAAGGTAAAACTGTGGGTAAGGTAAGCTTATCCATGGTAACTTTACAATTAAAGATGTTTTGCTTGAGAATTTGAAGTATAACTTGATAAGCATCAGTCAGTTATGCGACAATAATTTCTCAGTTCAGTTTGACAGACACACGTGTTCAGTTAGAGACTCAACTGATGAGGTCATACTAACTGGAAATCGTTGTGGTAATACTTACAAAGTCAGTTGGACTGAACAACCTTATGCACCAGTTTTTTTAATTGCTTTCAAATCTTCTAAAAACTGGTTGTGGCATAAGAGATTGAACCATTTAAACCTTAAATCTATCGCCTATCTAAGTAACCACGATCTAGTAACTGGTTTGCCCAAAATAGATTTTTCAAAAGATAAAATTTGTTTAGCATTTCCGTTCGGTAAACAAGTAAGATCTTCATTCAAAAACCGAGGTTGTAAATCTCCTTCCCGATGCTTAGAACTGTTGTACATGGATCTTTTTGGTCCAATACCAGTCATGATTTTAGGGGGAATGAAATACACCCTAGTAGTTGTATATGACTTTTCAAGATTTAATTGGGTAATTTTTCTCAAATCAAAAGATCAAACTGTTGCACAACTGATTAAGCTCTTCAAAAGACATTTAAATGAAAAATCAGT
The DNA here is from genome assembly GCF_025594145.1 of Primulina tabacum. Taxonomy (NCBI): domain Eukaryota; kingdom Viridiplantae; phylum Streptophyta; class Magnoliopsida; order Lamiales; family Gesneriaceae; genus Primulina; species Primulina tabacum. The sequence goes on along the minus strand of NC_134556.1, from coordinate 24,327,173 downwards.
TGGGACTGATCAAATAAAGTCTGACAGAGGGACTGAATTCATCAATCAAAATCTTTCAACTTTTGTAGAAAATACTGGAATCAAGCATGAGCTCTCAACAGCTAGAACACCTCAGCAAAATGGTGTAGCTGGGAAAAAAATCGGACCCTCAAAGAAGCTGCTAGAACAATGCTTGATGATTCTTGTATTTCTCAAAGGTTTTGGGCTGAAGCAGTAAACACTGCGTGTTATACTAAGAACAAATCAATGATTAATAAGAATCATGTGAAAACACCATATGAGATCTGGCATGGAAGAAAATGTGTGGTTTCCTATTTCAAGATATTTGGCTGCAGATGTTTTATTCTTGACAATGGTAAAAATAATTTAAAAGCCTTTGATGCTAAATCTACAGAGGGAATATTTTGTTGAAACTTTTCAAGTTCTCAATCATGATTTTGATGTTAACAAAACTTGTTATTGTGTTTCTAACATATTTACACAAGTGTGAAATTGTTAACACAAGAAGCAAACTGAAATCGAATTCTGCACAAACTGAATTTCTGGTAAGCTTCGGTGTTTGGAAGATATATCCCAACTGGAAGATCCAAATAACAATCTGCCAACTGGACTAATTATAAAACGCAATTTGGAACAAGTCGTATTTCACGTTAGTTGGGCAAAATCGGATGTTATCAAGGTCTAACAGATCGTTCAATTACCGAACCGATTATACGAAAACAGCAATCAGTTGGGTTTGAGCAGTTGCGGTATTTTGGTCATATCTCTCAGCTAGGTTATCGAAATGAAGCGATTCAGTATATGTTGGAAAGATAAAACGATGATCTACAAATTATCTTCAGAAGTAAAAGTCTGAATCGAAGCTTAAGATGCTGAAAAATGACGATGAAGTTACTGGTTCTGCACAAACTGAAATCAGCTAGGATGATTTCAGCACACCAGCTGAAACTGAACCAACTGCTGACCAGCTGACCAACCAACTGAACTGAACCATCTGCTGACCAACTGAAGACCAGTTGAACCAGACCAGTTGAACTGAACAAGACCAGCTGAAACTGAACCGAACCAGTTGAACTGAACCAGCTGACCAACTGAACTGAACCGAACCAGCAGCTGACCAACTGAACTGAACTGAACCAGCTGCTGACCAGTTGAACTGAATGACCAGCTGAGTTGACCAGAGTTGACCAGTCGGGAAAATGTCCAGCAAGACGAATTTGACCATTGCAATTCCAGAAACAGTACAGAAAATTTCCAAACGGTCATATTCTTGTGTCTAACGTATATATCAGTGTTGAAGCCTATAAATACAATATCTTGAAGATCAAACAAGAGCTTTGGAAGAGGATTCAAAGCATGGGCAGTTAGCATGAAGAAATCAGCTAGTTGAGAGCAGAAGCCCTTGTGTGAGGATACATTTGAGATATACACTGTAAATGATAAATTCCTCACACACAATCACTCACACATATACAAGAGAGTTGAACTTCAAAGATTAGTTGAGTAAGTCTTGCACAAAGACAATAAACTTGTGTATGTAGTCTTTGCATATGAGACATTAAACAATATGCTGATTGTGAGGTGCTGCCTACAATCTTGAGTGCTAGGAGTTCAATTTAGGCAGTGGGTAAGTCCTACCTGAATGGGTTTGTACAAAGTGTTGTATAAATCAAAGTCTTCTAGTGAATCCTTCCCAAGGGGAAGAAGGGGTGACGTAGGAGTATTTAAATCTCCGAACATCCATAAACAAATTCGTGTCTATTTGTTTATTGCATTTACTTATCATTTTCATAGTTTTAAAGAAGCATTGTTGAAGCATTTTATGTGTTCTTCAAAAACCAAAATATTGCATACCAATTGTTTGATAAAATACTTCAACTAAAATATTTTTATTCATTCAACTTGCATATATTTTAAATGGTTTACAAAATAATTAATCGGTTTCTACGAAGGATTATTTCGAGTAATTTCCGCTTGGTTTGAACACCAAACTCGATTTAAGTTCATCGGTGTTCAACATTTCAAGAACCGAGCTATTGTAGTTCATCGATTTTTCCCCCATATTTCTTGGATATTCTTCAGCTAGCAAAGCATATAAAGTTTTTAACAAAAATTCTTTAAATGTTGAAAAATCTATCCATGTTGTTTTTAATGAAACTGTACTAACTGATAAGCCAACTGATCCAGTTGAGCTAGTTGATCGATTTACAGAGATCAGTTTGGAGGATGAAATTGAAGAAGAAAATCATATCAATAAAATATCCTTCAGACACCTGAATCAAAAATTTTAGATCAAAAGTTGAACACGAACCTGCTTCTGATAATCAGTTGGTGGAGCAAACAGATGATATTCAGTTACCAACTGAAACAGCTCCAACTGAAACTGAAAACATTCAGTTGCCAACAGAAGCAGTTGCTGATATGGAAGTAACAAATAATGAGCTCAGATGAAAAAATCACATCCACCAGAATTGGTGATAGGTAATCCACCTTACCCGGTAAAAACAAGAAATCAAGTGCTAAATTTTTTTATTCATTCTGCTTTTGTCTCACAACTGGAACCAAAGAAAACTGATGAAGCTCTTGCTGATCCTAACTGGATAAATGCAATGCAAGAAAAGTTAAATCAGTTTACCCATAACAATTTCTGGGACTTAATTCCAAGACCAGTTTGTAAAACAATTATATGTACAAAATGGCTATTCAGAAATAAACTGAATGAAGATGGTTCAGTTGTACGCAACAAAGCAAGATTGGTAGCACAAAGATATAGGCAGGAAGAAGGAATTGACTATGATGAAACGTATGCACCAGTTGCAAGACTGGAAGCAATCAGAATGTTCCTTGCCTATGCATCATTCAAGAACTTCAAGGTCTATCAAATGGATGCATAAAGTTCATTTCTGAATGATCAGTTGCAAAATGAAGTGTATGTTGAACAACCTCCAGATTTTATCAATCACTCTTTTCCTGATCATGTCTATCATCTGAACAAAGCTTTATATGGTCTTAAACAAGCTCCAAGAGCTTGGTATGATGACACTTTCAAAATTCTTAACTGATCATGATTTTACTGTTGGATCAGTTGACAAGACCTTGTTCAAATTTTCTAAAAATGATCATATTTTACTCGTGCAAATTTATGTTGATGATATCATATTTGGGTCAACTAACCCCAAATTATGTGAGAAATTTGCTAAGTTAATGCTGGACAAATTTGAGATGAGCATGATGGGTGAACGTGACATTTTTTCTTGGTCTGCAAGTGAAACAACTGGAAACTGGTATCTTTATCAGTCAGACTAAATACACAAAAGAATTGCTCAAGAAATTTGGCATGAAATCATGTTCAGCTGCAAGCATTCCCATGAGTTCATCAGTTAAAATGGACAATGATCAAGGGGGAATATCAGTTGAGACGTCATTCTACAGAGGTTTAATAGGTTCATTATTGTACCTAACTGCTAGTCGTCCTGATATTGTGTTTTCTGTTTTCATGTGTGCTAGATTTCAAGCAAATCCTAAGCAATCGCATTTTATTGTTGCCAAAAGAATTTTAAAATATTTAAAAGGCACTCAAAATGTGGGATTATGATATGCTAAAGACTATTCTTTCAATTTAGTTGGATATTCATATGCAGATTATGCAAGGATGTAAGCTAGATCGTAAAAGCATCAGTGGATCATGTCAGTTTCTAGGAGACTGACTGATCTCTTGGTTCAGCAAGAAGCAAACATCCATAGCCACTTCCACAACTGAAGCAGAATACCTTGCTGCTGGAATTGCTGTGCCCAACTGCTCTGGATTCAGCAACAACTGAAAGATTATGAAGTTGATGCTAAAGAATCTCCCATATTTTGTGATAATACTAGAACGATTGCAATAACTTATAATCCAGTTCTTCACTCAAGGACCAAGCACGTTGATGTCAGACATCACTTCATCAGAGATCATGCCCTGAAGAAAGCTATCAGACTGGAATATGTGTCAACTGAACAACAAGCTGCTAACATCTTCACCAAACCATTGGCAGGGACTAAGTTTTCTCACTTTCGCAATATACTTGGTTTAATTGATTTATCTTAATCAGTTTTATTGCTGTTTTGTTAGTTGTTGTTCATTCAGTTTGTCATTTATTATTTAAATGCCAATCAACTGATTTCAGTTAAGTCACTCATCAGTTCATATGTTCAGTTCTTTAACTGTTTGTCAACTGATGTCAGTTAGTCATTTATCAGTTATAATATTTAGTTCGTTCATTGTCTGTCAACTGATGTCAGTTATTAATTAATCAGTTATAGTATTCAGTTAGTTAATTATTTATCAACTGATGTAAGTGCAGTTTTTTGCAGAAAGTAAAGAGACAACAATGATGCGAAACAGGATTTTATTAAGCATGAAATCGAATCCATACAACATTATTCAGTTGCCTCCCTACAGCTTCTTGCCAATCATTTAACCAATTTACAAGTTCTTGGCTATGCAATTCTCTGACAAATTCAAATTAGAGACCTTCTCAAACTAATGACATTCTCTCCATAGCATCACATGCCACAGAACTATATCAGTGATAAGCTGTGAAACGTGTCGGACTGTTAAATCGCCTGAAATACTTTCTGGCTACAGCTCTTGGTTAAGTAGTGGGAACTGAGCCGTGTCTCCTAATAGACTGAAGTTCGTGGATTTTAATCCAAGAAGACATCACCTTCAATCAGACGAACTCTTCGATATCTTTCTTCACATCTTCCAGTTCTCGTGCCCTTTGTGTCAAAATGTGATGATTGCTGCTGCAAGCATCTTAAATGATTGAACCAGACTCACTGGACAAACCAGACACACTCGACATATTGAATTGTTATTATCTTACATTGTTTTCATCTTAATTATAGACAGGTCTCATTTAATATTGAAGAAGATGAAGACACTCAAGTCAACTGAACCGTCTTTTGACTCATATAGACTGAGTTTTTCTTACCCTTATTTTTAATTATATGCATTTATTAAGGGGGAATGTCGATTTGAAAAGTTAACGGAGAAGACAATAGTCAGTTGGTCCTCAATTGAACTGACTAAGTTCTCAACTGGTCATTCAGCTGCTGACCTAACTGATCTTCTCCTTTATGTTAACTGATAAATCATAATATTCTATATTAATTGAAGTGACTGTTTGTCGAAGCATTAAATGCTGTCTTTCAATACATAGTATTTTGAAACATGGACCCACGTAATCCATTAATACTTTACACATGTTTTCACCACACGTACACACGTTTTTAATTCAAATTTTCCTGGAGTGACACATGTCCAATAATTTGAACAGTCACATACATATGTACTATACCCCGCTTCATTTCAGTTTTTTTTACGCGCACATTCAGCACTCAAAGAAAATTCTCTACTCAAGCAAATTTGTTTCGCAGATTTTAAGCTACTCAAATGGCCGACCAAATTTCTGCTCATGTGATGAACGCTATGGCGATTGATTTTGACTCTATCTTCACTGTGAAAGACGAAGAAGTCAAAAATGTCTTTCTGAAACTTGAAGTAGCTGGATTGAAACCATTCTTGGGATTATCTTCTCAAGAAATTTACACCAAAGAGATTCAGGATATCTACTCCAGCGGCAATGTTACTCAAGAAGGTAGTATAGCATCTACTGTAAATGGTCAGTTGCTGATCATCAACGAGGAGTTCTTCTGCAACCTTTTCCAACTGCCTACTGAGGGTCTAGTCAATTTATCTGAAGTGAAGGCATCCGATATTGAGGAGATGCAAACTACCCTTTCTGCTGATGGTCGGAAAATCAAGGTTTTCGATCCAAAGAAGGAACTGAAGGCAGAGGTACAACTGCTGGCTGATATTTTAGCGGTGGGACTTTTGGCAAAGGCTGGATCATTTGCTGCACTGACTTTGGAGAAGTTTCAGGCCATAACTGCTACCATGGCTGGCCGAAAGATGAACTGGAGAAACATCATATTCAACATCCTGAGAAACATGTTCCAATCTTCCAAGCAGTCAAAAGGTTTTGCTGTACAGTTCAGCCATGTGCTGAAAGTTAAAAGGGTGGTAACTGATGATTCTGAGAAATCATCAAAACTGAAGATCTTCAATGCCAAAAATGTCCAGCCTCACAAGCAAAAACTGGACATAACTCCTGAGAAGTTCATTCAAGTGAAAAAGGAGATTGGGATAGAAGGAGCTCCTAAATCAGTCAAGAAAGCACGGAAGGAGACTCAGAAGAAGACAATCAAGTGCAAACTGATTTTCAGTGAAACCGATTCTGAGAGGACTCCATCTCCCAAAGTAGTGAAGAAGCCACGAACTTTGAAGGACCAAGCCTGCTGCTGCAGTTGAGACCATTCCAACTGAAAGACTCTTGCAGTCAGGAGCCCAACAGCCTATCAAGGCAATACCACTAAAAGCTATTCCAACTGAACCCTCAACTGAGGATCAGTTGCCTCTATCTAAAATTCTACCGAAGAAGAAGGTCACCGAATCTGGTGACAAGAAGACGCTTGCTGGAGTTAAGGCTCCATTGATCACTCTTACTGGCTACTCTTCCCTACCTCCCCCCAGACCTATGGGAATAGTGATCAGAGAGAAGATTGATGCAAAAACAACAGGTTTGAGCATTCCTCATGTCCTAACTAACCCTAAGGGCAAAGGGAAGATGCAAGAAGAACCCAGGCTAAATAATGCGATTCAAACGCACATTGATCTCATCTGGCAAGAGATCAATGAATTTGCAGCAAACAAACTCAAGACCTACAATGAGTGGGTAAAGTTTAGAACTGAAGTATTTGCTAAAAAGCTTCAGTAAAAGTCTAAACTGAAGAAGTTTATTGAACTGGAGACTAGTTGTTCTAAGGGTATTCAAATCTTCTACAATTTTTCAGGCTCTGGGACGCAAGAGTTATTTCTTCGATCAGTTGAGAGCCAAGAAGCTTCAAAAGACAGTTGCTGAGTTGCGACAGAATTTTGATCCTACAAGTCCAACAGCATTCAACGATACAAATGTTCATAATCAACTGGACTCGGATCTTCTCTGTTTTCAGATGCAAATCAAAAACTGGGAAATGGATCAACAAATGATTATTCCAGCGGCTTCACAAGATTTATCAAGTGCAGAAGAGCCAGCTGAACAGTCAGTTCTAGAGCCACCCAAAGGTTCAGCTGCTAAAGCTACTCAACAGGCAACTAAACCTTCCACATCAATTGCTCAACCATCTTCATCTTCAGCACCTCAATCATCAACTGCTGATCCAACGCCATTCTGAAGCTGAATTATCTCTGGCCAATCTCGATCAGGTTATCAAATCAGTAACCTCAGATATTCAGCTGGACAATTCAAGATCAGTCGAAGATGTAGGTTACGACTGAAGAACCAGCTGTTCAAGCTGTCAATTTTGAAGAACCGGCCGAAGTGCCTATTTTTGAACAAACGGAAGAGCCACTTCTATCAGAAGCTGTGACTGAATAGGCAATTTTTGATCAAATTGAACAGTCAGCTTCTCAACCAACTGAAGACGCTCAGCAGCATTCAGTCCCAACTGAAGAAATGCCGGCTGAAGAGCCAGTTCACCGACCAACTGAAGAACCAGTTGTTGAACCAACCGAAGAACCTTCTTCTACTTCTGTTCTTCCAAGTGTCTCATTTCCTCCCCAGTACCCTACAACTGAAGATATTTCAGAAATAGCTGCGCATGAAATAGAACCAACTGACGGTGCGATGGTTGTATTTACTCAACAGGAAAGGGAACAGATTCCAGAAACTTCCGAAGCCATGTCTCCAGGAATTCCAGCCACTGATGCCCTATTTGAAGAACTTCAAACCGTTCAGTCAAACCTCGTCGGTATGATGAATGCTATTTCTGCAATACAGTCTAATCAGCTCGCGCACACTTTGAAGCTCAACTCAAATCATGAGTTTACATCGGACAGACTGAATCTACTCAATCAAAGTGTGACTTCTCTATATCTCCAGATGGACGAAATAAAGAAAGATAGGCTATCAACTTAATCTCACTTCCAGACTCAAGCTTTAGTCGGCAGACGCTTTGAATTTCTGGAGAGTACAGTCACTAAGGGGATTGATATGCTGCAGAACATTGTAATGAATGTCGTATCAGATATTGCAGCAGATGTTCGAGTATTAACAAAGAGAGTGGATGTGCTTGACAAAAAGGGGAAAATTATTAGAGAGACAGAAGAAGACAAAAAGAAGAAGAAGATATGAAGATCAACTGACTGATTTCAGTTATTGGTTGAAGATCTGAAGATTCTTTATTCTTTATTCTTTGTACGAATCTAGTACATCAAAGAATTATTTTATAAACAATGAAATCGAAGATTATCTTAAGTACAGTTAATCAGTTCATACTTTACAAGTTTTGTCAAACACCAAAAAGGGAGAAAATTGTTGGAAACTTAATTTCGGTGGTTTGGCAAACTAAGAGATTAAATCTATTGAACTAACTGATCACGAACTGACAGTTGCCTAACTGAAGATTAATGTGCAGGTTATTAAAGGCAACTGAAACCAGCCGAATTGAATCTACAAAGCCAACTGACTGATCAGTTGAAAAGTGATCAGTTGAGATATTCAGTTGTGAGGTTACCAGCGTCTACATATCAGCTGATCATTCAGCTGAACACTTCATCAATTTAAAAGGACATTCAACTGACAACAGTACAAAGCATACTGCAACTCGTAGTAGAACGCCGCATTTCGGAACTTGCAGTGTACGAATGTCAGAAGTATATTGACATGGCAATCAGCGGACATAAAGTTTCAAATATTATTTATTGTTACCGTTGAAGAAAAGCCTATAAATAGGCGAGAAAGCAGTTGAGAAAATACTATTATCTATACGATTCATCTATTCTCTCAAGCTTGCTGTTACCCTGCTGAATTTATTACTCTCATTTGAGATTCAAATAGCTCAAACTGATCAGAATTATTCGTAGCATTTGAGGCTACCTTTCGAGCTTACTAGCACAAACCATTGTATTATTTATTTCATCTAAGCTAGATCAGTTGTGCTAAGTCCAGTAGAGAACCGTGAGAAATTTAGTAAACAAAGAGTTTCAGTTTTGGCAGTGTTAAGTACAACCTGAAGTGGGTCTGTACAAATTTTGTATTGATCAAAGTCTTTTAGTGCATATCCTATCCTTGTGATAGAATAGGTGACGTAGGAGTTATTCAATCTCTGAACATCCATAAATCTTCGTGCTATTACTTCAGTCATTTATTCTATCTTTTAGTCAGTTTATTTTCGCAACTGTAATCAGTTAAACTGATTGTCATCGACTGACAAGATTCCTAAGTTTCAGTTTAACACAAAACTGACACTTCATTTGAAAATGTTATAAAAATCATGAGTGTTTATTCAACCCCCCTTCTAAACAACTTTCAACCAATCAACCGATCCTAATAATAAGTTTTCAATCATATATCATTTTGGGTGAAGTTTGATCCTTGAAAGTGACTAGTTTTTATCATTTGGTCGACTGCAGCCTTAGCTCCACTATGGTCCATGGGGTGTGCACTAGGCTCCACCGTGGAAATACTATCGTCGGGGTCCTTCTGAGGCCTTTTCCCATACACGGGGTACCTCTGAGGCCTTGGCCCGTAAACAGGGTCCCTCTGGGGCCTTGGCCCGTATATGGGCTCCCTCTGGGGCCTTGGCCCTCACGTCATCCCCACAAAATTGTATGTTCACCGTCCTCAACATAAACGAATCCCTCACAAATCATTTATCATATGTTTTTGTCACAGTCAATTCACATTCCTCAAAATATTTTTCATTTTCTTTAAAAATCACAACTTCCCAAAAATAACATTTTAAACAGTATAAATTGCACAGCTTTACAATAAATCATAAAAATATATATTATCATCAAAATTCATCATTTTAAATCATATAATATCATTTAATGTTCGTTATGATCCTTCGGGACGCTGCCAAGCGTTTTCGTATTTTCCTAATTGTAAAAAGACCGTTTTGCTCCTGGACGTAAAAATTCTCGAATTAATCTTTTCCTCTTTCTTAATGACATGAGATTATTCTAAATAATTATTTAAGCTTAAATATAATTTTCCATAATTTTATGAAACTTAAAACTAGGCTTTTCAATTAATTCTTTAATTAACGTTTCGTGAGACGATTAAATCCCGGATAAATCCAAAACTCAATATTTTGATCCCAAATTTTAAATATAGCATTTTTAGTATTTATTCTATCCTTCCAAGTCATGAGCCACACCCGTGGACCCATGGATTCAATTTTAGTTCTTATTTTCGAAATAATGACCCTCACACGAACCACCTCGAGCCAACCCACCTAGGGACCTTACTGACAGAGCCCAGTCCAAAGAACCAGCCCCTAGCTCGCTCAAACTCTCCTGGACACAAGCTACAAAACCTGTGCATGGATGAACTCTCGCATTGAAACCCATAGTGACTCTAGGACTCTTCCACCCCTTAACCACTTGACCACCCATGACCCTTACTGACCCTAGACCAGTACCGACCCGAGCCACCCCCAGCCCGAGCCCCTGAGCCACGCACAAGCCGCTTGAAGAGTTCAGCAGCCTGCGCGTTCTTCACCTTCGTGCACTTCTGGAGTAGTAGCCTACTTAGGACTCTACCACAACAGCAGCCCCCGAGCCCAGCACACCCAGCCATCCCTAGAACTAGCCTAGACCAGCCCAAGCCCAGGACCCCGCGCACTAGCAACCTCGATCAGAAACAGCAGTTGCACGTCACCTTGATGCCATCCTCATGTTCCCTCGTTCGGCTCAAGCCACAGCGCACCCAGCTGCTCCAGACCCTGGCCTGACCCCTGCCCATCACCCTAGGACCTTGATGAACCACCTAGCTCGCCCTGAAATTGAGCTGCACCCCCCTGTACAGCAGCTGCTCGCGGAAGAGCTTGGGGAGAGTACTAGCTTTCGTGGACTCTTCCCCAACCTGAACCATGAGTCCTAGCCATGCTAGGACTCTTCCTAGGACCTAGCCACGAACCTTAGGACCCAACCCCCAGCCCTGATTGAGCCCCAAGACCCCATGCAAAGAAACGAGCCTCTTGGACCCCAACATGAACACAAACTGTACAAAACTCACGGCTACTATTCTGAATTTTTCCTTCGATTCCACCATGCTTTTCTGGTTAAAATTGACATGTTTTGCTCATATTTTATCATGTTTTGGTAGCGTACTACTTGGATTCAAAAACATTTTTCATTAAAAGCGTTAAAAACGTCGTATTAACTTTCTACCTTTAAAATTATCGAATACCTATTTTTTCATGCAAAAACACTTAAATCATGCATAATACGATTTGTATGATGTTTTAAAAGAGTTTAGAAACGTGTCTTTGCGTTTATAACGCTCGAATATACGATCTTCGACGAGGGTGCGACGTTGGACGACCGGACGACGAAGAACACAAGCTTTTCTCTCCTCATAAATTTTGAAAATTCTTAATTGTGTGTGCAAGGTGTTTCGCGCCTGATGGAGGCTGAATTATGAGGTGTAAAAGACTAGGTTTAGTTATTTATAAACTTAATTACATATTAATGGGCTTTGGTTTTAGGCTTGCAAGCTTAAGGGTAATTGAGCCTACTTTAATTAATCAAATTGGACCCAATAACACTTAATTAATTAAATAATAAAAGTTTATAAAATTAGTTTCCATTAAATAATATTTTTGATCTTTTCAAACTCCTTGTTTTCCCAAAAACCGGCTTCCCGAGAAAAATCGAGCTCGACTCGTAAAATAATTCGAACTCCAATATTTTTAGAAAAATTAAATCATTTTTAATCATATTAGGAAGCCTTGTCATTATTTAAATAAAAATACATATCTTGTCTTTGTCGTCTCCGTCTCCTTTTCCCTGCCTATTATCGAATATTCGAGTAAAATCCTTAATTTCATGTAATCATGTCATATAATCATTTACTTATGCAATCATGCTTTTAATCATATAATAAATATCACCTAAGCATTTAAAAACAATTAAATAAAACAAATAAGCAATTAAAATAATTTTGCTGCATGCGATTTACGTGGACTGATTTTTCGGACGTTACAGTTCTCCCTCTCATAAATAGAATTTCGTCATAGATATTTTCCTTGACTTGTCAATTGCAAAGCTTAGATTCTCTTATTCACCTCAACTAATCCTCTAACTTTAATCTTACCCTTCGATTCGGTCCTCAAAATCTTGAAAATTGCAATGCTAACCCAAAAATTTCCAAATTCGACTACTAAATCCAGCTCAAGTAGTGCATCCAGCCTATTTTTTATGTTCTTCGATATCCCAATCAATTCCCATAACCCAATTTGCATTAATCATTTTACATGAAGCATGAATCTAAAATTTATATCATGTATCATATAAACATTTAAAAGAATTTTAACATATAAAATATAAAGCATTAAAAACTCACATATTTGAGGCGTGACTTCTTGAGCTTCTCGAAGTGACAGTACACAACCCTTTGGGGAAAACCTTGGCTCTGATACTAACTCAAATGATCTCGATTTTTTTTTCTAATCTTAAATCATAAATTCTAAATTTACTAAATAAAATAATTTAAAATAATCATGACTTATAATAAATTAAAAATTTAAATATCAAGTGCATAAAATAAATCATAAATCATTGACTAACAAAATATCCTAAATCGACCTTTAGAAGATCAACTAACAATAAATTAAAGTATACAAATATCTCTAATAAAAATCATTAACATATATCTTTAAATCATAAATCTATTTAACTAGTACGGAAACATAAAGGCCCTCGTGTGTGTACTGTTGCACTCGATCTACTCAAGCGTCAGCACCTCCCATAAATCATCAAATCATGCATCATACAAACCTAGTGAGTCTATTGACTCATCACGTTCTAAACATGGATAACAAATAATACATATATATATCCACATGCATTTAAAAATCATATTTTACTTAAAATATCTTTTGAACATAAATAAACTATTTAAAAACAATTTAGCATAACTAAATCATAAATCGTAAAAATCATTTTAAAATAACTTTAAGCATGAATAAATCCTTCGAAAATCATTTAAAATAAGCTTGAATATAAATAAATCATTTAAAAAATATCTTTAATCATCATCATAAATCATATATCATAAGAATCATTTTTATCATAAGCTTTCAATCATATATCATTTTGGGTGAAGTTTGATCCTTGAAAGTGACTAGCTTTTATCCTTTGGTCGACTACAATCTTAGCTCCACATGGTCCATGGAGGTGTGCACTAGGCTCCACCGTGGAAATACGATCGTCGGGGTCCCTCTAGGACCTTTTCCCATACACGGGGTCCCTCTGGGGCCTTGTCCCTCACGTCATCCCCACAAAATTGTAAGTCCACCGTCCTCAACATAAACGGATCCTCCACAAATCATATTTCATATATCATATTTTTTTGTCACAGTCAATTCACATCCCTTAAAATATTTTTCCTTTTCTTTAAAAATCATAAAATAAGACAGCTTTCCAAAAATCACATTTTAAATAGTATAAATTGCACAGCTTTACATGTGTTATGATCCTTCGGGACGCTGCCAAGAGTTTTTGTATTTTCCTAAGTGTAAAAAGACTGTTTTTCCCCTGGACGTAAAAATTCTTGAATTAATCTTTTTCTCACTTTTAATGACATGGGATTATTTTAAATAATTATTTAATCTTAAATATAATTTTCCATAATTTTATGAAGCTTGAAAGCTAGGTTTTTCAATTAATTATTTAATTAACGTTTCGTAAGGCGATTAAATCTCGGATAAATTCAAAACTCAATATTTTGATCCCAAATTTTAAACATATCATTTTTAGTATTTATTCTACCCTTCCAAGTCACTGAGCCACATCCGTGGACCCATGGATTCAATTTTAGTTCTTATTTAAGAAATAATGACCCTCACACGAACCACTCGAGCCATCTCCCCAGTTTACTCGAGCCACGCACGAGCCACGTCGAGCCAAACCCTAGCCAACCCACCTAGGGACCCTATTGACCAATCTCAGCCCAAAGAACCAGCCCTTAGCTCGCTCAAACTCTCCTGGACCCAAGCTATATAACCTGTGCATGGATGAACTCTCGCATAGAAACCCATAGTGACTCTAGGACTCTTCCAGCCCTTAAGCACTTGACCACCCATGACCCTAGACAAGTCTCAGACCCGAGCCACCCACAGCCCGAGCCCTTGAACAACGCACAAGCCACCTAAAGAGTTCAGTAGCCTGCGCGTTCTTCACCTTCGTGCACTTCTGGAGTTGTAGCCTACTTAGGACTCTACCACAACAGCAGCCCCCGAGCGCAGCACACCCAGTGATCCCTAGAACTATCCCAGACCATACATAGACCAGCCCAAGCCCTGCACCTCGTGCGCGAGTTACCTGGATCAGAAACAGCAGTTGCGCGTCACCTTGCTGCCATCCTCACGTTCCCTCGTTTGGCTAGAGCCACAGCGCACCCAGCCATCCAGACCCTGGCTCGACCCCTGCCCATCACCCTAGGACCCTGATGAACCAACTAGCTTGCCCCCAAACCGAGCCGCACCAACTTGTACAGCAGCTGCTCGCGGAAGAGCTTGGGAAAAGTCCTAGCTTTCGTGGACTCTTGCCCAGCCTGAACCATGAGTCCTAGCCATGCTAGGACTTTTCCATGGACCTACTCACGACCCTTAGGACCCAACCCCCAGCCCTGGTCAAGCCCCAAGACCCCATGCACAGAAACGAGTACCTTGGACCCCAACATGCACACAAACTCTACAAAACTCACGGCTCCCGTTATGAATTTTTCCCTTCGGTTCCAGCATGCTTTTCTTGTTAAAATTGACATGTTTTGCTCATATTTTAATCATATTTTATCATGTTTTGGCAGCGTACTCGTTGGATACAAAAACGTTTTTCATAAAAGCGTAAAAACATCGTATTAATGTTCTACCGTAAAAATTATCGAATACCTATTTTTTCATGCATAAACAATTAAATCATGCATAATACGATTTGTATGATGTTTTAAAAGAGTTTAGAAACGTGCTTTTGCGTTTATAACGCTCAAATATACGATCTTCGTGGAGGGTGCGACGTTGGACGACCGGACGATGAAGAATACAAGCTTTTCTTTCCTCATAAATTTTGAAAATTTTGAATTGTGTGTGCAAGGTGTTTCACGACTAATGGAGACTGAATTATGAGGTGTAGAAGACTAGGTTTAGTTATTTATAAATTTAATCACATATTAATGGGCTTTGGTTTTAGGCTTGCAAGTTTCAGGGTAATTGGGCCTACTTTAAGTAATAAAATTGAGCCCAATAACACTTAATTAATTAAATAATAAAAGTTTATAAAATTAGTTTCCATAAAATAATATTTTTGATCCTTTCAAACTCCTTGTTTGCCCAAAACCGGCTTTTCGAGAAAAATCAAGCTCGACTCGTAAAATAATTCGAACTCCAACATTTTTAGAAAAATTAAATCATTTTTAACCATATTAGGAAGCCTTTCCATTATTTAAATAAAAATACATATTATTGTCTTGGTCGTCACCGATCTCCTTTTCCCTGCCTATTATCGAATATTCGGGTATGTAACATGTCATATAATAATTTAATTATGAAATCATGCTTTAAATCATATAATAAATATGATGCAAGCATTTTAAAACAATTAAATAAAACAATTAAGCAATTAAAATAATTTTGCATGCATGCGATTTACATGGACTGATTTTTCGGACGTTACAATAGCAATTTTCTTGCAAAAAATTCCTTCAGTGCCTTCCCTTTGCGCAGTTCTTCAAAAATTTTGTTCATATACACCAAGGCACGCCACGTATCTTCCTTGCTCATCATTCACGCAACTTTTATGTTTTTATATGTGTGTTTGCACGAGCATGCATCGGAACTATCATGTACTAATGTTTTGCGAAATGTTTGACATAAAATCTCGATTTTTCCATGCTTGTTTCTCACGATTTTCATGTTTCTGTTCAAGGGGTCTGTCGGTTGCTGGTGCTAAGGGCCGAATCATGTCGTGGTATAGAGGAAATAAGGCTGGAGTCGGTGTTGGTTGAAGCATGGTGTAGATCGAGAGTGGTGTAAAAATTTTGGCTCGGTTTTGGGGAGATTGCGTACAAAGGTCAGATCAGGAGTGCAAGGACTCATCCGTGCCATGAACCGGACCCTTGTGGGTCTCAGACAGGGCCAGGAAGGGCTCGGTACCTACTGGAACCAACCCCCAAGCGCGATCAGGTGGTGAGTGCAGAATTGGTCGCTTAGTGCTCCTTTGGTGTCTAGCGGTCGTAGGCTTATTGTATAGTGCATGGTGCTATGGCCGTGGGTATAGATGGTCCAGTAGGGTCCTAGGGTGGTCAAGGGGTGGTTGGTTCGTAGCCGAACCCGCTGGTTGAAGGCTAGGAGTGTAAATATGGAAAGTATGGGATTAGGGTTCGAAGGGAGGGCAGCTGGAAATTTCTAGCCATTGTTGGTGCTGTTTTCGTGGGTCTTTGGGGGCTGGAAGGAGTGGTTCAGGGGCTGTAGGATGTGTTTTAAGTATGGTAAAAGTTTGGGAAATTTTGCGGTAAGTTTCGAGGCGATTCAGGATTAAAACGGGGACTCCGGTCCAAGTTTTAAAAAACGAATCAATTAAGTTTTGTACCGTGCTCGAGTTCATGTCTAAGAAATACTTTTAATATGTTTTGGGATGTTTTAAGGAGTTTGGTTAGCTTCGGGTCGGAATTTTGAGGTCCGGGGATAAAATGGTCATTTATGTTTCCAGGGGCAAAATGGTCATTTTTCACCACGGGGTGAGTTTTAGCCCTGGCAGCGCCCTGAGCACATTTTATCACGTTTTTAAATGTTTATGCACCATGTTCATAATTTTTTTGAAATTATGATAATTACGTCGCATGCTTGGTTTGAAGGAAAAATTATATATATGCATGCTTTTATTTAAGTGGCGAATATGATGACACATTTTTGAAGGATGGGAGTTGGTTGTGACTAACACGATGACAGAGTTGGTTGTGACTAAGACGATGACATGATGACATGAAAGGTTGGGGCTCAGTGGACGGGTAATGCCGTCGCTGATGCCTCCGTCGCCGGGTACCTCGGTTACACGTAGATGGATTCATCGAATTACATGATAATACGAAAGTCACAGCAGACGAATGAAATTCAAATTAAGAAAATTAACAACGTATATGTTTTTATGATGATATGTGTTATGATTATTAACATGCTTTGACAGGTCATGTTTATGCATACAATTTTACCGTGGACATGAAATGTATGTTGATTACGATATTTTTCGATGCTGCTTTTTATATGTATGTATTCGTTATATCAGTACAGGTGTGTTGAGTCTTTAGACTCACTAGACGTATGTGATGTAGGTGATCAGGATTTTGAGGGGACTGGAGGCGCCGAACTCTGAGTAGGCAGGCCTAGTTGTGCGCACGACCCGAGTACCACACTTTTTCGCACATCACGATTTTGGGATAGATGAGAGGACATTTATATTTTATACAGTGGTTTCAATTTACTGATGATTACTAGTATTTTAAAGTGTTCATGCTTCATTTGAGATCGATCATTTTAAGTTGTAGCATGTCTTTTAAATTGTCAAATGTTTACGATTATTTTAAATGACATTTTTCTTTAGTAGAGTTGCATGCATGCAAATTATTTAAGTGTTTATTTTTAAAATGTGAGCTTGAAAAAAAGTATATATATATATAAATAGAGCAGCATTTTAAATTAGTAGATGTTTTATTTATAAATCTAGTTTATTTATTTTTGTATTTATTGGTGAGATTATTATTTAAAAACAAAAAACCAAAGATTAGAGTTAAATACACCTATGCAAGCTACCCATTTCTCCTTTATATTGTAGGTGGATTGTAGTCATGTATTTTCGTGAACATTACTTCATTTCTCTTCAAATAGGGTCACATAATCAAATATCATACAAGAATCTTTTAAAACCAATTAAGATACGAGAACCATTCTCCGTCAAGTTTCCCAAATACTTGATGCTAGTTTTCATTAAGTGATATGTACACTGTCCATGGAATATGTAAGGTCCAAAATACGATAACGTAACCCAAGTACATGCAAATATAGGAAAAATAGAAAATGACTAATTTAATTATTTTAAATGCATTTATTGAATGTGGTAGGCATGTTTACATGTGTAAAATTTGTTTTTCTACTATAATGCATAAAATTGTATTCCAAAGGCTATTCAAGACGTGATTGAGAAAAGAAGTCAGAGGACCATAAAAGAGAAAATATTTTTATTAAATGATTATTTTAATTATTTAATATACGGTATATGTTAAATGGTATTTTAAAAAATGGTGCTTTTTGAGATATTTTTACGCGCCGAGTCGTATTTTAAACCGGTAATCATTTTTTGACCAAAATAGGGACTTTTTTTGGACTCGACTAATATTTTCAAAAATTTTCTTAAACAAAATAATTTTCCTACTTTATAATGGGCCCATTATACTCTGGTTTTTGGGCTTAGCTTATTACACAAATATTTATTCCAAAATATAGAGTTTCCAAACCCTAAAGCAAATCATAACTCATGCCTCAAGCTTCAAAAACACTAGGAATCTCCCTAGCAGCCAACCACACGCACACACACTCATTTTTCAATCTATTCAAGTGAACTTGAAGGAAATTCAGCTAGATCTTCTCCCCCGTCTCTCCACCAACGTCCCTCTCATCAAGGATTGTTTTTTGTGCGTAAAATACGCAAAGACACACCTTAATCTTCCTTCATTCATCGTTCATACCATAATATGTGTATTTAACATGATTGGATGAAAAATATGATACGCAATGTTCTAAATTGCGGCCTAGGCAGCCGCCTAAACGCTAGACAGAGGCCAGCTGCACCGATAAGGTGCTAGGCGGCCCGCCCAGGTGCTAGGCGGGCCAAGGCGCACCTAGGCGGAGGCTGGGCGCCAAGGTGGGCCTGTTTTTTTTTAAAAAAAATTGGGCTTCTAAAATTTATTGATACGCTAAGAAGCCCATTTAAAAAAATTAAAATTTGGGCTCACTAGGTCTGCTGCTTTTCTTTCTGGGCTGCTATGTTTCTTTCTTTCTCGTTATTTTCCAGAGGCTCCTTCTCGGCCAGGACTACTCCTCATTCCAGAAATAAAGAAACTCCTTCTCGTTCTAGTACTCCATCTCGTTCCAGAGGCTCAAGTTATTCTTTCTTCTCACTTTCTTGCATATATTTTTTCTCCCTGATTATTGGCCAAAGTTTTTTTTATTCGTAGTGACAAAAATTTGGTCTTTTGAGTTTTGAGGTTTTTTTTAGTCGTAGTGAAAAAATTTGGTCTTTTGAGTTATGAGTTTTTTATTAACTTTCTTACACGAGTTTTGAGTTTTTTTACTGGAACATGATATTTTTCTTTAAAAATCGTGTTTTATAGATAGTAGACATTGCATCAAGATATATATGTGGCGTGCATTGTTTGAGCTTTCTGGTATGTGTGGTGTTACATAATATGTTGATCTATAATGCAGGTTTCTTATCATTCAACTTAAGTGAACAATGCTTTACACTTTCTTATTAATCTGTTGATATAGACACTTGCAGGTTTCTGGTAGTTTCATTTGTTTGTGTGGTGTTACATAATCTTTATTCTTTTGGTGAAAAGGGTTTATTGCCATTACATATCCTATTCTTGGTGCAGGTCTATTGCTGAAAAGGTTTAAGTGTTTTGTATTCAGCAACGTTTGGAGGGTAACAATGGCAAGCAATCTATCGTCGACGGCATCCATCACTCAGCCTGAATATATGATTCTTAATAGAAAGTCAAATGACATCGGATTCGAGTTTGGTATATTGATTGATCCTAAGAACCTCGACAATGTTAAATGTAAGTTGTGTGAGAAAATGATCTCCAATGGAGTGTATAGAATCAAGGAGCACATAGGAAATATACCTTGAAATATATCTAGTTGTCGAAATTCATCTCAAGAAGATCGTAATAAGTGCAAACAGGCTATTTAATAATCGTGGAACAAAAAGAAGAACAAAATACTGGAAGAAGAAAGTTGTAGAGAAGAGGTAAATATTTCTCTAGACGAAGAAGATGCTGAATTTGAAGAGATAGATGGAATTAAAAAACCTAATCTATTTGGCCTCAGGGATAGATATGCATCAATGATTGCTCCTGAAAATGTAAGTTCAAGTGGGATTAAAGTGCTTCGCCAAAAATATATAATGTCGGAACATTTCATATTCGCAATCTTACTTGATTTTGATATTAACGTAACTTGTTATTTTGTTACTAATGAACTTACCTAAGTGTGCAGTTAGCTGAACGTAACCGAAGCTATCAAAGAATGCAATCTGAAAGTACCAACTGATTAATCGAATTGAACCAGTTCAAATGAAAGAGTGAAATCAGTTCAACTGACGAGTCAAATGATTTCACCAGCCCAACTGAAGATCAGTTCAGATGACCAGTTCAAAGCATCAGTTAGAACCAATCAGTTGCAGAACACGACAAGTTTATTCAATGGAATCCAACTGTGCGCACAAAGGTACAAAAGCAATTTTCCAGTCAAAGGACAATAATAGACATTGCATCAGTGTTTAAAGTCAAAAAGTTCCAGAATGGTTGTCGGAAAGTACAAGACAAATATCAAGGAACATATTCAAAATGTAACGGATAAAATAATTGAGTCTCACTGTACGATCAATCTTCGGGCCTATAAATAGATGGTGAAGATTAGTGAAGACAATGAGATAATACAGATAAAAGAGGGCACACTTAAATTCTTAACAGCTTACAAGGAAGCACTCAGCCCAGTCGAGGGAACACTCCAAAGATATATCAGCTTAGTTTAGAAGCTTATTTACATCAGTGTGTGAGAACACATTCCCGTTGTATTCATTGTTCAGTTCTCACACACGCACACACTATCACTCACAAATACAGAGAGTTGAGCTTAAAGATTAGCTGAGTGAATCTTGCACAAAGACAATAAACTTGTGTATGTAGTCTTTCACACATAGACGTTAAACAAGTGTTGGATGGAAGGTGTTGCATTCAGTCTAGACTAGGAGTTCAGTTAGGCAGTAGAGTAAGCCCTAAGATGAGTGAGTTTATACAAGGTGTTGTATAAATCAAAGTATTCTCGTGAATCCCACCCGAGGTGGTAGTAGGAGTGACGTAGGAATAATTGAAATCTCCGAACATCCATAAACATATATTGTGTTATTTATATTTAACTACTTGTTTTTGTTCTTAACTGATTTGATCAGTTCAGCTGATATCAATTCAGTTTTGTTCATAACTGAACTAATATAAGCCAGAACTGATCCCATGTAATTATTAGTTAATCAGTTTACAAAGTTAAAAGCCTTAAACTGATTAGCTTTCTTAACGAAGGATTATTTTGTGTATTTTTTGCTTGATTTATAACCAAAATTGACTAATTCATCGGTGTTTACTGTAGAACCCGTAAATCAGTAGACGTATAAGCCATGCATAATTCTAGATTTTTAAATTTAATTGACTTCATTGCATGATTATTTTAAATGCATTTGTTTGAAGTTAATTATTTCATTATTTCAGTTCAGTAGATTGATTTTTAGCATTTCAGTATTTTCAGTGAGGCCGGACCGGAGTTGGAGTTTTGAGATAGAATTTAAGATTTGAGAAATATTTCCAGAAGTTAATTTAGCTAGTAACTAAGTTCATTTAAGTTAGAAAGGAAGGTTTGAAGATTTAATTTAATTATTTGAGGTGATTAAGAAATGAACTCATTTAAGTTATTAAATTAAGGGGTTAGCTCACTAAATTATTTAAAGGATTAGTAAGGCTTTCAAGGATTATTAGTTGACTAGATAATCAACATTTCCCTTTATTTTATCATGCATTTTTCGGCCACCCTTAGTGCTAGAAGATTCATTTTCCAACTCACCAACTTTGACCAATTCTTTGCATGTAATTAGTAGGATAATTCTAGGATTTTTGGGAGCACAATTTAATTAAATAAATGGACATATCCTAGTCTAGAATCAAGCTAAATTTCGGCCACCACCTCCTAGAAGCATCCACCAACTCATTTGATATCAATTCAAAATTCAAATTCAAAAGGGGAGTGGACTTGGTCTTGATATGATCCTATTTTTGTGCACCCTTCTCCTCACCTTCATAACCATCACTCCCCCCTCCACCTCCACCGAAAATAAGACCCCTTTTCAGTAGAAAAAACGTGGATAGCAGCTAGGGAGAAAGGGAGAAAAATCGAGAGCCAAGAAAGGTAGAGAAGCAAGCCACTCCGTCTCCTCCGCGCCGTCTCGTCTCTTCTTTTCGTTTTCTTTCGAAACGAAACCAGGCATGTCTAGATTTCTTTCAAACCTCAATCAAGTCATATTATCATTTATTTTTCAGTACATGATCATGTTTTAGCAAGCAAAAACCAAGATACATGTCAAAAATATTTTTGGAACACACATGCAGAATTTCGGCCCTTTCATGACAAGCTTCACGTTTTTTCTGAGTTTTGTGGTTTCAGGTGATTGGTTCGATTCCAGGCTCCCAAGGCGGCTTGTATACATGTAGTAGGATGCATTAGGACCATGTTGGTCCATTCAAACCAGCCCCATGCTTGCTGGAAATTCAGAATGACAGCAAGTCCCTTAGGTGCAGAAAAATGTGGTTCGAAAATTCAGTTTCTTGTCAAGGGGTTGGATCTGATCTTGGCTGCCCCAAGGGCCTATAGCCATGGTTGGATCACTTCCCTAGCATGTCTAAGACGTGACTAAGTTGCCCTTTTGGTGGCTTGGTCCATGGTTCATCGGTTTTTAATCAAAACATCAAAACAGCCCCTTTCCCCATTCGGCCCTTCGGTTTTGACAGCACATGTACTTCGAGTTGGTTGGCTTGGTGTGGATCTTGGTTGGCCTATGGCCCTTAGCCACGGTTCATATCATGCTCCTAGATGTCTAGATCGTGCCATGGTCAATCAAATGGCCACTGGAACGACGCAAGACATCGATCATAGCATAAACACTACACACGCATGCACGTTGCTCTCGGTTGGACCCTTCGGTTAAGATTTGGTGTGATGCGGATTGTGGCTGGCCTAGGGCCCTTAGCCATGGTTCAAATCATTCCTTGGGATGTTGGTAAGAGTCTCTGGTCGGTGGTTCACGCCCCTAATGGCCGATAGTCTCGAAACCAATGCAAGTCTTGTAGTGCGCAGCTGCTGTATTTTTTTGACAGCAAGTATGCTGCTGTTCAGAAGCGTCGTTTGAGTTCTTGGTTGACTTTTAGCCCATGGCCTTGGACTGGACAGTGCCTCATTGAGTTGGGAAGGTCATGTTTTCGACCGTTTGTCATTTGGATCATTTTTGAGGTCGTACGAGAATTTACGGTGCAATGTGCCAAATTGACTCTCGAAAGAGCGTTTCGTGTTTTGGCCTCCATTCCACCTAGATTTCGACCCTACCATTTTAGGAACATTATTTTATGATTTTTCAGCGTATTTTAATCATGACTATACGTCGGTTCAGTATCGGTTCAGGTTGGCTCGGAGTCATGATTAAATGCGAAGTCATTAGGCGTCATAGTCGCATCTTTTGAACGTAAATTGCATAGTTGGTCATGTTTAAGCTATTGTATATTTTTCATGGCACAGTTAGGTTGCAGCGAGCCTGGGAACGATCCAATCCAATCCAGTTGGTAAAATTACAGGAATTTTCATTATGCCAGTTAATTATTTTACGTGCATTAAATAGAAAATGATTATTTTTGAGATTTATGCGATATGGCTTGTGGTTCATTCACTATGTGGGAGTGTTATTTTATACGGTCGCCAGTGACCGATCAGTTCAGTATGGTACCACCCGGTCGCCAGTGACCGGCCAGCTCAGATCAGTTTCAGCCTCCCCGGTAGCCAGTTACCGATCAGTTCAGCTTAGTGCAGTGGCCACAGGCGTAAAACATAATCTCAACAGAAAATTTTACCAGATATTTCAGTACAGGCTCCAAGGAGCAAATATTTTTACAGTGATTTCCAGTTCAGTTATGCACGTATTATAATTGCTCAGTACAGATTATTTTCAGTATGCCTCAGGACAGGATATTTTATCACATGCATATTTTAAATTCAGATTTTTACTCGTTACCTGCGATTTATGCATGCTGAGTCTTTAGGCTCACTAGACTTGATTGTTGTAGGTACTGATGAGGCCAGGGCCGAGGGCGGGGACCAGTGAGCCAGCTTGGGTCGGCAGTAGTGGCACCCGAGGACCTCAGAGCAGCAGTTGTTATTTTCTTCGCAAACAATTTTTATCAGTTGTTGGATATTTTTAAATCGTTGTTGTTGGCAAAACTTTGATTTTCTTCCGCTGCAATATTTTGAAATATTGAACTTGATTCACCAGTGATTTTATGAATGAGGCCATTTAAGTTCTTTTAAAAAGAAAATTTTTAATTTTCCGCAAATTTTCAAGCAAGTAGTTCGAGGGCCTTCACAGTTGGTATCAGAGCGGTGGTTCTGTATAGGGTTTCACTACTACTGACCGCGAGAAGCTCACGAAGCCACGCCTTTGGTCTGTAAGTTTTTCAGTTCAGCATTTTGTTTAGTATTTCAGTTAAAGCATGAATTATTTTGTCAGCATGCTTCCAGATTTTCAGTATTTCAGAGTTCATTTAAAATAAATTATGGAATTATGCATGTTAGTTACGTATGGGTTATGTTGGAACAGTATGCCCCGTAGACGCATTTTAGAGCGCAACAGAGAGGTGGAGCCTCGCCGAGAGGACAGAGAGGAGCATAGACCGGAGGGAGACCTACCACCCCCTCCACCGCCACCACCGGACATGAGTGCCCAGATGTTAGCTGGGATGGCACAGTTCTTCGCACAGTTTGCGGGGGGCAATGCCGCAGCCGTAGCCGCAGCCGCAGCCAGGCCGACAGGGCCCGAGGCAGTGTATGAGCGATTCATGAAGATGCGCCCGAAGGAATTCTCTGGGGCATCTGACCCCATGGTTGCCGAGGGATGGATCAAATCCCTCGAGGTTATCTTCGATTTTATGGAGCTGGGGGACGCAGACCGAGTCCGATGTGCCACCTACCTGTTCACTGGAGACGCCCGCTTATGGTGGGAAGGAGCTTCGGTAGCCCTGACATTGGCTACACTTTCTTGGACCCGCTTTACGGAGGTTTTCTACTCCAAGTATTTTGCTGAGGAGGTTCGCACCAGGCTGACCACCGAGTTCATGAGCCTGAGACAGGGGGATATGTCGGTTACGGAGTTTATCCGTAAGTTCGAGAGGGGCTGTCACTTTGTGCCCCTGATAGCGAATGATGCCAAAGCCAAGCTGATGCACTTCCTGGTGGGTTTACGGCCGATCTTGCGCCGGGATGTTAGGGTATCTGACTCTGCTACTTATGAGATTGTCGTCTCCAAGGCCTTAGCCGCAGAGCAAGATCTGCGGGATATCGAGAGGGATCGCCAGGGCAAGCGCCCAGCCCAGGCACCGCACCGCCCTCCTCCTCATCAGCATCAGTAGCAGAATAAGAGGCCTTTTCATGGACCGCCCAGGAACAGAGGCCAGCAGCAGCAGCAGCAGCAGCAGCGGGGACGCCTAGCCCCGAGGACTCAGGAGCACCCAGTCTGTCCCAGGTGCTCACGTCGCCATCCTGGAGCATGTATGGCTGGCTCAGGAAAGTGTTTTAAGTGTGGCAGTCCAGACCACATGTTGCTGCAGTGCCCTCAGAGGAATCTGCCTACCCAAGGCAGAGTTTTTACTCTCCATGCCGCGGAAGCCAACCCGGAGACTATGTTGTTGACAGGTACCTTTAAACTTTAAGTTATTCTTCGACTTTCAACATTTTGGGAATCGGGATTTAGATTTTGAACTTAGAACTGTTATAGGATTGCATGCTCTACTCAGATTTATTTCGGGGAAATTAAGCTAGAGGAACCTAGACCTTTGCATGTCTATAAGCTTAGATCTTGTAGTGGGATTCAACTTAGAGCTCCGCTCTTTCAGGGAGAATTTTTATATCTGGTTCCGCTACCAAGGCCTTGATAGATTCAGGGGCCACTCACTCGTTTATTTCGGAGGTCTTTGCAAACTTTCTCAAGATCCAGACCATTGGGCTAGATACAGCCTTTTCAGTAGTGTTGCCGTCAGGAGAGGAGATGGCAGCCACCAATGTTATCCGAGATATAGACCTTGAGCTGCACGGTAATCTTGTTTATGCGGATCTGATTGTGCTACCGATGCCGGAATTTGACATCATCCTAGGGATGGACTGGCTATTGAGGAACAGAGTGTTGATAGACTTCCAGCGGAGATCCGTTCTTGTCCGACCGCCTGGAATGGAGCAGTTCTTATTTGAGCCAGACAGGTACTTTCTTTTACCGCGCATTATTCCTTATGTTCAGGCTAGGAAGCTCATGCATAGAGGGTGTCGGGCATTTCTAGCAACCTTTTTATCTGTCCCCGAGGAACCCAGCCAGTCAGCCTCAGATGTTCCGATTGTTAGAGATTTCTTAGACGTTTTTCCCGAAGACGTCTCTGGTATGCCACCAGAGAGAGAGGTGGAGTTTTCCATTGAGCTTATGCCAGGTACGGCTCCGATATCCAAAGCACCGTACCGTCTAGCACCGACAGAGATGGCAGAGCTTAAGAAGCAGATCCAAGAACTTCTTGACAAGGAGTTCATTCGCCCGAGCTTTTCTCCATGGGGCGCGCCAGTCTTATTCGTGAAAAAGAAGGATGGCTCGATGAGGCTTTGCATTGACTACCGGGAGTTGAACAGGGTTACAGTGAAGAATAAATACCCACTGCCGAGGATTGAGGATCTGTTTGACCAGTTGCAGGGAGCTTCGATTTTCTCCAAGATAGATCTGCGTTCCGGTTATCACCAGTTGAGGGTGAGAGATGCTGATGTCTCGAAGATAGCTTTCAGGACTCGTTATGGCCACTACGAGTTCCTAGTGATGCCGTTCGGTCTGACGAATGCGCCAGCGATCTTCATGGATCTAATGAATCGCGTATTTCAGCCGTACCTTGACCAGTTTGTGATAGTGTTCATAGATGACATTCTCGTCTACTCCAAGAATCGGGAGGAGCACAGCAGGCATCTGACCACAGTGTTGCAGACATTGCAGAAGCACAAATTATTCGCAAAGTTCAGTAAGTGCGAATTCTGGTTAGAGAAGGTGGCGTTCTTGGGCCACATTGTTTCTAGCAGTGGCATTGAGGTAGACCCCGCAAAAGTTGTAGCAGTCAGAGATTGGGTTGTGCCTCAGAATGCATCCGAGATCCGCAGTTTCCTTGGGCTAGGAGGATATTACAGGAAATTCATCCAAGGATTTTCCTCTATTGCCGTTCCACTCACAGCACTGACAAAGAAAAATGTGAAGTTTGTGTGGAGCGAGGAGTGTCAGAAGAGCTTCGATACTTTGAAGCAAGCTCTTATCTCAGCACCCGTTTTGGCTGTACCGTCAGGATCTGGTGAGTTTGTCCTTTATACCGATGCTTCGAAGCTTGGTTTAGGTGCAGTTTTGATGCAGCATGGGAGAGTGATAGCGTATGCTTCTCGACCGCTGAAAATTCACGAGAAGAACTACCCCACCCATGATCTGGAGTTAGCGGCCGTAGTTTTTGCTTTGAAGATTTGGAGGCACTATCTGTATGGGGAGAAGTGTCAGATCTTTACCGACCATAAGAGCCTCAAGTATTTCTTTACGCAGAAGGAGCTGAACATGCGTCAGAGGCGTTGGTTGGAGCTTGTGAAAGACTACGATTGTGACATTAGCTACCACCCGGGTAAAGCTAATGTAGTTGCGGATGCTTTGAGCAGGAAAGTCGCAGTGATGGCTCATTTGACGATGCAGAAACCTCTTCAAATCGAGATGCAGAGGTTTGATCTTGAGACTTACCCTCGAGGTAGAGTTCCTCGTTTATCTACCTTGACTATCCAGTCCTCTCTTATTGACGGTATTCGCAGCGGTCAGGCAGCAGATGAGCAGTTGGCACAGTGGAAGAAGAGAGATGAAGCTAAGGGCAGTGTTTTGTATTCAGTCAGCGACGGTATTGTGAGATACCGAGATAGGATATGGGTTCCTAGCAGTGATTCTATCCGAGCAGACATCTTATCAGAGGCCCATACGTCCCCGTACTCTATTCACCCTGGGAGTATGAAGATGTACAAAGATCTGCAGCTATTGTATTGGTGGCCAGGAATGAAGAAGGACATCAGGCGTTTTGTATCCGAGTGCCTGACTTGCCAGTTAGTGAAGGCCGAGCATCAGAGACCAGCAGGTTTGCTCAAGCCTCTTCCTATTCCCGAGTGGAAGTGGGAGAACATTACCATGGACTTTGTGACCGGATTGCCGAGGTCAGCCAGAGGATCGAATGCTATCTGGGTGATTGTAGATCGTCTTACCAAATCAGCGCACTTCTTGCCTATTAAGACGACTTTCACCATGGTTCAGTATGCAGAGCTGTATATCCGAGAGATAGTCCGACTCCACGGTATTCCAGTTTCTATCGTATCCGACAGAGATCCCAGATTCACTTCCTCGTTTTGGAAGAGTTTGCATTCGACTTTGGGTACGAAGTTGCTGTTTAGCACAGCTTTCCATCTGCAGACAGATGGACAGTCGGAGCGAGTTATTCAGATCTTAGAGGATCTTCTCCGTGCTTGCGTCATCGATTTCTCTGGGAGTTGGGAGTCGAACTTACCATTGGTAGAGTTCACCTATAACAACAGTTTCCAGTCGTCCATAGGCATGGCTCCGTATGAAGCGCTGTATGGTCGCAAGTGTAGATCTCCTGTTCATTGGGATGAAGTAGGAGAGAGAGCAGAGTTGGGTCCAGAGATTGTTCAGCAGGCAGCAGATGTAGTAGTCAAGATCCGTGATAGGATGAGGACTGCTCAGAGCCGACAGAAGAGTTATGCCGATCAGCGGAGGAGAGAGTTAGAGTTTGCAGTGGGCGATCATGTCTTCGTGAAAGTGGCACCTATGAAGGGTGTCATGAGATTTGGCAAGAAAGGGAAGCTCAGTCCGAGATTCATTGGACCGTTTGAGATCCTCGACAGAGTTGGGACGCTAGCGTATCGTGTGGCTCTTCCGCCAAATCTGGCCGGAGTACACAATGTCTTTCACGTCTCCATGCTGAGGAAGTATATGGCAAATCCTTCGCATGTGCTGAACTTCGAGCCGTTGCAGCTTACTCCGAACTTATCTTATGAGGAGAGACCCGTGCAGATCCTAGACAGACAGGAGAAGAAACTTCGGAACAAGTTGGTTAAGCGAGTCAAAGTCAAATGGCTCAACCATTCAGAGGAGGAAGCTACGTGGGAGTTTGAGCCGGAGATGAGAAGTCGATACCCTGAGTTATTCGGTGAGTTCTAATTTCGAGGACGAAATTTATTTAAGGGGGGAAGGATTGTAGAACCCGTAAATCAGTAGACGTATAAGCCATGCATAATTCTAGATTTTTAAATTTAATTGACTTCATTGCATGATTATTTTAAATGCATTTGTTTGAAGTTAATTATTTCATTATTTCAGTTCAGTAGATTGATTTTTAGCATTTCAGTATTTTCAGTGAGGCCGGACCGGAGTTGGAGTTTTGAGATAGAATTTAAGATTTGAGAAATATTTCCAGAAGTTAATTTAGCTAGTAACTAAGTTCATTTAAGTTAGAAAGGAAGGTTTGAAGATTTAATTTAATTATTTGAGGTGATTAAGAAATGAACTCATTTAAGTTATTAAATTAAGGGGTTAGCTCACTAAATTATTTAAAGGATTAGTAAGGCTTTCAAGGATTATTAGTTGACTAGATAATCAACATTTCCCTTTATTTTATCATGCATTTTTCGGCCACCCTTAGTGCTAGAAGATTCATTTTTCAACTCACCAACTTTGACCAATTCTTTGCATGTAATTAGTAGGATAATTCTAGGATTTTTGGGAGCACAATTTAATTAAATAAATGGACATATCCTAGTCTAGAATCAAGCTAAATTTCGGCCACCACCTCCTAGAAGCATCCACCAACTCATTTGATATCAATTCAAAATTCAAATTCAAAAGGGGAGTGGACTTGGTCTTGATATGATCCTATTTTTGTGCACCCTTCTCCTCACCTTCATAACCATCACTCCCCCCTCCACCTCCACCGAAAATAAGACCCCTTTTCAGTAGAAAAAACGTGGATAGCAGCTAGGGAGAAAGGGAGAAAAATCGAGAGCCAAGAAAGGTAGAGAAGCAAGCCACTCCGTCTCCTCCGCGCCGTCTCGTCTCTTCTTTTTGTTTTCTTTCGAAACGAAACCAGGCATGTCTAGATTTCTTTCAAACCTCAATCAAGTCATATTATCATTTATTTTTCAGTACATGATCATGTTTTAGCAAGCAAAAACCGAGATACATGTCAAAAATATTTTTGGAACACACATGCAGAATTTCGGCCCTTTCATGACAAGCTTCACGTTTTTTCTGAGTTTTGTGGTTTCAGGTGATTGGTTCGATTCCAGGCTCCCAAGGCGGCTTGTATACATGTAGTAGGATGCATTAGGACCATGTTGGTCCATTCAAACCAGCCCCATGCTTGCTGGAAATTCAGAATGACAGCAAGTCCCTTAGGTGCAGAAAAATGTGGTTCGAAAATTCAGTTTCTTGTCAAGGGGTTGGATCTGATCTTGGCTGCCCCAAGGGCCTATAGCCATGGTTGGATCACTTCCCTAGCATGTCTAAGACGTGACTAAGTTGCCCTTTTGGTGGCTTGGTCCATGGTTCATCGGTTTTTAATCAAAACATCAAAACAGCCCCTTTCCCCATTCGGCCCTTCGGTTTTGACAGCACATGTACTTCGAGTTGGTTGGCTTGGTGTGGATCTTGGTTGGCCTATGGCCCTTAGCCACGGTTCATATCATGCTCCTAGATGTCTAGATCGTGCCATGGTCAATCAAATGGCCACTGGAACGACGCAAGACATCGATCATAGCATAAACACTACACACGCATGCACGTTGCTCTCGGTTGGACCCTTCGGTTAAGATTTGGTGTGATGCGGATTGTGGCTGGCCTAGGGCCCTTAGCCATGGTTCAAATCATTCCTTGGGATGTTGGTAAGAGTCTCTGGTCGGTGGTTCACGCCCCTAATGGCCGATAGTCTCGAAACCAATGCAAGTCTTGTAGTGCGCAGCTGCTGTATTTTTTTGACAGCAAGTATGCTGCTGTTCAGAAGCGTCGTTTGAGTTCTTGGTTGACTTTTAGCCCATGGACTTGGACTGAACAGTGCCTCATTGAGTTGGGAAGGTCATGTTTTCGACCGTTCGTCATTTGGATCATTTTTGAGGTCGTACGAGAATTTACGGTGCAATGTGCCAAATTGACTCTCGAAAGAGCGTTTCGTGTTTTGGCCTCCATTCCACCTAGATTTCGACCCTACCATTTTAGGAACATTATTTTATGATTTTTCAGCGTATTTTAATCATGACTATACGTCGGTTCAGTATCGGTTCAGGTTGGCTCGGAGTCATGATTAAATGCGAAGTCATTAGGCGTCATAGTCGCATCTTTTGAACGTAAATTGCATAGTTGGTCATGTTTAAGCTATTGCATATTTTTCATGGCACAGTTAGGTTGCAGCGAGCCTGGGAACGATCCAATCCAATCCAGTTGGTAAAATTACAGGAATTTTCATTATGCCAGTTAATTATTTTACGTGCATTAAATAGAAAATGATTATTTTTGAGATTTATGCGATATGGCTTGTGGTTCATTCACTATGTGGGAGTGTTATTTTATACGGTCGCCAGTGACCGATTAGTTCAGTATGGTACCACCCGGTCGCCAGTGACCGGCCAGCTCAGATCAGTTTCAGCCTCCCCGGTAGCCAGTTACCGATCAGTTCAGCTTAGTGCAGTGGCCACAGGCGTAAAACATAATCTCAACAGAAAATTTTACCAGATATTTCAGTACAGGCTCCAAGGAGCAAATATTTTTACAGTGATTTCCAGTTCAGTTATGCACGTATTATAATTGCTCAGTACAGATTATTTTCAGTATGCCTCAGGACAGGATATTTTATCACATGCATATTTTAAATTCAGATTTTTACTCGTTACCTGCAATTTATGCATGCTGAGTCTTTAGGCTCACTAGACTTGATTGTTGTAGGTACTGATGAGGCCAGGGCCGAGGGCGGGGACCAGTGAGCCAGCTTGGGTCGGCAGTAGTGGCACCCGAGGACCTCAGAGCAGCAGTTGTTATTTTCTTCGCAAACAATTTTTATCAGTTGTTGGATATTTTTAAATCGTTGTTGTTGGCAAAACTTTGATTTTCTTCCGCTGCAATATTTTGAAATATTGAACTTGATTCACCAGTGATTTTATGAATGAGGCCATTTAAGTTCTTTTAAAAAGAAAATTTTTAATTTTCCGCAAATTTTCAAGCAAGTAGTTCGAGGGCCTTCACATTTACATTCTTAGAACACGAGCTATTGCAGCTCATTGAGAATATTTTGTTTGAAGCATCTTCAAAGGTGCCCTCACACAATCCATCAATTGATATCAGAGCTAGATGTTCTTAGAAGGACATTTGAAAGATAATATATTAAAATATGTTTCAAAATGATATTTAAAATAGATTTCAAAATCCTCTTAAAAATTTTACGAGTTTGTCGTGGGAAGAGAGAAGGTTTTTGGCTCTTCAACTAACATTGTAGCCATTTCTCTCGACTCAGTAACTTTGCTGTTTTAGCAGCTTGCAGGTTTTTGGGTTCAACTGACAGCAGAACAGCTAAACTAATCTGTTGATAAGATTTCATTTGCAAGCTTACAAGTTCAACTGATCAACAGACGAAACCCGACTACCAGCTGAAACTGATGATTTAAGTTGAGCTTAATCATCAGAAATACCGCCGCTTAACTGCCATATCAGATCAAAATAGATGATCAATGGGG
Organism: Primulina tabacum; assembly: GCF_025594145.1. NCBI lineage: Eukaryota > Viridiplantae > Streptophyta > Magnoliopsida > Lamiales > Gesneriaceae > Primulina > Primulina tabacum. The sequence continues at coordinate 24,294,152 of NC_134556.1, read as the reverse complement.
TTCAGCATCAGCTGTGTCCAGTTTGAGTCAGCTCGACCAGTTAGCCAGCAAAGAGATCAAGTCCAAGGCAAATTAGCTGCTCTTCTAGAAAAAAAAAAAAGACTCAAGGCGGATGCAACATTCAAGGCGACCACTTGTTGATATATCCAGTTCAAGCATGTATAAACTGACTGATATTTGATTTTGTTTAAAATTTTCTATTATAGTAGCACTTTCCTTTAAAATTTGGTGCACTTAAATGTATGAAAGGAACGCGTTTTTGATTAAATAAACATCATTTTATCCAGTTAGTTTCTATGTAACTGAAATGCTATTTTCATATGTTTTTCCTAAACTGCTTAAATGTTAAATGATACTAAAACTCATTGTTAAAATCGCGTAAATGATTATATTTTCGATGGAGAGTTTTTAATTCAGTTCTTGAGTGGGCGTTTTCTTTAATATTATCCCTCTAACTGAAAAATATTTTAAATTCGTTTAAACTCGTTTTTAAATTCAGTTCTTCACGGGGAGCTTTCTTATCCCTCGAACTGAATTTTTTTTTAATCGTTTTAAATGTTTTAAATTCTCACAAAAGAGGAGAATCAGTTAAATTTTAAAATTTAAAATCTCTTAAAATTGTTCAATTTTTGTCATCATCAAAAAGGGGGAGATTGTTGGAACATTTCATGTTCGCAATCTTGCTTGATTTTTATGTTAACAAACTTGTTATTTTGTTACTAATGAACTTACCTAAGTGTGCAGTTAGCTGAACGTAATTGAAACTATCGAAGAATGCAATCTGAAAGTACCAACTGATTAATTGAACTGGACCAGTTCAACTGAAAGATTGAAATCAGTTCAACTGACGAGTCAACTGATTTCACCAACCCAACTGAAGATCAGTTCAGATGACCAGTTCAGAGCATCAGTTAGAACCAATCAGTTGCAGAACACACAAGTTTATTCAATGGAATCCAGCTGTGAGAAAAGGTACAAAATCAATTGTCCAGTCAAAGGACAATAATATACGTTGAATCAAAAAGTTCCAGAATGGTTGTCGGAAATTACAAGACAAATATCAAGGAACGGATTCAAAATGTAACGGATAAAATAATTGAGTCTCACTGTACGATCAATCTTCGCGCCTATAAATAGAAGGTAAAGATCATTGAAGACGATGAGATAATACAGATACAAGAGGGCACACTTAAATTATTATCAACTTAAAAGGAAGCAATCAGCCCAGTCGAGCGAACGCTCCAATGTTATATCACTTTAGTTTATAAGCTTATTTCCCTCAGTGTGTGTTCATTGTTCAGTGCACACACACACACACATTATCACTCACAAATACAGAGAGTTGAGCTTAAAGATTAGCTGAGTGAGTCTTGCACAAAGACAATAAACTTGTGTATGTACTCTTTCACACATAGACGTTAAACAAGTGTTGGATAGAAGGTGTTGCCTTTAGTATAGACTAGGAGTTCAGTTAGGCAGTAGAGTAAGCCCTAAGCTGAGTAGTTTTATACAAAGTATTATATAAATCAAAGTCTTCTAGTGAATCCTACCCGATGTGGTAGAAGGAGTGGCGTAGGAGCAATTGAAGTCTCCGAACATTCATAAACATATCTTGTGTTATTTCTGTTTAACTGATTTGATCAGTTCAGCTAATATCAGTTCAGTTATGTCCATAATTGAACTAATATAAGCCAGAACTGATCCCATGTAATTCTCAGTTAATCAGTTTACACAAGTTAAAAGCCTTAAACTGATTAGCTTTGTTAACGAAGGATTATTTCGAGTATTTTCCGCTTGTTTTATAACCAAACTCGATCTAATTCATCAGTTTTTACATTCTTAGAACACGAGCTATTGCAGTTCATTGAGAATATTGTGTTTGAAGCATCTTCAAAGGTGACCTCACACAATCCATCAATAAATGAGGCTCTTTTCAAAGAGAGAAATCAACAAGTTCAACAATATGTTGGGAGATAGGCTAATGAAAATGGAATCTCATTCAATGCTCTTGCTAATGATAGCTTCAAGCAACTAATGGAGGCAGTAGGTCAATTTGGTCAGGATTCAAGCCTCCAACTCAATATCAACTTAGAGAGCCACTTTTGAAAGCTGAAGTTGAAAGAACAAAGCAACTGTTCAAGAAGCACGAAGAAGAATGGGCAAAAAATGGTGCTTGATTGTGGCAGATGCATGGAGTGATAGAAAAAGAAGAATGATATTAAATTTGTTTGTTAATTGCAAGGGTGGTACTGTAATTTTAGAGTCTAAAGTGTCTTCAGATGAGGCACATATAGTTGGACTAATTTTTGATTATGTTGACAAGTGTGTTGAACAATTAGGAGCTCAGAATATTGTTCAGATTGTAACAGACAATTTCACAAACAATATGGTTGCGGCTAAATTGATGAAAGAAAAGCGGCCTATGATTTTTTGGACTTCATGTACAACTCATACTGTTGATCTCATTCTTGAAAGTATTGGCAACCTTCAAAGATTTTAAAAGATTATCGACCAAGCCAAGTCTTTTACAATTTTCATTTATGCTCACCATAAGACTTTTTCATTGATGAGAAGTTTTACGAAGAAAAGAGAAATAGTGCGGCTAGGAGTTACCAGGTTTGCATCGAACTTCCTCACATTGCAAAGTTTGATTGAGAAAAAGTCTCGTTTAAGGGCCATGTTTATAAGTAATATGTAGGAGAACTGTAAATGGTCAAAAATAAACAAAGGGAAATTGTCTTACTCTACTGTGATGAGCATGAGTTTTTGGAATGGTATGACACTTTGTTTGAAAATATTTGCTCCTTTGGTAAGAGTTCTTCGATTGGTTGATAGAGATAGAAAGCCTTCCATGGGGTTTCTATATGGGGAGCTTCTTCGAGCTAAAGAAGATATTAACGTGGACCTGAAGTATGTCGAATCAAATTAGCAACCTATCATAGTGATTATTGAGTAAAAAATGAAAGATAGACTTGATACATCATTGCATACCACAATCTTTTTGTTAAATCCCTACTTCTACTCCAAAATAGTTCTAATGCTCTTTATGGAGAGGTCGCGGCAGGGATTTTTCAATGCATGGAAGTTTTGCATGCTGATGAGTTTGAACTACAAGATACAATTATTAACAAGGAATTAGAAAATATTGAGATAAGACTGGTTATTTGGGAATGCATTGGCTACAAAAGCATGTGAAAAAATTACGATACATTTGATCCATGTACATGGTGGAGTACCTACAATGCTCACACACCCAACTTGATAATAGTTACATTGAGGATTCTTTCATTAACTACAAGTTCATCTAGGTGTGAAAGAAATTGGAATGCATTTGAAAGAGTAAATTTAAAATTTAATTAACATAATTTATTAATATTTTTAAAGTGTATGTCATATTCATAACTATACTAATTACTTTCTTGATTTTTTTTAGATTCATAGAAAGAAAAAAAATAGGTTGGATGTCAATAGGTTGAACAATCTAGTACTTGTCCAATTTAATGCTAGATTGTTTAACAAGAAAAAAAGAGAGACAGAAAGGAACATCGACGTCCTTCTTGAAAAAGATGCTTCAAATGCACAAGGTTGGGGGAGAAAATGAAGTTGAACCAGGTTTGGGGCTCACTTGGCAATTAGTTGATGAAGCAACTGGTGCAGATGAAAATCTACAACCCCGAAGAAGCTCTAGAGTTAGAAAACTTCACGAGGATGATTTTGAATCTAAAGAAGAAGATGATGATCACAATGATGATATTGATTTTGTGTTTGATGAAGAACAAGTTGTTGAAAATTTCAGAGAAGAATAAGTGGAGAAAATTTGTGATGAAAGATTAGGCTATTTCATTGTGAATTTTTGAAGAAATCTGAATTCTCTCTAATTTTATTGAGATGACATATTAAACTATGTTGGGAATATTTTGAACGTATTTTAAATTTGATGTTATTGTGTTGAAGTTCTAGTATGTGACTTATTATGTTTTGATTCCGTAGAATCCGATTAACGGCGCCTGGTCCCCACGTAGGCGGCCTAGGCTCTAGGCGCTGGGCTAGCGCCTGACTGGCGCCTAGCGAATTTTAGAACCTTGATGATACGCTTTCTTATATTTTCGTTTTTATGACAAAACATGAACAAAACTTGAGTTTATGTTTTTTAATTCATGTTTATGATGCATGAAGGGGCTGCCATTATAGGGCTATGGGAAGGGACATTTTCATCATGTTTAAGGGTCCATAGATGCATGGCTATAGGCTGGACAAGAATGGGTAACATAATGAACGAAAATTTAGGTTTAAGGAACTATGGTTTGCATTTTTGGTCCTAGGGGGGAGCGACTACTAGCTGTTTTTTGGAATGTGTTCCCTAAGGGGGTCCAGGCATGGTGTGAGAACCCGGATTTTTCGAAGCAAAGCACCTCAAAAAGCTCGGAAAGTAGCTCAAAAAGAAGCCGAGGCAATGCAAAACCTTGAGAATTGAGGGTACGTCGCTCGGAAGAGGAAACCCTCAGCTCACAAGCTAAAACCCTCAGCTCAAGGAAGTTCATTTATTCTTGGGGAGAAAACCCCTAGCTCATGAGCTCGATCTTTCAGCTCAAAGAAGCTCAACCATGCTTGTCCTAAAAAGACCAAAAAGGGAGCTAAGGAAGGAGCTAAAGGTTTGGACAAATTAAATATGCAAGAACTAACCTTTGCATTAACCCATGAAGGAGCTGCGGGAGGAGCTAAGGACTAGCCTTTGTTATGTACCTCGTTTGTATTTTTAAACCTTGATATCAATAACATGACATACATGTTGGTGTGTCCTTATTTTTGAAAAATCAGCACGTTTTATTTTAAAATTTCGATCGATTATGTGTTCTCGTCTGTGCTTCGAATTTCTTGATTCTGCTGTGTCAGTATGAAAACTCTGAAATCTGAATATCTGAAAATTTCTGTCTGTTACTTCTGAATTTTGTTTGCACTGTTACGAATTGATTTGAAATGGGACGAGAATTGTAATTCTGTCTGGCCGCCATTGGTGGGTATAAAATCATGTTCTGTTCTGGCCCCCACTGGTGGGTATAAAACCATGTTCTGTTCTGGCCCCCATTGGTGGGTATAAAACCATGTTCTGGCCTCACCCCTTAGAGGACTAACATATTGCGGACAATTTGACCATGGAAATGAGATGAGTAACAGTGTTCTGTCTGTTCTGATATGTTCTGTTCTGAATTGAGTAATCGGTTTCCGAATTGTTCTGAATCGTCTGATGAATTCTGTCATTTATTCGATTTGTCTCTGTCCTGATAAGTTAAGAATATTAAGTTTTGAAAATCTGTTAAAAGAACGTTTTAAGAAAACTAAGTTCTATATGTATCTTTGGAATCGATCGACCCCCACTTGCTGAGTGTTTCCCAAAACACTCACCCCTTACAAATTTCAGATAAAAATGAGGAGCAACTGGATGAGGAAGAGCAAGATGCCTTCTGGGGTTGGTGAACCGGAGATCAAGATCAGAACTCAAGATTTTGCTTTTCTTTCGTTTCCGCTATTTGAAACTCTGATGTATTTTATTCCATTGTCATTGTAAGACAATACTTTAGTTATGAAAAAGACTGGTTTGATTTGATAAGAGGCTTTATTGTTTTCAATTTAATTGTTAAACAATGCTGGATGTCACCGATGCTTCGGACTCGGGGCGTGACATTTAAGTGGTATCAGAGCCGCCAGGTTCATAATCCCGCTGGGATTTTGACAGACAAAATTTTAAGAAGTCAAATTTTGGCAAAAGCCTAGTACAATCTGAAACAAACTCTCATTCTTTCCAAAATTCTTTGAGAAATTCGAAATCTATTTCCTTCAATCGTTCTGCAAATTCTTAGTATCGAAAATCCCACGACAACATTGTTTGTGCCTCTCTATTCTTTATTCGATTCTGAAATTTTACCTCAACGGATGCCTTCGTGCTCGTGCTCAATCCGTCCTTCGCAAGAGTCAACATACCATTGAAACCCAAACATGAGAGATTGCAACCCTAAAGGATCAACTCGCTATAGAAAAACAAGAGAACAATAACTCGTAAAGATTAAGAACCTACTTCAAACTGATATACAACGTCTCACCTATCGCCTTGATAGATCAAAGAGCCAGCTCGCCCTAACACTATGTAACCCATCTCACGTGATATGACCCCTAATCGAAAGTTGATAGTAAAGATTGAAACTGAGAAGGATCTTGCTAACCGCTCTTTTTATCAACATGAAGACCTTTCTAGCAAGCAAGAACGTTACATCTCCAAGCTTCATGGTGATATGGATAGAATGCAAGAACAACATAACTATATGCACCTTGTCATGGAAAACATGGAAGAAGAAGAAGAAGAAGAAGAAGCACCTATGGAAGTAGTGGAAAAAAAGAACAGTGATGATGAAGAGATGATAAGGTAGGCTAGACTGGTATTATGGTTATATGATACGATAAGAAAGAAGTGTAACATTTCTTTGAGAATGTACAGAGATAAGTTGAATTATATTTTTGGGAACATACCTATCAGAGATAATTTGATTTATATTTATGGGAATACAAATACTCTGATATAAGTTGACTTACATTTGGGAATTTACTTATCGAAGATAAGCTTCCGACTTAAGATGAAATGTTTGATTCGGGAATAATAAATTATTTATGAAAATATGAGATAAGAATTAAATAAGTTTTGATATTCAGATATGTAAGTTGATTTTTATGTCAATAATTAACGGTATGGACATTTAAATTTGGGATATTAAGCGATAAATTTAAATATGTAAGATTTTGAAATATTTAATAGAGGTAATAAACAATAACTTAAGTTAAGAAATTAAGGTCATTACCTTAGGTAAATAAAGAGAGTTATGAGATATTGGTGGACATCGAGGGAAATGTAGCAATGCATAATAGGTTCTGACTCTTCTTATAGTATAAAGAAAAATAGGGGAAAGATTTGTGGAGAAAGACATCCAACTAAAATTGTTTGTATTAAGACATGTTAGGCTCATAATTTTGATTCAAGACAGATTTAGTAAAAGAAAAATTGTTTGAGGAATTAGTTTCTTCCGTACAAGGTTGAAAGAAATTTTAACTAGGTTATTGGGACTTAAGTCAATAGGCTGATAAGGAGTTATGTTCTAAGACTCTATATTGATTTTAAGTTTTGAGATATTAATCGTGATAATTTTAATATAGAATAAAATAAGTATGGATACGCATATATTCAGTGCCGATTTTATTTAGTGTACTAT